>NC_069503.1:314318344-314926665 GCF_027579735.1 Bombina bombina | reverse complement strand
AAGTTCACCCATAAATACACTCTAATAAACTGACAAATATAGAAACAATTAGCATAAATATTTAGGTGCAAATTGTAGAAAAGGTTGGACTAAATTATGGAAGTGTTAACAGCAATGTAGCATTAAAAAATAATGCACCTCAACACAACAGAAAACACAGTGGTGCCATATGGCTGGTAGTGTGACACTCTGAGGGACCCTCTCTAAAAAGCCATTAGAGACACAATCAATACAAAAACACTTTTGTATGATTTTGGATTTGTCTAATCTATAAACCTTGCCTTTCTGCAAATCCAGTTGTGTTTACTTCACATTAATACCTTTGTCCTTTTGTTTAATGCAGTTTTTTTTTTTTTGGTGGTGTAGTTGCACATCTGAACAAACTCACTCACAACCTAGTATAAATCATATAAAAATATTGCTTAAATACTTCCTGTAATTAAAAAAAATATGCATACAGACACATTAGGCAGCAATCACTATATTTAGTCAACTGCCATTTTTCCTTTTTTTCATTGGCGTGCAGTATACTGGGCTTTGTTAATTTGAAGGTAGTGATTCTTAAGGGTAACAGAAAAGAATGCTGAAAGCTCCCAAGTTAATACAAACATTTTCACACAGCACCCCAAACATACTATGGGGTCAATTTATTAAGGTGCAGACGGACATGATACACTGTATCGTATCATGTCTGCCACACATCGATAAGTGCTGACAGCATAATCTGTGGGCATTAAATCATTGCACCAAAAGTTCTGGTGAACTGCTGGTGCAATGCCGCTCCTTGCAGATTTGCTAGCAGGGGGTGTCAATCAACCCTATCGTATCCGATTGGGCTGATTGCTGTCCGCCACCTCAGAGGTGCCAAACGAGTTAAGGAGCATCCGCTGCTTCATAAACCGACCCCTATACGTTTCCACATGTCTTCCACGTGTGAAGACTACACTGGAAGAAAAAAAACATCCATTATGGAATCAACATTTTTAAAGATCACATGCACGTGTCTAAAACATGCGCTGTAAACCATAAAATCTTGTTTGAAAGTAAATCTGAGGTGCTATTAAACTAGACCGGCCTATTGCTTGACCTATTACTAGACATAAACCAACCACAATATATAAAATAAACTAAAAATTGTGAAAACAATAAAAAAACAAATAAATATGGGTAACAAAAAGTCTTAAAAGTCCAACAGATGTATGCTGTGTAAATGTGAAAACCACGAGTCAGCTCCTCCTCATGCTGGTTGGTCTGGCAAAGGGCTATCTGGAATTGAAAGAAGATGGGTGCCTCAAGGTGTAGAAAGTTTCAAAACAAATATTGATCAGAAAAAAAATTCCCAAATGGTTACTCACAATGAATAAAGCACGATGGATAAGTGCTAATTGAGCAAGCTGGAACCCAGACTGTCTGCACAAGAGGCCAGCCAGCCCTGCACTGAGAGGGATCCTGATTGCCTGTGAAGCCCAGGGCCCATATTTATCAAACTCTGTACGGAGCTTGAAGGGCCGTGTTTCTGGTGAGTCTTCAGACTCGCCAGAACACAAGTTATGAAGCAGTGGTCTAAACCGCTGCTCATAACCCGGTCCCTTGCTCTGAGCCGGCAGACAGGAACCGCCGGAAATCAACCCGGCATTGCAATCAGCCAAGCTCTTGTGAGCTGCTGGTGCAATGTTAAATGCGGAGAGCGCATTGTGTCTCCGCATTTAGCGAGGTCTTGCGGACCTGATCTGCACTGTCGGATCAGGTCCGCAAGACCTTTAATAAATAGGGGCCCAGGTGGCCAGTCATGTGGAGGCTGTTGAGATCCAGCTTGCTCAATTAGCACCTATCCATAAATTCATTGTAAGTACCACTTTTGGGAATTTTTATTCTGATCAATATTTGTCTTGAAACTTACCTGCACCATGAGGAAGCCCTTCTTTTTTTCCTTCAAAGTTTGTGCTCTCTAGTGGTATTTCTTATCCACCTGGAGTGTTTGACCACAGCATAAGCAGGTTAGATATCAAGTTTGACAGTTTCCTATAACTCTAAGCCTGTTTAGAGGAGCTCAAAGCTGCAGTCTCTCTTTAGTTAAAGGGACACCGAACCCAAATTTTTTCTTTCATGATTCAGATAGACCGTGCAATTTTAAACAACTTTCTAATTTACTCCTATTATCAACATTTCTTCATTCTCTTGGTATCTTTATTTGAAAAGCAAGAATGTAAATTTAGATGCCACCCCATTTTTATTGAACAATCTGGGTTGTCCTTACTGATTGGACAGCACCAATAAACAAGTGCTTTCCAGGGTTCTCAACCAAAATTTGTCTGGCTCCTTAGCTTAGATGCCTTCTTTTTCAAATAAAGATAGCAAGAGAATGAAGCAAAATTTATAATTGGAGTAAGTTAGAAAGTTGCTTAAAATTGCATGCTCTATCTGAACCATGAAATAAAAAATTTGGATTTAGTGTCCCTTTAACTAGAGAGCTAACTGATATCCTTTATACCCCTAGCTACTTCCTATTCTGCTCTTTTGTGGTTTGTTCCCAGGACTCTGCATGTTTTCTGTTATGGGGCTCGATACGATATAAATCGTCGCCCACAAAAGCCGGCGATGCCAAAATCTGCGCGGGTTTGGGTATACTATATACGGCGTGAACCTAAGAGTTACGCTCGTATATTTCTGCCGTCGTACGCGTAGTTTTTTTGGCCATAGGCAGGTATACCAAACCAGCGCAGTTTGGTATCCAATAACAGCGGTAAGGAACTTACGTGGCGAAAATGGAGAAATCTACTCCATTTTTCACCTCGCCACAAAAGCAGCCGTAAGAAGCCTTTACGCTGACTATTGGAGCCCCATAACTACCTAAACTACCTGCAAAATAAAACCTAAACACCTAAAGCATGCGCAATGTCTTATCTACCTGTCACCGCGATCCCCCGCCGCAATCCTTAATAAAGTATTTAACCCCTAAACCGCCGCTCCTCTGGACCCCGGCCTGCCATCATATATAAACTAACCCCCTACTGTGAGCCCCTAAAACCGCCACCATCTACTGATCTATCCCCTAATGTGAACCCCTAAAACCGCCGCCATCTACCGTAGTCTAGCCCCTAATGTGAACCCCTTACAACCGCCGCCATCGTACCTTATCTATCCCCCTAATCTGACCCCTTACACCGCGCGCCACCTATATAAAATTATTAACTCCTAATCTAATTCCACCTAGTACCGACCGCCTAGCTATATTTAATATTATTAACCCCTAATCTAATATCCCTAAAGTAATAATCACTCTATTTCCCAGCCCTTAAAAGGGACTTTTGTGGGCTTTGCCCCAAAGTAAACAGCTCTTTTTGCCCTATAGTCCTGCCCTCCCTACACCGTCCTCACGCTATATTAAATAGTATTAACCCCTAATAGTAAGCCCCTTACAAAAACGGCCGCATCTATAGTAAAAATTATTAACACCCTAATTTATCTACATACCCCCGCCAGCCTAGATTTATCTATATTGAACCCTAAGTATATTATAGTGTTAATATAGGTACTACATTATATACTTATAACTATATGAACCCTAATTATATTAGGTTAATATATTAATATAGTTACTATAGTATTTATATTAACTATATTAACTCTATCTAACCCTAACACCCCTAACTAAATTCGTATTAAATTAAATCTAATTCATATTATAAACTAAATACTTACCTATAAAATAAACCCTAAGATAGCTACAAAATAATTAATAATTACATTGTAAGCTATGTTAGAGTTTATATTTATTTTACAGGTAAAATGTTAATTATTTTAACTAGATAGAATAGCTATTAGAATAGTTATTAACTATTTAATAGCTACCTAGTTAAAATAATTACCCAATTACCTGTAAAATAAATCCTAACCTAAGTACAAATACACCTACACTATCAATAAATTAAATAAACTACAAATATCTATCTAAAAATACAATTAAATAAACTAAACTAAATTACAAAAAAAAACCCCCCACTAAATACAAAAAGAAAAGATTACAGCAAGTTTAAGCTAATTACACCTATTCTAAGCCCTAATAAAATAATAAAGCCCCCCAAAATAAAAGATTCCCTACCCTATTCTAAATTATAAAATACCCAGCTCTGTACCACCCTTAAAAGGGCTTTTTGCGGGGTATTTACCCCAAGTTAACAGCTCTTTTGCCTGTAAAAAAAAAGAAGACAACACCCCCCCAACATTACAACCCACCAACCCACATACCCCTATTCTAAACCCACCCAAACCCCCCCTGAAAAAAAAACCTAACACTACCCCCCCCTGAAGATCTCCTACCTGTCTTCACCAAACCGGGCCGAAACTCCTCATCCGATCCGGCGATTTCTTTATCCAAGCGGCAAAGAAGAAGTCTTCATCCGGCGGATGTCTTTATCCAAGCGGCAGCAAAGTCTTTCTTCCATCCTGCGCAATCTTCCAATAAGAGGCTATCTTCTAGCCGGACGACTGAACGACGAGATGAGGTACCTTTAAGATGACGTCATCCAAGATGGCGTCCGTCGAATTCTGATTGGCTGATAGGATTCTATCAGCCAATCTGAATTAAGGGTATGGAAAAAATCTGATTGGCTGATTTGAATCAGCCAATCAGATTTGGAGCTTGCATTTATTGGCTGATCGGAACAGCCAATAGAATGCGAGCTCAATCTGGGATTGGCTGATTGGTTCAGCCAAGTCGGATTGAACTTGAATCTGATTGGCTGATTCAATCAGCCAATCAGATTTTTCCTACCTTAATTCCGATTGGCTGATAGAATCCTATCAGCCAATCGGAATTCGACGGACGCCATCTTGGATGATGTCATTTAAAGGTACCTCATTCGTCGTTCAGTTGTCGGCCGGGATGCTCCGCGTCGGAGGAGCGAAGAAAGAAGATTGAAGATGCCGCTTGATGAAAGATGCCGCCGGATGGAAGAAGACATTGCTGCCACTTGGATAAAGACATCGCCGGGATGAAGACTTCTTCTTGCCGCTTGGATAAAGACCATCGCCCGGATCGGATGAGGAGTTCGGCCCGGTTGGGTGAAGACACGGTAGGGAGATCTTCAGGGGGGTAGTGTTAGGTTTTTTTAAGGGGGGTTTGGGTGGGTTTAGAATAGGGGTAAGTGGGTGGTGGGTGGTAATGTTGGGGGGGGGGTGTTGTGTTCTTTTTTTTACAGGCAAAAGAGCTGTTAACTTGGGGTAAATACCCCGCAAAAAAGCCCTTTTAAGGGCTGGTACAGAGCTGGGTATTTTATAATTTAGAATAGGGTAGGGAATCTTTTATTTTGGGGGGCTTTATTATTTTATTAGGGGGCTTAGAATAGGTGTAATTAGCTTAAAATTGCTGTAATCTTTTTTTTTTTATAATTTAGTGTTTGTTTTTTTTTAAATTTAGTTTAGTTTATTTAATTGTATTTTTAGATAGATATTTGTAGTTTATTTAATTTATTGATAGTGTAGGTGTATTTGTAACTTAGGTTAGGATTTATTTTACAGGTAATTGGGTAATTATTTTAACTAGGTAGCTATTAAATAGTTAATAACTATTTAATAGCTATTATACCTAGTTAAAATAATTAACAATTTACCTGTAAAATAAATATAAACCCTAACATAGCTACAATGTAATTATTAATTGTAGCTATCTTGGGCCTAGATTTGGAGTTTTGTCGGTAACGACCCGAAAAACTAACGCCGGCTTTTTTCTGGCCGCACCATAAAAATAACTCTGGTATCGAGAGTCCACATAAAGGCTGCGTTAGGCTCCAAAAAAGGAGCGTAGAGCATTTTTAACGCAGCTTCAACTCTCGATACCAGAGTTGCTTACGGACGCGGCCAGCCTCAAAAACGTGCTCGTGCACAATTCCCCCATAGGAAACAATGGGGCTGTTTGAGCTGAAAAAAAACCAAACACCTGCAAAAAAGCTGCGTTCAGCTCCTAACGCAGCCCCATTGTTTGCTATGCGGTAACCCTTCCTACGTCTGCACTTAACACTCTAACATGTACCCCGAGTCTAAACACCCCTAACCTTACACTTATTAACCCCTAATCTGCCGCCCCCGCTATCGCTGACCCCTGCATATTATTTTTAACCCCTAATCTGCCGCTCCGTAAACCGCCGCTACTTACATTATCCCTATGTACCCCTAATCTGCTGCCCCTAACACCGCCGACCCCTATATTATATTTATTAACCCCTAATCTGCCCCCCACAACGTCGCCTCCGCCTGCCTACACTTATTAACCCCTAATCTGCCGACCGGACCTGAGCGCTACTATAATAAAGTTATTAACCCCTAATCCGCCTCACTAACCCTATCATAAATAGTATTAACCCCTAATCTGCCCTCCCTAACATCGCCGACACCTAACTTCAAGTATTAACCCCTAATCTGCCGACCGAATCTCGCCGCTATTCTAATAAATGTATTAACCCCTAAAGCTAAGTCTAACCCTAATACTAACACCCCCCTAAGTTAAATATAATTTAAATCTAACGAAATTAATTAACTCTTATTAAATAAATTATTCCAATTTAAAGCTAAATACTTACCTGTAAAATAAATCCTAATATAGCTACAATATAAATTATAATTATATTATAGCTATTTTGGGATTTATATTTATTTTACAGGTAACTTTGTATTTATTTTAACCAGGTACAATAGCTATTAAATAGTTAAGAACTATTTAATAGCTAAAGTAGTTAAAATAATTACAAATTTACCTGTAAAAGAAATCCTAACCTACGTTACAAATAAACCTAACACTAGACTATCAATAAATTAATTAAATAAACTACCTAAAATTACCTACAATTAACCTGATACTACACTATCAATAAATTAATTAAATACAATTGCTACAAATAAATACAATTAAATAAACTAGCTAAAGTACAAAAAATAAAAAAGAACTAAGTTACAAAAAATAAAAAAATATTTACAAACATAAGAAAAATATTACAACAATTTTAAACTAATTACACCTACTCTAAGCCCCCTAATAAAATAACAAAGCCCCCCAAAATAAAAAAATGCCCTACCCTATTCTAAATTACTAAAGTTCAAAGCTCTTTTACCTTACCAGCCCTGAACAGGGCCCCTTTGCGGGGCATGCCCCAAGAAATTCAGCTCTTTTGCCTGTAAAAAAAAACATACAATACCCCCCCCCCAACATTACAACCCACCACCCACATACCCCTAATCTAACCCAAACCCCCCTTAAATAAACCTAACACTAAGCCCCTGAAGATCATCCTACCTTGTCTTCACCATACCAGGTTCACCGATAGGTCCAGAAGAGCTCCTCCGATGTCCTGATCCAAGCCCAAGCGGGGGGCTGAAGAGGTCCATGATCCAGCTGAAGTCTTCATCCAAGCGGGCCAGAAGAGGTCTTCCATCCGATTGAAGTCTTCATCCAAGCGGCATCCATCCGGAGCGAAGCGGCAGCATCCTGAAGACCTCCACCGCGGAACATCCATCCTGGCCGACGACTGAACGACGAATGACGGTTCCTTTAAATGACGTCATCCAAGATGGCGTCCCTCGAATTCCGATTGGGCTGATAGGATTCTATCAGCCAATCGGAATTAAGGTAGGAATATTCTGATTGGCTGATGGAATCAGCCAATCAGAATCAAGTTCAATCCGATTGGCTGATCCAATCAGCCAATCAGATTGAGCTTGCATTCTATTGGCTGATCGGAACAGCCAATAGAATGCGAGCTCAATCTGATTGGCTGATCGGATCAGCCAATCGGATTGAACTTGATTCTGATTGGCTGATTCCATCAGCCAATCAGAATATTCCTACCTTAATTCCGATTGGCTGATAGAATCCTATCAGCCAATCGGAATTCGAGGGACGCCATCTTGGATGACGTCATTTAAAGGAACCGTCATTCGTCGTTCAGTCGTCGGCCAGGATGGATGTTCCGCGGTGGAGGTCTTCAGGATGCTGCCGCTTCGCTCCGGATGGATGCCGCTTGGATGAAGACTTCAATCGGATGGAAGACCTCTTCTGGCCCGCTTGGATGAAGACTTCAGCTGGATCATGGACCTCTTCAGCCCCCCGCTTGGGCTTGGATCAGGACATCGGAGGAGCTCTTCTGGACCGATCGGTGAACCTGGTATGGTGAAGACAAGGTAGGATGATCTTCAGGGGCTTAGTGTTAGGTTTACTTAAGGGGGGTTTGGGTTAGATTAGGGGTATGTGGGTGGTGGGTTGTAATGTTGGGGGGGGTATTGTATGTTGTTTTTTTTTTTTTATTAAATATTTTTATTATAAGCATAAGTTATCACAACTCTTTCAAACATTACAGATATGAAGTAAACACAGAAATCACAGGAATGACATCTCGCGTTATATTGAAATGACATGGATATTGCGTAACATAACCAGGCTTTCACCTCCATTCCTAACAGTTCTAAAGGTCAAACTATACCTGAGTGAGAGGTGAAATGAGGAGTGAGCAGGAGTGTTCACAGGTTGGGAGAGTCGTTGTCAGTTGGTAGGTTAAGGTTATGGCGTTTTCCGCCTTTTGATCTGCTTTTTAAAAGCGAAATTACACTAGTAGTCGGTTGTTATGTGGGTATTGCCTGCAGAAGCAGCTGAGCGGATGCGCGGGGCCAACAAGGGCCACCGCTCCAAAGGAGTGAAATCTAGATTCAGCCATCCTTGCACTGTCGTGGGCTAAAGTACCCCCTCTGAGGGGGAAGAAGGTATTAGATGGGGGGGGGAAGGGGGGGGAGGGGCTCATTGAGTGGAGGGGGGGGGGATGGACAGACCGTCCTGGTCCCGTATCAGGGGCCAGTGACACTGAGGGGCAGGAGATCCTAACGTTTAGCTCTGAGGCTCTGTAGATAAGCTTCCCAGGGTTCCCAGACAAGACAGAAAATTTCCGACTTGCGCCGGACTCTGTAGACAAAGTCTTCCATGGACTTGACATAATTTAGGTATTCCATTACACTCTGCCATTTTGGAGGGTGCACTTTTTTCCAGTTCCTGGCAATTGCCATTTTAACTGAGGTGAGTATGTATATAAGAAGGGTTCTCTTGTGCGGAGGCACTTTCTCCAAACCCAAGTGCAGAAGAGCCATTCCAGGGTCCTTTATCTCTGGAAGGCCCATCAAGCTACAGATCCTACTGGTCTTACTCCAGAGTGACTTTAGGTTGGGACAAGTCCACCAGGTGTGTAGTGGGGTGCCAATGCCACCACAGTTTCTCCAACAGGAGGGGGAGTGATTAGGATAGAGGGTCTGCAGTCTGGTCGGGACCAGGTGCCACCTGGTGAGCATTTTAAAGTAGAGCTCGTACATCGTGGTGCAATGTAAAGCAGCCTTGGTCTTGGCGATGGCCAATGTCCATTTCTTAGGGGAGTATACCGTTTTTAGATCTGCCTCCCAGGAGAGCATGTGTCTCGTCTTAGGAATTGTGGGGGGAACCAGTAGGCATCGATAGTGTGCCGTGAGGGGTTTATAGGTCTGGAGGCCTGTTTTCCATCTAGATTCCCAAGCCGTAAGAGGCCGTGGGGCATCTCTCAGGAACCCCCACGCTTTTAGTAGAGATCTTAATCTTAGAAGTTCAAATTCCAAATGCCGCGGGACCTCAAAGTTTGCCACCATCTCGTCTTGCGTTAGAAGCCGACCTTCTACGTAAAAGTCACCTACTGTCAAAATCTCGACCTGCCGCCACCAGTTCAGTCTCATGTTGGGGAGGGTCTGAAGTATGGGGAGTACAGGTTGGATAGGAGAAGGATGGGGGCGATCTGGGTGTGGTGTCGCAATTTATACCATAGCATTTGGCATCCTCTCACAATTGAGTTAGAGACGGTGTGTACGGTGGCAAGATGCGGGGGGAACCACAGCAAATCAGATAGATCTATATAGGCAGGTAGTGATGCCTGTTCCAGTTCCCTCCATCTCGTGGGAGGGAGGTCTCGTCCCCAAGCTGAGACATGAGAGATCATTGCCGCCTCATAGTACATCTTCACGCTTGGCAATCCCAGCCCTCCCTGATCTAGGGGGGACTGTAAGATTGAGGCCGAGACTCTAGGTTTCTTGTTGTTCCAGATATATCTATTGAAAAGGGTCTGAAAATTTTTCAGAAGCTTATCTGGGACTGGGAGGGGAATACATCGCATAATGTACGTTAGCTTGGGTAGTAGCATCATCTTCAGGGCTGCTATTCTACCCATCCAGGAGAGTTCGTCATATTTCTTTGCTCTCAGGTGTTTGTCAACTGCCTTCAGCAAGGTGTGGTAGTTCTCCTGGAGGACCGTCTCCTTGTCATGAGACAAGAAGACCCCAAGGTGCCGGATACCTCTGGTAGACCATTTGAAGGAGTATTGCTGTCGCAAAGCTCTCTGTTCTTGATGGTCAAGATGGATCGGGAACGCCTCCGTCTTGGCTACATTTATTTTGTAATTAGAGAGTGCACCGAATCTTTCAATGAGAGCCATCAACGGTGGGAGCGATAGGGTCGGCTCAACAATGAAAAGTGTAAGGTCATCAGCGAATAATGCCACCTTTTGTACTGAATCATGTAGTAACAGGCCCTGGATTTGGGTGTCCTGCCTAATGGCTTCCGCTAATGGCTCCATAACCATCGCAAAGAGGAGCGGCGACAGGGGACATCCCTGCCTCGTTCCATTTCGTATATGTATCCTAGGGGAGCAAAAGCCTAACCCCTTGACCACTGCTGTGGGAAGGGTATATAGGGCCTCAACTGCCTTACAAAATGAGTGCGGGATCCCAAATGTTCTCAGAGTTTCAAACATATATTCCCATCTCACCCTGTCGAACGCCTTTTCGGCATCTAATGACAGGGTGAGAAGGGGCAAGCCCATATCATGTGATTCAGCGAAGATGTTCAACAGTCTACGGGTATTGTCAGTGCCCTGTCTGCCTTGGACAAACCCGACTTGGTCTAGGTGGATTATAGAAGGGAGGTGTTTCCCTAGTCTTGTCGCAAGAACTTTAGAGTATATCTTGATGTCCACATTGATAAGGGAAATAGGTCTATAGCTCCCGCATTCCTTGGGGTCCTTCCCTTCTTTAGGGATGGTCATAATATTGGCCTCCAAGAATTCCCTTAACATCTTGCCTACTTTAGCCACATCGTTAAACAGTCGGAGTAGAAGAGGAGAAAGGAGAGAGACAAAGGTTCTGTAGAAGAGAGTGGAGAAGCCATCCGGACCAGGGGCCTTGTGAGGTTTAAGGGACAGGATGGCCGCCTTCACTTCCTCTAAGGTGAATGGTCTGTCAAGGTCTTCAGCAGACTCCTCGCTCAGCTTTGGTAAACGCAACTTGGTTAAGAATTGCCCCAACTCCTCACCGCTCACCGGTGGGTCGTTAGAACCGCTGTCTAGATCATAAAGGGCAGCATAATAGTCTGAGAAGGCTTGACCAATCTCCCTAGGAGAGTGGACCATGCCGCGGACAGAGTTGATGGTCGGGATCCTACTGGCAACCGCCCTATTACGAAGTTTGCGGGCCAAAAGCCTATCGGCTTTGTTCCCTTTGCTATAGTATATTTGTTTTAATTTGAATAGGTTGGTTTGCACTTTTAAAAGCTCTCGTTTGTTGATCTCAGACCTTATTACACCCACCTGGGTGGCAAGAGCGGGGTCTGGGGCTTTTTTGTTGGCCATCTCTAGGGGTCTCAGTTCGGCGTACAGTTTCGATAAGGGAATCTTATGAGCCGCTTTCCATTGGGCCTTTTTCTTTATGAAATGACCTCTCAGGTACGCTTTGAGGGTGGCCCAAACTATTTCGAGACTCGTATCCCCAGTGTCGTTATGTGCCAAGAAATCTAGGATGATTTCATTTAGGTGTGGAATCTCTGTTTCCGCGAGACACTGGTCTGGGAGTTTCCAGGACGGCCTACAGTCAGGGGACTGTAGGGTTGAGAGTTGGGCACTAACCATATCGTGGTCTGACCACGGACAGGGCTTGATCTTTGACATAGCAAATTTGTCTAGTGTCCATGAGTCGCAGAGCAGATAATCCAACCGGGAGTATGAATTATGAGGTACCGAGTGGTGTGTGTAGTCTAGTTCGGTCGGAGCTAAGCATCTCCAGACATCAAACAGTCCAAATTGATACATTAGCCTACGGAAGGCCAATGACAGTGAAATTAGGTTACGGTCAGTTGGGTGGCTTGTGTTTTTTTTCTTGTCAAGCACTGGGTCCCAGACCAGATTCAGATCGCCCCCCACCAAGAGATGTCCTCTCTTGATGAGATCTAGCTTGTTCAAGAATTTTCGGAGAAAGGGGATCTGTCCCGTATTCGGGGCATAAATGGATGCCAACGTGTAGAGGGCTCCATTTAGGGCACAAACTAGGATAAGGAATCTACCCTCAGGGTCTCGTTCAATATGGTCTATCCTACAACTGACATCACGGTGGATCACTATGGCTACTCCTCTTTTTTTTTTCGTATAGGAGGCAGTTTCACAGATCGGGTACAAAGGGGAACTCCTGGGCTGTTTAGAGCCCCTTTCCCAGTGGGTCTCCTGCAGAAACATTAAGTGTATTTTGTGAGTGAATAGGTAGTTATACAGGAGACTCCTTTTAGCAGGCGTGTTAAGTCCCTGGACGTTCAGGGTGGCAGCCAAAACGGGAGCCATGTTGTGAGCGGATGCCTCCTGGGTAACAAGTGAGGACCTCAGTTGCGGGCAAGGGGATAGGTTTTAAGGCGGGTGGTGCAGGTAAGTGGGGGTAAGGGGATATGGGTGGGGAAAGGAGGGAGGCGGGTGTTGGGAGCACTTCAGGCCACGAACAGGATGTCTTGAGTTTCAGACGCTACTAGCGTATGTCGATGTGTATATATACACTATCACAATGAGTGATCTCGCAACTAACAGTTGGAGAGCACAACTATAGATGTGTGGGGGGAGAGGCCAGCAGAAATAGCCGAGCCCCAGTCAGTCAGTTTAAAACGTGCAAGAATAAGAAGAGAGAGAGAGAGGGAAAGAGAGAGAAAAAGAAAACTCTCTCCCCCCCTCTCTCCCGTCCCCAGTCCCTATTTTAATTATCTTGCTGTAAGCGAGAGTCTTATATTATATTACTGTAATGGACGCATATTGTTATCTCTGGTATAAGGCTAAGAGAAAAATTGGGGTAAGGGAAGTCTAATCTCAGCTCTGCTAGAATGAAGGTTGGGGGAGAGAGTGAAAGACTCGTGTGTTAGTCTGTATTTAGGGTTCTCTGTCTATAGTATCCCCCCGAGGGAGGTTGTGTGCATACAAGGTGCTCTTGTGGGGCAAGGTATTCCAGGCCCCAAATTCCTGCTATTATGGACAGAGATATTAGAATGGACAGCCCAAAGCAATAAAAAGAAAAACAACCATAAACAACATCAACATCCTTATAAACAGACAATATATGATGGCTATCGTCAGTTCGCAAGGGCTAAACTCGGGAGGGGTGTCGACCTTGAACCTTAGGGCTATTTTCTCATGGAAATCTGACGGCCGCCAGGTTGAGAACTAATCTAATTCCTGATTGATCAGGTATAAGTGGGGGTGGCTGTTAGTATGAATGGCATGAGATCGTCACAATCGAGGGGGCATATATTCAAGGCGATAATGAACAGCTATAAATGGTGTACTTAACATTAGGGATATTGGTCACAAGTGGGGGTTGAAATGTGTGCAACTCCTGATGATAACCATCTAAACTTTGTGAGGTATATACATAAATATCAGTTAGAACAGCAACAAAGTAAACAGTAACAACATGAATAAGGATAACAACCCATAATGATGACCATCAGCCCAAAAGGAGAAACTTGGGGATTGTATAATTCTATGGCCTCAAGGCTGCTATTTCATGGGAGAAGAGTAGGAACAGGGGGGGGAAAGAGGGAGGAGGGAAGAAGAGTAGTGTAGAAAAGTGTAGAGAAAAAAGAGGAGAGAAACAGGAGAGGAGTGGAGGGAAAACAAGGGGGAGAGACAGCCAGAGAACATTAATGTAGAAAACATCCATTGTGTCTTAGTAGTCTCACCAATCTTCGTGTACCTTCGGTACACACGAGTCAGTCTCTGTAGAAGTAAAGAGTCTCTCAATTAAAAGTCCCCAGTTGGAGAGATAACTATCAGCACATCAGAGCAATGACCAGGAGGGAATGTCTCATGTGGGAGCGTCTCTAGTCTTTGATATTGAGGTATTCCTCTGGTCACTGCTGGGTCTCTGCGGAAGGGCGCCCCACTCAGGGGCAGATGCTCTCAGGCCTCTACCTGGTACAATTGCTTGGGGAGGTACCGGTAGGTCCTGAGGTAGTAGACCCCATCTTTGGAGTAACTCCCTTGCCTGTTGAGGTGAGGATGCCGCATATTGCTGTCCATCTTTATTGATGTAGAGCTTAACAGGGAAGCCCCACCTGTATTTGATGCCTTTGTCCCTCAAGATTTTAGTGTAGGGTTGATAGTGTCTTCTTATCTGGAGGGTGTGGGGAGAGAGATCTTGGAATACCTGGATGTCAGCATATTGCTCCGGGAGTGACTTGTCACTTGCCAGGGTTCTCAGGAGTTTCTCTCAAAAAGTATAATAGTGTAGACGGGCTACCACATCTCTTGGCTTATCGCCTTCGGCCGACCTCGGCCTCAGGGCTCTATGGGCTCTGTCAAGGAGCATCTCTTTCTCAATCTCCGGACCAAGAACTGCGACAAAAAAATCTTGCAGGAATTTTTCAAGCTCCTGTGGGGGCATAGATTCAGGGATACCCTTCACCCTAATATTGTTGCGACGAGTCGTGTCTTCGAGGTCTGCAAGTTTGAGTTCCAGGTCAGTTATCTGTTCTGCAAGACTCTGCGAGTAATCTAAGAGGTTGCCATGATCTACTCTGAGGTCTTCCTGCTTGCGCTCCAGCGCATCAGTTCTTTCCCCTATTAGGGCTATGTCTCTTTTCAGATCAGCATGGCCCTTATCAAACTTCTTAGAGAGGGAGTCGTGATGCGAGGCCAATAGTGACCTGATAGAGTCCATAATGTTGTTATCTGTGTCAGCATCTTGGTGTTGAAGACGGCCTGTGGCCTGGGTTAGTGTTGTTCTGATGCGAACATCGTTAAGGCTGCTTGTGTCCGAGGCATCCTCCTCCAAACCAGATTGCTGTCTAGGTGTATGTTGGTTAAAGTGGTCGGCAACTGTCCTCTTCGGAGGTTTGTGGGAATTTTGTTTTCTTTTAAAGGCTTGCGGCATCTTGTGCTTTTGCAATTGTAGTGGCATGAGATATAGGGGGACAAATAGTGGGAAAGAGTAAAGACTGTTTTGCACTATAAAGATATCCGTTATAGGACCGACTGGGGCTATGGCATCAGGGCGTAGAGCTATTACATTGTCTTCACGATTTCTGGCATCTCCTGTGAATTGTGACTGAGCTAGCTAAAAACTGTGCCTTAAGATCTGAGAACAGAAATAGTTTTCACTGAGGTGTATAGTCTAGTCTCTCCCCTGGGGGGTTGTCCCCTTAGGACGATGTGGGGTAAGGTATGGGGGTATGACCCGCAGGCAATCAGGGCCGGCGGGAAAGGGAGGGGAGAGACCGGTGAGGGAGCTGTGGTTAAAAGACAGAATTTGGGTATATAGTGTAGGCAGGTTGGAACTGTAGACATTAATCAGGGAGCAAAATTGTTGACGTTGAAGCTGCAGCTATGTAAAATTAATGCTGCCAGTTAAGCTGCAGAGCGTCTCTGTTAATCACCTAACACACACAGTCCCAGAGGATACCTTTAAAGGCACTGTAGAAATAAAAGTGAGCAATGACCAGGAGGGAATGTCTCATGTGGGAGCGTCTCTAGTCTTTGATATTGAGGTATTCCTCTGGTCACTGCTGGGTCTCTGCGGAAGGGCGCCCCACTCAGGGGCAGATGCTCTCAGGCCTCTACCTGGTACAATTGCTTGGGGAGGTACCGGTAGGTTCTGAGGTAGTAGACCCCATCTTTGGAGTAACTCCCTTGCCTGTTGAGGTGAGGATGCCGCATATTGCTGTCCATCTTTATTGATGTAGAACTTAACAGGGAAGCCCCACCTGTATTTGATGCCTTTGTCCCTCAAGATTTTAGTGTAGGGTTGATAGTGTCTTCTTATCTGGAGGGTGTGGGGAGAGAGATCTTAGAATACCTGGATGTCAGCATATTGCTCCGGGAGTGACTTGTCACTTGCCAGGGTTCTCAGGAGTTTCTCTCGAAAAGTATAATAGTGTAGATGGGCTACCACATCTCTTGGCTTATCGCCTTCGGCCGACCTCGGCCTCAGGGCTCTATGGGCTCTGTCAAGGAGCATCTCTTTCTCAATCTCCGGACCAAGAACTGCGACAAAAAAATCTTGCAGGAATTTTTCAAGCTCCTGTGGGGGCACAGATTCAGGGATACCCTTCACCCTAATATTGTTGCGACGAGTCGTGTCTTCGAGGTCTGCAAGTTTGAGTTCCAGGTCAGTTATCTGTTCTGCAAGACTCTGCGAGTAATCTAAGAGGTTGCCATGATCTACTCTGAGGTCTTCCTGCTTGCGCTCCAGCGCATCAGTTCTTTCCCCTATTAGGGCTATGTCTCTTTTCAGATCAGCATGGCCCTTATCAAACTTCTTAGAGAGGGAGTCGTGATGCGAGGCCAATAGTGACCTGATAGAGTCCATAATGTTGTTATCTGTGTCAGCATCTTGGTGTTGAAGACGGCCTGTGGCCTGGGTTAGTGTTGTTCTGATGCGAACATCGTTAAGGCTGCTTGTGTCCGAGGCATCCTCCTCCGAACCAGATTGCTGTCTAGGTGTATGTTGGTTAAAGTGGTCGGCAACTGTCCTCTTCGGAGGTTTGTGGGAATTTTGTTTTCTTTTAAAGGCTTGCGGCATCTTGTGCTTTTGCAATTGTAGTGGCATGAGATATAGGGGACAAATAGTGGGAAAGAGTAAAGACTGTTTTGCACTATAAAGATATCCGTTATAGGACCGACTGGGGCTATGGCATCAGGGCGTAGAGCTATTACATTGTCTTCACGATTTCTGGCATCTCCTGTGAATTGTGACTGAGCTAGCTAAAAACTGTGCCTTAAGATCTGAGAACAGAAATAGTTTTCACTGAGGTGTATAGTCTAGTCTCTCCCCTGGGGGGTTGTCCCCTTAGGACGATGTGGGGTAAGGTATGGGGGTATGACCCGCAGGCAATCAGGGCCGGCGGGAAAGGGAGGGGAGAGACCGGTGAGGGAGCTGTGGTTAAAAGACAGAATTTGGGTATATAGTGTAGGCAGGTTGGAACTGTAGACATTAATCAGGGAGCAAAATTGTTGACGTTGAAGCTGCAGCTATGTAAAATTAATGCTGCCAGTTAAGCTGCAGAGCGTCTCTGTTAATCACCTAACACACACAGTCCCAGAGGATACCTTTAAAGGCACTGTAGAAATAAAAGTGAGGAGATTGCATGAGGCTCAAAGTGTTAATATTATTATCTCCCGTTATAACTAGCCCCCTCAATACTGTGATCTCTAATGAGGCCTTCTCAGATTGCCACGTGGGTGTGGATCAGGGAGAGAACAGCTCACAGATCTCCATTGAGGGCCCCCACTGTAATGAGTTCAAAAAGTACCTGCGTGTGTTAGAAGTATGCTGAGGTAGGCAGTCCACAGGACCCTTTTATTATCTCCTTAGTCTGACCACTCTGTTAGCTTTCACTTAGACTCCCTGTTTATTATTCGGTGGTTGAGCTGCACCGGAGCGGGTCTGCTACTCCCCGGAACCAAGTGAGATGAATATGAGCTCAGGCGTTAGAGGCCTCCAGGTCCCCTCGCAAATAGGGTTATGTTAGGATGCCAGTTGTCCGCACAGTAACAGCGTCTTTACCCGTTTCACTTCAGTGTCGGATCGCAGATCACTGCAGCACTTTTTCTCGTAGGGTATAGCGGAGCCTTTTCTTTCACTGCTGCTTGGTGACGTCAGCCTGTAATGGCGCTCGTTCGCGCCCCTCCGTTTGCAGGTCACACAATCGGGAAAACTTCTCAAACACTTGAAGTGCTGATACACTTCTCCCCGCCAACTCACATATACTCCCTCAGGCAGCCGATCGGTCCACAGCCAGCCCGGGAAGCAGACAGTGCAGTCTGTGGGGTCAGCTCCACATGGTGTTCTGTCCCAGCTCCATTTGCAATATGGTCCCAAACAGTGGATATGAGCAGTGAATCACCGTTTCAGAGTTAAAGTGGGACTTCACACACTTCGTTAACTTAAGTGACTTAGAAAATAGTAAAATAAATTAAAAAAAAAGGCTTGTAAAATCCTAAATGTATTAGAATTATGCAGGAGCTCTGTCACTCTGCTTCTGCTCTGTTCGCAGGCTAACTCCGCCCCCCGTATGTTTTTTTTTACAGGCAAAAGAGCTGAATTTCTTGGGGCATGCCCCGCAAAGGGTCCTGTTCAGGGCTGGTAAGGTAAAAGAGCTTTGAACTTTAGTAATTTAGAATAGGGTAGGGCATTTTTTTTATTTTGGGGGGCTTTGTTATTTTATTAGGGGGCTTAGAGTAGGTGTAATTAGTTTAAAATTGTTGTAATATTTTTCTTATGTTTGTAAATATTTTTTTATTTTTTGTAACTTAGTTCTTTTTTATTTTTTGTAATTTAGCTAGTTTATTTAATTGTATTTATTTGTAGCAATTGTATTTAATTAATTTATTGATAGTGTAGTGTTAGGTTAATTGTAGGTAATTGTAGGTAGTTTATTTAATTAATTTATTGATAGTCTAGTGTTAGGTTTATTTGTAACTTAGGTTAGGATTTATTTTACAGGTAAATTTTGTAATTATTTTAACTATTTTAGCTATTAAATAGTTCTTAACTATTTAATAGCTATTGTACCTGGTTAAAATAAATACAAAGTTACCTGTAAAATAAATATAAATCCTAAAATAGCTATAATATAATTATAATTTATATTGTAGCTATATTAGGATTTATTTTACAGGTAAGTATTTAGCTTTAAATTGGAATAATTTATTTAATAAGAGTTAATTAATTTCGTTAGATTTAAATTATATTTAACTTAGGGGGGTGTTAGTATTAGGGTTAGACTTAGCTTTAGGGGTTAATACATTTATTAGAATAGCGGCGAGATTCGGTCGGCGGTGTAAGGGGCTTACATTAGGGGTTAATACTATTAATATAGGTGGCAGCGGTGTAGGGAGGGCAGGTTATAGGGCAAAAGAGCTGTTTACTTTGGGGCAAAGCCCCGCAAAAGGCCCTTTTAAGGGCTGGTAATAGAGATAATTATTTTAGGGGGATTAGATTAGGGGCTAATATAGATACTATAGCTGGCGGTGGGGTAGGGGGATTAGATACTGGTTAATATAGTTTAATATAGCTGGCGACGGGGTAGGAGCTCACATAAGGGGGTAGGTAACATAGATGGCGGCGGTGTTAGGGCTCACTTTAGGGGGTTATAGATTTAATATAGCTGGCGGCGGGGTCCGGGAGCGGCGGTTTAGGGGTTAATAACTTTATTAGGTGGCGGCGGGGTCCGGGAGTGGCGGTTTAGGGGTTAATACATGTTTTATTGTTAGGATAGTGAGGGGGGATAGCGGATAGAGGGTTAGACGTGTCGGGCTTACTTGGGGGAGGCGTGTTAGACAGTACGGGAGATTTAGACTTCAGTCAGGTTTTGTAGGCGCCGGCATTTTCTAAAGTGCCGTAAGTCACTGGCGACTCCAGAAATTTGTACTTACGCAGATTTCTGGACATCTCTGGTTTATCCGACTTACGGCACTTTAGCAACTGCCAGCGGAGTTTATAGGATAGCTCGAGTTGCGAGCTGAAACTACGGGCGTATATCGGATCGCTTGTCTCGCTTGTGCCTCAAACTACGCCGTATATCGGATCGCGCCCCAGATTATTTTATTGGATACAGGCTTTGCTTCATAATTTGCCATTTGCTGTTACCTTGAAGTTAACATGGCTGGCAATTATCTAGCTACACTACAATCTTTTTAAATAAAACATGGATTCTATACACCAAGCAAGAGCATGGAACCAATCTATATTAATCCTGCATCCATACTCTGAATCAGCATATTTGCCAAGCTACTGACTGGCCTGCTCTTATCCAGGACCATAGACTGCTGTTTAAAGGGCCACTAAACCCAAAATCTTTCTTTCATGATTCAGATAGAGAATAGAAATTTAAACAACATTACAATTTACTTCCATAATTTATTTTGCTTCATTTTTAAAATATCCTTATTTGAAGAAAAAGCAAGGCACATGGTGAGCCAATCACATGATGCTTCTATGTACAGCAACCAATCAGCAGCTAGTGAGCATATCTAGATATGCTTTTCATCAAAGAATATCAAGAGAATAAAACAAATTAGATAATATAAGTAAATTAGAAAGATGTTTAAAATTGCATTCTCTTTCTAAATCATAAAAGAAAAAATGTGGGTGACATGTCCCTTTAACCTTGGATGCTAGTGTAACTCACACCATCTCTCAAGTCTTAAAATTGAACTTTTGGTGCCTTTTTAAAACTCTTGCACTCCAAGCTTGTCCTCTTTTGCATGGCAAGTCACAGATTTTTGTATGTTTTTCATCTAAGGGTTTTTGTGCATGCTCAGCTCCCAGATCAATAAAATATGCTTATTTTCACTTTGAGGTGTAGATTTAACAAGGGCCAAATGTTCCCCTTGTTTCCTCACCGGAAACAGCAATTATGAAGCAGCGGTCTTAAGACTGCTGCTCCATAACTTGTCCGCTGGCTGATTGACACCCCCTGCTGAATCTGCAGGGGGCGGCATTGCACAAGCAGTTTTGGTGAACTGCTTGTGTAATGATAAATGCCGACAGCATACACTGTTGACATTCAGCAATATCTGTCGGACATGATACGCTACAGCGTATCATGTCCGACAGACATTCGTAAATCTATCCCTTAGACCCAGCTTACAAGCGAAGCTCTATTGACAGTGCAGTGTTCGCTATCAATATTGCAGACCTGCACTAAGAATAGCGCACAATCAGGTATTGTTAAAAAATTATTACCAGAGAATGATTACCGCGGTTGCGCTAAATATGGCTCAGTTTACAAGTGGTGAGTTTTATGTGTGTGTGTATACATACATGTGTGTGTATTCATACATGTGTGTATGCATGTATGTGTGAATGTGTGTGTACGAATATATGTACACACATACATATGTACACACACATAGATATGTACACACACATACAGATATATACACTCATATATGTACCTTAGCACACCTTTGGCTTCGTGCTCAAGGGAAAGTCAGAACCTGAGTTTTTTAACATACTTCATAGAAATCTATTAGGTTAACACTTTCAGATGTTAGCGAGCATGAGGCTTTTTCTTGAGCACTAACATTTTACTTTGAACTTTTACTATAAGCGCAAGTATAAGAGCACTATTGATTTAACTTGAAAGGTGATATAAATATGTGCTCCAGTTTTAATCTAGGCCTTTATAAAAGTTTAGCTCAAATTATAACTTTAAAGTTATGGAACTTGCAGAAACATGAAACACAAGCATCAGAATGTTAACTTATCATTTTAATTCAGTTTCTGAATGCTTTAAAAGTGATAAAAGGACAGTAAACATTAAAAAGTTGCATTGGTATTAAAATATTCCAAAATAGATAAATATTGTCCTCTAATAATATATGAGTATAAGTATATCCCGAAAGACAATATGAAAACTTGTACTCAAGCCTATATATAAACTTGTTGTATTAGCCTATATATACAAGGGGCCCAGTTCTCTAAAGCTGGGGTTGAGAGCATTACCCGTTTCTGTGACTGAAGCAGGTTACTCTTGTCTTTACAAGCATAAATGTAAATTTGCTTGATTTCTGTTTTGATACTTAAAAAAAAGTTATGCCCTCTATGCCAGGGTTCTTCAAACTTTTTTTCCAAAGACCCAGTGCCATGATACCACATACATTTGCGACCCTATTTTTACACTTGGTCTGAACATTTCTGTAGTAATATACAAAATAGTAACTAAAATGTGAGCATACTTTATTCCTGATTGTAGTCAAACTTGCAAGTATTGTAATAGTATTTAACACACATACACACACAAACTCTCTTATACACAACACACACTCAAATAACACACACACAGTCATATAACACACACACACACACCACAGATTCTCATATCACACATATACACCACACACACTCATCCAACACACACACCACAAACACTCACATACAGCACACACACAAACTCTCATATAACACACACACACCACATTCACTCTCATACAGCACACACACACCACACAAACTCTCATATAACACACACACACCACATACACTCTCATACAACACACACACACACCAAACACATACTCCTACAGCACACACACAAGTCGTGACCCAAGTAAACATGGTGTTGCGACCCAGTAATGGGTCCCAACCCGTTGTTTGAAGAACCCTGCTCTATGCAATAAAATATGTGAAACTCATTACTAGTGATGTCCCGAATAGTTCGCCGGCGAATAGTTCCCGGCGAACATAGCTTGTTCGCGTTCGCAACGGCGGGCGAACATATGCAATGTTCGATCCGCCCCCTATTCGTCATCATTGAGTAAACTTTGACCCTGTATCTCACAGTCTGCAGACGCATTCCAGCCAATCAGCAGCAGACCCTCCCTCCCAGACCCTCCCAGCTCCTGGACAGCAGCCATTTTAGATTCATTCGGAAGCTGCTTTTTTAGTGAGAGGAGGGACAGTGTAGCTGCTGCTGATTTAATAGGGAAATTGATAGCTAGGCTAGTATATTCAGTGTCCACTACAGTCCTGAAGGACTCATCTGATCTCTGCTGTAAGGACAGCACCCCAAAAAGCCCATTTTAGGGCTGCTTTTTTTTCCCTGTGTAATCTAATTGCAGTTGCCTGGCTGCCAGCGTTTGTGCCAGGCTCACAGCGTATACTGTGCCCACTTGCCCGTTGCCACCACTCATATCTGTTGTAACAGTAGTGTAAATTTAAAAAAAAAAAACTTTTTTGACTGTGAAACATCAGTCTGCTAGTGTAATCTAATTGCAGTTGCCTGCCAGCGTGTGTGCCAGGCCCACTTGCCCACAGTGCCACCACTCATATCTGTTGTAAAAGTAGTGTAAATTAAAAAAACAACAACTTTTTTGACTGTTAAACATCAGTCTGCTAGTGTAATCTAAGTGCAGTTGCCTGTCTGCCAGCGTGTGTGCCAGGCCCACTTGCCCACAGTGCCACCACTCATATCTGTTGTAACAGTAGTGTAAATTTTAAAAAAACAAACTTTTTTGACTGTTAAACATCAGTCTGCTAGTGTAATCTAATTGCAGTTGCCTGCCTGCCAGCGTGTGTGTCAGGTCCACTTGCCCACAGTGCCACTACTCATATCTGTTGTAACAGTAGTGTAAATTTAAAAAAAAAAACTTTTTTGACTTTGAAACATCAGTCTGCTAGTGTAATCAAATTGCAGTTGCCTGCCTGCCAGCGTGTGTGCCAGGCCCACTTGCCCACAGTGCCACAACTCATATCTGTTGTAACAGTAGTGTAAATTTAAAAAAAAAAAACTTTTTTGACTGTTAAACATCAGTCTGCTAGTGTAATCAAATTGCAGTTGCCTGTCTGCCAGCGTGTGTGCCAGGCCCACTTGCCCACAATGCCACAACTCATATCTGTTGTAACAGTAGTGTAAATTTAAAAAAAAAAAAAATTGACTTTGAAACATCAGTCTGCTAGTGTAATCTAAGTGCAGTTGCCTGTCTGCCAGCGTGTGTGCCAGGCCCACTTGCCCACAGTGCCACCACTCATATCTGTTGTAACAGTAGTGTAAATTTAAAAAAACAAAACTTTTTTGACTGTTAAACATCAGTCTGCTAGTGTAATCTAATTGCAGTTGCCTTCCTGCCAGCGTGTGTGCCAGGCCCACTTGCCCACAGTGCCACCACTCATATCTGTTGTAACAGTAGTGTAAATTAAAAAAAAAAAAAAACTTTTTTGACTGTTAAACATCAGTCTGCTAGTGTAATCTAATTGCAGTTGCCTGCCTGCCAGCTTGTGAGCCAGGCGCACTTGCCCACAGTGCCACCACTCATATCTGTTGTAACAGTAGTGTAAATTAAAAAAAAAAAAAAACTTTTTTGACTGTTAAATATCAGTCTGCTAGTGTAATCTAATTGCAGTTGCCTGCCTGCCAGCGTGTGTGCCAGGCCCACTTGCCCACAGTGCCACCACTCATATCTGTTGTAACAGTAGTGTAAATTTAAAAAAACAAAACTTTTTTGACTGTTAAACATCAGTCTGCTAGTGTAATCTAATTGCAGTTGCCTGCCTGCCAGCATGTGTGCCAGGCCCACTTGCCCACAGTGCCACCACTCATATCTGTTGTAATAGTAGTGTAAATTTAAAAAAAAAAACTTTTTTGACTGTTAAACATCAGTCTGCTAGTGTAATCTAATTGCAGTTGCCTGCCTGCCAGCGTGTGTGCCAGGCCCACTTGACCACAGTGCCACCACTCATATCTGTTGTAACAGTAGTGTAAATTTAAAAAAAAAAAACTTTTTTGACTGTTAAACATCAGTCTGCTAGTGTAATCTAATTGCAGTTGCCTGCCTGCCAGTGTGTGTGCCAGGCCCACTTGCCCACAGTGCCACAACTCATATCTGTTGTAACAGTAGTGTAAATATAAAAAAAAAAACTTTTTTGACTTTGAAACATCAGTCTGCTAGTGTAATGTAATTGCAGTTGCCTGCCTGCCAGCGTGTGTCCCAGGCCCACTTGCCCACAGTGCCACCACTCATATCTGTTGTAACAGTAGTGTAAATTTAAAAAAACAAAACTTTTTTGACTGTTAAACATCAGTCTGCTAGTGTAATCTAATTGCAGTTGCCTGTCTGCCAGCGTGTGTGCCAGGCCCACTTGCCCACAGTGCCACCACTCATATCTGTTGTAACAGTAGTGTAAATTTAAAAAAACAAAACTTTTTTGACTGTTAAACATCAGTCTGCTAGTGTAATCTAATTGCAGTTGCCTGCCTGCCAGCATGTGTGCCAGGCCCACTTGCCCACAGTGCCACCACTCATATCTGTTGTAACAGTAGTGTAAATTTAAAAAAAAAAAAAAACTTTTTTGACTGTTAAACATCAGTCTGCTAGTGTAATCTAATTGCAGTTGCCTGCCTGCCAGCGTGTGTGCCAGGCCCACTTGCCCACAGTGCCACCACTCATATCTGTTGTAACAGTAGTGTAAATTTAAAAAAACAAAACTTTTTTGACTGTTAAACATCAGTCTGCTAGTGTAATCTAATTGCAGTTGCCTGCCTGCCAGCGTGTGTGCCAGGCCCACTTGCCCACAGTGCCACCACTCATATCTGTTGTAACAGTAGTGTAAATTTAAAAAAAAACAAAACTTTTTTGACTGTTAAACATCAGTCTGCTAGTGTAATCTAATTGCAGTTGCCTGCCTGCCAGCGTGTGTGCCAGGCCCACTTGCCCACAGTGCCACCACTCATATCTGTTGTAACAGTAGTGTAAATTAAAAAAAAAAAAAACTTTTTTGACTGTTAAACATCAGTCTGCTAGTGTAATCTAATTGCAGTTGCCTGCCTGCCAGCTTGTGAGCCAGGCGCACTTGCCCACAGTGCCACCACTCATATCTGTTGTAACAGTAGTGTAAATTAAAAAAAAAAAAAACTTTTTTGACTGTTAAATATCAGTCTGCTAGTGTAATCTAATTGCAGTTGCCTGCCTGCCAGCGTGTGTGCCAGGCCCACTTGCCCACAGTGCCACCACTCATATCTGTTGTAACAGTAGTGTAAATTTAAAAAAACAAAACTTTTTTGACTGTTAAACATCAGTCTGCTAGTGTAATCTAATTGCAGTTGCCTGCCTGCCAGCATGTGTGCCAGGCCCACTTGCCCACAGTGCCACCACTCATATCTGTTGTAACAGTAGTGTAAATTTAAAAAAAAAAAAACTTTTTTGACTGTTAAACATCAGTCTGCTAGTGTAATCTAATAGCAGTTGCCTGCCTGCCAGCGTGTGTGCCAGGCCCACTTGACCACAGTGCCACCACTCATATCTGTTGTAACAGTAGTGTAAATTTAAAAAAAAAAACTTTTTTGACTGTTAAACATCAGTCTGCTAGTGTAATCTAATTGCAGTTGCCTGCCTGCCAGCGTGTGTGCCAGGCCCACTTGCCCACAGTGCCACCACTCATATCTGTTGTAACAGTAGTGTAAATTTAAAAAAAAAAAAACTTTTTTGACTGTTAAACATCAGTCTGCTAGTGTAATCTAATTGCAGTTGCCTGCCTGCCAGCGTGTGTGCCAGGCCCACTTGCCCACAGTGCCACCACTCATATCTGTTGTAACAGTAGTGTAAATTTTAAAAAAACTAACTTTTTTGACTGTTAAACATCAGTCTGCTAGTGTAATCTAATTGCAGTTGCCTGCCTCCCAGCGTGTGTGTCAGGTCCACTTGCCCACAGTGCCACCACTCATATCTGTTGTAACAGTAGTGTAAATTTTAAAAAAAAAACTTTTTTGACTGTTAAACATCAGTCTGCTAGTGTAATCAAATTGCAGTTGCCTGCCTGCCAGCGTGTGTGCCAGGCCCACTTGCCCACAGTGCCACAACTCATATCTGTTGTAACAGTAGTGTAAATTTAAAAAAAAAAAACTTTTTTGACTGTTAAACATCAGTCTGCTAGTGTAATCTAATTGCAGTTGCCTGCCTGCCAGCGTGTGTCCCAGGCCCACTTGCCCACAGTGCCACCACTCATATCTGTTGTAACAGTAGTGTAAATTTTAAAAAAACAAACTTTTTTGACTGTTAAACATCAGTCTGCTAGTGTAATCTAATTGCAGTTGCCTGCCTCCCAGCGTGTGTGTCAGGTCCACTTGCCCACAGTGCCACCACTCATATCTGTTGTAACAGTAGTGTAAATTTTAAAAAAAAACTTTTTTGACTGTTAAACATCAGTCTGCTAGTGTAATCAAATTGCAGTTGCCTGCCTGCCAGCGTGTGTGCCAGGCCCACTTGCCCACAGTGCCACAACTCATATCTGTTGTAACAGTAGTGTAAATTTAAAAAAAAAAAAACTTTTTTGACTGTTAAACATCAGTCTGCTAGTGTAATCAAATTGCAGTTGCCTGCCTGCCAGCGTGTGTGCCAGGCCCACTTGCCCACAGTGCCACAACTCATATCTGTTGTAACAGTAGTGTAAATTTAAAAAAAAAAAAAATTGACTTTGAAACATCAGTCTGCTAGTGTAATCTAAGTGCAGTTGCCTGTCTGCCAGCGTGTGTGCCAGGCCCACTTGCCCACAGTGCCACCACTCATATCTGTTGTAACAGTAGTGTAAATTTAAAAAACAAAACTTTTTTGACTGTTAAACATCAGTCTGCTAGTGTAATCTAATTGCAGTTGCCTGCCTGCCAGCGTGTGTGTCAGGTCCACTTGCCCACAGTGCCACCACTCATATCTGTTGTAACAGTAGTGTAAATTTAAAAAAAAAAACTTTTTTGACTGTTAAACATCAGTCTGCTAGTGTAATCAAATTGCAGTTGCCTGCCTGCCAGCGTGTGTGCCAGGCCCACTTGCCCACAGTGCCACAACTCATATCTGTTGTAACAGTAGTGTAAATAAAAAAAAAAAAAAAATTTGACTTTGAAACATCAGTCTGCTAGTGTAATCTAAGTGCAGTTGCCTGTCTGCCAGCGTGTGTGCCAGGCCCATTTGCCCACAGTGCCACCACTCATATCTGTTGTAACAGTAGTGTAAATTTAAAAAACAAAACTTTTTTGACTGTTAAACATCAGTCTGCTAGTGTAATCTAATTGCAGTTGCCTGCCTGCCAGCATGTGTGCCAGGCCCACTTGCCCACAGTGCCACCACTCATATCTGTTGTAACAGTAGTGTAAATTTAAAAAAAAAAAACTTTTTTGACTGTTAAACATCAGTCTGCTAGTGTAATCTAATTGCAGTTGCCTGCCTGCCAGCGTGTGAGCCAGGCGCACTTGCCCACAGTGCCACCACTCATATCTGTTGTAACAGTAGTGTAAATTAAAAAAAAAAAAAAACTTTTTTGACTGTTAAATATCAGTCTGCTAGTGTAATCTAATTGCAGTTGCCTGCCTGCCAGCGTGTGTGCCAGGCCCACTTGCCCACAGTGCCACCACTCATATCTGTTGTAACAGTAGTGTAAATTTAAAAAAACAAAACTTTTTTGACTGTTAAACATCAGTCTGCTAGTGTAATCTAATTGCAGTTGCCTGCCTGCCAGCATGTGTGCCAGGCCCACTTGCCCACAGTGCCACCACTCATATCTGTTGTAACAGTAGTGTAAATTTAAAAAAAAAAAACTTTTTTGACTGTTAAACATCAGTCTGCTAGTGTAATCTAATAGCAGTTGCCTGCCTGCCAGCGTGTGTGCCAGGCCCACTTGACCACAGTGCCACCACTCATATCTGTTGTAACAGTAGTGTAAATTTAAAAAAAAAAACTTTTTTGACTGTTAAACATCAGTCTGCTAGTGTAATCTAATT
Organism: Bombina bombina; assembly: GCF_027579735.1. Lineage (NCBI taxonomy): Eukaryota > Metazoa > Chordata > Amphibia > Anura > Bombinatoridae > Bombina > Bombina bombina. The sequence goes on along the minus strand of NC_069503.1, from coordinate 314,898,101 downwards.
GCAGTTGCCTGCCTGCCAGCGTGTGTGCCAGGCCCACTTGCCCACAGTGCCACCACTCATATCTGTTGTAACAGTAGTGTAAATTTAAAAAAAAAAAAAACTTTTTTGACTGTTAAACATCAGTCTGCTAGTGTAATCTAATTGCAGTTGCCTGCCTGCCAGCGTGTGTGCCAGGCCCACTTGCCCACAGTGCCACCACTCATATCTGTTGTAACAGTAGTGTAAATTTTAAAAAAACTAACTTTTTTGACTGTTAAACATCAGTCTGCTAGTGTAATCTAATTGCAGTTGCCTGCCTCCCAGCGTGTGTGTCAGGTCCACTTGCCCACAGTGCCACCACTCATATCTGTTGTAACAGTAGTGTAAATTTTAAAAAAAAACTTTTTTGACTGTTAAACATCAGTCTGCTAGTGTAATCAAATTGCAGTTGCCTGCCTGCCAGCGTGTGTGCCAGGCCCACTTGCCCACAGTGCCACAACTCATATCTGTTGTAACAGTAGTGTAAATTTAAAAAAAAAAAACTTTTTTGACTGTTAAACATCAGTCTGCTAGTGTAATCTAATTGCAGTTGCCTGCCTGCCAGCGTGTGTCCCAGGCCCACTTGCCCACAGTGCCACCACTCATATCTGTTGTAACAGTAGTGTAAATTTTAAAAAAACAAACTTTTTTGACTGTTAAACATCAGTCTGCTAGTGTAATCTAATTGCAGTTGCCTGCCTCCCAGCGTGTGTGTCAGGTCCACTTGCCCACAGTGCCACCACTCATATCTGTTTTAACAGTAGTGTAAATTTTAAAAAAAAACTTTTTTGACTGTTAAACATCAGTCTGCTAGTGTAATCAAATTGCAGTTGCCTGCCTGCCAGCGTGTGTGCCAGGCCCACTTGCCCACAGTGCCACAACTCATATCTGTTGTAACAGTAGTGTAAATTTAAAAAAAAAAAACTTTTTTGACTGTTAAACATCAGTCTGCTAGTGTAATCAAATTGCAGTTGCCTGCCTGCCAGCGTGTGTGCCAGGCCCACTTGCCCACAGTGCCACAACTCATATCTGTTGTAACAGTAGTGTAAATTTAAAAAAAAAAAAATTGACTTTGAAACATCAGTCTGCTAGTGTAATCTAAGTGCAGTTGCCTGTCTGCCAGCGTGTGTGCCAGGCCCACTTGCCCACAGTGCCACCACTCATATCTGTTGTAACAGTAGTGTAAATTTAAAAAACAAAACTTTTTTGACTGTTAAACATCAGTCTGCTAGTGTAATCTAATTGCAGTTGCCTGCCTGCCAGCGTGTGTGTCAGGTCCACTTGCCCACAGTGCCACCACTCATATCTGTTGTAACAGTAGTGTAAATTTAAAAAAAAAACTTTTTTGACTGTTAAACATCAGTCTGCTAGTGTAATCAAATTGCAGTTGCCTGCCTGCCAGCGTGTGTGCCAGGCCCACTTGCCCACAGTGCCACAACTCATATCTGTTGTAACAGTAGTGTAAATAAAAAAAAAAAAAAAATTTGACTTTGAAACATCAGTCTGCTAGTGTAATCTAAGTGCAGTTGCCTGTCTGCCAGCGTGTGTGCCAGGCCCATTTGCCCACAGTGCCACCACTCATATCTGTTGTAACAGTAGTGTAAATTTAAAAAACAAAACTTTTTTGACTGTTAAACATCAGTCTGCTAGTGTAATCTAATTGCAGTTGCCTGCCTGCCAGCATGTGTGCCAGGCCCACTTGCCCACAGTGCCACCACTCATATCTGTTGTAACAGTAGTGTAAATTTAAAAAAAAAAAACTTTTTTGACTGTTAAACATCAGTCTGCTAGTGTAATCTAATTGCAGTTGCCTGCCTGCCAGCGTGTGAGCCAGGCGCACTTGCCCACAGTGCCACCACTCATATCTGTTGTAACAGTAGTGTAAATTAAAAAAAAAAAAAACTTTTTTGACTGTTAAATATCAGTCTGCTAGTGTAATCTAATTGCAGTTGCCTGCCTGCCAGCGTGTGTGCCAGGCCCACTTGCCCACAGTGCCACCACTCATATCTGTTGTAACAGTAGTGTAAATTTAAAAAAAACAAAACTTTTTTGACTGTTAAACATCAGTCTGCTAGTGTAATCTAATTGCAGTTGCCTGCCTGCCAGCATGTGTGCCAGGCCCACTTGCCCACAGTGCCACCACTCATATCTGTTGTAACAGTAGTGTAAATTTAAAAAAAAAAACTTTTTTGACTGTTAAACATCAGTCTGCTAGTGTAATCTAATTGCAGTTGCCTGCCTGCCAGCGTGTGTGCCAGGCCCACTTGACCACAGTGCCACCACTCATATCTGTTGTAACAGTAGTGTAAATTTAAAAAAAAAAAACTTTTTTGACTGTTAAACATCAGTCTGCTAGTGTAATCTAATTGCAGTTGCCTGCCTGCCAGCGTGTGTGCCAGGCCCACTTGCCCACAGTGCCACCACTCATATCTGTTGTAGCAGTAGTGTAAATTAAAAATAAAAAACTTTTTTGACTGTGAAACATCAGTCTGCTAGTGTAATCTAATTGCAGTTGCCTGCCTGCCAGCGTGTGTGCCAGGCCCACTTGCCCAGTGCCCCCACTCATATCTGGTGTAACAAACAGTAGTGTAAATTTAAAAAAAAAAAACTTTTTGGACTGTTAAACATCAGTCTGCTAGTGTAATCTAATTGCAGTTGCCTGCCTGCAGCATGTGTACCAGGCCCATTTGCCCACAGTGCCACCACTCATATCTGTTGTAACAGTAGTGTAAATTTAAAAAAAAAAACTTTTTTGACTGTTAAACATCAGTCTGCTAGTGTAATCTAATTGCAGTTGCCTGCCTGCCAGCGTGTGTCCCAGGCCCACTTGCCCACAGTGCCACCACTCATATCTGTTGTAACAGTAGTGTAAATTTAAAAAAAAAAAACTTTTTTGACTGTTAAACATCAGTCTGCTAGTGTAATCTAATTGCAGTTGCCTTCCTGCCAGCGTGTGTGCCAGGCCCACTTGACCACAGTGCCACCACTCATATCTGTTGTAACAGTAGTGTAAATTTAAAAAAAAAAACTTTTTTGACTTTGAAACATCAGTCTGCTAGTGTAATCTAATTGCAGTTGCCTGCCTGCCAGCGTGTGTCCCAGGCCCACTTGCCCACAGTGCCACCACTCATATCTGTTGTAACAGTAGTGTAAATTTAAAAAAACAAAACTTTTTTGACTGTTAAACATCAGTCTGCTAGTGTAATCTAATTGCAGTTGCCTGCCTGCCAGCATGTGTGCCAGGCCCACTTGCCCACAGTGCCACCACTCATATCTGTTGTAACAGTAGTGTAAATTTAAAAAAAAAAACTTTTTTGACTGTTAAACATCAGTCTGCTAGTGTAATCTAATTGCAGTTGCCTGCCTGCCAGCGTGTGTGCCAGGCCCACTTGCCCACAGTGCCACCACTCATATCTGTTGTAACAGTAGTGTAAATTAAAAAAAAAAAACTTTTTTGACTGTGAAACATCAGTCTGCTAGTGTAATCTAATTGCAGTTGCCTGCCTGCCAGCGTGTGTGCCAGGTCCACTTGCCCAGTGCCCCCACTCATATCTGGTGTAACAAACAGTAGTGTAAATTTAAAAAAAAAAACATTTTGGACTGTTAAACATCAGTCTGCTAGTGTAATCTAATTGCAGTTGACTGCCTGCCAGCATGTGTGCCAGGCCCATTTGCCCACAGTGCCACCACTCATATCTGTTGTAACAGTAGTGTAAATTTAAAAAAAAAAACTTTTTTGACTGTTAAACATCAGTCTGCTAGTGTAATCTAATTGCAGTTGCCTGCCTGCCAGCGTGTGTGCCAGGCCCACTTGCCCACAGTGCCACCACTCATATCTGGTGTAACAAACAGTAGTGTAAATTTAAAAAAAAAAAACATTTTTGACTGTTAAACATCAGTCTGCTAGTGTAATCTAATTGCAGTTGCCTGCCTGCCAGCGTGTGTGCCAGGCCCACTTGCCCACAGTGCCACCACTCATATCTGTTGTAACAGTAGTGTAAATTTAAAAAAAAAAACTTTTTTGACTGTTAAACATCAGTCTGCTAGTGTAATCTAATTGCAGTTTCCTGCCTGCCAGCGTGTGTGCCAGGCCCACTTGCCCACAGTGCCACCACTCATATTTGTTGTAACAGTAGTGTAAATTAAAAAAAAAAAAAACTTTTTTGACTGTGAAACATCAGTCTGCTAGTGTAATCTAATTGCAGTTGCTTGCCTGCCAGCGTGTGTGCCAGGCCCACTTGCCCAGTGCCACCACTCATATCTGGTGTAACAAACAGTAGTGTAAATTTAAAAAAAAAATCTTTTTTTACTGTGAAACATCAGTCTGCTAGTGTAATCTAATTGCAGTTGCTTGCCTGCCAGAGTGTGTGCCAGGCCCACTTGCCCACAGTGCCACCACTCATATCTGTTGTAACAGTAGTGTAAATTTAAAAAAAAAAAACTTTTTTGACTGTGAAACATCAGTCTGCTAGTGTAATCTAATTGCAGCTGCCTGCCTGCCAGCGTCTGTGCCAGGCTCACAGCGTATACTGTGCCCACTTGCCCAGTGCCACCACTCATATCTTGTTTAATAGTATTGTGTGTACATTTTAAAAAAAATTACAGGCAGAGGCAGGCCACCCCGCAGGTGCCGTTGTGGTCGTGGTGCTGTGATTCCCTTAGGCCCTAGATTAATGGCCAGTGTTCAGAGGCCACATACCATGAACTCGAAATGTTCTGAGGAGGACATAGTTGACTTTTTAACACAGGACACCCAATCTTCTATAGCTTCCGCTCCGAACCTTGACGCACCATCCTCCTCCAGCTTATCTATGGGCACCTCTCAAGTTACCACTCGCCCGCCTGCCGCCACCACCAACACTAGCACCACAGCCGCTTCACTTGATCTGGCAGAGGAGTTATTTACACATCATTTGGAAGAAATGAGTGATGAGCATCCATCATTGATAGAGGATGTAGATAACAGTGATATGTCTCAGTCAGGCAGCATTACAGACATGGACGTACGGTGTGATGATGATGATGTTGTACCCGCTGCTGCTTCCTTTGTTGATTTGTCAGATACAAGTGAAGTGGTTGATGATGACGATGCGTCCGTGGATGTCACGTGGGTGCCCGCTAGAAGAGAAGAAGAACAGGGGGAAAGTTCAGATGGGGAGACAGAGAGGAGGAGGAGAAGGAGACGAGTTGGAAGCAGGGGGAGGTCGTCGTAAGGAGCTAGTGGCACAGTCAGACAGCATGCATCTGCCCCCAGGGTCAGCGAGACTGCACGCCAATCAACGCATGCTGTTGCCACCACCAGAATGCCGTCATCGCAGAGCTCAGCAGTGTGGCATTTTTTTTGTGTGTCTGCCTCTGACAACAGTGATGCCATTTGCAACCTGTGCCAAAAGAAACTGAGTCGTGGGAAGTCCAACACCCACCTAGGTACAACTGCTTTGCGAAGGCACATGATCGCACATCACAAATGCCTATGGGATCAACACATGAGTAGAAGCAGCACACAAAGCCGCCATCCTCCTCCTGGTCCAGCATCTTCAGCCACGTCAAGCACTGCTGTCCTCCTTGCCCCCTCTCAACCATCCACCAGTCAGGTGTCTGTCAAGGACATGTTTGAGCGTAAGAAGCCAATGTCACAAAGTCACCCCCTTGCCCGGCGTCTGACAGCTGGCTTGTCTGAACTCTTAGCCCGCCAGCTTTTACCATACAAGCTAGTGGAGTCTGAGGCGTTCCAAAAATTTGTAGCTATTGGGACACCGCAGTGGAAGGTACCCGGCCGAAATTTCTTTTCACAAAAGGCAATCCCCAACCTGTACTCGATTGTGCGAAAGGAAGTAATGGCATGTCTGGCACACAGTGTTGGGGCAAGGGTCCATCTGACCACTGATAGCTGGTCTGCAAAGCATGGTCAGGGCAGGTATATCACCTACACTGCGCATTGGGTAAACCTGCTGACGGCTGACAACCATGGAATGCATGGCTCTGCAGAGTTGGTGACAGCGCCACGACTTGCAGGCAGGCCTGCTGCCACCTCCTCTACTCCTCCTACTCCATCCTCTTCCATAACCTCCTCGGCTGAGTCCTCTTCTTCTGCTGCTGCGTCTTGCTCCACATTAAAGGCACCCCCCCAGCTCCCCAGGTACTATTCCACATCCCGGATACGGCAGTGTCACGCCATCTTGGGGTTGACTTGCCTGAAAGCAGAGAGTCACACCGGACCAGCACTCCTGTCCGCCCTGAACGCACAGGTGGATCAGTGGCTGACTCCGCACCAACTGGAGATCGGCAAAGTGGTTTCTGACCGCACGTCTTGTAATTCCCTGTCTGGAAAATTATCTATCTATCAAATCTATCTATTTATCTATCAAATCTATCTATCTATCTATCGTATCTATCAAATGTATATTGCATCTATTGATCTATCTATCTAATCTATGTATCTATCTATCTATCAAATCTATCTATCTCGTGGCCGGACTGTTTTGTGACAGCCACTTGTGTTTTGGCCAAATATAATTCGGACAAATGTCCATCGGCCAAATGTCCGTCGGCTAAAAGTTCATCCACGATTGCACACGCAGTGCCCCAAATTTGAAGTAGGAGGACCGACCAAGCATCTTTTTCCATCTCCCGGTTCCTAAAATCCATGCCATATACACGTCCCCCGATAGGGGGAGTAACAGGTATTAAACTTATCAGAATGGCGCCGCAACTGCCTCTGGGAACCTTACCATGGGTCCCAGACCGCACGTCTTGTAATACTTTGTCTGGGAAATTATCTATCTATCAAATCTATCTATTTATCTATCAAATCTATCTATCTATCGTATCTATCAAATGTATATAGCATCTATTGATCTATCTATCTAATCTATGTATCTATCTATCTATCTATTAAATCTATCTATCTCGTGGCCGGACTGTTTTGTGACAGCCACTTGTGTTTCGGCCAAATGTCCGTTGGCCAAATGTCCGTCGGCCAAATGTCCGTCGGCTAAAAGTCCGGCCACGATTGCACGCGCAGTGCCCCAAATTTGAAGTAGGAGGACCGACCAAGCATCTTTTTCCGTCTCCCGGTTCCTAAAATCCATGCCATATACACGTCCCCCGATAGGGGGAGTAACAGGTATTAAACTGATCAGAATAGTACTACTTAACACACCACTCATATCTGGTGGCACAGTAGATTGCACGCGCAGTGCCCCAAATTTGAAGTAGGAGGACCGACCAAGCATCTTTTTCCATCTCCCGGTTCCTAAAATCCATGCCATATACACGTCCCCTGGCGCCGCAACTGCCTCTGGGAACCTTACCATGGGTCCCAGACCGCACGTCTTGTAATTCTCTGTCTGGGAAATTATATATCTATCAAATCTATCTATTTATCTATCAAATCTATCTATCTATCGTATCTATCAAATGTATATAGCATCTATTGATCTATCTATCTAATCTATGTATCTATCTATCTATCAAATCTATCTCGTGGCCGGACTGTTTTGTGACAGCCACTTGTGTTTCGGCCAAATATCCATTGGCCAAATGTCCGTCGGCCAAATGTCCGTCGGCTAAAAATCCGGCCACGATTGCACGCGCAGTGCCCCAAATTTGAAGTAGGAGGACCGACCAAGCATCTTTTTCCGTCTCCCGGTTCCTAAAATCCATGCCATATACACATCCCCCGATAGGGGGAGTAACAGGTATTAAACTGATCAGAATAGTACTACTTAACACACCACTCATATCTGGTGGCACAGTAGATTGCACGATCAGTGCCTCAAATTTGAAGTAGGAGGACCGACCAAGCATCTTTTTCCATCTCCCGGTTCCTAAAATCCATGCCATATACACGTCCCCTGGCGCCGCAACTGCCTCTGGGAACCTTACCATGGGTCCCAGACCGCACGTCTTGTAATTCTCTGTCTGGGAAATTATCTATCTATCAAATCTATCTATTTATCTATCAAATCTATCTATCTATCGTATCTATCAAATGTATATAGCATCTATTGATCTATCTATCTAATCTATGTATCTATCTATCTATCAAATCTATCTATCTCGTGGCCGGACTGTTTTGTGACAGCCACTTGTGTTTCGGCCAAATGTCCGTTGGCCAAATGTCCGTCGGCCAAATGTCCGTCGGCTAAAAGTCCGGCCACGATTGCACGCGCAGTGCCCCAAATTTGAAGTAGGAGGACCGACCAAGCATCTTTTTCCGTCTCCCGGTTCCTAAAATCCATGCCATATACACGTCCCCCGATAGGGGGAGTAACAGGTATTAAACTGATCAGAATAGTACTACTTAACACACCACTCATATCTGGTGGCACAGTAGATTGCACGCGCAGTGCCCCAAATTTGAAGTAGGAGGACCGACCAAGCATCTTTTTCCATCTCCCGGTTCCTAAAATCCATGCCATATACACGTCCCCTGGCGCCGCAACTGCCTCTGGGAACCTTACCATGGGTCCCAGCCCGCACGTCTTGTAATTCTCTGTCTGGGAAATTATATATCTATCAAATCTATCTATTTATCTATCAAATCTATCTATCTATCATATCTATCAAATGTATATAGCATCTATTGATCTATCTATCTAATCTATGTATCTATCTATCTATCAAATCTATCTCGTGGCCGGACTGTTTTGTGACAGCCACTTGTGTTTCGGCCAAATGTCCATTGGCCAAATGTCCGTCGGCCAAATGTCCGTCGGCTAAAAGTCCGGCCACGATTGCACGCGCAGTGCCCCAAATTTGAAGTAGGAGGACCGACCAAGCATCTTTTTCCGTCTCCCGGTTCCTAAAATCCATGCCATATACACATCCCCCGATAGGGGGAGTAACAGGTATTAAACTGATCAGAATAGTACTACTTAACACACCACTCATATCTGGTGGCACAGTAGATTGCACGATCAGTGCCTCAAATTTGAAGTAGGAGGACCGACCAAGCATCTTTTTCCATCTCCCGGTTCCTAAAATCCATGCCATATACACGTCCCCTGGCGCCGCAACTGCCTCTGGGAACCTTACCATGTGTCCCAGATCGCACGTCTTGTAATTCTCTGTCTGGGAAATTATCTATCTATCAAATCTATCTATTTATCTATCAAATCTATCTATCTATCGTATCTATCAAATGTATATAGCATCTATTGATCTATCTATCTAATCTATGTATCTATCTATCTATCAAATCTATCTATCTCGTGGCCGGACTGTTTTGTGACAGCCACTTGTGTTTCGGCCAAATGTCCGTTGGCCAAATGTCCGTTGGCCAAATGTCCGTCGGCTAAAAGTCCGGCCACGATTGCACGCGCAGTGCCCCAAATTTGAAGTAGGAGGACCGACCAAGCATCTTTTTCCGTCTCCCGGTTCCTAAAATCCATGCCATATACACGTCCCCCGATAGGGGGAGTAACAGGTATTAAACTGATCAGAATAGTACTACTTAACACACCACTCATATCTGGTGGCACAGTAGATTGCACGCGCAGTGCCCCAAATTTGAAGTAGGAGGACCGACCAAGCATCTTTTTCCATCTCCCGGTTCCTAAAATCCATGCCATATACACGTCCCCTGGCGCCGCAACTGCCTCTGGGAACCTTACCATGGGTCCCAGACCGCACGTCTTGTAATTCTCTGTCTGGGAAATTATATATCTATCAAATCTATCTATTTATCTATCAAATCTATCTATCTATCGTATCTATCAAATGTATATTGCATCTATTGATCTATCTATCTAATCTATGTATCTATATATCTATCAAATCTATCTATCTCGTGGTTGTGCAAATGGACTGTTTGCGGTTGTTTGCGCTGCGTTAAACGGGGAGTTGGTCTGTCACTGTGAAGCGGGCGTAACCCTTACACTACCTGATCGATACAACATCATACCTGATGTTTTAAAGCACGTTATTCCAAACAATTTAGGAATGTTAGGTGATTTATGCCCTTTATGGATTAAAACCAGACTCTGCATCAACTATGTAATTTTACGTGGGAGTTTTGCCATGGATCACCCTCCGGCATGCCACAGTCCAGGTGTTAGTCCCCTTGAAACAACTTTTCCATCACTATTGTGGCCAGAAAGAGTCCCTGTGGGTTTTAAAATTCACCTGCCTATTGAAGTCAATGGCGGTTCGCCCGGTTCGCCCGTTCACGAATGGAAAATTTTTAGTTTGCGACATCACTACTCATTAGCATGTTTACAATGCATTTCTAGAATTTGTACAGCTTAATCTTATCCTCAGGAACTGGCTCTTTGGTTTAGAATCCTTAAAAAGTCTTGAAAAATTAAAGGGCCATAATAGTTGAAAAATGACATACTCTAGAGCATTAGAACCCCATAAAGGAGGTTAACCAAAAGGAGAGGCGTTATTCCCTTCTACCTCCTCCTCTCCCCCCCCATTTCCTCACTCTAGATACCTTGAAATTTTCCAAGGGGTTGTAAAATTTGTTGTTGCACAGCCGGCTCTTAGGAATGAATGTATAATGCTCTTTTTTGCTGAAATTTCTCAGTTCTCCTTTCCTCCTGTAGTTTGATCCCAAATTTTTCTAGGGCTATTTGATTATGAGCTAGACCTATCACTTTTAATTTTGCAGCCTGTTTCATCTTCCAATAACTTAAAATCTGATTTCTTGCTGCAAGCATTACTGAATTAGCAAATAATGTGTTGGGTCCCAATATTGTACCTCTAAACAACAATAGTTTCCGTGCAAGTGAAATCAGGTTTTTGCGGTCTTTGGCACAGGAGTTAAATTCCTTATCTATTACAAGTTGAAAGTAAATTTGAACTTGTAAGTGCAATCAGGATTTATGCTAGAATGATTACCTCAACCTCAGAGCTCTGGATAACTGTTATGCTTGAACAAAAAGTGTCACAAAACACATAAAAAATACATTTAAAAGTACAGTTACGGGGGGGGGCGAGCCTACAGCTGTTGCGGAAGGTCATGTTTTAGAGAAGCTCCTGATTCTCCCTAGATTTTAAAGAATATTTTTCTCCAAAATCGGATTTCTACTACAGAGCTTTGAACTTCATTCTCTTGAAAAGCCCTGGGAGAGTTTCTAGACTTATCTCGCAAAGATGATCCTTCCTATGCTCTTCAGCTAAGCGGCAAGAAGACGGACCGCATGGCAGTGAGGCCTGTGTTGTGCTTCTGTTCACCTGTGCGGCTAGGGCTGCCACACATTCCCCCCCAGGATTTGAACGATCCTGGGTTACAGGAAGTGAATAGTGCTGCTCCACTTTCTCTATTCATATAAACAGAGGCAGATCGCAACGCTCCAAACAGCTTAAGTGCTGTGGAAATTGAGCAACGGTTATGAACAGGGGCCCCAACGGTGTCTATAACGCGAATTCTGTAGTGCAGAATACAAGATCACTAACAGAGATGTAGTTTGAAGATTAGACATAATGGGGGCCGCAGGAACATGGGAACAACTGGTTCTGACAACATTAACACAACATCTTGATCAGATGGAAAGGGAACTCAGGTCAGCGCTTCAGCTAACAATAGCACATTCTGCAACTGCCACTGAGTTAAGCGCAGAACGACTCCTGCTACTGGACTTTCCATGCCATAATTCTGAGGTGCTGGCAGGGACCTGCGATTACCCCTCCCGACAAGCTCCAATAACCAGTCCGCACCGTCCAGCTCTCAGATCTGAGGAGCACGGTAGTCAGACTCCTGAACTCTGGGTATTGAAAGATGCGTAGTTGGATGTAAAGAAGATGGGCTGCAGCTTACCTCCTTCACTTCTGATCTCCACCAGCCATAATGTGACAACACAACAAAAAGATTTTAATCGACGGATGCAGTGCCTAGTGTCTATGCAAGGGGAGCTACTGGTCCGTGTCGCCAGCTCAGATGTGAAAGTGAAGAGCCTCCATCTTACAAGGCTGATAGCCCCATGGTTAACCACATATCTCCCAAAAGCACATAGGGACAAAACCGGAGTAGGCTACAAGGATATAGGAGTGAGTATTGAGGAAGCCTCAATTTCTATCCAAGTGGAACTCTCGCTTAACCGGCCAACCTCCTATCTTACATCAGACAGCCACGGAACACCTGAAGATTTGTCCGGCAGGTCCCAGCTCCATATAACAGCAAAGGCAGGAGAGACACTTAGATTGGGTATCGGCTAAGAACTATGACTTAGGCACTATGTGGACTGTTCATTTTGAAGGTTTGAGAATTTTGCAGATTTAGCCTAAAAATGCTTTCCCTCACTTAATGCATTCACATGACTTCTGTCCACTTCTGTGTCCCCTGTAACATATTTGTAGAATTCCCTAAGCAAGTTAAAAGCCTACCTCATTTTCTAGGTCGCCATGTCTATGATATCAGCTATAGTGGGGTTTATGCTCAACCCGCGCTGTGTTCCAAGTCATTCAGCCAGTGGCCGAGGCCATGAGAGTGACTAGATATTATGCATTGTATTTGTATTAGAAGTAATTTCTTAGGCCCTCAAGTAAGATGATTAATTGTCTCTTGAAAGTCATGTTGCTATATTATATTGTGTACTCTTCTTTCCCATCTCCCACTCTACATCATTAACATTACTCTGCCTCTCATAAGATGACATTACTCACACGATGCTCTTTATATTGTGTATATTGTTCCTCAACTCTTTGTCTATCCCTGATAACAAGGATTGCCTGTCAGATTATCTGTATTTACCCAGCAGGTAGTGGGATATTGTTCTCCACCATACCTACCTTAACATTTACAGTGCCCTCTGCATCTAGAGTAAATTATCACTTGCTACAAGTTTTTATAGATTTGTATAGACAATATTGTGAGCTCTATAGTGAATTGGATACAGCCTCCCATCCCCAAGCCTATACCCCTACTTATTCTAGACAGTGGTGTCTCTACATATTTAAATTGGTCTGCCCCTGACTCTCTAGCTAATAGCAGTAAGTAATTGAATTGAGCATATATAGCCAAACTTTTCTGAGTTTCTGAATGAGAAGATATAATTTACTTATTTTTTATCAAGTTCACCAGTGTTTAAGTTTTGTGTTACACGTTTTCTTTAACTAGTTTAACCATATTTGATAGAACAAAATTAAGCCCATACATAAATGAAAAGTGAGGATGTTGTAATTGAGCACATGATAACCTTGGCATTCTGTAATATTATCCTAGGTTTACCACAGGACTTGTATAGTACAGCCTAGTTAATACCCAACAGCTTAGGTAAAAAATCTCCAGGTTGTACAATTTATATATTCTTCTCAGCTTGCTATCTATGTATAGTATGTATGTACAGCAGAATATGCTGATTCTGGTATAACACATTGTATCTGTATTGACATCCTTACAAGTTGAAGGTACTGTGCTCTACCTGGGTTTATATGTATTGTTTATCCTCAATAAAATATAATAATAATAATAAAAAAAAGTACAGTTACACTAAGTTACTGCAAAGGGCTTATACATAGAGATACATACATATACATGACTAAATATGTATTTTTTTTATCTATCTATCTATCTATCTATCTATCTATTGATGTGTGTATATATATATATATATATATATATATACACACAGTATCTCACAAAGGGAGTACACCCTTCACATTTTTGTAACTATTTTATTATATCTTTTCATGTGGAAACACTTAAAAAATGACACTTACCTACAATGTAAAGTAGTGAGTGTACAGTCTGTATAACAGTGTAAATTTGCTGTTCCCTTTAAAATAACTAACACACAGCCATTAATGTCTAAACTGTTGGCAACAAAAGTGAGTACACCCCTAAGTGGAAATCTCTCAATATGGGCCTAATTAGCCATTTTCCCTTCCCGGTATCATGTGACTCATTAGAGTTACAAGGTCTCAGGTGTGAATGTGGAGCAGGTGTGTTAAATTTGGTGTTATTGCTCTCACACTCTCTCATACTGGTCTTTGGAAGTTCAACATGGCACCTCATGGCAAAGAACTCTCTGGGGATCTGAAAAAAAGAATTATTGCTCTACATAAAGATGGCCTAGGCTATAAGAAGATTGCAAATACCCTGAAACTGAGCTGCAGTACGTTGGGAAAGACCATACAGGCCTCGCCATGGTCGACCAAAGAAGTTGAGTGCACGTGCTCAGCGTCAAATCCAGAGGTTGTCTTTGGGAAATAGATGTATGAGTGCTGCCAGCATTGCTGCAGAGGTTGAAGGGGTTGCGGGTCAGCCTGTCAGTGCTCAGACCATACACTGCACACTGCATAAAATTGGTCTGCATGGCTGTCGTCCCAGAAGGAAGCCTCTTCTATAGATGATGCACAAGAAATCCTGCAAACAGTTTGCTAAAGACAAGCAGACTAAGGACCTGGATTACTGAAACCATGTCCTGTGGTCCGATGAGACCAAGATAAATTTATTTATTTCAGATTGTGTCCAGCGTGTGTGGCGGCAACCAGTTGAAGAGTACAAAGACAAGTGTGTCTTGCCTACAGTCAAGCATGGTGGTGGGAGTGTCATGGTCTGGGCCTGCATGAGTGCTGCCGGCACTGGAGAGCTACAGTTCATTGAGGGAACCATGAATGCCAACATGTACTGTGACATACTGAAGCAGAGCATGATCTCCTCCCTTGAGAGAATGGGCCACAGGGCAGTATTCCAACATGATAACGACCTCAAACACACCTCCAAGACGACCACTGCCTTGCTAAAGAAGCTGAGGGTAAAGGTGATGGACTGGCCAAGCATGTCTCCAGACCTAAACCCTATTGAGCGTCTGTGGAGCATCCTCAAAATTAAGGTAGGGGAGTGCAAGGTCTCTAACATCCACCAGCTCAGTGATGTCGTCATGGAGGAGTGGAAGAGAACTCCAGTGGCAACCTGTGAAGCTCTGGTGAACTCCATGCCCAAGAGGGTTAAGGCAGTGCTGGAAAATAATGGTGGCCACACAAAATATTAACACTTTGGGCCCAATTTAGACATTTCTACTTAGGGGTGTACTCACTTTTGTTGCCAACAGTTTAGACATCAATGGCTGAGTGTTGAGTAATTTTGAGGAGACAGCAAATTTACACTGTTATACAGGCTGTCCACTCACTACTTTACATTGTAGCAAAGTGTCATTTCTTCAGTGTTGTCACATGAAAAGATATAATAAAATATTTACATAAATGTGAGGGGTGTACTCACTTTTGTGAGATACTGTATGTATATATATATATATACAGGGAGTGCAGAATTATTAGGCAAGTTGTATTTTTGAGGATTAATTTTATTATTGAACAATAACCATGTTCTCAATGAACCCAAAAAACTCATTAATATCAAAGCTGAATAGTTTTGGAAGTAGTTTTTAGTTTGTTTTTAGTTATAGCTATTTTAGGGGGATATCTGTGTGTGCAGGTGACTATTACTGTGCATAATTATTAGGCAACTTAACAAAAAACAAATATTTACCCATTTCAATTATTTATTTTTACCAGTGAAACCAATATAACATCTCAACATTCACAAATATACATTTCTGACATTCAAAAACAAAACAAAAAAAAATCAGTGACCAATATAGCCACCTTTCTTTGCAAGGACACTCAAAAGCCTGCCATCCATGGATTCTGTCAGTGTTTTGAATTGTTCACCATCAATATTGCGTGCAGCAGCAACCACAGCCTCCCAGACACTGTTCAGAAAGGTGTACTGTTTTCCCTCCTTGTAAATCTCACATTTGATGATGGACCACAGGCTCTCAATGGGGTTCAGATCAGGTGAATAAGGAGGCCATGTCATTAGATTTTCTTCTTTTATACCCTTTCTTGCCAGCCATGCTGTGGAGTACTTGGACGCGTGTGATGGAGCATTGTCCTGCATGAAAATCATGTTTTTCTTGAAGGATGCAGACTTCTTCCTGTACCACTGCTTGAAGAAGGTGTCTTCCAGAAACTGGCAGTAGGACTGGGAGTTGAGCTTGACTCCATCCTCAACCCGAAAAGGCCCCACAAGCTCATCTTTGATGATACCAGCCCAAACCAGTACTCCACCTCCACCTTGTTGGCGTCTGAGTCGGACTGGAGCTCTCTGCCCTTTACCAATCCAGCCACGGGCCCATCCATCTGGCGCATCAAGACTCACTCTCATTTCATCAGTCCATAAAACCTTAGAAATATCAGTCTTGAGATATTTCTTGGCCCAGTCTTGACGTTTCAGCTTGTGTGTCTTGTTCAGTGGTGGTCGTCTTTCAGCCTTTCTTACCTTGGCCATGTCTCTGAGTATTGCACACCTTGTGCTTTTGGGCACTACAGTGATGTTGCAGCTCTGAAATATGGCCAAACTGGTGGCAAGTGGCATCTTGGCAGCTGCACGCTTGACTTTTCTCAGTTCATGGGCAGTTATTTTGCGCCTTGGTTTTTCCACACGCTTCTTGCGACCCTGTTGACTATTTTGAATGAAACGCTTGATTGTTCGATGATCACGCTTCAGAAGCTTTGCAATTTTAAGAGTGCTGCATCCCTCTGCAAGATATCTCACTATTTTTTACTTTTCTGAGCCTGTCAAGTCCTTCTTTTGACCCATTTTGCCAAAGGAAAGGAAGTTGCCTAATAATTATGCACACCTGATATAGGGTGTTGATGTCATTAGACCACACCCCTTCTCATTACAGAGATGCACATCACCTAATATGCTTAATTGGTAGTAGGCTTTCGAGCCTATACAGCTTGGAGTAAGACAACATGCATAAAGAGGATGATGTGGTCAAAATACTCATTTGCCTAATAATTCTGCACTCCCTGTATATGTATATATATATATATATATATATATATATATATATATATATATATATATAGATACATACTGTATATAGCAATATCCAAGAGGAATGCACTCACCAATCCAGTATGTGTAGTACCTGTGTAGAAAATAGCAGGTTTGAAATCCATTCATCCAGAACAGAGCATTGCACTCACCAGATTTTCATTGAAATAAAATGTCCTTTATTAGATACAAAATTTCAAATATGAACATCTCCTAACGTTTCGACACCCACTGGCACCCACTGGCACCTTGTTCACTGGGAGATAAAGTGCAAAAAATTTACATTTTTTTTGCACTTTAGCTCCCAGTGAACAAGGCGCCAGTGGGTGCTGAAACGTTTGGGGATGTTCATATTTTTAATTTTGTATCTAATAAAGGACATTTTATTTCAATAAAAATCCAGTGAGTGCAGTGCTCTGTTCTGGATGAATGGATTTCAAACCTATATATATGAATTTATGTATTTAGATGTGTATTTATGTATTTACAGACATATATACACATATAAACACATACATACATACACTCACTGGCCACTTTATTAGGTACACCTGTTTAATTGCTTTGTAACACAAATTGCTAATCAGCCAATCACATGGCAGCAACTCAATGCATTTAAGCATCTAGAAGTGGTGAAGATGACTTGCTGATGTTCAAACCGAGCATCAGAATGGGAAGGAAACTGGATTTAAGTGACTTTGAACATGGCATGGTTGTTGGTGCCAGACGGGCTGGTCTGAATATTTCAAAATCTGCTGATCTACTGGGAATTTAACGCACAACTATCTCTAGGGTTTACAGAGAATGGTCCAAAAAAGAGAAAATATCAAGTGAGCAGCAGTTGTATGGATGAAAATGCCTTGTTGATGTCAGAGGTCAGAGGAGAATGGGCAGACTGATTTGAGATGATAAATAACCACTCGTTACAACCAAGGTATGAAGAATACATCTCTGAACGCACAACATATCAAACCTTGAGGCAGATCGGCTACTGCAGCAGAAGTCCATACCGGGTGCTACTCCTTTCAACTAAGAGGCTACAATTCGCACAGGCTCATCAAAATTGAACAATAGAAGATTGGAGAATGTTGCCTGGTTTGATGAGTCTTGATTTCAGCTGCAACATTCAGATGATAGGGCTCGAATTTGGAGTAAACAACATGAAAGCATGGATCCATCCTTCCTTGTATCAACAGTTCAGGCTGGTGGTGGTGGTTTTATGGTGTGGGGGATATTATTTTGGCACACTTTGGGCCCTTAAGTGCCAATTGAGCATTGTTTAAACACCATTGCCTACCTGAGTATTGTTGCTGACCATGACCATTCCTTTATGACTACAGTGTACCCATCTTGTGATGGCTATTTCCAGCAGGATAATGCACCATGTCACAAAGCTCAAATCATCTCAAATTGGTTTCTTGAACATGACAATGAGTTCCCTGTACTCCAATGGCCTACACAGTCACCAGCTCTCAATCCAACAGAGCACCTTTGGGATGTAGGGGAAAGGGAGATTCGCATAATGGATGTGCAGAGAACAAATCAGCAGCAACTGCGTGATGCTATCATGTCAATATGGACCAAAATGTCTGAGGAGTGTTTCCAACACCTTGTTGAATCGATGCCACAATTTATTAAGGCAGTGCTGAAGGCAAAAGGGGAGTATGTTCTATCTATTTTTAAATAGATATTCCTATATTTATATCTGTATATAACGTGACAAAGATACTCCTCTCCTTGGTTATTTTGTCCCGGGAACAGCTTTGACACAGTCTTTACAGCAGAGAAACACATCAAACACATTGGATTAGGTGTATAAGCCTTGGCCTGTTTATTCACAGACAATTTGCAGGAATACAGTCAGTGGCGTCACTAGGGTTGGTGTCACCCGGTGTGGTAAGTTATGGTGTCACCCCCCCCCCTCGCCCCAGAAAGCAGACACACACAAACACAAAAACACAGGCACACACACATACAAACATTCAGACACACTCAGACACACTTAAAACACACTCAGTTGCACACAGAAACACTCAGAAACACACTCAGACACACACACAAAAACTCAGACACACACACATACAAAATATGTAAATTGCACTGCATTAATTATAAAGCTCATGCCTAGAGCTGCTTCCTGGCTCAGCAGAGCATCAAATGAAAGATAAACAGAGCACTCTAAAGATAAATCACTAAAGAAAAGGTTTAGGCGTGCAAACTATGAAAATTCTGCTCTCTGACACAGTTCCAAGTCTGTCAGTGCACAGCCCCGGGCCACGTGCCTACCACTTCTTATGGCCAAGCACCTCTGCTCTCTGCTGTTAGGGTGCCAGGAATCAGACTGAGACGAGAAGTGTAAAAATAATCACACCTTTATTAATAACAAAAAAATAATAAAAAGTCCACAAGTCAAATAACAAGCCAGGAGTCAAAACCAGAGCTAGTAGTCAGACGAGCCGAGTCAGGAGCCAAAGCGAATAGTCAGGAACAAGGAAAACAGCAGAGTCAGGAACAAGCCAGAGATCAGGAACCAGGAAGGATGTCAGGCAGCCAGGTAATACACAGGAACTCTCACAAACAGGTCTGAGACAACGCAAAGGCAAAGCATACTGAACCGAGGCCCTTTAAATAATTAGTGATGACATCACAATTCTGAGACTGCATCCTGTCTCACACAGATGATGCACACCAGTTTGGTCATAAAAGGAAGTGCAGAAAATGAGCAGCATCCCCCACAATGCACCATAGTCAGCAAGAGAGGTGAGTAAAATGGCTGCCAGCAGCACATGGCAAACAAAACAGGGAAAAAACCCTGACAGTAGCCTCCCCTTAATGACCCCTCCCCCGCGGGAGGACAAAAGGCCCATTGGGGAAACGGGCATGGAAGGCACGGAGGAGGGCGGGAACATGAACATCAGAGGAGGGAACCCAAGAATGCTCCTCCGGATTGTAGCCCCTCCAGTGAAACAAATACTGTACACGGCCCCTGGACATACGAGAGTCAATAATGCTGCTGACCTCATACTCCTCATGATTGTCAACAAAGATAGGATGGGGACAAGGCAACACAGTGGTAAACCGATTACAAACCAATGGTTTCAAGAGGGAGACATGAAAAATATTGGAGATGCGCATTGCAGGAGGAAGGTCAAGAGCGTAGGCCACAGGATTGACCCGTCGGAGTATTCGAAAATGACCAACATAATGGGGAGCCGGTTTATTGGAAGGCACATGAAGGTTCAAGTTGCGGGAGGACAGCCAAACTCTCTCACCAACCTGGTAGGAAGGCACGGGCAGACACCTACGATCAGCCTGGAACTTTTGCAGCTGCACAGAACGATGAAGGCAATCCTAAATCTGCACCCATGTGGAACGGAGTTGCCGGAGATGCTCCTCCAAAGCCTAAATACCCTGAGACATGAATGAATCGGGCAACAAGGATGGTTGAAACCCATAATTCGCAATGAACGGGGATAACTTGGAGGAAGCATTAATAGCACTATTACGAGCAAACTCTGCCCAAGGTAACAGTTCAGACCAATTATTGTGGTGATCTGAGACATAGCAAAGGAGGAACTGTTCCAGAGCTTGATTAGACCGTTCCACAGCCCCATTGGATTGAGGGTGATATGCCGAGGAGAAGGAAAGCTGGATCCCCATTGAGCACAAAAGGAACACCAAAATCTGGAGACAAACTTGCTACCCTGGTCCGACACTATCTCCTTGGGTAACCCATGTAAACGGAAGACCTCCCGGGCAAAAATTGAAGCAAGCTCCTGAGCAGTAGGCAACTTCATCAAGGGAATGCAATGTGACATTTTAGAAAAACGGTCAACCACCATAAGGATAACTGTATTGCCATTGGAAACAGGGAGCTCGAAAGATGTGTCCAAGGGCACTCACCATTAGCAATAGGTTGAAGAAGACCCACAGGAAGACGTCGAGGAGTCTTATTCTGTGCACAAACTGAGGAGGCAACATACGCAGCAACATCAGAATGAAGACCTGGCCACCAGAATTGTCGAGTGACAGACCAAATCATTTGGTTCTTGCCTGGATGACCTGCGGCTTTAGGATAGTGGTAAGTGTGCAAAAGTTTAGTTTGAAGATTCTCAGGAACAAAACACTTACCGCTAGGTTGCTCAGGAGGTGCATTGGTTTGTGCAGCCAGGATCTCCTCCCCCAAGGGAGAAGTCAAATTAGTACGTATGGTAGCTAAAATATGGTCAGGAGGTATAACAAAAGTAGGTACAGACTCCTCCTTGGACAGAGGCGAAAATTGTCGAGAGAGGGCATCAGCCCTAACATTCTTACTACCAGGCAGGTAGGAGAACACATAATTAAACCGAGACAAAAATAGCGCCCATCTGGCCTGTTGGGGCGACAAACGTTTTGCTTCAGATAGATAAGTTAAATTCTTGTGGTCAGTAAGAATGAGCACTGGCACGCTAGTACCCTCGAGAAGATGCCTCCATTCCTTGAGTGCCAAAATTATGGCTAGTAATTCCCTGTGGCCAATTTCATAATTGCACTCTGCTGGAGACAATTTCTTAGAGAAGAAACCACACGGATGCAAGGCACCGTCAGGCATAGGACGTTGAGACAAGAGGGCACCTACTCCAGTCTCAGAAGCATCAACCTCAAGAACAAAAGGCATGGCAGGGTTAGGATGAGCCAGAACTGGAGCGGCAGCAAAGGCAGTCTTAAGACTATCAAAGGCCTTAATTGACCAAGGAAGAAAAGTTTTTAATAAACTTTCTATAGTAATTGGTGAACCCCAAAAAACGTTGAATAGACCGAAGACCAATTGGGCGAGGCCACTGCAGAACTGCAGATAACTTGTCAGGATCCATGGAGAACCCTGCAACGGAGATAACATAACCTAGGAAGGTTACTTGAGTCTGATGGAACTCACATTTCTCGAGTTTACAAAACAGGCCATTCTCACGTAGTCTCTGAAGAACCAGTGTAAGATCAGAACGATGAACCTCAAGTGTGGGTGAGTGTATGAGGATGTCGTCTAAGTACACCACAGCACACTGTTGCAACATATCTTGTAGGACATCATTAATAAATTCCTGAAAAACAGCAGGAGCATTACATAGGCCAAAGGGCATTACAAGATACTCATAATGCCTGCTCCTGGTGTTAAATGCTGTTTTCCATTCGTGGCCCTCCTTAATCCTAACAAGATTGTACGCTCCTCTCAAATCAAGTTTAGTAAAGACCGTAGCTCCCTTGAGGCGGTCAAAGAGTTCCGTAATAAGCGGAATAGGGTAATCATTCTTAATGGTAAGACGATTAAGACCCCTATAATCGATGCAAGGTCTTAACTTGCCACCCTTTTTCTTCACAAAGAGGAAGTCAGCCCCTGCAGGAGAGCAAGCTTTGTGGATGATCCCCCGTGACAGAGCATCAGCAACATATTCCTCCTAAGCACAATTCTCTGCAACAGACAGAGGGTACACCCAGCCCCGAGGAGGAATGGTTCCGGGTTACAGGTCTATGGCACAATCGTAAGACCGGTGAGGAGGCAACGTACCGGCACGCACCTTGTAAAAAACGTCTAGGAACTCTCGGTACTCCTCTGGCAATTGAGATACCGAAGAAGTGCACAAGACTTTAACTGGTTTCCGAAGACAAGTGGAAATACATTGCGGGGACCACAACAAAATTTCAGACCTGTGCCATTCAAGACTGGGATTGTGCTTTTGGAGCCAGGGATAACCCAGAACAACTGGAAAATGTGGAGAGTTTATCACCTGGAACTGGAGGGTTTCAAAATGGAGAGCCCCAACAGCCATGGACAATGGAGCAGTTTCATGAGTAACGACTGGGGGCTGAAGGGGCCTGCCATCAATGGCCTCAATAGCAAGCGGAATGGACCGAGGCAAAACAGGAATGGAGTGCTTTGACACAAAGGCACTGTCAATGAAATAGCCCGCAGCACCGGAGTCAACAAGAGCCTGAGTGACTATGGAGAAGTCCACCCAGGAAAGGACAACTGTGACCAAAGGTTTCTCCTTAAGCTGTTCCAGGGACAAGGATAAACCACCCATGATCTGCCCCTGACAGGACCTTAGGTGTGAGCATTTCCCGGCCGTGTAGGACAAGACTTCAAAAGGTGGCCCTGTAACCCACAATAGAGGCAGAGCCCCTCCCTCCTCCTAAAGGCCCTCTCTGCCGCGGAGAGACACGTGAATCACAAATGCATCGGCTCAGCAGTTCCTGGTGACTCGGGACCAGGAGGCATGGGAGGAGAGGGAGGCATGGGTGGGAACAAACACGTAGGAGACAACGGAACAGGAGGCTTCTGCAAGCGCTCCTTGAAAGAGGGCCTCTCTCTGAGTCTGATGTCAATTAGGATTAAAAAAGACACCAATGCCTCGAGATCCTCTAGTAAATCTCTGGCAGCAACTTGATCTTTAATCGCATCAGAGAGTCCATGAAAGAAGGCGGCAACAAGGGCTTCATTGTTCCAACCAACCTCTGCGGCAAGCGTACGGAACTCAATAGCATACTGAGCAACAGATCTTGTACCTTGCTGAATGGACATGAGGAGCGAGCCGGAACATCAAATACCCTTTGAAAGGAGGCCACAAATTCAGGGTAATTTGAAATCACAGGTTTATTAGTCTCCCACAAGGGATTAGCCCAGGCAAGAGCTGTGTCAGAGAGTAACGAGATGAGAAATTCCACCTTAGCTCTGTCAGAGGGAAACGCCTGAGGTAACATCTCTAAGTAAATGCCCACCTGGTTCAAAAACCCTCTGCACTGCATAGGATCACCTCCATATCGCTGAGGTAGAGGTGCAGAACCAGACATGCTCCTGGTAGAACTAGGAGCAGCAGCGGAAACAGGAGCAGCCATAACTTGTGGTACACTTTGGTCCAAATGTGCAGTGTGAGTCAGCAGGGTTTGCAGGGCTAGTGCAAATTGATCCAAGCGGTGATCCTGTTCATCCATCCTGGAAATGATGGCAGGTAAAGGTGGATTATTAGCACCATCAGGATTCATGGCCTTTGCGTAATGTCAGGGTGCCAGGAATCAGACTGAGACGAAAAGTGCAAAAATAATCACACCTTTATTAATAGCAAAAAATAATAAAAAGTCCACAAATCAAATAACAAGCCAGGAGTCAAAACCAGAGCTGGTAGTCAGACGAGCCGAGTCAGGAGCCAAAGTGAATAGTCAGAAGAGCCGGAATCAGGAACAAGGAAAACAGCAGAGTCAGGAACAAGCCAGAGATCAGGAACCAGGAAGGACGTCAGGCAGCAAGGTAATACACAGGAACTCTCACAAACAGGTCTGAGACAACACAAAGGCAAAGCATACTGAACAGAGGCCCTTTAAATAATAAGTGATGACATCACAATTCTGAGACTGCATCCTGCCTCACATGGATGATGCACACCAGTCTGGCCATAAAAGGAAGTGCAGGAAATGAGCAGCATCCCCCACAATGCACCAAAGTCAGGAAGAGAGGTGAGAAAAATGGCTGCCAGCAGCACATGGCAAACAAAGCAGGGAAAAACCCTGACAGATGCACTATGGTACCTTGTCAGATGGCTCCAATGGGGCTGTGTTGGCCTTTGCTTGCCCTTGTCAACTCCCACCAAGGACTGTGATGCACTATGGAACCTTGTCAGATGGCTCCAATGGGGCTGTGTTGGCCTTTGTTTGCCCTTGTCAACTCCCTCCAAGGACTGTGATGCACTATGGCACCTTGTCAGATGGCTCCAATGGGGCTGTGTTGGACTTTGTTTGCCCTTGTCAACTCCCTCCAAGGACTGTGATGCACTATGGCACCTTATCAGATGGCTCCAATGGGGCCGTGTTGGCCTTTGTTTTCCCTTGTCAACTCCCTCCAAGGACTGTGATGCACTATGGCACCTTGTCAGATGGCTCCAATGGGGCTGTGTTGGCCTTTGTTTGCCCTTGTCAACTCCCTCCAAGGACTGTGATGCATTATGGCAACTTGTCAGATGGCTCCAATGGGGCTGTGTTGGCCTTTGTTAGCCCTTGTCAACTTCCTCCAAGGACTGTGATGCACTATGGCACCTTGTCAGATGTATCCAATGGGGCTGTGTTGGCCTTTGTTTGCCCCGGTCAACTCCCTCCAAGGACTGTGATGTACTCTTTCACCTTGTCAGATGACTCCAATTGGGCTGTGTTGGCCTTTGTTTGCCCTTGTCAACTCCCTCCAAGGACTGTGATGCTCTATGGCACCTTGTCAGATGGCTCCAATGGGGCTGTGTTGGCCTTTGTTTGCTCTTGTCATCTTCCTCCAAGGACTGTGATGCACTATGACTCCTTGTCAGATGGCTCCAATGGCAATGGGGCTGTGTTGTACTTTGTTTGCCTTTGTCAACTCCCTCCAAGGACTGTGATGCACTCTTTCACCTTGTCAGATGGCTCCAATGGGGCTGTGTTGGCCTTTGTTTGCCCTTGTCAACTCCCTCCAAGGACTGTGATGCACTATGGCACCTTTTCAGATGGCTCCAATGGGGCTGATTTATCAATATGACTTTTTGTAACGTTTTCTTATTTCTTTATGTTTTATGACATCATAATAAAATAAATGTCATTAATATATTATTGGTCCTCTTTATTCATGTCATTTATTAAAATCTATATTTAATGTGGTTAATCCTTAAAGGGACATGAAACCAAAAAATGTTCTTTCATGATTCTGATATATAATAAAATTTTCCAGATATATAATATTTACATCTCTTATTTAATTTGCTTCATTTTCTAATATACTTTGCAGAAAGGTTTATCTTTGCAAGATCATGATTAGCAGCGAACTGTGGTTCTAGATGTTGATTGTTGGTTGTATATATATATATATATCTATATCTATCTATATATATATATATATATATATATATATATATATAAAATGAAAATTAGAAAGCACTAAAGGATATTTGATTGATATTGTTGTCTACAGTCCAGTGAGTGCTTTCTAATTTTCATTTTCTACATACCTGGCTATAGCACCCTGACAAGTTGCGGTCTGTTGGTGAGAGTGCATATACCACAAACAAACTTTTACCTATATATATATATATATATATATATATATATATATATATATATATATATATATATATATATATATATATATATAGGTTGTTGTTAGCTCATCCATGTGTTCATTTATAAACTATTTGTGAATTGATGCACCTTTAACAAATGATCCCAAGATTATTAAACTGAGATAATCTATGCAAATTATGAATTTGATGGAAATAGTATCCTCTCTGTGAATCCTGAACATAATTCCCTTTAAGTGATGCTGACCACAATTCTAATGTATTTTTTTTCCTTTTTACATCAACATAGACATATAATATTTTTAAAACGGACTGTTATTTGAATGCTGACAGAACATGTATTCCAATTTCACTTATATTTTATTGTAGTAGTCTAACAAAAGAAATCACTGTGTGTAATGCACATATTATAGATGATTAATATCTTTCTCTTATTATTGTTTCTCTTTAATTATCCAACAATATATTGCTATAGGTAGGCTGACCATATTTCAACTTGAATAAGTGACACATCTGATAAATACATGTGTCATTATTCCAAATAAATCTTTAAACATATCTGAAAACATCCCTGACATATGTATTTCTCATGTGTCACTTTTTAAAGCGTAAAGATGAACACCATAGCTATAGGTAACATATAAAGTATAACCAATCCCTATTTTCATAATGTATCTCATAGCATTATTTCTCATTTAAAGGGACATGAAACGCAATAATCTATTTTCTCATTTATGTATAACATACAATTTTTAAATTGGTTTCTTTCCATAAATTCTAAATTTTTCTTCAGTCTCCTTGTATCATTGATTTAAGGAGCAGCAGGGCACTACTGGTTTCTAAATGAACACATAGGTGAACCAATGACAATTTGGTTTATATATATATATATAGCCACCAATCAGCAGTTACAACATAGGTTTTCCTGCTCTTGAGATTACATC
The DNA here is from genome assembly GCF_027579735.1 of Bombina bombina. NCBI lineage: Eukaryota > Metazoa > Chordata > Amphibia > Anura > Bombinatoridae > Bombina > Bombina bombina. The sequence continues at coordinate 314,871,285 of NC_069503.1, read as the reverse complement.
TAAACACATTTCATCAAAAGAGAACAAGAGAAAGAAGCAAATTTAAATAATATCATTACATTTGAAAAAGGTAGTTAAAATTTCAATCTCGTACATAATCATGTAACATAAAATGTGGGTTTCATGTCCATTTAAACCCTGCTGCTTCCTAAATAGTTAATAATCCTCCAATTCTAATGAAATATATCCTTATTACCAACAACGGATTATCTAGCGTGACATTCGTAGATAACAATATAGCACATACTAGTTTTTCAAATATAAATATCGCCTAGATTTAGAGTTCTGCGTTAGCCGTCAAAAACAGCCAATAGAATGCGAGCTCAATCTGATTGGCTGATTGGATCAGCCAATCTGATTGAACTTGAATCTGATTGGCTGATTCCATCAGCCAATCAGATTTTTCCTATCTTAATTCCGATTTGCTGATAGAATCCTATCAGCCAATCGGAATTCGAGGGACGCCATCTTGGATGACGTCCCTTAAAGGAACCTTCATTCAGACTTAGGACATCATTAGAAGAGGATGGATCCGCGTCGGCTGCTTCAAGATGGTCCCGCTCCATGCCGGATGGAAGAAGATAGAAGATGCCGCTTGGATGAAGATGTTTTCCGGTCCGGATGTCCTCTTCTTGACGGATAGGAGGAAGACTTTGGACCCTCTTCTGGACCTCTTCTTGCCGGATAGGAGGAAGACTTCGGAGCCTCTTCTGGACAGATCGGTGATACCCGGCGTGGTGAAGATAAGGCAGGAAGATCTTCAGGGGCTTAGTGTTAGGTTTTTTAAGGGGTGTTTGGGTTAGATTAGGGGTATGTGGGTTGTAATGTTGGGGGGGGGTATTGTATGTTTTTTTTTACAGGCAAAAGAGCTGAATTCTTTGGGGCATGCCCTGCAAAGGGCCCTTTTAAGGGCTGGTAAGGTAAAAGCTTTACAATTTTTATTTTAGAATAGGGTAGGACATTTTTTTTTATTTTGGGGGGCTTTGTTATTTTTTTAGGGGACTTAGAGTAGGTGTAACTAGTTTAAAATTCTTGTAATCTTTTTAATTTTTTGTAATTTAGTGTGTTTTTTTGTAATTTAGTGTTTGTTTGTTTTTGTAATATAGTTTAGTTGATTTAATTGTAGATAATTGTAGATAGTTTATTTAAATAATTTATTGATAGTGTAGTGTTAGGTTTAATTGTAACTTAGGTTTGGATTTATTTTACAGGTAATTTTGTAATTATTTTAACTAGGTAACTATTAAATAGTTATTAACTATTTAATAGCTATTGTACCTGGTTAAAATAAATACAAAGTTGCCTGAAAAATAAATATAAATCCTAAAATAGCTACAATATAATTATTATTTATATTGTAGCTATATTAGGGTTTATTTTACAGGTAAGTATTTAGCTTTAAATAGGAATAATTTATTTAATAAGATTTATTTTATTTCGTTAGAATAAAATTAAATTTAACTTAGGGGGGTGTTAGGGTTAGGGTTACACTTAGCTTTAGGGGTTAATACATTTAATAGAGTAGCGGTGAGGTCCGGTCGGCAGATTAGGGGTAATTAATTGTAGGTAGGTGGCGGCGACGTTGGGGGCGGCAGATTAGGGGTTAATAAATATAATATATGGGTCGGCGGTGTTAGGGGCAGCAGATTAGGGGTACTTAAGGATAACGTAGGTTGCGGCGGTGTATGGAGCGGCAGATTAGGGGTTAAAAATAATATGCAGGGGTCAGCGATAGCGGGGGCGGCAGATTAGGGGTTAATAAGTGTAAGGTTAGGGGTGTTTAGACTCGGGGTACATGTTAGGGTGTTAGGTGCAGACTTAGGAAATGTTTCCCCATAGGAAACAATGGGGCTGCGTTAGGAGCTGAACGCTGCTTTTTTGCAAGTGTTAGTTTTTTTTTCAGATCAAACTGCCCCATTGTTTCCTATGGGGGAATCGTGCACGAGCACATTTTTGAAGCTGGCTGCGTCCGTAAGCACTGCTGGTATTTAGAGTTGAAGTGGCGGTAAATTATGCTCTACGCTCCCTTTTTGGAGCCTAACGCAGCCCTTCAGACAACTCTAAATACCAGCGTTGTTTAAAAGGTGCGGGGGAAAAAAAAGCACGTGTAGCTAACCCCTTTGGCCGCAGAACTCTAAATCTAGCCGTATGTTTCTTATTGACATGCAAAGCTGTAAAATGAGTCCTTGTATTGGATGCAGTTTTCACGCGATCTCGGATGTGCCTTTGTTTGGATGACGTTTTTACGCGATCTCGTATGCGCCATGTTGCTTAAGACGTCACATGCCAAGCTGTAAAATGTGTTCTTGGATTGGGTGCCGTTTTTAGGCGATCTCGGATGCGCCTTTGATTGGATGAAGTTTTTACGCGATCTCGGATGCGCCATGTTGCTTAAGACGTCACATGCCAAGCTGTAAAATGTGTTCTTGGATTGGGTGCCGTTTTTACGCAATTTTGAATGCACCTTTGATTGGATGATGTTTTTACGTGATCTCGGATGCGCCATGTTACTTAAGACGTCACATGCCAAGGTGTTAAATCCGTCTGATTGGATTATGTTGTCCCGCAATATTTGATTTTGCACGTAATCCACGTTTGCGAATGAGAAGGCAAATTTAAAACCATGACTTTCTTGGATTATGGATTGTGTCAATCATGTACATTGTTGAACCATAGCTGATAAAGAACACAAAAATCTATATTGATGGCTGTTTCGTTGAAGAAACGAATGAAGGCAATATGTTTTTCCTGCATAATATATTTTGAGGCAAGTGCAAATCCATGAATATACTCCATCTTGTTTAATATGTTTGTCAACAATATTTTTATTTTTCAAAATAATTACTGTGTTGTGTTTAATTTTCTACATAAATAATTTGTAAAGATGCGCATTTGTATTTGAATAAAGTAATCAATATGCATTGACCTTTATCATATGATAAATATATGAGATGTCTACTTATTCTAGATGTTATGTCCTGATCTTTTTTCTTAAAGGGACATTAGACACTCATTTTTTCTTTGCATATATGTTTTGTAGATGATCTATTTATAGTTGCTTATTTTTAAATAAAATTGCTATGATTTTCTGAGTCCTAACCAAGCCCCAATGTTTTATGTGAATAACGTTAGCTACCTTCTCCAGCTTGCTCCTGTTTGTGTAAAGGGTCTTTTCATATGCAAAAGAAGGTGGGGAGTGTCTTATTTCCCAATTACAATGGACTTTCCAGCTAACTTTTCAACAGAGCTAAACTTAGAGTTTCTAAGTAAGTATTTAAACCTTTTTCTCATGGATTTTTATATCAGTATCTGTGCATCTTGTTCTTTATAGTAGTGTCGAATACATGCAGTTATATGAAAATGAGTGTATACTGTCCCTTTAATGTAAATTCTCAGTATTGTGTCATGTATGACTTCCACATTGTTAATCTCTAAATGTATTACTGTGAGCATATATTTCTAATGTAACTCTTAAAAGGACATGAAACCAGATTCCTTCTAAATGAAATGTCTTTCCTAAATAATTCAAACACTATAATGTATCTTTAATAAAATAGACTTTATTTAACACATCAAGAGAAATATGGCATACAGGCTTAGTATCCAATTCAAATATTTTCTTGTTTTAACAAGTACGTGTAGATATGCCAACAATCCCTAAGGATTAGAATATGTTAGCATATGTTTTTGTTTAAAGGGACAGTCAAGTCAAGCAAAACAGTAATGATTTAAATATCCAAAAATGCATTTTTTATGCAAATTTCTCTCAAAATGTTATCACCAATTTATCTTAGTTCTCTTGGTGTTCTTAGTTGATAGCTAAACCTAGGAGGTTCATCTGCTCATTTCTTAGACCTTAAAGAGTGCATCTAATCTGAATGCATTTTAACCATTAGAGGGCATTAGTTAATGTGTTTCATATAGAAAACATTGAGCTCATGCAGTAAAGTTAGCCTGGATTGATCACTTATTGGCTGAAATGCCAGTCTGTCAAAAGAACCGAAATAAGGGGGCATTTTTCATAGGCATAAATACAAGGTTAATCACAGAAGTAAAACAAGTATTTCTCTAAGTCTTGTTTTTCTAAGCCTGATAATGCATAATAAAGCGTTTTCTTTGTAACCAATAATAAATAATGTTATGACTGTCCCTTTAAGCTGTGTTGTTGGCATCAAAACAATGATATGCCATCATGTATAATTGTAATGGTCATTTTGTTGGAGATTAGGGAAACAGTTTGGACATCACATCACAGAAACCAATCAATGTAATTAACAAGGATAGGTATGTGATGATGTGGTCTCCACACACTTGTAAAACACACTCTGCAAACAATCTGCCTCCATGGACCCGGTCCCATAGAAGCAGATTATATACAGAGTGTGCTCCACAAGTGTAAGAAGACCACATCATCACATACCTATCCATTACACATTAAATAAATAACAATATATAAAAAAAAAATTACTTCCTCTTTCTTCCCCTCTTCCCACGAGACTGAGGCTCTGGGGGGGCAACTGCCCCCTCTGACGAGTTCTCCTAGGAGATGTTTGCAGAAGAGGGGAAAGAGGAGTACTGGGATCACCCGGCTTTGGAGGAGATTGAGGAGAAGATGCAGGAGGACCAGGAGAAGATGGTCAAGCAGCAGGTGGCCCAGGATCAGATGGCCCAGGATCAGATGGCCCAGCAGCAGATGGCCCAGCAGCAGATGGTCAAGCAGCAGATGGTCCAGCAGCAGATGGTGCGTTATGTGCCTCCCGGAGGACCTGCAATATATCCTTAAGAGTATTCAACATCTCTCTTTGGTCTTGGCGAACATCATTGAGTACTTCCGTCATGTAGACTCTGCTTTCCACCTGTTCCCTCCAGGAGGCACGCATATCTTCTAGAAAATCAGTTAAGATATGCAACTCTGGTATCTCTTGGGGTATGTTCTGAGGATCTGCTGCACGGTGGGCTGCTGGTGCACGAGGGGTTGCTGGTGCACGAGGGGCTGCTGCTGCAGGACGGGCTGCTGCAGGGATCTCTTCTGCAGCGGGGGCTTCTTCAGGGGATGATGGTAGAGGGATGTCTTTCATGTCTCCCCGAGGTGGCGAGTCATCTGCACCACTCTCATACCTGGGTGAAGGAGGAGCCTGTGGGTGCTGTGCTGCCTCCTCCCCAGGCTCAGACTCTGTATATTGTAAAAAGAAAGAAATCAAGATATTAGCACAGTTCCAAATCAAGATGTAAATATTCTAGTTGAAAGTGTATTAATGAGGCTGCCTTTGTAATTCAATTGTAAGCAAAAGCAATGAATTTGCAAACCCATGTTTCTGATATCTATATGGTCAATGTGAATGGCTTTTTGCGTTTGTCTTCAGTCTGATTAAATGCACACCTAACCTGTAGCCTAGATACTAATGTGATGGCTTTTCTTGAAATGCAACTGTCTCAGGGTAATTGTGAATGCGTTTACGTAATAATGTATAAAAAAGCGTAATTGCGTTAGTCATATCCTTATTTTTTTTCCATGCAAATGTAAAGAGATTAGTAAATAAGCTTACCGGAAGATGAGAGTGTCAGGTTCCACTTCCCGGTATCGACTTCTCCGATACCGACTATGGCCACCTCGGAGATGTTTGGACGCAGCATTTCCTCGCATCGGGAATATTCAACTATCATTACAAGACCGCCACCAGTCCCTGTTAGGTATTGGTTCTCCCTTGAGAGTTTTCTTTTTAGTTCCAGTTTGCAGTCCCGGTAGCAATGCTGTATAGACTTGACATCCCTGTTATAAACCCCCACTGCATTAACGGCATCCCTGATCTTTCTCTTCTCCTTAGGGGTGGCCTTCTGAGCCTGCAGCCTCCTAGCCCTCTACATATAAGCCTCTATGAATGCCTCCTTCTCCTCCATGGTATACCTCTCATCTCTCTGCCTGAGCTGACCCAGCCACTTGTTCATCATCAACAAATTGGCAGGGTCCACCCACCGCTTCCTCTCCCCCTTCTCTCCCCCTTCCTTGCCCCCTTCGTGTCCAGCTCCCCTCCCCTCCGTGTCCCTCTCCCCCTCTCTCTCTCCTGACTAACCTCCTGCCTAACCTCCTCTACAAGCTGTTCTCTAACCTCCTGCCTGATGAGCTCTAATAGCTGCGGGCTAATCTGCCCCCTATCCCCCCCTCCCGACATAATCAAACAAAAAGTGAATGTGCCCAAATGAAAGGGGGTCAAAATAATGAACACAAATTAAAAAGTGCTTAAAGTGTGAAAGGGATATAAATAAAAGAGGGTAAAGGGTATTAAACAGACAAATATGTATAACAAGACAAAAATGAGGATATGTAAACAATAAGTTGAAACTCAAACAAAATATAACTATGGGATGGGTATGGGCTTACAGGGGATGGGTATGGGTTAAAAGGGAATGGGGTATGGGATGAAAGGGAATGGAGTATGGAGTGTAGTATGAGAGGGGATGGGGTATGGAGTGTATGTAGTGTTAGTTATAAGTGTATGTATGTATTGAATGTGTTTGCGTGTAAATGTGTTTATATAAGTATTAAGAAAAAACACTTGTACACTCACCCAAACAAACTCTCACTCACTAACGCTCTCTCACTAACTCACTATCTCACACTAACACTAACTCTCACACTAACACTAACCTTCACACTAACACTAACTCTCACACTACCACTAACTAACTCTCACAATAACACTAACTCTCATACTAACACTAACTCATTATCTCACAATAACTCACTAACTCTCACACTAACACTAACTCACTATCTCACACTACCACTAACTAACTCTCACAATAACACTAACTCACTCTCTTACAATAACACAAACTCTCACAATAACAGTAACTCACTAAATCTCTCTCCTCTCTAATCTTACAAAACCCTCTAGCAACACAGTCAAAGAATCCATGCTTGTAGCATGCTTATATACCCTATGTAAATGTTTAATGATGTACCGGTTTGCAAAGTAAAGGATGTTCAGGTGTGCTTTGTTTGTAATTAGTATGTGTGCAATGTGTATTAGTTGTTTGAATTTGCGCATGCTCATATTGAGTTATTATTTGTGGAAAGTGTATAATGCGATGATGTCATAGTGATCGTTTTGCATAACATTGTCCAAAAGTAGTATCTGTAAATGTAAATGGTGATTTGTGATGGTCTCGTATTGGTAAAGTGGTGTAAATGTATATTTGTACTAATGTTCCGTAATCGTCAATGCGAATGTTTTGTTTGTGTATGAGTGTGCAATTCTTTTTACCTGTTGTTTTGTTCTGTGTTGCAAGATCTGAATTTATTTATGTATTCCTCGTTTAGTGTAAATGTTGTGCATTCTTTTTATTTTCCGATTATGAATGTGTAATGCATATGTGCTATGTTGCGTGAGTGATTGTTGTTTGTACATTTGATGTGTGTTTTTGTTGTGCATTATGTGGTATACGTAATATGACAGAGCAGTGTGCATTTCTCGTGAGATCGAGTGTTAGCTGAAAAATCCGTTCTTATTTCATTTGTCATTGATCTCTATGGTAGAATGTTTAACGCGCATGTAATTACGCTTATTAAATTAACGCGGTAATCGTGTTACCATGACGCGTTACGAGGTTGTTTGGAGAATCGTAATACCTACAATATTAAAAGATACGCGATGGAAATAACGTGCAAGTTAACACCGCACCCCTCATAACGCAAAACTCGTAATCTGGCCGTAAGAAAATTAGATAATAGAATTAAATTGGAAAGTTGCTTAAAATGATATGTTCTATCTGAATCATGAAATAACAATTTGGGGTTTTATGTCCCTTTAAATGAATCTACAAAGGTCTGAAAAACATTAGCTCTGCTCAGAACAATCACTATGTAGCCAGCCCCCCAATGGAAGCCAAAAATCAAGCTATTAATATGAATTATGCTCATAACTCTTCCCAGAAAACATTTTCAGAATCCATGTAGACATATGTTAGGTGATGACAAAAGGCAAATATGTCTAGGTAGGAGCAAGGAGCAAGGTGCTACATGGAAGATTCTAGAGAGTTTAACTATGGGGTATAAGGTTTGGTGTCTATAGATTGATAATTTAGTCATGAAAAATAAGCAGTAAGCAGTATGTGAAATGTGGGTTGTTCTTGCTGATTGGTGTATACATTCACTCACCATTAAACAAGTGATGTCCATCGTTCTGAACCAAAAAGTGTTTAGCTCCATAGCTTAGATGCCTTCTTTTTCATAAAAAGATAGCAAGAGAATGAAGAAAAAATGATAATAGGAGTAAATTAAAAAGTTGCTTTAAATTGCATGCTCTATCTGAATCACAAAATAAAAAAAATTTGGGTTCAGTGTCCCTTTAAGATGGTCATTATCTGTCATTGTCAATTTAGGTTTGTAGGTGAGCATAGAGACCCTATCCATTTTTGCTACTTCTTTGATAATGTTATTAATGTTAGTCTCATCGTAACCTCTCTCAACAAACCTGTTTTTTAGTAGGGAGGATTGTGTAGACCAACTTTTTTCATTAAAGCAATTTTTCCTTACTCTCATAAGCTAGCCTTTTTGAATGTTGGATAACCACTTAGCATGGTGGCAGCTGGTCTTAGATATATAAAATTATTGCAGTCTACTTCTTAGAAGTATGTATAGGTCTCTATTTTACCATTATTTATACGTATATCAAGATCTAGGAAATTAATGTGGTCTTGGCTGTACTCGTAAGTGAACTTTAAGTTAGCCAGATTGTTTTTCATAATGTTTAAGGTATGTGTTAGATCATCTATGCTTCCCTTCCAAATCATAATGCTATCATCAATGTACCTTCGGTATAAGACCAGTTCTGCAGCAGAATAATCATCCATCCTTATTAGATCAGCCATGGACCAAAATCCACAATCAATTAGTGGTCCAAGAGCAGATGTAAGTTTAGACATAAATACAGCTCTTAATAGAGAAAGTAATTCTGGCACTCATACCATCACTGACATAAACACCACTTTTAAAGATTTGGAAAGATTACTAATTGCTGAAACTAAGTATAAAATTGAAGTTTCCTTTCTAAAAAAAGTGTTTAGAACTAAACATTATCCCAAAAGGTTTGACTATCATTAAGGAATGTGAATGTGCTTTCATTTTAAACACCCCAGAATTCTCCAACAGTTGGAATAATATCATTAATGAAGCCTTAAAAGGATTGATGAAATGAATCATTAAATACAGAGAGCTTCTACTAGTTAAACTAAACACTGACATTAAAACTGAGCAGATAATATGGAATCTTTTAAAGGTTCTAAGACTTTCAAAGAGAAGCAAGAAAGTGTATATGTTAAAATTAATAAATTAAAGGATGATACCATTGCCAAACAAACCCCAAAAAAATTCAATAGCGATTTAAATAGTTATTCAGAATCACTAACCAATGAAGATTCTACATACCACACACACAAATGATCAACAACTAATGAGAATGGGGGTGTTAATGTAGACACCAAGGAGGCTAAGTGGACCACTGTGGTTCATAGGCAAAGAACTAGAAATAGACAAGAAGACAGGTTTAATTCAAACAGGTATACATCATACCATAACAACCACACACCAGCTAAAACACAACCCCACCCACAGATGGGGCAAAGGAAATATTCATCCCACGCACACAATCAGAGAGATCAACAAAATAGACAACATCTATTTCAAAATAGAAATAGAAATTACAGTAATGAGAATTTTTATCGACAAGGTCAGAGATTTTATAATAGACCACAATTTAAACAGTATGGTTATACTCATTTTAATAGAGAAACATATCACCAGATAAGTATAAAAACATACCACCACATAGACGTAATAACAACTACCACAGATATTCATACAACCAACCTGACAATACATACAGCAATTATCATAACAATCACTGAGATGGTAGGTTGAACCATACCTGGAGAAACAATTACCATAATGCTCCCAACAGGTTTAATACCCTTAAAGAACTGAATGGCACTGACAAACATATATTATGATCAACTCAAATGATGGAAGATCACCTGCTCTGCCTCCCCATCATCTAGCCCCTTCCTCTTCTTCTTTTTTAGGGGAAGGTCCAAGCAATGCTCACCACAGAGTTATAACAGCAGGAAAAAGGAAAAACATACTGCTAGAAAATATTGACACTCCTGTTAAAAGAAGACTCATAGAGGAAGAAGGGCATGAACTAGATCTAAGAATAGATTAAATAACAATGTGGAAAAATTAAAGGAAGTACTAACTGAAGAGTCTCCAAATACACACAGGGAATCTTGTGACTCCAAGACTGAGGGTCCCAAAGGGATATTCATATTAAGTAAAGTCAATTTATCAACCAAAGAAAAACAAGTTTTGGGCTATGGTCTATCATATGCACCATCATGTGGTTTTTATAAGTTTAAATAACGTACATAAAGGTTAAAAAACTAGTGATGAAACTCACACTCAAAATGTTCTTCATAAAATCTCCATTGGAGTATAGCAATTCGAATAAAGTACCAAGTAAATATTTACACACCGAATTGAAACCCAAATCGACTTTTTTTTCCAACAAGCCATATATGCTCGCCATTGAAGCATTTGAAACTATGGTTTGCAATGATATAAGGAAATTAAAACCTAAAAATATACAGAAACACAATCTAAATAAGGCTCATTTGAATACCATCAGAGAACTAGAAAGTAATAATGACATCACTATTAAACCTGCAGACAAAGGTATATTGATATTAGATAAACAAGATTGGCCCGTTATTTCGGGCATAGTTTCCATATTTAGCAACTTGTCAGAGTACAACAAACATTTACAGAAATGTGTCCAAAAATTACCTTCTTATTTGTGAGACTCCACAGAGGTGCTGAATATTTTGAAAGATATTGTCTGGGATGACAGTTATTTATGGGTGACATGTAACATCACTTTATACATGCATTCCCCACAAAGAGGGAATTGACTCTATAGAATTATTTCTAGAAAAAGATGATGCAATGCCACATGAACAGAAAGATTTTATTTTAAATGGCATTGAGTAGATTCTCAACCACAATTATTTTAACTTTGGGGGCACATTTTATAACCAACTCTGTGGTACCTCAATGGGGACCAGGTTCGCACCTAGCTACGCTAATCTATATATGGGAAAATGGGAGTCCATATTCTGGGACTCATGCCCGCTAGTGCGGATCTGGTCCTATTCCGAAGATACATTGATAATATCATTATGATTTGAAAGGGAAGCATAGAGGATCTAACATATACCTTACACGTTATGAACAACAATCTGGCTAACTTAAAGTTCCCCTACGAGTACAGCCAAGACCACATTAACTTCCTAGATCTTGATATACGTATAAAGAATGGTAAAATAGAGACCTCTACATACTTCAAAGAAGTAGACTGCAATAATTATATATATAAGACAAGCTGCCACCATGCTAAGTGGTTATCCAACATTCCAAAAGGCCAGCTTATGAGGGTAAGGAAAAACTGCTCTAATGAGGAAAGTTGGTCTACACAATCCTACCTCCTAAAAAACAGGGTTATTGAGAGAGGCTATGATGAGACCAACATTAATGAGACTATCAAAGAAGTAGCAAACATGGATAGGGACTCTATGCTCACCTACAAACCTTAATTGACAATGACAGATAATTGCCATCTTAACGTCCCCTTTATCACCCAATATAATAAGAAAGCTGTGGAGAAAATAATTACAAAATTTTGGCATCTACTTAAAGGTGATAATGTCATTGGCAAGAAACTAAGGGACGAACGTCAATTAATTTACAGGCATGCATGTAATTTAAAAACCATACTAGCCCCCAGCATACCAAATCCCCCAAAACGCACAAACATTTTAGATATGAGGGAAAAGATTGAAAATATTTTTTCCATGCCATATGTGTAAAGCATGCCAACGTGGTAATAAAACTGACACCTTTACATCAAAAACCACAAATGAGAAGTTCACAATGACAGACATGATCATATGTGCAGATAGAAATATAATTTATCTTATTGAATGCGGTTGTGGACTCCAATATGTTGACCAGACCTCTCGCAAATTAAAAGACAGGATAAGGGAGCATCTCCTCCAGATCAAATGGAATAAGGAAGGTCTCACGATATATAAACATTTTAAAGAAAAACACAATGGGAGTATCTCACTTTTAAATATATGGGTTATAAGTATGGATATTCCTATTGGATTGCATTCATCCCAAGGGTCTCAATGCTCATTTCAAAATACTGCATCTGGTCTAACACTAGATTCCCACCCATATAGAACTCTTTCATTAGGTTTTATCAGTAGGTCATCATCCATTTATCTTACTCTAGTATGATCAGATCAAGTTGTATGAATATTCCCAATAGACGATAGCTGTATGTGCTCACTGATTTGTGGTGTTTTCACAGTGCTAAACCTCATAAGCACTGATATGAGACACCAAGAAGAGCACAAGGGTTCTCAGTAAATAAAAAAACCCATTGAGATTGGAAAAAAACACTGTGTTAGCCACAAAAAATATAAGTACAATAGTGCTATTTGAAATTTTAAATCTTCATGCGATGTAAAACATGTAAGTGTGAGTAATAACTGAGTGTTAAGGCAAATGCTGACTCTTATAAAGTCCAAACTGATAGCAAGCGCAAATGAAATGTAGCATTTATTCCAAGTTACAATAAAAAGTCAACATTGTACAGACCTGGACAGAGCAGTAATAGAAAAAAAGAGAGAGAGATACCTCTGACCATCCACATGCTTCACCTGATGCATTTCGCTGAGGCTTTCTCAAAGGTGACATGCCATTGAACTGGAAGCACCAGCTTTTAAATGCACAGTCAATTTCATCACTGAGCTCAACGTTCATTTTCCAAAACCGGAAGTGACGTATCGGCTGAAATTTAGCCAATAGCAAAATTCTATTTTGTGTGTGTAAGGAGTTACTAGGTAGAATACAATTAGCATATTATACACAAATGGATATATTTGTTGCCTTTGTTGCTTAACTGACATTCCTGACAGTAAGTATAAAGTTTTAAAAGATTATATGCAACAAAGTATCTTCACAGTGAACAATAGTGTTTATGCTATATAGATCTAAGGCATAAAAAAGACTAAAAAATATTATTTACGAATAAAATGAATGACTTATGGCTAGATTTAGAGTTTTGTCGGTAAGGACCCGCGTAGCTAACGCTGGCTTTTTTCTGGCCGCACCAAAAAATAACTCTGGTATTGAGAGTCCACATAAAGGCTGCGTTAGGCTCCAAAAAAGGAGCGTAGAGCATATTTAACGCAGCTTCAACTCTCGATACCAGAGTTGCTTACGGACGCGGCCAGCCTCAAAAACGTGCTCGTGCAAGATTCCCCCATAGGAAACAATGGGGCTGCTTGAGCTGGAAAAAAAACTAACACCTGCAAAAAAGCCGCGTTCAGCTCCTAACGCAGCCCCATTGTTTGCTATGGGGAAACACTTCCTACGTCTGCACCTAACACCCTAACATGTACCCTGAGTCTAAACACCCCTAGCCTTACACTTATTAACCCCTAATCTGCCGCCCCCGCTATCGCTGACCACTGCATATTATTTTTAACCCCTAATCTCCCGCTCCGTAAACCGCCGCTACTTACATTATCCTTATGTACCCCTAATCTGCTGCCCCTAACACCGCCGACCCCTATATTATATTTATTAACCCCTAATCTGCCCCCCACAACGTCGCCTCCACCTGCCTACACTTATTAACCCCTAATCTGCCGAGCGGACCGCACCGATATCATAATAAAGTTATTAACTCCTAATCCGCCTCACTAACCCTATAATAAATAGTATTAACCCCTAATCTGCCCTCCCTAACATCGCCGACACCTAACTTCAATTATTAACCCCTAATCTGCCGACCGGAGCTCACCGCTATTCTAAAAAATGTATTAACCCCTAAAGCTAAGTCTAACCCTAAAACTAACACCCCCCTAACTTAAATATAATTTAAATCTAACGAAATAAATTAACTCTTATTAAATAAATTATTCCTATTTAAAGCTAAATACTTACCTGTAAAATAAATCCTAATATAGCTACAATATAAATTATAATTATATTATAGCTATTTTAGGATTAATATTTATTTTACAGGTAACTTTGTATTTATTTTAACCAGGTACAATAGCTATTAAATAGTTAAGAACTATTTAATAGCTAAAATAGTTAAAATAATTACAAAATTACCTGTAAAATAAATCCTAACCTAAGTTACAATTAAACCTAACACTATACTATCATTAAATTAATTAAATAAAATACCTACAATTACCTACAATTAAACCTAACACTACACTATCAATACATTAATTAAATACAATACCTACAATAACTACAATGAAATAAACTAACTAAAGTACAAAAAATAAAAAAGAACTAAGTTACAAAAAATAAAAAAATATTTACAAACATAAGAAAAATATTACAACAATTTTAAACTAATTACACCTACTCTAAGCCCCCTAATAAAATAACAAAGACCCCCAAAATAAAAAATGCCCTACCCTATTCTAAATTACTAAAGTTCAAAGCTCTTTTACCTTACCAGCCCTGAACAGGGCCCTTTGCGTTACATGCCCCAAGAAGTTCAGCTCTTTTGCCTGTAAAAAAAAACCACACAATACCCCCCCCAACATTAAGGGCTCACTTCAGCCACGACTCTAAATACCGGAGTTAGAAAAATCCCATTGAAAAGATAGGATACGCAATTGACGTAAGGGGATCTGCGGTATGGAAAAGTCGCGGCTGAAAAGTGAGCGTTAGACCCTTTTTTGAGTGACTCCAAATACCGGAGGTAGCCTAAAACCAGCGTTAGGAGCCTCTAACGCTGGTTTTCACGGCTACTGCCAAACTCCAAATCTAGGCCTTAGTGTCTTAATGCCTGCATATTAACATCATTAAGTTCATTCAGTGTGATGAAAACTCATCTTGACCTTTTATTTTAAATACTATGTATATATGTAGGCAGCTGACAGGGAAAGGAACATGCAGATTTTAGTGCAAAATAATTATTAATTCTATCAGCCAATCGGAATTAAGGTAGAAAAAATCCCATTGGCTGATGCAATCAGCCAATAGGATTGAAGTTCAATCCTATTGGCTGATCCAATCAGCCAATAGGATTGAGCTTGCATTCTATTGGCTGATTGGAACAGCAAATGGAATGCAAACTTAATCCTATTGGCTGATTGGATCAGCCAATAGGATTTTTTCTACCTTAATTCTGATTGGCTGATAGAATTCTATCAGCCAATCGGAATTGAAGGGACGCCATCTTCTATGATGTCACTTAAAGGTACCGTCATTTAGTGTTAGTCGTCGGATGGAAGAGGATGCTTCGCGTCGGATGGCTTGAAGATGGAACCGCTTCGCTTCGGATGGATGAAGATAGAAGATGCCGCCTGGATGAAGACTTCTGCCCGTCTGGAGGTCCTCTTCTACCCGGATCGGATGAAGACTTCTGGCCATCTGGAGGACCACTTCTGCCCGGTTGGGTGAAGACGTCTCAAGGTAGGGTGATCTTCAAGGGGTTAGTGTTAGGTTTTATTAAGGGGGGATTGGGTGGGTTTTAGAGTAACAGGTAAAAGAGCTGATTACTTTGGTGCAATGCACTGCAAAAACCCTTTTAAGGGCTATTTGTAATTTAGTATAGGGTAGGGATTTGTATTATTTTGGGGGGCTTTTTTATTTTATTAGTTGGATTAAATTAGGTGTAATTAGTTTAAAATTCTTGTAATTATTTAATTTTTTTCTGTAATTTAGTGGTTTTTTTTTCTTTCGTACTTTAGTTTATTTAATTTAATTGTAATTAATTGTAGTTAGTTTAGGTAATTAATGTAATTATAGTGTAGTGTTAGGTGTAATTGTAACTTAGGTTAGGTTTTATTTTACAGGTAAATTTGTACTTATTTTAACTATGAATTTATTAAATAGTTAATAACTATTTAATAACTATTGTACCTAGTTAAAATAAATACAAAGTTGCCTGTAAAATAAAAATAAACCCTGAGATAGCTACAATGTAATTATTAGTTATATTGTAGCTAGCTTAGGGTTTATTTTATTGGTATTTAGTTTTAAATAGGAATAATTTAGTTAATAATGGTTATTTTATTTAGATTTATTTAAATTATATTTAAGTTAGGGGGGTGTTAGGGTTAGACTTAGATTTAGGGGTGAATGACTTTATTATAGTGGCGGCGACGTTGGCGGCGGCAGATTAGTGGTTAATAAGTGTAGTTAGGTGGCGACGATATTGGAGGCGGCAGAGTAGGGGTTAATAAATAAAATGTAGGTGTCAGCGATGTTGGGGGCAGCAGATTAGGGGTTCATAGGGATAATGTAGGTGGTGGCGGTGTCCGGAGTGGCAGATTAGGGGTTAATAATATAATGCAGGTGCCGGCGATGTCGGGGGCGGCGGATTAGGGATTAATAAGTGTAAGATTAGGGGTGTTTAGACTCAGGGTTCATGTTAGGGTGTTAGGTGTAGACATAAAAAGTATTTTCCCATAGGAATCAATGGGGCTGCGTTAGCAGCTGAATGCTGTTTTTTTGCAGGTGTTAGGTTTTTTTCAGCCAGCTCACCGCACGTTTAGCCAGCTCACCGCTACCGTAAGCAGCACTGGTATTACAGTGAGATGTGGAGCTAAATTTTGCTCTCTGCTCACTTTTTTTGCGGCTAACGTCGGGTTTAAAAAAACCTGTAATACCAGCGTTGTCTTAAGTGAGCGGTGAGAAAAAAATGCTCTTTAGCCCCGCACACCATTACCGACAAAAACTCGTAATCTAGCCGATTGTTTCCTATGTCTTGTGGTGGGTTCTTCAAAAAGTTACATAAGAATTGAAAATAGTAATTTAGAAAGTATGTTAATTAAATTATGTGTGTATATAAGATGCGGGACATAAGAGAGGGACATAACTGGAACATACTGTGAGTGAATTTACTATTAATTCTAAATACACTCAGTATATATTATCACTATGAAATATGGAAGAGATGAACTTTTAAGGGCTTTATCCTTAAAATAGATCTAAATCACAAACTAAAGAACCCAAAGCATGACCTACAAGGCTCTGATAAGCAAGAGAACACTGTAGGAACTGTCTCTCTGACAGCTGCAGCATCAGCCTGAACAGAAGAGCTCTGTTCACACTGACACTGTCCATTATCAGAGCACCCTCCCAGACAGCTCTGCAAGAAACTCCTGATTGGATAATAGGTGCAGGCAGAAAGTAAATGCTGGGCATTTTGGAGTGACGTCAAAATTGACTATTTCTGCTTAAAAATGCAAGTCAATATGTTGTTTCTTACATGTTTGTTAAAAAAATTATGGTACTTTTCAAAACAGAGGAGAATAAGGAATATTTAGCCAACAGAACCAGGCATTTTTATTATGGCCCTTTAAAACACTAAGCCAATCATGCGTAACACATACCAATACATATATTGTATGCACATTAATTATTTCCTGATATTCTCTAAAATTCCCCTGTCTCTAAAGTGCATATATATGTCCTTTCATTTTATTCCTAATTAATATTTTAAGTCTTTTTTATGCCTTAGATCTATATAGCATAAACACTATTGTTCACTTTGAAGATACTTTGTTGCATATAATCTTTTAATACTTGAAACTTACTGTTAGAGATGTCAGTTAAGCAACAAAGGCAACAAATGTATCAGTTTAGTGTATAATATGCTAATTGTATTCTACCTAGTAACTCCTTACACACACAAAATTGAATTTTGCTATTGGCTAAATCTCGTCTGATGCGTCACTTCCAGTTTTGGAAAATGGGTGTTGAGCTCAGTGAGGAAATCATCCTGACATTTAAAAGTTGGCGCTTCCAGTTCAATGGCATGTCACCTTTGAGAAAGCCTCGGCAAAACGCGTCAGGTGACACATGTGGAGGGTTAGAGGTATCGGTCTCTCTATTTTTCTATTACTGCTCTGTCCAGGTCTGTACAATATTGACTTTTTATCGTAACTTGGAATAAATGCTACATTTTATTTGCACTTGCTATCAGTTTGGACTTTATAAGAGTCAGTATCTGCCTTAACACTCTGTTATTACTCACACTTACGTGTTTTATAGTGCATGAAGATTTGAAATTTCAAATAGCACTATTGTGCTTATATTTTTTTGGAGCATTTTTTTCTGTTTTTTATGTATGTAAAATTCTGTAATAACTCCCAGGTCTTGCTGCACCCCACTAATTGTTGGATTTGACTTATTGTTTTATTTGACAACATTGTATAATTTTTTATTCATTTGTTCAGTTTTGATTTTACAGTGGTGGTAATGGTTCACTTGTTTAATTGATTTGTAAAGCATAGGTATCCACATCTAAATAAATGAGATTTCATAGGCATTAGCATTAGTATTTATACTTGCAAACAGACCCATGTTTCACATAACCATATACATTGCACTGTATTTTTTTTTTGTAGATTTTTTTTTTTAAACTGTGATCATTTGATTTTGATTTTAGGGAAACTACATTTTTAGGATTTTTTGTATATATATATATATATATATATATATATATATATATATATATATATATATATATATATATATATACTGTTTATAAATATATATATATATATATATATATATATATATATATATACACACACACACACATATATTTTATATATATATTTCCACATTTTATATATATATATATATATATATATTTTCCCACTCATTTTTTAATATTTTTAACATTTAAGAACGAATACAAAACCCATTTCTAATTGCCAGGCTAGCATTAGATCAATGGCAATTTGAACATTTCTATTGTAATATATTTTTGAATTTTGTGTTTCAATCCACTTTTTAATATTCTTCAATATATTTTTAACATAATAGAATTCGCCAGTTAAAAAATGACTAGGCTATTAGAATTATGGTCAAATATAGAATATATAATTTCCTTCATAAGTTCTCTCTTTATCCAATCCATATGATTTATAACACTCATTTAGATAACCATCATTGCCAGCATTCCACCAAACTATGCCCTAAATAAAGTTGGCGACTATCGCATTCGAATACCAAAACCGGAACCGGATATGACATAACAGGATGAAAGGCCGCCAAACCGGAAACGGACATGACATACCGCAAATACGTTTTTTAAAATCTGTTAATATTATTCGATTGGGCATTACACACATAAAAACCCCCTTAGATTATAGCCTTATTATGTCTTGATAAAACCCCAAGCTGGGCCGAAACGCGCTGACAGATACCTAAGGACTGAGGTTCGAGTTTTCCTATTGGTAAGCAAATCTCTATATGGTTACCTTATTTTAAGAGTTTTTGCACATTTTATATATTTTCTTTTTTAGTAAATTCATAGCGGATTTGCACTAATTCTTCAATGATATCACATTTTTATTTTTATATTTATTTTATATTTATTTTTTCTCATATTTTACCAACTCATCTTTTATAGTGCACTATAAACACTAACTTTATTGATTCCTTTGGACATCTTCACACACTTTTTGAGGATCATTTCTGGAGGATCAACATCTAGGATTTCATTTAGACACTGTCACTTTATTGGACATTTGGACTATACACATATAAGGTCATATTAGGTTATATTTCCTTTCAGCTAGATTACGAGTTGTGCGGTAAGCTGAAAAAGCAGCGTTAACAGGTCCTAATGCTGCTTTTTCACTACCGCTGTTATTATGAGTCTTTCAGGTATAGGGGCACCGCACACTTTTTGGCCTTACCGCAAACCGACTTACGTAAAGTTTGTAAACCCTTTTTTCTATGGGACTTCCATAGCGATGGTATTACGAGTTTGTCCCGGGAGGCAAAAAAGTGAGCGGTACACCCTCTACCTCCAAGATTCGTAACGCATTCTAAAGTCAGTAGTTATGAGTTTTACACTATAATGCTGTAGCATAAAACTCATAACTAAAGTGTTAAAAAGTACACTAACACCCATAAACTACTTATTAACCCCTAAACCGAGGACCTACCGCATCACAAAAACTATAATAAATTTTTTAACCCCTAATCTGCCACTCCGGACATCGCCGCCACTAGAATAAACATATTAACCCCTAAACTTCCGCACTCCCGCCTCGCAAACATTAGTTAAATATTATTAACCCCTAATCTGCCGTCCCTTACATTGCCGACACCTACATTATACTTATTAACCCCTAATCTTCCGCTCCGGACATCGCTGCAACCTACATTACATTTATTAACCCCTAATCTGCCGTCCCCAACATCGCCGACACCTACATTATATTTATTAACCCCTAATCTCCCTTCCCCAATGTTGCTGCAACCTACCTACATTTATTAACCCCAAATCTGCCACCCCCAATGTTGCTACCACTATTCTAAATGTATTAATCCCTAAACCTAAGTCTAACCCTAACACCCCCTAACTTAAATATAATTTAAATAAATATAAATAATATTACTATCATTAACTAAATTATTCATATTTAAAACTAAATACTTACCTATAAAATAAACCCTAAGCTAGCTACAATATAACTAATAGTTACATTGTAGCTATCTTAGGGTTTATTTTTATTTTACAGGCAAGTTTGTATTTATTTTAACTAGGTAGAATAGTTATTAAATAGTTATTAACTATTTAATAACTACCTAGCTAAAATAAATACAAATTTACCTGTAAAATAAAACCTAACATAAGTTACACTAACACCTAACACTACACTACAATTAAATCAATTCCCTAAATTAAATTATTAATTACCTAACACTACACTACAATTAAATACATTAAATTAAATTAGCTAAATCACAAAAAAAACAAACACTAAATTACAGAAAATAAAAAACAAATTACAAGATCTTTAAACTAATTACACCTAATCTAAGAGCCCTGTCAAAATAAAAAAAAGCTCCCCAAAATAAAAAAAACCCTAGCCTAAACTACCAATAGCCCTTAAAAGGGCCTTTTGCGGGGCATTGCCCCAAAGAAATCAGCTCTTTTACCTGTAAAAAAAATACAAACAACCCCCCCAACAGTAAAACCCACCACCCACACAACCAACCCCCCAAATAAAATCCTAACAAAAAAAAACCTAAGTTCCCCATTGCCCTGAAAAGGGCATTTGGATGGGCATTGCCCTTAAAAGGGCATTTAGCTCTATTGCAGCCCAAAGCCCTAACCTAAAAAATAAACCCACCCAATACACGATTAAAAAATCCTAACACTAGGGGCAGAGCCTGACCGTGCCGGAGAATGGTCGCACTAGCCTAGAGCTCCGGAGCTGAAGTTGGCTCATATAATGTAATCTTAGCCACTAAGCTGAATGAATCGCACAATAACTACTCTGAACTGAGGGGAGCCACCATAAAAGTAAGCACAGTCTCTGAGAGGTTTCTCGTTTAGGCCACAGCCTGACTAAAGTAAGAAACGCCGTCCATGGGCCAAACATCCACATTTGGACAATCACATAGGAGCAGTGTACTCACATCTGGAGGTGAAACATCCCAAGCCCTGTTATAAACTATCAGTGCGCCAAGTCCCATAAGCTCTGCTACAACTGAGTGAACTGTGACAGACAGTAGGCCCTGCAAAAGCGGCGTGAGTACTACATAGCAGTGATACATGATACAGTAGCCCAGAAATATTCAGCAGAGGGTATAATTTTAAACTGTACTAGCACAGACTTCTAATAGACCTAGAGACTACGATCGCTTGTAATTACCCTTATGGAACATCCCAATAATAGTAAGTGACGCAGCACAATAAGAGCTTTGAGGCCTAACATTACAACTACGCTAAGGGGAATAAGGATTAAGGGGAAAAGCTGCAGAACATCACAGTGACTGTCCTGACTGATCAAATATTGTGTAAATTTGGTGAAAGAAACACCACTACACCCCAGTCGGCATTACAGACCCCTCAAGGGTTAATAGTACTGCAATACACATTACATAATACTTCCTCTTGCAGGTTTGCCCTGGTTGGCCCGAGAGGGTTTTTTTTCTTTTTTCTACAAAATGGCACAGAAGAAAACAGGATTACAAGAAAAGGGTTCCAAAACTAGAAATATGAACCATTATCTTAAAAGTGTTGACACACAGTCAGAAGATGAAAACCTATCACAGCAACATATAAATATGAGTGAAACTGCTCAAACATCCTCACATACCCCAATATGTCACAAAGGATGATTTAAAATCCCTCTCCTCTAAAGAGGACATAAAAGAAGTGGTCTCTAAAATTAAAAATCTACGAAGAGATCTTACGGAGGTAACACAAAAAGTATCCATGGTGGAGCAGACTCAGTGCCCTGCAGGAGAAATTAAAAGAAACTACCTCACAAACGCAACAAAATACTAACATGCTCCAAAGTTTAATGGATCGGATAGAAGACTTGGATAACCGCAGTCAGCGGAATAACTTATGCATAAGGGGGGTCCCTGAATCAGTTAATCCTGGTGCATTACAGGGATATCTGCAAGACCTCTTCAGGCTAATTAAAGGTACACCTATGGCCCCTGAAGTTATGATAGAAAGAGCACACAGGGCTCTTCGCCCTAAACCTTCAAGTAAAGCTCCGCCAAGGAACGTCATCCTCAGACTCCTCAATTACAAAGACAAAGAGGAGATACTCAGGAATAGCGGAAACAAACAGCCGGTGCAACATGCTGGCATTACCCTGCAAATCTTTTCAGATCTTAGCCCGGCAACACTTCAGAAGCGCCGAGACCTGAGATTCCTTACCATGGCATAACAGGATAACAAAATTCCCTACAGGTGGGGATTTCCAACATGCATTATTTTTTGTACAGATCTCTACCTGATCTTGATCTCTTTTGCACCACCTTGGGTATAACACCTCCAGGGCCTGATAATTTACCTCCCCAGACGGAGAGAGAAGATTAACTTCAGACATAATGGACTTATAAATGGTGAGACTTTTCCTCAACACTAACTAATTTTGGACTGTTGTGGCTTATATTCACAGCAGGAGAAGGAGATGGGTGGTATTGTGCGCTGAACAGGTCTGTATGGATATGAACATTTATGGGCAATGTTTGTAATGTCTACTTAACAGTTGTATTCAAGATCTTATTGTTAACTGTGCATAACAAGATATCATCCGTCTTTACTTATCTGCAGCAAGTTACCCCTCTGTTCTCAAGTTATGTTAAATTGTACACAACTATCTTTATAATCTCAGATTCAGTTGTTTCAAATGTTTTAAATGTTTTAAATTGCGTGTGAGTTCAGCTTTATTTTAAAGTCTTTAATTGGGCCAACGTTTGGCACATTCCTCCCTAAGTATACTTTCAAAAGTAAGAGTTTATCTTGGAATGCTATCTGGTACTCCAGTGTTTTTCATTACTTTTATTATCCCTTTCCACCTTTTCCCTTTTCTTTTTGCTATATCTTATATCCAACCTCTTGATAGATTGGTTAAATTGTTCAAAACTATTTACACTAATAGAAATACTGCACAACAGATAGTATCCATATCCCTCCCCCCCTTTTTTTCCCTCTCTCTTTCCCATACCCACTTTTCCTCTCTTGTTTCCTTCCACTTTGGTCACCTCTTACCTGCCCCCTCCTCCCTGAATGATTCCCTGACAGTATAAGTCAAAGAACTACCCTCTGAAATTTATAACAATTAACGTAAACGTTTTAAATAACCCGGGCAAATGATCTATTGTCATTAGGGATCTACAGAAAATGCAGGGAGAAATCATTTTCATTCAAGAATCACATTTTCCCAAAAATAAAGATCCCAAATGGCATAATGTTAACTACCCCACTGCCTTTTTTTCATCTGGACCTTGTAAGCGGAACGGGGTGGGCATACTAGTACATCACAGAACACCTTTCCAACTCCAGAAGTTAGAAAAAGATAAAGACGGCAGATTTTTCATAGTGGTGGGACTATTGCAAGGCAGACAGGTAACACTCGCAGACATATATGCTCCCAACACTGCCTAACACGTATTTTTTAGGAACCTATTGGGCAAATTACTTGAATTAGCTAAGGGAGTGGTATTTTTAGGTGGAGACTTTAATGCCCCACTCAACCCTAGATTAGATACCTCAAACGGCGTCTCGAGTGCCCCACATCAGGTCCTAAAGCAAATCAACACAGTGCTCAAAGACAACGTGCTTCATGACATTTGGAGAACAATGCACCCTACAGACTCTGACTATACCTACTACTCCAGCCCACATAAGAAATACTCTTGTATTGATTTTTTTTCACAGATTCGCAAGGTATTGCTTACATAACACGTAGTGACATTAGTGCTATTACTTGGTCGGACCATGCTCCGGTCACCTTCGAGATGAACTGGCCAGACACACCAGCCACGACCTTTATATGGCGACTGGATGAAACACTATTAGACGACCACCTTATGAGAGAAGAGATCTCCTCTAGAATAACTGAATATTTTGACTTTTGCCACTACCTACTATTTGGGAGGCACATAAGAGTGTCATTAGGGGGTACCTAATAAAACACAAGGCAAGACTAATGAAACGACGTAGGGAAAAATATAATTCGGCCCTTGACAACATCATGACGTTAGAGGAACAGCATAAGAAAAATCCATCTAACTTGGAGTCAGAATCGGCCTTTAACAAAGCCAGAATAGAGTTTATGCGCCTCTTACAAGAGGAAAACCAACATGAAGCGCTATTCATGCAACAAAAATTTTACGAGGGCGGGAATAAATCTGGTAAATTGCTTGCAAGAGTGTTACGTCGCTCTCAACTTAAAACTTTCATATATATGCTGAAGGACAGCAAGGAGAAAGCACACAAAGACAGCCCCAACATTGCTAACACATTTAGGTCATATTACAGTACTCTTTATAATCTTGACACAACTTGTGCGGACATACCTACAGGGAATGACACTAAGGAACACAAGGTACAAGAATATTTACACACCACTAATCTACAGAAATTAGACCAAGACGCAATTGACTTTCTTGAGACACCTCTGTCACAGGAGGAAATACAGATAGCGTTGAAAGACCTGCCTAATGGGAAAAGCCCTGGCCCAGACAGGCTGGGAGCAAAATCTTTTCCACTGACTTGCTCCCAGTTATGCAGGACCTATTTAATCGGTTGGCAGATCTGGAGCAACTACCCTCTTCTATGTTGATGGCTTATATTACAGTTACTACAAAACCGGGGAAACCCGCTGACCTACCACAGAGTTACAGGCCAATTTTGCTGCTAAACGTAGATGTCAAAATCCTGGCAAAGGTTCTAGTGAATAGAGTAAATAAGTTCCTCACGGGTTTGATTTCATTGGATCAGGTGGGGTTTGTTCCTGGGAGGAAGGCGAGGGACAATACCCTTAAAGTGCAGCAGCTGATCGTCCATGCTCAGAGAGGGGGAGTGCCGCTTGCCCTGTTGTCTACGGATGCTGAAAAAGCGTTCGACAGGGTGAGCTGGCACTTTTGACTTTGATTAAAATGGGATTTGGAGAGAGATTCATCAAAACAGTCTTTGCATTATATTCTTTTCCAAATGCACAGGTTAAGGTAAACAATGTCCTCTCGGATGCTTTCACTATCACCAATGGGACCAGACAGGGGTGCCCACTTTCACCCTTGTTGTTTGCCATTTCGGTGGAGGCATTAGCGAGTAACATCAGAGCCAACCACTTCATCAAGGGGATAGAGATGGGAGGTAGAGAAAACAAAATAGCAATGTATGCGGGCGACCTCTTGTTTACTATTACAGAGATAGAGGGGACAATCCCAGCCCTGCTAGAGGAGTTTAGGAGATATGGAGAGGCTTCTCATTTCCTCCTAAACAACACAAAGTCTGAACTCTTAAATGTCTCCTTGCCTCACGCAGCAGTGGAGTGGCTTAAGAAACATAGCCCATTCATACTGAAAAATAAATATCTAACTTACCTAGGTATTAGTTTAGCAGCTTCTATCTCAGATATTTTCATGGCAAATTTTGTAAAATTGAAAACCGAGATCTCAGCAGACCTCTCCTCATGGAGACACAAATCTATCTCCTGGCTAGGAAGAATTCATGTTATTAAAATGAATGTTCTCCCTAGGTTGCTGTACTTGCTCCAGACTGTCCCAATTCCCCTGCCCCAGGCGTTCCTTCCCTCATTGAAGGGATTGCTTGAGGAGTATGTGTGGCAAGGCATTAAACCTAGAGTAAATAAGAGAACTATGTACCTACCAAGAGAGGATGGAGGGTTGGGTCTCCCAAACCTTCTATTATACCCAAGAGCAATTCTACTTCAGAGAGTGGTGGAATGGTGCCAAGATAGTGATAAAACAAATCTGAATATCTCTGGACAAGAGCGCTTTGCACACCAGGAATCTGTTGTCCCTCCTGTGGACACGGAAGCAGAATAGACACATAGACCTTACATATTTCCCATTACTGGATGAAATGCTTAAAGAATGGGACAAGACATTACATACTGACTCACATATTTCGACAGCCTACTCCCCATTGACACCTGTATATGACAACTCTGAGCTTACACTACAATTAAAAAAGACTTCCACACAGACCCTACCACAAAACAGTTACACAACTAATGGAAGGGTTAGAACATGAGAAGAGATTGAGAGGGACTTCCCTGATATTCCTATCCCCTGGTTTGTCTATCTACAAATATACCATTACATCACTACCCATAGACACAAACACCAGCTACTGAGAAAACTCACACCTTTTTAACAGCTATGCTTGCAGAAGTCAGCCTCCAGGCATCTGATCTCTCTGCTGTATAAACTTCTTCTTTTGCCAGAGGGAAGCACGCTACAGAATTACACTAGAATGTGGCATAAGGAGTTGGGGATAGAATTCTTGGTGGAGGAATGGCAGGGGATGGTTCGTGCCATCAAGACCGCATCAGTCTCAGTGCATACGCAAGAGACTCAATATAAACATATGAGCCACTGGTATCTGACACCGTCGCGCCTTAAAACTATATATTCAAATGTCTCAGATAGATGTTGGTGGGCTTGTGGAGAGCTAGGCACCATGGTACATATATGGTAGGACTGCCCCCTATTAGATAACTTTTGGTCTTCAGTTTGAAAGGAGATGTGTCGCATTCTGAGCTTAGAAATTCTGAAAGCCCCAAAAACTCTACTCTTCCACCTTCCTTTTAAAATCCGAGACCCGGTTAAAAGATCCCTCCTATTGCTAATGTTAATTGGAGCGAAAAATCTGATCCCACTGCATTGGAAAGCTTCCCAAGTCCCTACACTCGCTGAATGGAAACAAAAAACACATAATCTCCTAACACTTGAAAGATATCATTATGCCTGAATTGCTAAACTAGACACATATGAGCTCATGCTCCAGATGTGGGGGGGTCCCAGGTGAGAGGTAGTATTACCTGATAAAGGTAGACTGCTGTGAGATGAGTCTTGTATTCCGACATCAGCTCATTTCCCTCCTATTCCTCTACTCCCTCTCTTTTGTTTCCCTTTCTCTCCCTCCCTCCCATCCCCTTTTTTTCTCTCCTCTCCCCTTGCTTGTTCCTACCAGTTGTGTGAATATAGAATAGTAAATGAATAAAATTTGACAAACTGTAACCATATCAAAAACTTAATAATATCTGTAACCAACATTGTATTGTTCCCTTGTCTCTCATTAGTAGAGACAAACTTTGTACAATTAATTAAGCTTTCACTCCTGTTGTTTACTGCCTTCTTGTTATGGCACCGTGTTAATATTGACCAAAAACAGGTTGACATGTAAAATCCTTTGAAAACTGTAGAGCTTTATTGATGATTGCAGCACTGAAGAGATACATAAATATTTCTCCAAAACCATCCTTCATGGATATGTATAACAAGTCAATTGGGCTTATAAAGACTGGAATTAAAACTTTGGATTGTTCTGAGGGTCTACAACTCGTTTGCATTTCTATCACCCAAGGTTACTAGTTGATTCTATATCATTGAAACTTACTTGTATGTATTCATTGACGCATTATTTTTCTGTAATATGTTTCCTTCAATAAAGCTCTTTTTGAAAAAAAAAATCCTAACACTAACCCCCGAAGATTCACTTACCAGGAGAAGTCTTCATCTAAGCGGCAAGATGTCCTCAACAAAGCTGGCAGAAGTGGTCCTCCAGATGGGCAGAAGTGGTCCTCCAGATGGGCAGAAGTCTTCATCCAGATGGCATCTTCTATCTTCATCTTTCCGGCTCCATCTTCAAGACTTCCGGCGCGGAGCATCCTCTTCAAACGACGTCTTCTTCGGAATGAATATCTCTTTAAGTGATGTCATCCAAGATGGCATCCCTTAGATTCCTATTGGCTGATAGAATTCTATCAGCCAATAGGAATTAAGGTAGAAAAAATCCTATTGGCTGATGCAATCATCTGAAGAGGATGCTCCGCGCTGGATGTCTTGAAGATGGAGCCGCTCCGCGTCGGAAGGATGAAGATAGAAGATGCCATCTGGATGAAGACTTCTGCCCATCTGGAGGACCACTTCTGCCCGTCTGGAGGACCACTTCTGCCGTCTTCGTTGAGGATATTTTGCCGCTTGGATGAAGACTTCTCCCGGTAAGTGAATCTTCGGGGGTTAGTGTTAGGATTTTTTAAGGGTGTATTGGGTGGGTTTATTTTTTAGGTTAGGGCTTTGGGCTGTAATAGAGCTAAATGCCCTTTTAAGGGCAATGCCCATCCAAATGCCCTTTTCAGGGTAATGGGGAGCTTAGGTTTTTTTAGTTAGGATTTTATTTGGGGAGTTGGTTGTGTGGGTGGTGCGTTTTACTGTTGGGGGGGTTGTTTGTATTTTTTTTTTACAGGTAAAAGAGCTGATTTATTTGGGGCAATGCCCCTCAAAAGGCCCTTTTTAGGGCTATTGGTAGTTTAGTTTAGGCTAGGTTTTTTTTTATTTTGGGGGGGCTTTTTTATTTTGATAGGGCTCTTAGATTAGGTGTAATTAGTTTAAAGATCTTTTCATTTGTTTTTTATTTTCTGTAATTAAGTTTTTGTTTTTTTGTGATTTAGCTAATTTAATTTAATTTATTTAATTGTATTTAATTTAGGGAATTTATTTAATTGTAGTGTAGTGTTAGGTGTTAGTATAACTTAGGTTAGGTTTTATTTTACAGGTAAATTTGTATTTATTTTAGCTAGGTAGTTATTAAATAGTTAACTATTTAATAACTATTCTACCTAGATAAAATAAATACAAACTTGCCTGTAAAATAAAAATAAACCTTAAGATAGCTACAATGTAACTATTAGATACATTGTAGCTAGCTTATGGTTCATTTTATAGGTAAGTATTTCGTTTTAAATAGGAATAATTTAGTTAACGATAGTAATTTTATTTATATTTATTTAAGTTAGGGGGTGTTAGGTTTAGACTTAGGTTTAGGGGTTAATACATTTAGAATAGTGGCGGCGACGTTGGGGGTGACAGATTAGGGGTTAATAAATGTAGGTGGGTGGCGGCGATGTCCGGAGGGGAAGATTAGGGGTTAATAAGTATAATGTAGGTGCCGGCGATGTCGGTGATGGGGTTAATAAGTGTAAGATTAGGGGTGTTTAGACTCGGGCTTCATGTTAGGGTGTTAGGTGTAAACATAACTTTAGTTTCCCCATAGGAATCAATGGGGCTGCGTTACTGAGATTTACGCTGCTTTTTGGCACGTGTTAGACTTTTTCTCAGCCGGCTCTCCCCATTGATGTCTATGGGGAAATCGTGCACGAGCACGTACAACCAGCTCACCGCTGATTTAAGCAGCTCTGCTATTGGAGTGTAGTGTGGAGCTCAATTTTGCTCTACGCTCACTTTTTATCTTTTAACGCCGGGTTTGTAAAAACCCGTAATACCAGCGCTGCAGGTAAGTGAGCGGTGAGAAAAAACTGCACGTTAGCACCGCACAGCTCATAACACAAAACTCGTAATCTGGCCGTTTGTTTCTAATTGAGATTTGCATTATTGATCCAATCTATTTTTTTAACAGTTTTTATCTCTTAAGTTGTTTCTAAGCATAATAAATGTAACTATTTATATCCATATATATATATGCTTTTTTTTGCCTGACATCATATTTTAGCCTGTAGGTGCTCCTATTATTTATATAAATTTTTTTGAGTTTTTAACTTGCTCACCATTTTGCTCAACCCTACTTAAACATATTTTGAAAATATTGTAATCTATACTACAATTATCACAGGGACAAATTGAAAGTGCTAGGAGGGGAGGGTGGTTGTTCTTTCATTTCACTATTATTATTTAAAAACAATTTATTTAAAAACTTTATAGTCCACCTTAAAGGAGTGAATATATAAGCACAAAGATGAAAAACATTTAAAATGAAAGGGATTGTCAACTTAACGATTGTGCTGCAGAGTATATAAAAATATTATTCAAAACAGGGGAACTTTAATTCATGACTATTTTAAATGACGCTTCATTTGTCAAATATTTACCATATAGTGATGTTAAACATTGTGCCGGCCCTCTGCCCGCATCTTACACTTTATTTAGCTGAGCAATGACTAATACTCCTTCAGCCAATCGTTGTGTGAACGATAATAGGAGTAAATCAGAAAGTTGCTTAAAATTGCATGCTCTATCTGAATCATGAAAGAAAAAATGTGGGTTTAGTGTCCCTTTAACGTATTCTATCTTCGGTGGGCAAAATCTTTTCACTTTCAAATTGTAATACAAGATAAATACCACTGATCCACTTGTAATCTGGCCAAAGTATCTCCTTTCTTCCTTTTTCTCACTTTTTTGAGCTGAGAATTCTAAATGTTGATAATAAAATTCAGAAAGTCCATATAGAGACAGTCTAGCATTAGTATCACATAACCTTGTATAGTATAAAAATCCAAACTGATACATCTGGGACGTGTGTCCTACCCTTCAGCATGTATGTTTAATGACATACACCTTGGTATACAGTATATGAAATCCACGATCACATTAAACCAATGTTAAAATAAACAACAGTCAACCACATCCAAGGCGGGGGATCACCCGTGCAGGACCTCAGACACACCGCTCCTCTTTAGAACGGTTTCTCCATAACATGCAAGCTAGATGTAAGTGACTCACCCCTATTCCTGAGATATGCCAGGCAAGCAGTTCAGCGCCTATGCATATACTTTCCCAAAAACATCCATTTTCAACCACTCGATGCTGGCATCCTTCTCTGTAGCCTCACTCTCCCGAGGGCAAGCCAAAAAGAGGTTTCCATTCCGTATAATGAAATCTTGAAAAAAGAACAGCCAGCTAAGTGTTAGAAAAATATAAAGAAGCCCATGGTTCTAGATATACCTCCAAAAACAGAGTCCCTGTACTCTGTGAATATATAAATAAGATAAAACAGTAGTGGAAGTGTATAGTTAGTAAAATCCCAAAACTTTATTAGTTATATTCCCTTAAAAGTCTGTAATAAAGGGTCAAAAGGATACAAAAAGTCTTTGGTTTGGGTCTGCTGACCATACTCATAGACTCATAAAACACAGGTGTCTCATCACATTTAAAAAGCAGTAGATTCTTCGGTATTGGTTAAAAACATCAAGTACTAATTTAACCCTTTAAAGACAATGTTTCATGCTGATGATTAATTAGTAACTTGTACACATTTGGTTATGGAAGTAAATAACAATTATAATCCCAAAGAACAGGGAACAATACTCAATTGACCAATGTTACAAAATTAAATTGTAATAACATTTGTTAAGGATCGGCAGATAAACATAAGCATAAACAGATATGCCTATTGTGTCTAATCTGTCTAGATACAAGCAAATATATATACAGTAACTTAATCCAAGCTAAAGCACATTATTACTTATAGACTAATAAATAAGTTAACATTTATATTGGCTATGTATAAACCAATAAATAGTTGAAATAGACCATATCACCCTATCAGTGGTTATAATGATATCTCTATATTATCATACGGCTAGATTACAAGTTTTTGTCGGTAAGGCTTGCGGGACTAACACTCCTTTTTTTCTTACTGCTCCCTTAAGCCAACGCTGGTATTACGAGTTTTCTACAAGCCGGCGTTCGCCTCAGAAAAGTGAGCGTTGAGCAAAATTTAGCTCCACATCTCACCTCGATACCAGCGTTGCTTACGGTAGCGGTAAGCTGGCAAAACGTGCTCGTGCATGATTTCCCCATAGGAAACAATGGGGCTGAGCTGGCTGAAAAAAAACCTAACACCTGCAAAAAAGCAGCGTTCAGCTCCTAACGCAGCCCCATTGTTTCCTATGGGAAAATAAAAAAATATGTCTACACCTAACACCCTAACATGAACCCAGAGTCTAAACACCCCTAATCTTACACTTATTAATCCCTAATCTACAGCCCCCCGACACCGCCGACACCTACATTATACTTATAAACCCCTAATCTGCTGCCCCCAACATCACCGACACCTACATTATAGTTATTACCCCCCAATGTCGCCGCAACTATATTAAATTAACTAACCCCTAATCTGCCATCGCCGTCGCCGCCACTATAATAAAGTTATTAACCCCTAAACCTAAGTCTAACCCTAACCCTAACACCCCCCTAACTTAAATATAATTTAAATTAAACAAAATTAATTTAAAATAATTAAATAAATTATTCCTATTTAAAACTAAATACTTACCTATAAAATAAACCATAAGATAGCTACAATATAACTAATAGTTACATTGTAGCTATCTTAGGATTTATTTTTATTTTATAGTTATTAACTATTTAATAACTACCTAGTTAAAAAAAAGACAAAATTACCTGTAAAATAAATCCTAACCTAAGTTACAATTACACCTAACACTACACTATCATTAAACTAATTACCTAAACTACCTACAATTAATTACAATTAAATTAAATAAACTAAATTACGAAAAAAACAAACACTAAATTACAGAAAATAAAAAAAGAATTACAAGATTTTTAAACTAATTACATCTAATCTAAATCCCCCTAATAAAATAAAAAAGCGTCCCCAACATAATAACATTTCTCTACCCTATACTAAATTACAAATAGCCCTTTAAAGGGCCTTTTGAGGGGCATTGCCCTAAAGTAATCAGCTCTTTTACCTGTAAAAAAAAAATACAATTCCACCCCAACATTTAAACCCACCACCCACACACCCCTACTCTAAAACCCACCCAATCCCCCCTTAAAAAAACCTAACACTAACCCCCTGAAGATCACCCTACCTTGAGCCGTCTTCACCCAGCCGGGCACAAGTGGTCCTCTATACGGCAGAAGTCTTCATCCGATCGGGGCAGAAGAGGTCCTCCAGATGGCAGAAGGCTTCATCCAGGCGGCATCTTCTATCTTCATCCTTCCGGAGCGGAGCGGGACCATCTTCATTTCAGCCGATATGGAGCATCCTCTTCAAACAAAGTCCTAACGAAGAATGAAGTTTCCTTTAAATGACGTCATCCAAGATGGCGTCCCTTGAATTCTGATTGGCTGATAGAATCCTATCAGCCAATTGGAATTAAGGTAGGAAAAATCCTATTGGCTGATGCAATCAGCCAATAGGATTGGTCTCGCATTCTATTGGCTGATTGGAACAGCCAATAGAATGCGAGGTCAATCCTATTGGCTGATTGGATCAGCCAATTGGATTGCACTTCAATCCGATTGGCTGATAACATCAGCTAATAGGATTTTTCCTAAATTAATTCCGATTGGCTGATAGGATTCTATCAGCCAATCAAAATTCAAGGGACGCCATCTTGAATGAAGTCATTTAAAGGAACCTTCATTCTTCGTTAGGACTTCATTTGAAGAGGATGCTCCGTGTCGGCTGGATTGAAGATGGACCCGCTCCGCTCCGGAAGGATGAAGATAGAATATGCCGCCTGGATGAAGCCTTCTGCCGTCTGGAGGACCACTTGGGCCCAGGTGGGTGAAGACGGCTCAAGGTAGGGTGATCTTCAGGGGGTTAGTGTTAGGTTTTTTTAAAGGGGGATTGGGTGGGTTTTAGAGTAGGGGTGTGTGGGTGGTTGGTTTTAATGTTGGGGGGGTATTGTATTTTTTTTACAGGTAAAAGAGCTGATTACTTTGGGGCAATGCTCCGAAAAAGGCCCTTTTAAGGGCTATTTGTAATTTAGTATAGGGTAGGGAAATTTTATTATTTTGGGGGGCTTTTTTATTTTATTAGGGGGATTAGATTAGGTGTAATTAGTTTAAAATTCTTGTAATTCTTTTTTTATTTTCTGTAATTTAGTGTTTTTTTTTCGTCATTTAGTTTATTTAATTTAATTGTAATTAATTGTAGGTAGTTTAGGTAATTAGTTTAATGATAGTGTAGTGTTAGGTGTAATTGTAACTTAGGTTAGGATTTATTTTACAGGTAATTTTGTACTTATTTTAGCTAGGTAGTTATTAAATAGTTACTAGCTATTTAATAACTATTGTACCTAGTTAAAATAAATACAAAGTTGCCTGTAAAATAAAAATTAATTATAAGCTAGCTACAATGTAACTATTAGTTATATTGTAGCTAGCTTAGGGTTTATTTTATCTGTAAGTATTTAGTTTTAAATAGGAATAATTTATTTAATTATGTTAAATTAATTTCGTTAAATTTAAATTATATTTAAGTTAGGGGGGTTAGACTTAGGGTTAGACTTAGGTTTAGGGGGTTAATACATTTATTAAAGTGGCGGCGATGTCCGGTTGGCAGATTAGGGGGTAATAATTGTAGGTAGGTGGTGGCGACGTTGGGGGCGACAGATTAGGGGTTAATAAATATAATGTAGGTGTCGGTGATGTTAGGGGCAGCATATTAGGGGTTCATAGGTATAATGTATGTGGCGGCGATGTCCGGTTGGCAGATTAGGGGTTAAAAATATTTATTTTAGTGTTTGCTCGGTTTAGGGGTTAATAGGTAGTTTATGGGTGTTAGTGTACTTGTTAGAACTTTAGTTAAGAGCTTTATGTTCCGGCATTAGCCCATAAAACTCTTAACTACTGACTTTTAAATGCGGTAGGAGTCTGGACAGGAGAGGGTCTACCGCTCACTTCTTCCAAGACTCGTAATACCAGAGTTAGGCAAATCCCATTAAAAAGATAGGATACGCAATTGACGTAAGGGGATTTGCGGTAGCCTTGAGTCGCGGAAGAAAAGTGAGCGGTACACCTGTACCTGTCAGACTCATAATACCAGCGGGCGTTAAAAAGCAGCGTTGGGATCTCTCAATGTTGCTTTTTAAGGCTAACGCCAAACTCATAATCTAGGCGACTGTGTCTTATTCCCATACAAACTAAATCACAAGATTAAAGAACAGATAATCAATTATTGATGTGTGCAATAAATAAATAAAACAAACTAGATAGAGTGGTAGTAGCTTACTCCCAATATCAAATTATTAGTTAAATTCTTTAGGCACCAAAGTGTCAAATATATCCCTTGTCTGCACAAAATATTAAGTTTGTTACAACCTCTTGGGGGCCTTTTGATCTGCTCAATTGGTTGCCACGTAAAAGATGTAACATTTTTATTATGGATCTCAATAAAGTATTTAGACAAGGCAGAACAGGCATTATCCCCCGATATGTAAGATAAGTGATCTTTTAAATGTGTACCAACCTCACGTGTCGTTCTGCCTATCTACTGTCAAGAAGATGTTACTCCTACAGTTGATAAAGCCCTTAGTGTCAAAGTACTCTCCGGTCCTGGCTGACCTAAAACACTTAGTCACACAGATATGATCACAGGATTTGCATGTCTTTCTCCCATACCTAAAAGTACCATTAAACTGTAGTCATGAGCTTTCGCTACTTTTATCTCTTAAGAGGCTTGGAGACAATAAATTGCAATACAGAAAAAGAAACTCGTCCATTCATCAGTGCTCTTGAAAGTGAAATCATATGCAGCACTTTAAAAAAATGTATAACAACGTCTCTTGGGGTTTAAGCCAATGCAAGTATATTCGGCAATATGTACAAATACATATGTAAACACTCTGCCTCCTAATAAATTATCCTAAAGCACAGTGCACCTGTTTTACTTAAGACACTTCTCTTCAGCAAGTGGAAAATGGGTCAGCGGGGCGAAAGGAACAGAGACAGTATCCTTACCAGGCGCCAGGACTCAGGAACTACTGGTAGCTCCACCCATCCTGCTGGTACTCGGCGTCTCTCACTCGTAGTGTATCCCAAAGAACTCAAGCTCCTCCCACTTCTACATGACTGGACAGGTGCACTGTGTGTCGACCAATAGAGGCAGAGAATAGAGACAGCGTGTGTCCATGTAACTGCAAGCGATAACCCTGCTCTGAATAGGCTCATGCACAGAATCCTCTGGATCCTCTGGCTTGTCTTGCCCAAATATGACTGTGTGCTGCAAACCCAGGCAGATATGGTACAGAAATCAATAGAACAAAAGTCCAGCACTCCAGTAAAATTCCAACGACTTTATTGAGAAAGGCTCTCCAACAACATGGCAGAAAATAAAACACCACTTACGTGTTTCGGCTTTATGCCTTAATCACAGATGCTGATACATTGTTATATACACAGGTGTATTTAAAAGCAGTATCCGCTAACTATTGGATATATACAAGTCACATGATTAATTAGTTTAACAGGTTTGACAGCTTATTATTACAGAGTAACATAGCAACATATATATCCATAAGATATTCTGGATGTTAACCCTTGTTAATAAACATTAACCTTAACGAACTTCCTCAGATATAGCACCAGCATAAAATACTAGATTAGTATATTACCATATTATTTAAACCATTTTAGAGGCAAAATTAAAATTATTACTTAAAGGGACAGTCAAGGCCAAAAAAAACTTTTATTTTTCACATAGGGCATGTAATTTTAAACAACTTTCCAATTTACTTTTATCAACAATTTTGCTTTGTTCTCTTGGTATTCTAGTTTAAAGCAAACCTAGGAAGGCTCATATGATAATTTCTAAGCCCTTGAAGGCCACCTCTAATCACATGCTTTTGTATTTGCTTTTCTCAACAGGGAAGAGTAGTTCAGGTAAACCATATAGATAGCATTGTGAGCACGCCCGTGGGTTGTGGCAGACACTGCACTAATTGGCTAAACTGCAAGTCAATAGATAATAACTAAAAGTCATGTGATTAGGGGAGGTCAGAAGATGCTTAGATACAAGATAGTCACAGCAGTAAAAAGTGTATAAATATAACAGTGTTGGTTATGCAAAACTGGGGAATGGGTTCTAAAGGGATTATCTATCTTTTTAAACAACAAAAATTCTGGTGTTGACTGTCCCTTTAAACTTAAGAAATCCCTGTGTTAGCAAAAACTGCAATATTCAAGGGAGTATCTGACCTCATTAATATTTAAGGAAATATGTCTACTATATATGAGTATGAGTTTATGTTATCCGATCTTTATAATACATAATGTGAACTGTACTATTTGCACATGGGGATGTCTGTCAAATTCCCCCTGCATTCTTATAATACAGGTTTTGTTAAAAAAGATCAAACCACAAATTACATAGAGCAATATAATAGCTACTCATTAATGCCATGACATACTGTAAACTGTCATCATTCAAACCACTCTGAATAATAAATATACCACTATTACTGCAATTATCCCAAAATGATAAAAAGGGAAAGGATGATCATTGAGCAAAACGATTAATAATAGTTTCATATATATATATTGGATTTCGTTTGTCATATGTAAAATGTCAATCTATTACTAAATGAACCTCTGTGCTCTTCAAGACCATATCTCCCTTTTGTTGAAATATTATGCATATAGTGTATAGACGTATATATACATGAACAAGCCAAAGCAAATATAACTGTAGATGTGTACAATGTGCACATACATAAACTAAACACAAGAAAAAACTCATACTATTTCACAGTCAAGAAAGTTATCTTGACTAATATTATTTTCCTGATATGTGTGTACATTTGTTTTAATAGGAAATTGACTTAGGAAAACAACAGTACTCTATGAATGAGATATTACTCCCAATAATTTATCAAATCAAACTGGGAGTTGAACCCTTTTGGTGCCCTGGTATCCATGGTGAAGATTCAGAAGGTCTCTCTTTTTAAGAGCAGCCTGGTGCGATCTCTACCACGTTCAGGGATGTTAATTTTTTCAATGATTTTCCATTTTAGGGAATCAACATTTCTGTGATGACTTCCAAAAAATGTTTCACCACAAGGGAGGAAATAAGCTTTCTTTTGATATACAATAGATATTCCCTAATCTTGTCACGTGATTATTACAAACAAAATCCAATATATATATATATACTAGTCCTAGGGCCATTTTTTGCAGTACAGCGGTCCCACCCCTTGCTCTCTCTCCCCCTCTTTTGCTGTCTCTCTCCCTCTCTTTTGCTCTCTCTCTCTCTCTCTCTCTCTCTCCCTCTTTTGCTGTCTCTCTCCCTCTCTTTTGCTCTCTCTCTTTCCCCTCTCGTTTGCTCTCTCTCCTCTCGTTTGCTCTCTCTCTCCTCTCATTTGGTGTCTCTCTCTCCTCTCTTTTGCTGTCTCTCTCCCTCTCTTTTGCTCAGTCTCCCCCCTCTCTTTTGCGCTCTCTCCCCCTCTCTTTTGTGCTCTCCCCCTGTCTTTTGTGCTCCCCCCTGTCTTTTGTGCTCTCTCCCCCTCTCTTTTGTGCTCTC
This sequence comes from Bombina bombina, assembly GCF_027579735.1. Classification (NCBI taxonomy): domain Eukaryota; kingdom Metazoa; phylum Chordata; class Amphibia; order Anura; family Bombinatoridae; genus Bombina; species Bombina bombina. Next base: position 314,832,586 of record NC_069503.1, on the reverse strand, counting down.
TCCCCACTCTCTTTTGCGCTCTCTCCCCTCTCTCTTTTGCGCTCTCTCCCCCTTCTCTTTTGCGCTCTCCTTCCTCTCTTTTGCACTCTCTCCCCCTCTCTTTTGTGCACTCTCCCCCCTCTCTTTTGTGCACTCTCCCCCCTTTCTTTTACGCACTCTCCCTCCTCTCTTTTGTGCACTCTCCCCCCTCTCTTTTGTGCACTCTCCCCCTCTCTTTTGCTGTCTGTCCCCCTCTCTCTTTTTCTGTCTCTCTCCCCATCTCTCTTTTGCTGTCTCTCCCCCCTCTCTTTTGCTCTCTCTCTCCTCCTCTCTTTTCCTCTCTCTCCCTCTCTTTTGCACTCTCTCCCCCCCTCCCTTTTGCGCACTCTCCCCCCTCTCTTTTGTGCACTCTCCCCCTCTCTTTTGCGCACTCTCCCCCCTCTCTTTTGCGCACTCTCCCCCCTCTCTTTTGTGCACTCTCCCCCTCTCTTTTTTGCACTCTCCCCCCTCTCTTTTGTGCACTCTCCCTCTCTCTTTTGTGCACTCTCCCCCTCTCTTTTGCCGCCACCTCCATTATACATATTAACCCCTATCCTGCCCCCCTATACCGCCGCCACCTATAATAAATTTATTAACCCCTATCCTGCGGATCCCGGATCCCGCCGCAACTAAATAAATTGTTTAAGCCTTAAACCGCCGCTCCCGGACCCCGCCGCCACCTATATTAAACGTATTAACCCCTAATCTGCCCCCCTACACCGTCGCCAACTATAATAAATTTTTCAACCCCTATCATGCCCCCCTATACTGCCGCAACATATAATAAAATTATTAACCCCTAAACCTAAGTCTAACCCTAAAACCCCCCTAACTTAAATATTAATTAAATAAATCTAAATAAATTTACTATTATTAACTAAATTGTTCCTAGTTAAAACTAAATACTTACCTATAAAATAAACCCTAATATAGCTACAATGTAATTTAGGATTTATTTTTATTTTACAGGCAAATTTCAATTTATTTTAACTAGGTACACTACCTAGATAAAATAAAGTCAAATTTACCTGTAAAATAAAAACTAACCTAAGTTACAATTACACCTAACACTACACTATCATTAAATAAATTATTCCTATTTAAAAATAAATACTTACCTGTAAAATAAACCCTAAGGCTATTTTAGGATTTATATTTATTTTACAGGTAGAATAGTTATTAAATAGTTATTAACTATTTAATAACTACCTAGCTAAAAGAAATACAAATTTACCTGTAAAATAAATCCTAACCTAAGTTACAATTAAACCTAACACTACACTATAATTAAATTAATAAAATTAATTAACTACAAATACCTACAATTAAATACAATTAAATAAACTAACTAAAGTACAAAAAAAAAAAAAAATAAATTACAAAAAATAAAAAAATATTACAAGATTTTTAATCTAATTACACCTAATCTAAGCCCCCTAATAAAATAACAAAGCCCCCCAAAATAAAAAAATGCCCTACCCTATTCTAAATTACAAAAGTTAACAGCTCTATTACCTTACCAGCCCTTAAAAGGGCCTTTTGCGGGGCATGCCCCAAAGTAATCAGCTCTTTTGCATGTAAAAAAAAAATACAACCCCCCCAACATTAAAACCTACCACCCACATACCCCTATTCTAACCCACCCAAACCCCCTTAAAAAAAACCTAACACTAACCCCCTGAAGATCTCCCTACCTTGAGTCATCTTCAGCCAGCTGACCACCGATGGAACAGAAGAGGACATCCGCAGCGGCCAAAGTCTTCATCCAAGGGGCGCTGAAGAGGTCTTCCATCCAATAGAAGTCTTCATCCATGCGGTGTCTTCAATCTTCATCCATCCGGAGCGGAGCAGAGCCTTCTTCAAACGAGCCGACACGGAGCCATCCTCTTCCAATGACGCCTACCCGACGAATGGATATTCCTTTAAGTGACGTCATCCAAGATGGCGTCCCTCAAATTCCGATTGGCTGATAGGATTCTATCAGCCAATCGGAATTAAGGTAGGAAAAATCTTATTGGATGATGCATTCAGCCAATCAGATTCAAGTTCAATCCGATTGGCTGATCCAATCAGCCAATCAGATTGAGCTTGCATTCTATTGGCTGTTCCGATCAGCCAATAGAATGCGAGCTCAATCTGATTGGCTGATTGGGTGGGTTAGGTATTTGTATTTAATTTAATTAATTTAATGATAGTGTAGTGTTAGGTTTAATTGTAACTTAGGTTAGGATTTATTTTACAGGTAAATTTGTATTTCTTTTAGCTAGGTAGTTATTAAATAGTTAATAACTATTTAATAACTATTCTACCTAGTTAAAATAAATACAAAGTTACCTCTAAAATAAATATAAATCCTAAAATAGCTACAATGTAATTATTAATTACATTGTAGCTATCTTAGGGTTTATTTTACAGGTAAGTATTTATTTTTAAATAGGAATAATTTATTTAATGATAGTGTAGTGTTAGGTGTAATTGTAACTTAGGTTAGTTTTTATTTTCAGGTAAATTTGACTTTATTTTATCTAGGTAGCTATTAAATAGTTAATAACTATTTAATAGCTTTTGCACCTAGTTAAAATAAATTGAAATATGCCTATAAAATAAAAATAAATCCTAAAATAGCTACAATATAATTAATAGTTATATTGTAGCTATATTAGGGTTTATTTTAAAGGTATTTAGTTTTAAATAGGATTAATTTAGTTAATAAGAATAATATTTATTTAGATGTATTTAATTAATATTTAAGTTGGGGGGGTGTTAGGGTTAGGGCTAGACTTAGGTTTAGGGGTTGATAATTTTATTATAGTGGCGGCGGTGTAGGGGGGACAGGATAGGGGTTAATATAATTTTTATAGGTGGCGGCAGTGTAGGGGGGGCAGGATAGGGGTTAATAGGTATTATGTAGGTGGCGGTGGGGTCCTGGAGCTGCGGTTTAGGGGTTAACATATTTATTATAGTTGCGGCGGGGTCCGGGAGCGGCGGTTTAGGGGTTAACATGTTTATTATAGTTGCGGTGGGCTCCGGAAACGGCGGTTTAGGGGTTAATAAGTTGATTAGAGTGGTGGCGGTTTAGGGGGTAATACATTTATTTAGTTGCGGCGGTGTAGGGTGGCGGGGCAGATTAGGGGTGTTTAGACTCGGGGTACATGTTAGGGTGTTAGGTGTACACACTTCCCATAGGAATCAATTTGATGTCGGGCAGCAGCTAACATGAGCTTTCGCTATGGTCAGACTCCCATTGATTCCTACGGGATCCGCCACCTCCAGGGCGGCAGATTGAAAACCAGGTATGCTGGCCCGGAATAGTGGCGAGCGTACCTGCTAGTTTTTTGATAACTAGCAAAAGTAGTCAGATTGTGCCGAACTTTCGTTCAGAACATCTGGAGTGACATAAGAATCAATCTGTGTCGGACTGAGTCCGGCGGATCGAAGCTTACATCACTATATTCTACTTTTGCCGGGCTGTAGTGCTTGATAACTACAGCGAATCAGCCTCGCCACAAATACGCTGCGGAATTCCAGCGTACTTGAGGTTGACGACTTGATAACTAGAGGCCAAAGTATTATAAAGGTTGGATAACATAAATTCATACTCATATATAGTAGACATATTTCCTTAAATATTAATGAGGTCAGATACTCCCTTGAGTTTTGCAGTTTTTGCTAACACAGGGATTGCTTAAGTTAAAGTTTAAGTAATAATTTTAATTTTGCCTCTAAAATGGTTTACATAAAATGGGAATATACTAATCTAGTATTTTATGCTGGTGCTATATCTGAGGAAGTGCATTAGGGTTAACATTTATTAAAAATGGTTAACATCCAGAATATCTTATAGATATATATGATGCTATGTTAATCTGTAGTGATAAGCTGTCAAACCTGTTAAACTAATTAATCATGTGACTTGTATCTATCCAATAGTGAGTGGATACTGCTTTTAAATACACCTGTGTATGTAACAATGTATCACCATCTATGATTAAGGCATAAAGCTGAAACGTGTAAGATGCACGTTTTATTATCTGCCATGTTGTTGGAGAGCCTGCCTCAATAAAGTCGTTGGAATTTTAATGAAGTGCTGGACTTTTCTTCTTCTATTGACAATAAATTGCCCAAGGTTTAATTTTTATTGTATACATATCTACATCCTGATGCTACTGTGTGTCTTAGTTGCTTGTCACCCATAAGAATCGGTAGATTTATATTAACAATTGAAAAAAACTCATTGTATTGGTGTGAAAAGTCTGTGATAAACAGTAGAGTATCTAGATCCTTTCTCTCATCATCTTTAGAAGTGTTCCTGGAAATTTTTAAATCATCAGCTCTGATCTATCCATTTCCTGCACTTCCCTGAAAGATTTTCCAACTATGGATTTAGAATAGCCACATTCTGCTGCATAAAGGTTTCTATTTCTAAATGTTTTTATTAAAAGTCAAGTCACATCTAGGTCATAAAATGAAAAAAGTCATATTTTTTAAAAAATAATTCTTTGGTAAAGTTCTTTTTGATGACAACATTTGATTACCTTATAATTCATGTTGTTATATCCTCTTATAAAAATGATAACAATACACCACAAAAAAATAATTTAATGTTTATGAAAATTATTTACATTCCCATTGAAAATAATATAATATAATTCTCGTTATTATATTATATTATACTGAAAAAATGGAGTATAACTTAGATTGTTATGAATATTTTATGTAAAGTCTGCCTAAATACTTATAATAAGATAATGATACAGTAGAGAACTACTCTCATAGTTATATGAACTTAAACACTATTGACACTTTTTCATTGCTGTTATTATTAAGCTGCAAAGTGCTAATAAATGTGGCTGGTATAAAGTACTTTATACTTTTGTTTATTTGCAGGTTTACAGACTTCATTATTCCATTTTAATAGCACACACACACAAAAAACTCATCAAGTGGTAAGCAAAACCCCAACTCATTTACGTTTAATGTTCTGCAACTTTGTTAGTATCAGGGGAATATGTTGCATCTTTGTAAATTGCTAAACAACAATCATTCAGTTGAATAAAATCCTTGAATTGTGCACACGGCCTTAGACGGGTGGGCTTTAGTGGAGATTTGTTTGCTCTATTGTTTTACAGATACTTAGTTTTACACACACTCATTCAGATACAGGGGTTGTGTTCTGAATGATCACAATCCAAGCAGTAACAATACTTCCGTATTCAGATCAGTTCAGATCAGATTGAATCAGGTAGCTGGAAAATTGCACATACAATATATGGATAGCAATTGCTTCAGCAATCACAATACTCATAGCCATGGTTTTGCACTATATTTTGGCAACAAAATGTACACAATAAATTCAACACACACTGGGCTAGATTACGAGTCTTGCGTTAGCCTTAAAAAGCAGCGTTGAGAGGTCCCAACGCTGCTTTTTAATGCCTGCTGGTATTACGAGTCTTGCAGGTACAGGTGTACTGCTCACTTTGTTGGCCATACTTGAAAATACTGCAAATCCACTTACGTCAATTGCATATCTTATTTTTTCAATGGGATTTAATGCCGGTATTACGAGTCTTCCAAAAAGTGAGCGGTACACCCTCTTCTGTCAAGCCTTCCCTATCATCGACGCCACCTACCTACATTTATTAACCCCTAATCTAAATTAGAACAGTCAATTGGATTGTGCTCGCATTCTATTGGCTGTTCCAATCAGCCAATAGGATTTTTCCTACCTAAATTCCGATTGGCTGATAGAATTCTATCAGCCTATCGGAATTGAAGGGACGCCATCTTGGATTATGTCACTTAAAGGAACCTTCATTCGTCGGGTAGTCATCGGCTACGAAGGATGCTCCGCGTTGGATGTCTTGAAGATGGACCCGCTCCGCGCCGGATGGATGAAGATAGAAGATGCCGTCTGGATGAAGACTTCTGCCCATCTGGAGGACCACTTCGCCCGGCTTCGTTGAGGACTTAGGCCTGGTTGGGTGAAGACGTCTCAAGGTAGGGTGATCTTCAAGGTGTTAGTGTTAAGTTTTATTAAGGGGGGATTGGGTGGGTTTAACAGTAGGGTTGGGTGTGTGGGTGGTGGGTTTTAATGTTGGGGGGGATTTGTACTTTTTTTTTACAGGTAAAAGAGCTGATTACTTTGGGGCAATGCCCCACAAAAGGCCCTTTTAAGGGCTATTTGTAATTTAGTATAGGTAGGGCTTTTTATTATTTTTTTATTATTATTTTATTAGGGGGATTAGATTAGGTGTTAGGTGTTTAAAAAACTTGTAATTATTTTATTATTTTCTGTAATTTAGTGTTTTTGTTTTTCGTACTTTAGATAATTTTATTTAATTGTAGTTAATTTAGGGAATTAATTTAATTGTAGTTTTATTTTACAGGTAAATTTGTCTTTATTTTAACTAGGTAGCTATTAAATAGTTAATAACTATTTAATAACTATTCTACCTAGCTAAAATAAATACAAAGTTGCCTGTAAAATAAAAATAAATGCTAAGCTAGCTACAATGTAACTATTAGTTATATTGTAGCTATCTTACGGTTTATTTTATAGGTAAGTATTTAGTTTTAAATAGGAATAATTTAGTTAATTGTAGTAATTTTATTTAGATTTATTTAAATTATATTTAAGTTAGGGGGGGTTAGCTGTTAGACTTTTAGGTTTAGGTTAGGGGTTAAGAACTTTAATATAGTGGCGGCGACGTTGGGGGCAGCAGATTAGGGGTTAATAAGTGTAGGTAGGTTTCGGCAATGTTGGGGGCAACAGATTAGGGGTTAATACATATAATGTAGGTGGCGGCGGTGTCCAGAGTGGCAGATTAGGGGTTACTAATATAATGTAGGTGTCGGCGATGTTGGGGCGGCAGATTAGGGGTTAATAAGTAAAAGATTAGGGGTGTTCATGTTAGGGTGTTAGGTGTAGACATACATTTTATTTCCCTATAGGAATCAATGGGGCTGCGTTAGGAGCTTTACGCTGCTTTTTTGCTGGTGTCAGTTTTTTTTTAGCTGGCTCTCCCCTATTGATTCCTATAGGGAAATCGTGCACGAGCACGTTTAGCCAACTCACTGCTACCGTAAGCAGTGCTGGTATTGAGGTGAGATGTGGAGCTAAATTTTGCTCTCTGCTCACTTTTCTGCGGCTAACGCCGGGTTTGTAAAATCCCGTAATACCAGCGTTGTCTGTATGTGAGCGGTGAGATTAAACTGCTTGTTAGCACCGCACCCCTGTTAACGCAAAACTCGTAATCTAGGCGACTAGATGTTAATAAAGGGCAAAAAAGTCCTTTCCGACTTGCTTGCAGGTATTACAAGATGGTTTGTAATAATTCTATTATCTTCAGAATGTGTAATACACTCTGGAAAGGACACAAAAACCATTTTAAATATATATATATATATTGAACTAAAAGCGGAGGCTAGGGCACAAAAAAAGGGGACCAAAAAATACGAACTGGATTACAGTTATTCTTCAAACAATAACGAGAAACAAAAGTTGTTATCCCTTAAAAGAAAGTATGCACTGGAATGGAAGACTCCAGCAGATACTCTCAAAGGAAATATGAGGAAAAGAGGTCTAAAGAGAATAAAATAGCGCTGTTTCTATTGAAAGGGATACATAAATATAACGTATAAAAATGAAATGATAATGATAAAAAATGTAGGATTAGATAAATATAAAATATTAAAATGTAAAAATGTATAAATGTGAACACCAATTAATCTAAGCGCATATATAAATATTAGCACATAAAAGCAAATATCCTGTGTGTATATCTGAAATTCTCACTTACAAAATATAACCTCAATACTATGAGGTAAGATGTTGACACTGCAGGGTGGTACTTCTGTGGCGTATACTGTTGTCTGCACAGATGCACTCGATTCTCCTCTTAGTATATGGTAAACTTCCAGGTACTCCGTATGAATCAGTGTCCTTCCTGCCTATGGAATCTTTTTTTCAAGAATATGGTGGATCTCCCAAGGTTTTCTCCCAAAATTGGATATATGTAAAGAAAAAAGCTGCAAATATTGTGATACTGTTTACAACAACACACTTTATTCACATTAAAAACACTTAAAAAATGCCTGCTTACATGAATTAACCTCAAACAAATGTGAGGTATTGGTATAGCTTTAGAAAGTCGCTTACAGAGACAGATATTCGTTCCTTTCTAGAATATGCAAATGTTCCAAAAGTAAGCACAAACCGTTCGAATAGCAGGAATGGATCCGGATCATCCGGTGTGTAGTAATCAAAGTTCAGACTGAATGTATGTGTGTGTGGCCCAGATTAATTCAGCCTATATTCATCAATATTGAATAGTCCCTGTGCAGTGGGTAGGACATACATTTACATATGTATGTATTTTATAGTCAGACACATGCTATCTCGTACAGCTGACAAGATCTACAAGTAACGCAAGAAAATGTAAATCATGATCGCAAATGACATTTATCAATCAGGCTTTTAATATCTTTGACTTTATTTCATACAAGCATTTTGGAATTATGAAGTACAGCATTCTCATCTATAGGAACAGGGTTTCTGAATTGGGTCTTTGTGATCAGGAGTTAAGTTTTTGCATTTTGTTTTGTTTTTTAAAAACACAACCTTTTTAAAGCAAAACTCCTTTCTCTACATTGAAAATGAGGTTTGGAAATCACACTGTGTACAGTGGGTTTTTTAAATTGTGTTCTGTACAGTGAGTTCTGCAACTTTGGACTATCTTTAAAACCTGGACACTTGCACTTAGATTACGAGTTTTGTGTTAGAGGCTATGGGGTGCTAACGAGCAGTTTATGCTCAATGCTCACTTACATACAGTGCTGGTATTACGGGTTTTTACAAACCCACCGTTAAAAGACAAAAAGTGAGCGTAGAGCAAAATTTTGCTTCACATCTCACTCCAATACCAGCACTGCTTACGTTAGTGGTGAGCTGGTGTAATGTGCTCGTGCACAATTTCCCCATAGGGATCAACGGGGATTGCCGGCCGAAAAAAAGTCTAACAGCTGCAATAAAGCAGCGTATAACTCACTAACGAAGCCCCATTGATTCCTATGGGGAAATAACATTTATGTCTACAGCTAACACCCTAACATGAACCCTGAGTCTAAACACCCCTAATCTTACACTTATTAACCCCTAATCTGCCACCCCCGACATCGCCGACACCTACATTATATTATTAACCCCTAATCTGCCGCTCCGGACACGCCGCCACGTACATTGTACTTATGAACCCCTAATCTGCTGCCCCCAACATCGCCAAAACCTACATTATATTTATTAACCCCTAATCTGCCGCCCCAATGTCGCCGCAACCTACCTACACTCATTAACCCTTAATCTGCCGCCCCAACGTCGCCGCCACTATAATAAACATATTAACCCCTAAACCGCCACACTCCTGCCTCACAGACATTAGTTAAATATTATTAACCCCTAATCTGCCATCCCTAACATCACCACCACCTACCTACATTTATTAACCCCTAAACCTAAGTCTAACCCTAACCCCCACTAACTTAAATATAAGTTAAATAAATCTAAATAAAATTACTATAATTAACTAAATTATTCCTATTTAAAACTAAATACTTAACTATAAAATATACCCTAAGCTAGCTACAATATAACTTATAGTTACATTGTATCTATCTTAGGTTTTATTTTTATTTTACAGGCAAGTTTGTATTTATTTTAACTAGGTAGAATAGTTACTAAATAGTTATTAACTATTTAATAAACTACCTAGCTAAAATAAAGACAAATTTACCTGTAAAATAAAACCTAACCTATATTACACTAACACCTAACACTACACTATAATTAAATTAATTCCCTAAATTAAATACAATTAAAAAAAATAGTTAAAGTACAAAAACAAACAAACACTAAATTACAGAAAATAATAAACAAATTACAAGATTTTTAAACTAATTACACCTAATCTAATCCCCCTAACAAAATAAAAAAGCCCCCCCAAAATAAAAAAGCCCTACCCTACACTAAATTACAAATAGCCCTTAAAAGGGCCTTTTGCGGGGCATTGCCCCAAAGTAATCAGCTCTTTTACCTGTAAAAAAAATGTAAAATCCCCCCCAACATTAAAACCTACCACCCACACAACCAACCCTACTCTAAAACCCACCCAATACCCACCCACTAACCCCTTGAAGATCACCTTACCTGGAGAAGTCTTCATCCAACCGGGCTGAAGTCCTCAACGAAGCCGGGAGAAGTCTTCATACAAGCCGGGTGAAGTGGTCCTCCAGACGGGCAGAAGTCTTCATCCAGACAGCATCTTCTATCTTCATCCATCCGGCGCAGAGCGGGTCCATCTTTAAGACATCCGGCGCGGAGCATCCTCTTCCAACGAAGTCTTCTTACTAAATGAGGGTTCCTTTAAGCGATGTCATCCAAGATGGCGTCCCTTTAATTCTGATTGGCTGATAGAATTCTATCAGCCAATCGGAATTAACATTCAATCAGCCAATAGGATTTAGCTGGCATTCTATTGGCTGATTGGAACAGCCAATAGAATGCCAGCTCAATCCGGATGGATGAAGATAGAAGATGCCATCTGGATGAAGACTTCTGCCCGTCTGGAGGACCACTTTGCCCGGCTTGGATGAAGACCTCTCCCGGCTTCATTGAGGACTTCAGCCTGGTTAGATGAAGACTTCTCCCGGTAAGGTGATCTTCAAGGGGTTAGAGTTAGGTTTTTTTAAGGGGGTATTGGGTGGGTTTTAGAGTAGGGTTGGTTGTGTGGGTGGCGGGTTTTAATGTTGGGGGGGAATTTTACAGGTAAAAGAGCTGATTACTTTGGGGCAATGCCCCGCAAAAGGCCCTTTTAAGGGCTATTTGTAATTTAGTGTAGGGTAGGGCTTTTTTATTTTGTGGGTGCTTTTTTATTTTGTTAGGGGGATTAGATTAGGTGTAATTAGTTTAAAAATCTTGTAATTTGTTTATTATTTTCTGTAATTTAGTGTTTGGTTTTTTTGCACTTTAGTTAATTTTTTTTAGTTATATTTAATTGTATTTAATTTAGGGAATTAATTTAATTATAGTGTAGTGTTAGGTGTTAGTGTAATTTAGGTTAGGTTTTATTTTATAGGTAAATTTGTCTTTATTTTAGCTAGGTAGTTTATTAAATAGTTAATAACTATTTTGTAACTATTCTACCTAGTTAAAATAAATACAAACTTGCCTGTAAAATAAAAATAAAACCTAAGATAGATACAATGTAACTATTAGTTATATTGTAGCTAGCTTAGGGTTTATTTTATAGGTAAGTATTTAGTTTTAAATAGGAATAATTTAGTTAATTATAGTAATTTTATTTAGATTTATTTAAATTATATTTAAGTTAGGGGGTGTTAGGGTTAGACTTAGATTTAGGGGTTAATAACTTTACTATAGTGGCGGCGACGTTGGGGGCCGCAGATTAGGGGTTAATAATATTTAACTAGTGTTTGCAATGCGGGAGTGCAGCGATTTAGGGGTTAATATATTTATTATAGTGGCGGCAATGTCCGGTTCGGCAGATTAGGGGTTAAAAATGTTATTTTAGTGTTTGGGATGTGGGGGGGGGGGCTTGGTTTAGGGGTTAATAGGTAGTTTATGTGTGTTAGTGTACTTTTTAGCACTTTAGTTAAGAGTTTTATGCTACGGCGTTGTATCATAAAACTCTTAACTACTGACTTTAAAATGCGGTACCAGTCTTGACAGGAGAGGCTGTACCGCTCACTTTTTGGAAGACTCGTAATACCGGCGCTATGCAAGTCCCATTGAAAAAATAGGATACGCAATTTACGTAAGTGTATTTGCGGTATTTACAAGTCTGGCCAAAAAAGTGAGTGGTACACCTGTACCTGCAAGACTCGTAATACCAGCGGGCGTTAAAAAACAGCGTTAGGACCGTCCAACGCTGCTTTTTATGCCTAACGCACAACTCGTAATCTAGCCGTTGGTGTTTTCACGATTTACATTGTGAGAACTGTTAAAATCCCATTTTAGAAGATGAGATACGTTGTGGCCACTTTCTTAATTTTATATAAAAAAAAAATCTTACCTAAACAGAAAACAAGACTTTGTTAATACATAAAAACGTTTAAAAAAAAATACTTTCAACATATTAGAACTTTTAAAAACATCATTGATGAAATATGCCACTATTTTCATCCTGTACATATATAAATGGCATTCAGATTAACACCTTACATGCCAGATTATAAGTGGTATGCTAAATAACATTTTACTCGCACACTAACTGCGGCTAGTGTGCATATTTCAAGTTAAAAATAAAAAGTCACTGTATGAGCGAAAGTCTGATACACGCTAATTGACTTTAGATACTGTGACCAAACTAACTTCTTCTCCCCATAGGCTTCTATAGAATACACTTTTAAAAAAACCACAGTGTTAGACCAACTGCGGTAAACCCTTTACTTTTCAATCACCTAGATTGCAAGTTGTGCGTTATAGTTTTAACGCTATTAAAACTGTAAACACAGTAAAAACAGTAACGCAGCCTTTACAAGTCATGTCGGTAAAGCTATACCGCAAGCATTTTAGCCTGTAACGCAACGTCAATCCCGCAAATTACGTTTTTGCATGGGATTTCCATAGCGCCAGTATTACAGTTTGTGCAATGAGGCTAAAAAGCTTGCATTATAACCTATATCGACACGATCCATACCGCAATCTGAAAGCAGTAGTTATGGATTTTGTGTAACAAACATGTTTTACAAAACTCATAACTAAAGTGCTAAAAAGTACACTAACACAGATAAACTACCTATTAACCCCTAAACTGAGGCCCTCCCGCATCACAAACACTATTTAAAACGTATTAACCCCTAATCTGCCGTCTGCCCACATCTCTGCCACTATAATAAAGTTATTAACCCATATTCTGCCACTCCCCAACACCGCCACCACTAACTAAACCTATTAACCCCTAAACCGCCAGCCCCTCACATCACCACTGCTAAATAAACCTATTAACCCCTAAACCGCCAGTCCCCCCTACATCGCCAGTAAGAAATTAAACTATTAACCCCTAAATCTATAACCCCCTAACTTTATATTAAAATTACAATATCCCTATCTTAAAAAAAAATAAAAACTTATCTGTGAAATTAAAAAAAACCTAAGTTTAAACTATAAATTAACCTAATATAACTATTATACTAAACTATTATACTAAAATTAAAATAACTACCAATTATAAAAACTAAATTACACATTAAAAAAACTTAACACTACTAAAACAATTTAAGTCTAAAATTAAAAAAAAAAAAATATACTGAATTACGAAAAATAACTAACACTAAATTATGAAAAATAACAAACGAAATGATCAAAAATAAAAACAATTACACCTAATCTAATAGCCCTATAAAAATAAAAAAATCCCCCACAAAATAAAAACACCCCTAGCCTACAATAAACTACCAATAGCCCTTAAAAGGGCCTTTTGTAGGGCATTGCTCTAAAGAAATCAGCTATTTTACTTTGAAAAAAATACAAAGACCCCCCAACAGTAAAACCCACCACTCAACCAACCCCCCCAAATAAAAAACCTAACTCTAACAAAAACCTAAGCTACCCATTGCCCTGAAAAGGGCATTTGTATGGGCATTGCCCTTAAAAGGGCATTTAGCTCTTTTAAATAAAGCCCAAACCCTAATCTAAAAAAAACCCCACCTAAATTTTTTTTAAAAAAAACCTAACAATAACCCCCCGAATATCCACTTGCAGTTTCTGAAGTCCGGACATCCAGACGGCAAGAAGTCTTCATCCAGGCGGCATCTTCTATCTTCATACCGGCGGCGTCTATTTCTTTTTTATAGTGGCGGCGATGTCGGGGACTGGCGGAATACGGCGATCGCCATTCCGCACTTCAAGTGTTAGGTTTTTATCTAACAACTTCTCCCCTTTTATGTCTATGGGGAAAGCGTGCACGTATTCTCCGCCCTTGGATTTTGTGCGGTATGAAGCTTATCGCCACCATATTGCACGCACAAGGAGGCTTTTCAGAAAGTTGTAATGGCAGTGTTAGGGGGGTTGAAATAACGCGACTTTTGTTGTGTTCGTTTCACACCCTGTATAGCGCCAATCTCTAGGCGAATGTGTTTTTTTATTTTAAAATATATATTTCTATACATATATATGATTATTTTATATATATATATATATATATATATATATAGCTTTACTAACATACGTGTAGTATATATATATTTATATACACACACACAGTAACACAGAAAGTCTCCCTAGGGGAGAAGGAGAATCCACATGTGTACACATACACACACACATATCTATGTATATCTATATACATATATATATATATATATATATATATATATATATACACATATACATATACACACACATACATATATGTATACAGTATATATATATATATATATATATATACTGTATATATATATATATATATATCTCTAGATAGAGATAGATAGAGATACACAGATACACATATTTAGACATATATAAATACATATATTGGAGACCTTTCAAGTCAAACACTTTGCCATATACTGTACCATATCCCTTAAAAACCTTTTAAAACCATTTTATTAAAAGTAATATAGGGCTCCATGTACTAAGCCGTCAATTCATCCGTCATTTTAGACGCGGCTAAACTCGCCGTTACTCGCCGCGGGCGAAATGGTGTCCGCTGTTGCTATGTACTAATAATCCCACAATAAATAGACACGTCTAGCCCGCCGCGAGCAGTGGCGGAATATTGATAAATTTGACGCCTCTCTCGTCGCGACTAAGCTGATGTACTTAACTTTCAGTTGAATTGTCTGGCCAATTGTTAACACGTGACATGTAAGGTGTCATGAACGTCATAGTAGTCGCGGGAATAGAATTTTGCTCCTATAAATGTACAACTTTTCTAAACAACTTTATTATTGTTCCAAAATTTTTGGAGAGTAATTACAGAGCACTCTTTTTTGTGATCTTTATTTACAAATTCGCTATGGCTTCATCTGGATCTATATAATATATTGTCTGTAATAACTTTGATCATAAACTTTATTTATTTGAAACCTTTGATAATTGAAGAGCAACAACTGTTATGTATTTAACTGTTTATCATGAGTGATTTTTAATAACCTTAATTCTTAAAAAAAAAATGGAGACAAGTTAATAAAGAAAGTTTTTTATTGATCAACTGAAACTTTAATCTTCAAAATATTGTTCTGAAACCATGTCCCTTGTTGCATTTCCACGCCTATTAGCTTGTTCTACACATATTTCTTCTGGTAAATCATCAGCATCTATTGGATCTTCATCTTCTAATGGACAGCCTCTTTTAATTGCTATATTGTGCAGTATGCAGCAAACCAATATCATTTTTGCAACTTTCTCTGGTGCATACTGCATAGCACCACCAGAACGATCAAGACATCGAAACCGCATTTTCAAAAGACCGAAAGTCCTCTCAATAATCCCCCTGGTAGATCGGTGAGCTTCATTGAAACGTACTTGACTTCTGGTCTGTGGGTTGTTATAGGGAGTCAACAGCCATTCTGTACATGAGTACCCTCCATCTCCTAATAGAAGATATAATAAATATAAATATTAATATAAGAATAATTATAAAGATTCAGAACTATACAATACAAATTTAAACTATACAGATTACAGTCGACAAATTGGGCGCAATTTTTGTACATTGAAATGAGAGACAAATTAGACGCCAGTTATGCTTACCTAGAAGCCATCCTTCAGGCATATTTCCGTCCTCGAACTTCCGGTATAACCCAGTCTGCCTTAAGATGTAAGAATCATGACAGGAGCCAGGAAAGTTAGAACGGACACTGATAATCCTCATGTTGGGGGTCACAGACCATCTGGACATTCAAGGAATGGAAATGCTTTCTATTCCTATAGATCTCCTCCCGAGCTTGAAGTGGTCTTACAGCAACATGGGTACAGTCTATGGCACCTAGGACATTGGACATCCCAGCCATCCTATAGAAATTTGACTTGATAGATTGCCATTCTTCAGGGGTAGATGGCAAACAAACATATCGATGAAAAATAACCATCATAGCCCCTATGACTTTGGATAAGTGGCATGAAAAAGCAGATTGACTCATTCCAATAATGACGCTAGAAACTGCCTGAAAGGAGCCTGTTGCAAAAAAATGCAATGCAGCTAATAGTTTCAAAAGTCCCGGAATAGCTTGTGAACGAGCAGTCATAGGCTCCAAATGATCTTCAATCTCTCGATACAGGTGTAATATCGATTCACGATCAAGCCGGAATCTTTGTATGATCTCTCGGTCAGAAAGGCCGTGCAAACCAACCCATGGAAGGAATACACGGGGGACACGAACTCTCCTTCTTCTAACGATACGATTAGCTACATTTCCAGTATTCTGTCTTCTAGCCCGGATTTGCATCACACGGAGAATAAACAAAAACAGAATTCTCTCCATAGCTGCTGAAATGAACAATGTAAGTACAATGCTGATATTACTGCCTTTTATATATGTCTAGACTGGCGTCTAGAGTGACTTTCCTATTGTTTTGTACCTTGCCCGCCACCTAAAAGGTGGCGAGGCAAAAATAACGAGGTGGGGGTGGAGATTGACGCGAGCGGACAAATAGATTTTTTAGTACATTCGTTTTTGGCGAGTTGGTGGTCAAATGTGTCTAATTACAGTAAAAAATGGAGAGGTAGCGAGGTTTGGCGGATAAGTACGCTCGCAATTTTAAAGATGCGAGTTTTAACATAATTGACGGCTTTGTACATATCAGTTTGCGAGTTTTGACACGAGATTTGTTGCGGGTAGCTCGCTGACTGCTTAGTACATGGAGCCCATAATATTTATTTTTTATTTTGGCTTACACTAAAGTGCAAACTATAAGCTTGTAACAGCTTGTAAATTAGCATGGTCATGATATCCATTGAAAGTAATGGTTGCGCTTGAGTGAAGTTGGCCACATTAACCAGAGAAAGCTTTGAATGGTCAATTTCACTGGAACACAACCTGTTGTAATATCAAAATTACGTGCTAATGGTAGTGCAATCAATTGAAGTAGGTTATAGTGTATGTGCTATCATTAGCATGCCACTTGTAATCTGGCCATAGATGTTAAACACTTATCATAAACACCACTATTTCTAATTGCAAATAATCCATTTAACCCATTTGTTATTTCAGTGGTTAGCATCCATTATCTGTAGTTCCTCCAAGTGCCATAGTGGGAAAATGGCGTTCAAATTTCATGTGAGTAAACAATGTTGGTTGTATTTGATTTAGAAAGATTGTGATCAATTTGTAAACATTGTGAAAACGTACACACTAGACATGGTTTAGTTTACAAGGAAAGATTAACATCTATCTTCCTTTTTGTCATATGCACATGAAGACTTAGGCACTTAGGGTATTATTATTATTTTCTCTTTACTACCCTATATATGTTTTTAAACCCTTACCATTAGTCCCCTATTTCAAACCTTAATTTTCCCTTAAATCCATTTCTCCTCTTTTCCCATTTCACCTGTTATTCCCATTCCTTTTTTTAGAGAGGCTAGTGTTAGGTTTAGTTTTAAATTAGTGTTAGGTATCAGGGATATTTTATATTAAAGTTTTACATTAGTATTAGCAATAACAATTAGACTAGGGAGGGTAAGGTTAGACAAGGCAGCCTCTGCTCTATGGGAGGATGGGCAGTAAGAGGAAGGTCAGAGGCTGCAGGGTAAATCTATACAGAGAGAGTGCTTCAGATAATCTAAGGAAGAAAACTGATTATCTGGCCATTGCACTTTGAAGTGAATGCTAAAGAAGCGGAGGTACACCAACAAAGTAAAACAGGCTCTGGTTCAGGCCTACCTGCACAGGGTAATCCTATGCAGCTTAACAATAGATTGATTGTGTGAGGGAATAATGAAGGAAGTTAGCTGTTTAGAGAGGAATTACTCAACAAATACTATAAACCAAAAATGTCATGGCTGTAGTGGTCAGGTCAAGAGGAAGATAATCAGACAGTTCTTTTAACAGTACATTCATTGACATGTAGGATTGGTGGATCTATTAACATTATAGATTTTTCAACTATTATTAGCCATCACTAATTAAAGAAGGTAATATCATATCTTACTTTTTTTTAGTAAATTATTATTTTGCTAGGTAGATCTTGCCTTTCTATGTAGTCCATTCCATTAGCTGCTTGACTTACAAGGTTTTAAGCAATCACTGTATGTATATGTGCAGAGGTCAGACAAGCTCAAGGACAATAAAATATTATTTTGCTAGGTAGATCTTGCCTTTCTATGTAGTCCATTCCATTAGCTGCTTGACTTACAAGGTTTTAAGCAATCACTGTATGTATATGTGCAGAGGTCAGACAAGCTCAAGGACAATAAAATATATTTTAGTGTAAGGGCAAATCTTTGGAGCAAGATAAAAAAAATCCATTTTGTTGTTTGAACACAGGCCATAAACTACAGATACCATGACTGTAAAAGGAACATGGTGAAAATAGCAAAGAAGATAAAAGAGAAACTGACAAATGGGGATAACCCATGAGTCTGTATCACTGTTTTTTTTAATGCTGCCAATCAGTTGTGAGAATCTTTAATAATTAAACTAGTTAACTTCTACATTCACTTGTGTTATCCATCATAATTAAAATATAAGTCGCTCCTAGAGGTTGTTTTTTTCTTTCTTAATGGTGGTCTATGATGGTAAAAAAATATGAAATGTCTTATGTTCAAGTGTTTCATAACGGTTAAATAACTACATGAGTATATAATGTTATTTCAATCTCAACTACTATGTGTATTTAACTAAGAATCCTATTTTCCTAGGTTGTTTACCCAAGAGAAATAAAAATATGGTTCTAAAGATGAGCACTAAAACATGAAGTAGCCATTTAATAAACAATTGCTAACTTTGTTGAAATAAGAAATGTGCAGTTGATCTACATTGCAAGTATTGTCTTGAAAATCGTGCATTTCAATTCAAAACATATAAGATTTATTTTATTATTGATTTAAACAATCTTATATGCATATGAATAAAAGGTTAAATCTGGTAAACAGAGCTTCAGTCTTCTCTTTTCTTTGTTGATTGAAAATATATCTTTAGAGCAACCAAAACTCATCTTTGAATTGAATAGATGCTATCTGCTTGTGCTGAACAATGAGAAACATATAAATCACTTCTCAGAACTGCATGTGAGGGATAATGTCAATATGAGTTATGTCTTCCTATAACTTCAAATGAAGTCTGCTGCTGACTGTCATAAGATGAACAATTTCCATTACTCCATCAGCGTTCCACAGCTTGTTCACTTAGAAAACTACTATATGTTTCTTTATTTCTGTCAGTTACACAGATAAGCCACACACACATAGAAAAAAACCTCACAAAAGCATATAATACAATAAGAAGCTTTTTGTGTAGGAAGGTATTTCTGAAAGGTAGAAGAAATGTATTGTATTGTGTTATATACAATGTTGTCTTCTAAATTTGATTTTGCAAATTAATTACATTTTGTATATGAAAGTATACAAGATAAGTAACTTGGTTTAAAGTTGCTTTAAAATCTTTATAGTCTCACAATCAAGAAAAATACATCTGACAATTATAAAAGTTCCTAGTCCTACTATTGAGTATTCTGGGCAAGAGTAATTTAAAATATGCTGTTATGCAAGCTCCTTTATGGGATTATTGAAAGATATTCTACTCACTGCATTCACTATATTGCAAGCAAGGAATATTAGTACAATATTATTAAAACTGAACTAGGCATCCATGTTACCTCTTTGATTGATGTCTTCCATGATAGTTTGCTGTGCGTTTTTTTTTTTATCATTGATGCAATACTTAACTGTGCGGTTTCTCTAGAATCCTAGCATTTATGTTACTGATTGATTTTTTGATAACTTCATTGCTTCCTAAATCAGTTCTGAACCTGTTTGTCATTTCTACTATGTCTTCTTTAATAGATTTTTTTAGATGATCTTATTGTTCAATTTCAATAGCCCATTCAGAACTCAATGCAGCTTAGAGATGGTGTCTACTACAACACAAACTCACTATGTTTTCTGCTCTGTTTCTTGTGATAAGATTCTAAGAAAAATTCAGGATTCAACATTTGTCATATCTATTTGAATAAGAAAATCTCTACATGTTATATTTGGAACCTCAATGTATTGTCCTGCATAATCTGTTATGCCCAAAACTATGTGACTCTTCCTGTATTTCCAGCTGGTTTATTTACTCCTCCGCAATTCCAGATAGCCCTTAGTGTTATTTACAGACTTTATTGTAGGACTGCTGTCCTATAAAATTAATACTATTTTGATCATCATAGGCCATTTTAAACAAGATGGAATCTATTTAATTTATCTCCCCTTTAAAGCATAATTGACTGCCAGTTTCATAGAAAAATAATGTAGCTTCATGGAATTACATGGGAAATAGTTCAACAAAGAGAAGAACAATTATCATAACTACCAGTATTACCCACTGTAACAGACTTAATTGTAATTCATTTTATAAGTTTAATATTTTTGTAAGTTTAAAGATGGACAAGGTCTGCACTATCTCTGTTGCAGAGGGGAAGAAGTTTGGTGTGGGACTAGTTTCAGGAAGTAAGTGTCTCACAGTCTAAGGGAGCTATATTGGCCACAGAAGCAATAAATAGGAGAGTCAACAAATGTTTATCAGTTATTTTAAAAGGTTTACTAGTCTGTTAAGCACCCTCCGAAAAGGCATAAGGTGTGTATATATTTGTTTACTGTTAGTTGTAATTAGTATTTTGTGAAATTCACTGTCATCTAGATTACGAGTTTTGTGGTATTACCGCTGAAAAATTGACCATTGCGCTGCAATGGCCGGGAACGCATATTACGAGTTGCGGCAGTATAGCTATACCGCAGCATTTTAGCCTGTAACGCAACGTCCATTCTGCACTCAAAAAAATTACATTTAAGTGCGTAATTTTCCTTAGCACTGTATTATAGGTTGTGCGTTACAGCCTATACGACATGATCCATTCAGCCATCTGAGACCAGTAGTTATGGATTTTGCAAAACAAAAATGTTTCACAAAACTCATAACTAAACTGTTACAAAGTGCACTAACACCCATACGCTACATATTAACCCCTAAACTGCTGCCCTACCCCATAGCAAACACTATTTTAAACTTATTAACCCCTAATCTGCCTCCCACCCACATCAGACTATTAAATAAAATTATTAACCCCTAATCCACTGCCCCAACATCACCAACACTAAATAAATCTATTAACCCCTAAACAGCTGCCCCCCCACATCGCCAACACTATCATAAAGTAGTAACCCCTCAACCTCTAGCCCCCAACACCGTAACTAATAAACTAAACCTATTAACCCCTAAACTGTCAGCCCCCCACATTGTAACTAATAAACTAAACCTTTTAACCCCTAAACCGCCGGCCCCCCACTTCAAAAAACACTAAATTAAACTATTAACCATTAAACCTAACACCCCCCTAACTTCAAATTAAAATTACAATATAACTATCTTTAACCCTTTCAGTGCTAACGACGGCTCTGAGCCATCGCAGAGTCTCCCACTCAGGTGCTAACAACGGCTCATAGCCGTCACTAGCACTCCCTCACCTTGAGGGAGATCTGTGGGCTCCCACCCACTCCTATCCCGGTGATCAGGCCTGTATAGTGACAGGCATCACCAGGGCTTCACGTTTTGCATGGTGACGTCACGCGCAATGACGTGATGACTTCACTGCGCAACTTTATTAACAAAATACGACAAGAATAGGGAAAGGGGGCATACTGCTTAGAAGCCTGTATCTCAGGCATCTAAGCAGCTACAGACCCCCAAGACCTACTGTTGGAAAGGCAATTGCTTATCCTTTCAAATAGTATAAAGTCTTGGGGATCTGAAAGAAAAACAAAAGTTAAAAAAATATTTAAAAAAATAAAAATCCCTCAAATCAGCTTAGCACTCAGGTGGGAAAGTGCTTAGCACTCAAAGGGTTAAATAAATAAAAACTTAACTGTGAAATAAAAAAAACTAAGATTAAACTATAAATTAACCTAACATAACTATTCTAATAAAATTAAAAAAAACTACCAATTCAGAAACCTAAATTACATGATTATAAAAACCAAACACTATGAAAAAATTAAAAACCTAAATTACAAATTTAAAAAAAATAATACTTTGAAAAAATTAAAAAATCTAAGATTACAAAACAAAATAAACACTAAAATTATGAAAAATAAAAAACTCTAAGATTACAAAAATAATAAACAAAACTATCAAAAATAAAACAATTACCCCTAATCTAATAGCCCTATAAAAATAAAAAAGCCCTGCAAAATAACCCCCCTAACCTACAATAAACTACCAATAGCCCTTAAAAGGGCCTTTTGTAGGGCATTGCCCTAAGTTATATTATTATTGAATATCCAGGAAAGGAGCAATCCAGAAGAACACCCTCACTTTGAGGCCTATTTATCAAATGTCTGTTGGACCTGATCCGACAATGCAGATCAGGTCCGACATACATCGCTGAATGCGGAGAGCAATACGCTCTCCATATTCAGCATTGCACCAGCAGCTCTTGTGAGCTCCTGCTGCAACGCGGCCCCTTGCAGGGGGTTATCAATCAACACGATTGTACTCGATCGGGTTGAATTGTGGCGATCTCTGTCCGCCTCATCAGAGCAGGCGGACAGGGTTATGGAGCAGCGGTCTTTAGAGCGCTGCTTCATAACTGCTGTTTCTGGCGATTCTGAATACTCACCAGAAATATGGGCCCTCAAGCTCCATTCGGAGCTTGATAAATGGGCCTCTTTGTATTCACCCAAGGAAATCCTGTATTGGATGATTCTATGGTCCGCATTTAGTTCCAAAGTTTATAAACATGGACTTATAATATTTTCCACAATAATTCAGAGTCGGACTGTATTCAGAATTTTTTTTTAATTGTGCACTATTGATAAGGTGTGGTCATTTATCGTAATTGGTGCAACGTAATGTTGTATATATATATATATATATTTATAAATACATCTAGAACATCATTGCTCTTATTATTTGAGTGATTGTGGCATTAGGTAGGTGCCCCCTAGGGACCATTACACCCAAGAGCAGTGGTCAGTTAGAGTCTACACAGCTCTTTTACCCAGAAAATAAATACAAAGTCCCTCAACAGTAAAACCCACCACCCAACCAACTCCCCAAAATAAAAAAAACTAAGTCTAATAAAAACCTAAGCTACCCATTGCCCCTAAAGGGGCATTTGTATGGGTATTGCCCTTAAAATGTCTTTCAGCTCTTTTACTGCCCTTAAAAGGGCATTCAGCTCTTTTAAGATGCCCATCCCTAATCTAAAAAAAAGCCCACCCAAAATGTTTTAAAAAAACTAACACTAACCCCATAAAATCTACTCATGGTTCCTGAAGCCCGGACATCCATTTCCATCCAGGCAGCAAGAAGTCTTCATCCATTCAGCGAGAAGTCTTCATCCAGGCAGCGACATCTTCATTCATCATGGGGACGTCTTCTTTCTTCATCCCGGCCGGGCAGAGCGGAGCTATCCTGGACGGCGATGACATCCTGTGTGGAGCGTCCTCTTCATATGATCACCGCCGTACACTGAAGTTGAATGCAAGGTACCCGTTTCAAAATGGGCGTACCTTGCATTCCTATTGGCTGATTTCATTCTTCAAATTCAAATCAGCCAATAGGATGAAGATCATATTGGCTGTTCAAAACAACCAATAGGATAAGAGCTACTGAAATCCTATTGACTGTTCAAATCAGCCAATATGCTTTCAGAAGCTCTTATCCTATTGTAATTTTAGTTTTTTGTTTTTTTTGCAATCTTAGATTTTTTTAAATTTTTTTCATAGTGTTAGGTATTTTTAAATTTGTAATGTTAGGTTTTTTTATTTTTCGCTTATTTAATTTAGTTAAAAGAGTAATGTTAGTTTAATTTATTGGGCTCGATTTATCAAAGCTGAGGAGGACAGGGGCGCATATACGTGCCACTGTACGCCTCAGCTCGCCTGTGGCGGGGCGAATTTACCCGCAGGTAGTCACCATTGCACAAGAGCGCAGGCAGCAGCTGTCAATCTCCTCGGTCGGACTAGACTGCAGAGATTGAATTTCACCACCTTAGAGGTGGCGAAGAGGTTAGGAAAGCAGCGGTCTGATGAACGCTACTTGTTAAATACGGCGAGCAGGTTCTTGTGAGAACTTGCTGCCGCAGGGCTTTGATAAATCTAGCCCATAGTTTAATCATAGTTATTTTTATTTCACAGGTAAAGTTTATATTTATTTAAAGATAGTTATATTGTAATTTAAAGTTATGGGTTGTTAGATTTTGGGTTTATTAGTTTAATTTAGTGTTTTGTGATGTGGGGGGCCAGAGGTGTAGGGGTTAATAGATTTAGTTAATTAGTTATGATATGGGGAGCCAGTGGTTTAGAGGTTAATATATTTAAATAGTGTTGGCGATGTCGGGGGCGGTGGTTTAGGGGTTAATAATTTTTTTAAGTGTCGGCGATGTCGGAGGGCGGTGGATTAGGGGTTAATAACTTTATTTAGGTGGAGGCGATATCGGGGAGCGGCGGATTAGGGGTTAATAATTTTATTTACTGACGGGGGCGGTGGATTAGGGGTGATTAGACTTGGGGTTTATGTTAGGGTGTTTTTTTCCCCTATAGACATCAATGGGGTTGCGTTACTGCGATCTCCATTCCGCGATCGCAGGTGTTAGTTTTTTTTTCTAACACTTTCTCCCCATTGATGTCTACGGGAAAAGCGTGCACGAGCACGTAAACTCAGCGCTTGGCTTTTGTGCGCTATGGAGCTTAACGCACCATAACGCCCAGCACAAGGAGGTTTTTCAGTAACTCATAATGGCAGCACTATGGAAAGTGCAAAGTTTTTTGGCATTATTTTCGCACCCTGTTTAGCGCAAAACTCGTAATCTAGGAGTGTGTGTGTTAATATTAATGCAGAGATTATGGAAAGATTTTAATGCACATTTTTTGTACTTTGCTTTATTCAGCTCTTACGGTGATTTTCTGGAGTTAAAAAGGATACTTTCATCTATTTGTGTTGTATAATAAAACTTCATAAAAATTTATAAGTAAAGTTTTGGCCTTCATTTGGACAGGGTCTGCTACACCCACCATTTCAAACCGTTTGCATTGTTCTATTATTTATGGTTAAAATCTTCTGTAATGACAATCCAGATTCAACACTTTTTCCAAAAGTCTCCCAACATGTTGTGATCACTCACATATTTTGGATTACACAAAGAATATTACAAAAGGCTTAAAATATGTCAAACATAGAATATTGTTTTAGATACCCTCCATCTGACAGCTGAGACAGAAATTACTCTATGGGGTAGATTTACTAAAGGTTGAGTGGACATGATTCGCTGTAGCAAATCATGTTCGTTTGACCTCGCTAAATGCCAACAACATACACTGTCGGAATTTAACATTGCACAAGCATTTCTTGTGCAATGCTGCCCCCTGCACACTTGCAGACAATTGGCGGCTAGCTGAGTGTTTCAATCATCCGATCGGATCAGATCGGGATGATTTTAGTCCACCACCTAAAAGGTGGCGGAGAAGTTAAGGAGCAGTGTTCTTACGAACACTGCTTTATAACATCCATTTCGGGTGAGCCTGAAACAATGGCATAGAATTTATCCCAATGTCTTGTTTATTAAAAAGTTTATGAGCATATTCATTGGCCCATTTCTTATCTAAGCAGACATCAGTCCTGTAAACTGTAAACTCCTGTAACTCAATTCTTTTGCCATATATTCTTCTCAAACCTTATTTATATAAAAGTGTGTACTATATTCTTCCCCAGTTTGAGTCAAGATGTAGAACAAATCAAGGCAGAAACTGTACCATATAGATATATACCATATAGTGTTGGATTTTTTGAGTAGCCTGCTTCCAAAATTCACACTCCAGCTTGGATTTAGGAATTTAATTTATTTAATTCTACACCAATTCAGATGCAATGCTTGGAGAAACACTATCATGGACCTTACTCATGTGGACAAGTGGTGAACTGATAATCCAAGTTATGTTTCTAAACCATATTTACTGTGACACTGTAGTATTTTTATGCACACACATTACTTTATGCATATTTTATAGTGTTGCATGTCCAGCATTTATGTTGAATTATTTTTACTAATCCACCTATTTCAAGCCTAATTATTATTATATGTAATCTTAATTGCTGTATTGTTTTTTTTTTAACAAGGATCCCTCTGACTCTTTTCCTATTTAAAATATTTAGTGTTTATGGCTATAAGTGTAATCAATTAACACTAATAATCCCTAGTATTATTATTTTTTTCTGACTAATTTTTATTGGATTTTGACAAGGAATACCAATGTAATATACATGATGTATATCAACACAATTTTACAACTGATATCATTCAACCTCAAATTTAAAGAATTAACCTTCTGCGTTTTACAGGAGGCCACTATTTGACCTCACATTTTGATATGTATTGTTTTATATTAATGTTCCTCAGTTTACATGTCATGTTACAAATATGTGAAAAACATATATTTTGTGTAATTTTTTTGTAAGATACCTTTGTGTATTTATTTTTTTTCTTTATTATATTAT
Source organism: Bombina bombina (assembly GCF_027579735.1). Taxonomy (NCBI): domain Eukaryota; kingdom Metazoa; phylum Chordata; class Amphibia; order Anura; family Bombinatoridae; genus Bombina; species Bombina bombina. Next base: position 314,805,853 of record NC_069503.1, on the reverse strand, counting down.
ATATTATAATTATATTATTTACATGTACAATATTGGCCAAGTTTCGGAGGTTAATGTAACTATGAAATATTTGTGATTCTATTTTGTTAGGGGAAAATAGTGTTACTGGATAGAACAAAAAGGGCTAGATTACAAATGGCACTCTATTTAGCACATTTGCTTGTGTGCAATCTCCTAATGTGGATCTCTGTTTGAATTACATAATATACTGGATACTGATTTAAACGGAATAACAAATTATATACTAATTGAAAGATCATTATGTCCCTACTTTAAGTTCAAAAGATCGTTTTATTTACAGACTTCAAGCATGGCAATGGGGTCAAATATGGCCCCATCATATGCCAATATATTCATGTCTGGATTTGAGAAGAAATTTCTATGGCCAAGAGATGTACCTCAAGTAGTTTTCTACAAGAGGTACATCAATTACATTTTCTTGATTTTGAGAGGGGATCGAGAGAGCTTGACACAATGGTTTCAACATTTTTACAACACTGACATGACAGTTATATTCTAGATATAATCTAGTGAGAGTTCAATACAATTTCTAGATCTTTTGATTAGTGAGTGTCACAAAAAAATAGAAACCAAACTATACATGAAACCAACCGACCGTAATTCACTCCTTATGGTGGACAGTTGTCATGCACCATCTCTAACCAAAGGTATCCTCAAATCACAACTGATACCATTAGAAACAATTCCAGCTTAGAGAAGGGGGTCTCACAATTGGGTGAAATGAGATACAAATCCCTACAAAGGGGATTAAAAGAACCATTGTCGATTCAGTTATAGACCAACTCAAGAACTGTACAGTTATATTCTAGATATAATATAGTGAAAGTTCAATACAATTTCTAGATCTTTTGATTAGTGAGTGTCACAAAAAAAAAAGAGACCACACTATACATGGAACCAACCGACCATAATTCACTCCTTATGGTGGACAGTTGTCATGCAACATCTCTAACCAAAGGTATCCTCAAATCACAACTGATACCGTTAGAAACAATTCCAGCTTAGAGAAGGGGGTCTCACAATTGGGTGAAATGAGATACAAATTCCTACAAAGGGGATTAAAAGAACCATTGTTGATTCAGTTATAGACCAACTCAAAAACTGTACACAGGACAATCTGTTACAGAAACACAATATTTGTTTCTAATGCTGCTAAATTGGCACTGTCAGTATATAGCCGGGTTATAACACAATATATTTAATAATTATTCTTTAAAATAAACCCACAATCAAATATGCATATACTAAGACAATAAATTTAATATAAATTCCTGAATTCTTTTTATTAGTTAATATCTATAAACACATTGAAATATATTTGTAGGAACAAGAATATGAATCAATACTATACACTAAAACTATTAAAATATGCTATGCAAAGTTCATAAAAGTTTACATTTAAAACTAGCCTTATTCACAATAGCCTTTCATTCAATTAACACAATGAGATTCCAAGATATTCAGCTACTAACATTCAAGCAATGCACTCAGCTATTTAGCTACAATTGATTATAATGCAATTCTAATTTGGACATTAAAAGTGCATATATTCTTAATGTAAACAGTCCCTTTAAATGTCCATTTATTTAAACTGGAACAAATTCTTAGTTACTTATAATTAAAACCAATTCTAATATATATATATATATATATATATATATATATATATATATATATATATATATATTTGCACAGATGAATTATCTAGCATTAAGGATTAGTTTAAAATACACAGGCTATGAATACAAGCTAAAATACAAACTGCTCTCTTAAATCTATTACTTACAATTTGACTATGATCTTACCAATAACCTTTGTTTAAAATATTAAAAATTAGAATAACCATACATCACCAATTTGAGTCAATTTGTAGTTCAGTCTTTCCCAAATATCTTTAGATCACCTCATTTGAAGAAAAGTTATTTTGCACAGATCAAGGTTAGTTTTAGCTTCTTGCTTAAGTGAATGTGTTCCCAAGTATGGCCGCCAGTTACCAATCACCAGTCTAAGCAAGTCACACAAAAACTGTCCCTTTCTGCATTTAACTATTCCTTATATAATCATTGGTGATTTTTTTTTTCACGCCCACAGTAGCTTGTCCCTTCTAATTGGATACTTTGGAAATGTATTTTTTTTTAACAGTCAATCTTTTGGCAGCATGACAAACAACACAGCAATACATTTAATCATTTCTAGCATTTAAAAATATTTCTTTAAAATGCCATAATTTCTTTACATTAATAATTTACATGTTCAAATGTATTGTACTATGTCACATTATTTATTCTGATTATTTGAATATGAAACATCAGTATTATTTCTAATATCATATTACATCAAAATAATTTATACTGCTAACTATTCCAAAATTAATAGTATTTAAAATCCATTTATATATATTTATACAAATACAGCATGTTTCATATTCAGTACTGCACATGAATATAATATATTTCATATTTCATATTTCTAATAAATCTTGAATGCCTGAATCTTGTCTATGCAGATCTGAAATAAAAATAATAGTGTTATTAAGCATTGCTTTTTAGGTCCACAGATATCCATATTCATATTCTTCCTGTTATTTTCCATTGGCTTCCTCGAACACAGAGAAATTGTATTTATTTTGGAATAACTTAAACATTTTATATCTACTAATGCAGTTATTCATCTAATTCATTTTCAATCTGAATTGCATTATAGACATGTAATACAGTCTAAGGTATATATATTAAATATTTTGTCTGAATATATATACATGTATATATATATACATGTATTCATTTCTATGCTGTCTTTTAACTATGGGTTTAAGAGTATAATTTAGAACATGTGTTTTTAGCTGGTCAAATTTTTACTGCCTCAATACACAGGCAGGAACTAATTAACAAGTCTATGCTAATCACTATGTAGTCACAATTTCACTTGTTTATCTGATTTTAGGCCCAGAATGTTGTCTCCATACATTTCAGGATGTTTTTGACCATCAGTCCTTGTTTGCTACCCCCTGCAGGGCTGTGAGCTTCAAACGTTATGTTATCTTTTAACTAGGATAAACATGTCTTCACCCAGCCAAAACCATTTGGCAGGGGGGGGTTGTGATTTACAGTGAAATATCACTGTTGTAAATAGCCTCATATTTAATTAATTCTGTGGTCTCACCAACTATATATATATGAAAATTATATATATATATATATATATATATATATATATACACACAGAGAGAGAAGCACACTCACAGGAACGAACAACTGGCTCAATACTATTGTTAGCCTGTCCTATGGCGATTTACCACCCGGGTGCAGCTTCTTTTAGCCCAGTAATGCTTTTCACAGAAAAGAACTTACCTGTAGTATATCAGTCTGATCCCGCCTATTACGGTCAGTCCAGCGCTGAAATACCAGGCAATTCCTTTCTGAACAAGGAACACAGCAACCCCAGACGATCGTTTCGGCCTTCATTGGGCCTCGTCAGTGAGGTGTAGCCATATTCCTCTAAGCACACTGAGCAAGGAGTCCACGTCTGGTTTCCCTATGGGATCCAATCAGCCAATAGGATTTTTTCTACCTTAATTCCTATTGGCTGATAGAATTTAATTTAATTTATTTAATTGTATTTGATTTATTTAATTTAGTTAGTTTATTTAATTGTAGTGTATAGTGTAGTGTTAGTGTAACTTAGGTTAGGTTTTATTTTACAGGTAATTTTGTATTTATTTTAGCTAGGTAGTTATTAAATAGTTAATAAGTATTTAATAACTATTCTACCTAGTTAAAATAAATACAAACTTGTCTATAAAATAAAAACAAACCCTAAGCTAGTTACAATTCTGCCCTTCTGGAGGACCACTTCTTCCGGCTTCGTTGAGGACATCTTGCCACTTGGATGAAGACTTCTCCCGGTGAGTGAATTTGGGGGTTAGTGTTAAGATTTTTGTAAGGGTATATTGGTTGGGTTTATTTTTTAGGTTAGGGCTTTGTGCCTGCAAAAGAGCTAAATGCCCTTTATGGGCAATGGCCATCAAAATGCCCTTTTCAGGGCAATGGGGAGCTTAGGTTTTTTTAGTTAGTATTTTATTTGGGGGGTTGGTTGTGTGGGTGGTGGGTTTTACTTTTGGGGGGGATGTTTGCATTTTTTTTTACAGGTAAAAGAGCTGATTACTTTGGGGCAATGCTTAGAGTTTAGTTTAGACTAGGTTTTTTTATTTTGGTGGGCTTTTTTTATTTTGATAGGGCTATTAGATTAGGTGTAATTAGTTTAAAGATCTGTAATTTGTTTTTTATTTTCTGTATTTTTTTTATTTTCTGTAACTTTTTTTATTTTCTGTAATTTTTTTCTGTAGATTTTTTGTGTGATTTAGCTAATTTAATTTAATTTATTTAATTGTATTTGATTTATTTAATTTATTTAATTTAGTTAGTTTATTTAATTGTAGTGTATAGTGTAGTGTTAGTGTAACTTAGGTTAGGTTTTATTTTACAGGTAATTTTGTATTTATTTTAGCTAGGTAGTTATTAAATAGTTAATAAGTATTTAATAACTATTCTACCTAGTTAAAATAAATACAAACTTGTCTGTAAAATAAAAATAAACCCTAAGCTAGTTACAATGTAACTATTAGTTATATTGTAGCTAGCTTAGGGTTTATTTTATAGGTAAGTATTTAGTTTTAAATAGGAATAATTTAGTTAATTATAGTAATTTTCTTTAGATTTATTTAAATTATATTTAAGTTAGGGGGTGTTAGGGTTAGACTTAGATTTAGTGGTTAATACATTTAATATAGTGGCGGCGACGTTGGGGACGGCAGATTAGGGGTTAATAAGTATAATGTAGGTGGCGGCGATGTTAGGGGTGGCAGATTAGGGGTTAATAATATTTAAGTAGTGTTTGCGAAGCGGGAGTGCTGCGGTTTAAGGGTTAATATGTTTATTATAGTGGCGCCGATGTCCGGAGCGGCAGATTAGGGGTTAAAAATTTTATTATAGTGTTTGCGATGCGGGAGGGCCTCGGTTTAGGGGTTAATAGGTAGTTTATGGGTGTTAGTGTACTTTTTAGCACTTTAGTTATGAGTTTTTAATGCTACGGCGTTGTAGTGTAAAACTCATAACTACTGACTTTAGATTGCGTTAGGGATATTGGAGGTAGAGGCTGTACCGCTCACTTTTTGGCCTCCCAGGACAGACTTGTAATACCGGCGCTATGGAAGTCCCATAGAAAAAAGGGTTTACGAAGTTTACGTAAGTTGTTTTGCGGCAAGGCCAAAGAAGTGTGCGGTACACCTAAACCTGCAAGACTTGTAATAGCAGCGGTAGTGAAAAAGCAGAGTTAGGACCTGTTAACGCTGCTTTTTCAGCTTAACGCAAAACTCGTAATCTAGCCGATAGTTTTTTCATGCAATAGTGCAAAAATAAAATGATCTTTTTTGTTGAATCATTTATGATTGACATCTTATGTCCCATTAAATAATACAAAAAAAGTGCAGTAAGAGTAATCTTATTTTTGTGACCAGCATGTTTGCATTACACAAATTTATATTACTATTTATTTTCCAACACCAGGTTTTATCCTTTCTGGCACTGAAATAGTAAATTAAAAGGTAGTTTTTTATACATATATCTGTGTTTAAATAAAAATGGAGACAAGAATATAGTTTGCCCCAGGCTTTCTAAACAACCTGCAGCAATATTGTTAGTTAAACTACAAAATTTAGAATAATAGTCATGTACCTATGCTTACTCTACAAAAAACAATGTGACATGGAAACAAAAATAATTTATTCCTTAGTCATCTTATTCTGATAATTCATTTTTCAGGTCTAGTAATGTATAATTAAGTTACCAAATGTAACCATGTTACATACACGTATATTTTGTATAATGGCACAACATAATTATATATATATAATTGTGTTGTGCCATCCATCTGTATATATATATATATATATATATATATATATATATATATATATATAGATATATAGAGATATATAGAGATATATATATAGATAGATAGATAGATAGATAGATAGATAGACAAAGGCCACCATTCAAATACATTTTTGATGTAAAAGCATTGTAAAACATTAATAAAATTAAATGTTAAATATACTGTAAAAGCGAAAGTCTGGTTAAAGTTACATATTACCCATATGTTAAAGTCATTGAAAGTGATGCAACATAGCTGTAAAAATCTTTCTAAAAAATATCACCTGAACATGTCTATTTAAAAAGGAAGATATTTTACCTCAAAATGTCCTAAAGTTTTCACACCCCACTGTGAAAAGACTTTAAGTAGCCAATCAGGATGCTAGTCCCAGGACTTGCAAGGGAGTATGTATCTGGCATGTGCAGGTACAGTCATGTTATTTTCCTGTTCAGTTTAAGGAAGTTTACATTTAATCTCACAAGATTTTAGTAAAAACTCATAAGACCAAAGCAAAGCATGACCTCAGCACTGCTGATTGGACTGTTCGCAGAGCACTTTGGTGATATTTTTTTTGAGGAAAAATATCTTCCATTTTTATATAGAAATGTTCAGGTGATATTTTCATGACAGCTTTTTACAGTTATGCTGCATCACTTTCAAGTGGTTTAGCAAATAAGTATTATGTCCCTTTAAAAACTGTACATATGAGACCTTCACAGAAGCTAGAGATATGCAACTAAACTGATACCGTATTAATAAAGACGGCCTAATGTGTTTACATTATTTCCTTAATTAACCAATAGCATTAATTTGTGATATTTGTTCAATTATCCATTTAAAATAAGTTTTTGAAATGTTATTTTAAAATTGTCACTTTTAAACATCAAAACATTTCACTGCAATAATAAATTAACATCCTGAAGTCAGTATGTAGGATGTGTTCAGTTTTTATATTTTCCCAGTTCCATTTTGTTATTTGAGTTTAAACTTTCCCCCCCCCAGTGATTTAGGAAACAGTTTAATTTATTTATGTAATGTAAACATGCACAAACAAAAAATGGCCCAGATTACAAGTAGCAAGCTAAAGGTATCACAGGATGTAATAAGCAGTATCAATGGACCGCGATAAAATTAGCGCATAACTTGATATTACAAGCTAGAAGGTTTAGAGTGTCTGGCATCATTAGAGCGCACTGTTTTTCAAACCAGTCCTCAGGCTTCCACAATTATACAAACAAAATCAGAGCGCTTACCACCACTGTCACGGAAGCTCTTCAGCATTTCTTCGGCAAGGACCCTTGCCTTTCCCCGGATAGACTACAATCCATGGTGCCGGGAGTGGTGTGATCTGCCAAACACACCAAACGTGTATATACAACTGCAAGTCACCTACGCACTCACACCAGTCCTTATACATTTATAATGAATCCACTGTTAGGCAGACTTTGAGAACAATCCTCTTTTAATTAACATAAAAATGACAAATAACCAGCAAACAAAATCCACTTGTTCACTTTTCACCTGGTAACCTGTGTATAGCTCTTATATACCTGTCATGCCGCTCCGCTTCCTTAACTGTATTCAATGTTTTATTCGCCCTTCCTCTTCTCCTGCCGGGGCTGGCTTATTTTTTGTCAGTAAGAAGGATGGTGGGCTCAGACCCTGTATTGACTACAGAGCCCAAAACAACATCACTATCAAGAATCGCTATCCCATTCCTTTGATCACTAAACTTTACGATTCACTTCAGAATGCTCGCTACTTCACTAAGCTAGACCTACGTGGGGCGTACAATCTTATTTGTATCTTTCCAGGGCATGAATGGAAGGCTACCTTCAACACAAGATCAGGGCATTACGAATACCTTGTAATGCCCTTTGGACTGTGTAATGCCCCTGCAGTCTTTCAAGCATTTGACAACGATGTCTTCCGTGACCTCTTCAATCGCACTGCTTCTATCTGGATGACATCCTTATTTTCTCCTCCACCCTGGAGGAGCATCATCAATACAGGTACTGTATACAGTAAGACAGGTACTTCTTCGCTTCAGGGAAAATTCTCTGGTAGCCAAACTGGAAAAATGTGAGTTTGATCAAATTCAGATACAGTTCCTTGGCTATGTCATCTCAAAGGAAGGTTTTGCCATGGATCTTTCTAAGCTTACTGCAGTTCTGGAATGGCCTCAGCCCACCTCATTAAAAGAACTATAGAGATTCTTGGGGTTTTCCAATTATTATCGCAAGTTTATAAAGAACTTTTCCCAAGTAGTTGCTCCACTCACTGAGCTGACTAAACGGAACAGAGACTGCAAGAATTGGCCGCCTTAAGCCATGGATGCCTTCTCTCGTCTGAAAAAGGCCTTTTGTTCTGCTCCTGTGCTCCACCATCCTGATCCTGACCTGCAGTTCACTTTAGAGGTTGACGCCTCTGAGATAGGAGCTGGAGAGGACTTAACCCAAAGGGGTCCTATAACCTTCAAGTTGCACCCTGTAGCCTTTTTCTCCAAGCTCTTTACTCCTGCTGAAAAGGAATTGCGATGTGGATAATCGTGAACTCTTAGCCATTAGGATGGCCCTGACTGAATGGCGTCATTGGCTAGAGGATACTGCCAACCCCATTCAGATTCTCACTGACCACAAGAATCTGACATATCTAGAGACTGCTGGTGGGCCTTGTTCTTTTCCCGTTTTAACTTTGTAGTCTCTTATCTTCCTGGGACTAAAAATAAAATGGCTGATGCCCTTTCCCATCAGTTCCCACAGTCTAGTGACTCTTCTGAAGCTCCTTTCGAACACATCATACTCCTTGCTGTGTGGTTGCTCAATTTAACACCACTCTACTTCAAAGTTTGCAACATGCTCAGTCTAGAAACCCTCCTGAATCCCCCGCTGCTCCTGATATCTTCTTTGTACCTCCGAACCTACGCACCCCTGTGCTATCCTGGGCTCATGATAGCAAATTATCAGGACATCCTGGTTTGATAAGAACTTCTAAGCTTCTTTCCTGACATGTATAGGAGCCTACCATGAAGTCTGACTCTCAGGATTATGTTAAGGCCTGCAGAACTTGTCCTTGCCTCCTGGCTTGCTCCAACCATTATCCATTCCTAAACAACCTTTGACACACATTACAATGGATTTCATCATTAACCTCCCTTCTTCTGATCATCATACGGTTATCTGGGTTGTGGTGGATCGCTTCTCCAGACTTGCTCATTTCATACCATTAAACAAGCTACCCTCTGCCCAAGAATTATCATCTCTTTTTCTGTTACATGTGGTACAACTTCATGGCACGCCTGTGAACATTGTTTCCAACAGAGCTCCTCAATTCATATCTACCTTTTGGAAAGCTTTTTGCAAATTAATTGGAACCACTGTTTTCTTGTCTTCTGGCTACCATCCCCAGACTAATGGGCTGATGGAGCGAGTGAAACAGGATCTTGAAGCCTATCTCAGAGCTTATGTTAATTTTCTTCATACCAATTGGTCTGCATTGTTGCCCTTATTCAAACTGGCAAAGAACACTCATTGGCACTCTTCTTTGCAATGTTCTCCATTTCAAGCACCAGCAGGTTACCAACCTCATGTCTTTCCTCTTTCTGCTCAGTCAACAGGGGTGCCTGCTTCAGACCAACATGTTACTAACCTCACTACTCATTGGCAGCATATTCGCACTTCTTTGGTCTCCGGGTTTCACTCTGCTTATACCTCCAAGCCACGTTAGGGTCCTGGAGGTACCTTTTGGAAGGGGGTTCTGACAAGCCTCTCCGCTCTGCTTCCTTTCCTGTGGCCATTGCCACGGACGCAGTTGACTCTTTCCGATTGCTAGGGTGGTTGCTATGGATGCGGCGGTGCTCTGGGCTCACTTGCTGCAACGTCATCCCTCTGAGCCTCCTGGAACTGTTCCTTGGTGTGAACCTGGGGCTATGTAAGTACCTCTGTTCTCTTCTTACATTGCAAAAGTATAGGTGTTGCTTTTCGTGCTCCTGGGTGCTGTGTACTTTATTACTGGATTGCTATTAGGTTACTGAACTCTGCCTGTCTGACTACTCTGCTTGTTTAACACATAGAGTGATGGATTGCCATAATGTTGCTGAACTCTGCCTGTCTCACCAATCTGCCTGCTTAACCCCTGAACTATTGGATTGCTATACTGGTACCAAACTTTGCCTGCCTGGCCATTCTATTGGTTTATCCCTGAACTGTTATATTACTTGATTTCCTTTTGTTGCTGACTCCTGGCTGTTCCTGGTCCTTCTATTGGTTTACCCCTGAACTGCCTAAAGGCTGCTCCATAACCTGTCTGCCTTCTCTGAGGAGGCGGACAGACATTGCCGGAAATCAACCTGAATACGATCTAGTTTATTGACACTCCCTGCTATCGGCCTATTGGCCGCGAATCTGCAGGGGGGCGGCGTTGCACCAGCAGTTCACAAGAGCTGCTGGTGCAATGCTGAATGCGGAGAGCGTATTGCTCTCTGCATTCAGTGATGTCTGTCGGACATGATCAGCTGATCGGATCATGTCGGACAGAGTGTTGATAAATCAGCCCCTTAGTGGTACAAAGTATAAATAGTCTCTGCTAATACATCTATATACAGAATTTCATTGCAAGATTATGATTTGGCTACAAATTAATCACAGTACCAAGATTGTTTCTTTGTATTATTACTAGAAAATTGTATATCCTTTCCAGACATTCATATTAAAACATTTAATTTCCCTCTATAAACTCCTAAGCATTTATCTATATCTTGCCTTATTAATTCTTATTTGATAAACAAATATACATCTCCCTCCATAATCAAACCAACCAGATTTCTGGTCTGCAAATAAAAAATCCTCTGTACTTCCATTCAATACAATATTTGCTCTCTATCCTCCCCGGCCAAAAAGGGTACATGATCAATTAATCACCTGTACTTTTACATTAGTAACATCAGATGAGGGACATATTTTGAAGTGTTTCTCAACTGAGGTGAAAACTTCTGGATTCTTTATATCCTCAATATGTTCTTGTTTCCTATCTCTTCATGTTATTTTAGTTTTACCTATATATTGGATCAAACACTGTTGGCACGTCAACTACATATGCTGTACCACAGGTCACAAAAAATGTCATGTTATAACTTTTCTGAGTCATACTAAACACAAATGTATCTCCTATTTGTATATAGCCACATATACTGCATCTTTTGGAACCACACTTACATGTACCCTTCCATTTAGTTAACCACATGCTCTTTGTTTTTTGGGATAGCATAGATGGTGATATTAAATCACCTATTGTTCTAGCTTTCTTAGGAATAAAGCTACATACTTAACCAACAATTGCCTTCATTGTAGGATCAGCATATAAAATAGGCAAACTTTCTCGTATAATTGTACACATTTTATTATTTTCTAAAATATACTTTAATTTGCCTTCTCTATATTTTTGTTTTCTTGAGCCAGATTTCGATTTTAATAGTGATTCTTTTGTTATTTTATTTTCTTCCTTTTTACTCCTTTCCAATAGTGATCTATCATACTGTCTGGTTTTAAGTCTCTCCTTTAAGCTATCTGCCTGTATTTGATAGGATTCCTCCTTTCAACATAATCTCTTTGTGCGTATCAGCTGTCCATTAGGTATACCCCTCTTTACATGACCAGAATGGAAGGATTTATCATTCAAAATTGTATTCCCTGCTCTCTGTTTGCGAAATATGTCTGTATTTATACTGCCTGTCTCAGTATTGCCCTCTAGAGTCACGTCAAGAAAATGTATTCTATTTACATGTTGTTGCAAAACAAAATTCAAATGGTTAATAGTGATGTTACATTTGAATTCACATACAGTGTCTTCACCTCCATCCCAAACAAAAATGAGATAAATTATAGGTTCTCTATAGGGATTTGCTTCTCCAAAGATGTGGAAAAGCTCCCACCAACCCATATATAGGTTGGCATATGAAGGAGCTAATTTTGCCCCCAAATCCATTCCATGCCTCTGGAGAATCCCCATTCAAACTTAAAATAGTTGTGCATGAGAAGATATTCTAATGCAGATAATATGACATTTCTTCTAATTAAAGAACATAGGAATTTCAAGTATTCCTAACACACCTTCAGCTTTAGTGCAATTGACCTAGAGCAGTTTCAGGTTAGCACGCAATCAATTAAATGAAAAGGCTTTCCTTAGCGAACTGTATAGAAGTCTATAGGGAGAAGGATTAGAACATTTAAGATATCAAAAGTCATGAAGTTAGCATGCATGTGTTTTTTGGCTCTCACTTTTTACTTTCAACTTGTAATACCAAAACTAACCCGAGAGCTATTTTTTTTTACCTAAAACGAAGTTAGTGAAGAACATAAGAATTTCAAGCTAATCTTTTGCCTTTTGTTTTCTAAAGGATTGGAATACTAAATACTGAATATTGAGATTTTGTAATGCAAAGTCTTCAAATTTACCCAGTGCAAAGACACTAAAAAGCAAAATTGGGTTTGTTTTTATAAGGGCTTCAAAAGTATTGGAATGACATAAAATTTAAAAGAAAATATTTAAATTTGACCTTGCCTTCACGGCCTGTCGGCAACCTCACAGGCATCTATGAAACAAGGATGTGGGTGATATTTAGCAGGCTGTTTTACTGGCTGTGATGTTGTTATTTAAACTGATTACAGTGTTTTACTTGCAATACCAATAAAAGTAAATTTTTACCATTTTGGTCCATTGGCAGCTGGAAATCTCTCACTTTGTGTGAATCTATGCATTCATCTATGAAACAAGCCTGATACATCTATTAGCTAGTCTATCCTTAATATAAAACATTGAGATTATATTATTTTAAATAGCTAAGCACAATACAACATTACAAGGTATGACATCAAAACTATAACGTCTAAGATTATTTCTGTGTAGAATATTTCTATGTCCATGGAATTTTGTTTTTAGTTGCACTTTTTAATATATTTATGATAAGGAAATTTGCCATGAATTTGAACAGTCTTGTAGCCTAAAGTAAATAGAAAAATCCTATAAAAGCAGCTACTATAGAAAAGTATATCTCCAAAATATACTTGCATGGTACTGTAGTTGGACCTAACTAATGGAGATCTTATTTTTGCTTTATTTTGGGATAAATTAAAGTTTTTTTTATTGTAAAATACATTTAAATTGAGCTTAAATGGACATTGAACCCAAATGTTTTCTTTTTGTGATTCAATTAGGGCATGCAATTTTAAGCAACTTTCTAATTTACTCCTATTAGCAAATGTTCTTCATTCTCTTGGTATCTTTATTTGAAAAGCAAGAACGTAAGTGTAGATGCCGTTCCATTTTTGGTGAACAACCTGGGTTGTTCTTGCTGATTGGTGGATAAATTCATCCACCAATAAACAAGTGCTGTCCAGTGTTCTGGACTTTCTTTTTCAAATAAAGATAGTAAGAGAACAAAGAAAAATTTATAATAGGAGGGAATTAGAAAGTTGCTTAAAATTGCATGCTGTATCTGAATCACAAAAGAAAAAAAATTGGGTATCTCTTTAAGAGAAGTAGACATAGTATAACTGGGTTGATCAAGAACAATAGTTATTTGATCTATTCCACCTTTAGAAGAATATAGAATAGAAGAATATCTTCATTTGATGTATAAGTATGTTGGCGTGTTTCAGTTAGTACATGAGTAAGTCATGAAACAAATTCCTAACAAACTTAAAAATTAAAAGGACTTTTGATGATTAAAGAAGCACAAGTTAAAATAAAAGTTATATGAATCAGATAAATAATGCAAATTTAAACAACTTTTCAATTCATTTCCATTTCTGAGGTACCAGCTCCAAATAAGAATTTGCAAGAATTTACTTTTAAGTATTTAAGTATATGCATTTTGTGATTGGATGATGGCTGTCACATGATGCAGGGGAAAGAACAACTAAATTAACTTTGACATTTGTTTGAAAAAAACGTCGGCGGTTTAGGGGTTAATATATTTATTATAGTTGCGGTGGGGTCCAGGAGCAGCGGTTTAGGGGTTAATAAGTTTATTATAGTGGCAGCGGGGTCTGGGAGCGGCGGTTTAGGGGGTAATAAATTTATTTAGGTGGTGGCGGTGTAGGGGGGGCAGATTAGGGGTGTTTAGACTCGTACATGTTAGGGTGTTAGGTGCAGACATCTCCCATAGAAATCAATGGGATATCGGGCAGCAGCGAACATGTGCTTTCGCTGCTGTCAGACTCCCATTGATTTCTATGGGATCCGCCGCCTCCAGGGTGGCAGATTGAAAACCAGGTACGCTGGCATAGAATAGTGCCGAGCGTACCTGCTAGTTATTTGATAACTAGCAAAAGTAGTCAGATTGTGCCGAACATGAGTTCGGCACATCTGTAGTGACGTAAGAATCGATCTGTATCAGACTGAGACCGGCGGATCGTAGCTTACATCACTATATTCTAGTTTTGACAGTCTCTAGCCTTTGATAACAAAGGCGAATCAGCCTCGCCACAAATACGCTGCGGAATTCCAGCGTATTTGCGGTTGACGGCTTGATAACTAGAGGCCAATGCCTCTAATATATAAACTTTAAACGCAACACAAACCTATGTGATATAACTTATGTGGGTGTTATGGCAACTGTTAATACGTGTATGCTTAAATTCAGAGAATCACTAAGTTTCTCTAATGTGTAAACTTCAAATGGAACACAAACCTATGTGATATGATGTATGTGGGAGGTCCTGCATAGACAGCTGTAACAAAGTAATCCACAGTATGACCCTAATTTGTTAAACAGAGACTTTCAAAACATTATTATAATTTCTAAAATCTCAATCCTAAATATGCTGCTGTATACAGAATCTGCATTACAATACAAAATAGAAAGTGCAAAGTTTAAATGTAATAAAACAACCAAAGTCTAAAGTATTATAATATGCAAAGCACAAAGTGTAAATTTAGCAGAACTTCCATGTCATCCAGTGCTATATTGCACTGGGATTGTCTCTCCACATACAGAAATGCCGGGAAAGTCTCTTGAAGAAGTTTAGCAAAATCTGCCATTTTAGGATGCTGAGAAGGATCTTGCAGTGCTGGACGATCATTTTATATTATCTCATATGAGCTGAAAGCTTTATATCATAAGGCCCTTAGTGAAGACGGCTAAAGGTAGGGTGATCTTCAGGGGGTTAGTGTTAGGTTTTTATAAGGGGGGTTTGGGTGGGTTAGAGTAGGGGTATGTGGGTGGTGGGTTTTAATGTTGGGGGGGTTGTATTTTTTTTTACAGGTAAAAGAGCTGATTACTTTGGGGCAATGCCCCGCAAAAAGCCCTTTTAAGGGCTGGTAAAAGAGCTGATTACTTTTGTAATTTAGTATAGGGTAGGGCATTTTATTTTTTGGGGGGCTTTTTTATTTTATTAGGGGCTTAGATTAGGTGTAATTAGTTTAAACTTCTTGTAATTTTTTTTATTTTCTGTAATTTAGTGTTTGTTTTTTTGTACTATAGTTTAGTTTATTTAATTGTATTTAATTTTAGGTAATTGTAGTTAATTAATTGAATTAATTTAATGATTGAATAATTTAATAGTGTAGTGTTAGGTGTAATTGTAACTTAGGTTAGGATTTATTTTACAGGTAATTTTGTATTTAATTTAGCTAGGTAGCTATTACATAGTTATTAACTATTTAATAACTATTCTACCTAGTTAAAATAAATACAAAGTTGCCTGTAAAATAAAAATAATTCCTAAAATAGCTACAATATAATTATTAGTTATATTTTAGCTATCTTAGGGTTTATTTTACAGGTAAGTATTTAGTTTTAAATAGGAATAATTTAGTTAATGATAGTAAGTTTTATTTAGATTTATTAAAATAATATTAAAGTTAGGGGGGTGTTAGTGTTAGACTTAGGTTTATGGCTTAATAAGTTTAATATAGGTGGCGGCGGGGTCTGGGAGTGGCGGTTAAGGGATTAAACATTTAATTTAGTTGCGTCGGGGTCTGGGAGTGGCGGTTTAGGGGTTAATGAGTTTAATGTAGGTGGCGGCGGTGTAGTGGGGAGCAGGATATGGGTTAATAAATGTAATGTAGGTGGCGGTGGGCTCCGGGAGCGGCGGTTTAGGGGTTAAACAATTTATTTAGTTGCGGCGGGGTCTGGGATCCGCAGGATAGGGGTTAATAACTTTAATATAGGTGGCAGCGGTATAGGGAGCGGCAGATTAGGGGTTTATAGGTATAATGTAGGTGGCGGCGGGGTCCGGGAGCAGTGGTTTAGGGGTTAATATATTTATTATAGTTGCAGCAGGGTCCAGGAGCGGCAGTTTAGGGGGTAATAACTTTATTTAGGTGCGGGGGGCTCCAGGAGCGGCGGTTTAGGGGGTAAAACAGTATAGTTTAGTGTGGGTGCTTAGTGACAGGCTAGCAAGAAAGCTACAAAGAAGCCGATGAGCAGAGAGACCGATGACTATTAGTTAACAATAGTCCGCTGCTCATCGCACCGTACTTGGTGCGCGGCTTCTTGACAGCTTTCTTGATAACTTTGGCAAACGTATTCAGGTCCGCGGCGGCGATGGTAGGCGAGCTTAGGCGAGCGTATTGGGCCGGCGAATGCAGGTAAGTAGACGGTTTGCTACATAGAGGCCATTAAGTGATTCTCCATAGTTAAGTATATACATATTAACCTGCATAAATGTTATCAAGTAATAAAAATGCGATTAGTTCAACATGGGTTATGGTTTTTAGTGTACACAGTATACTAGCACCAATTGCAAGAGTATTGCATTCCAACTAAAGTACAACTATGGTCGATGCCTGCTAGTGTGAGGTCATACCCCGTATAGGTTACTTAAGAAATCTGAGAATTCAATGTATGACAGATCCAATATTAATAAGCAGCCCTAATAGTACTCTGGAGAGTTAAAAATGAAGGGTTCCATCTGCCCTTTCTCCTGACATGTTTCACTGGTTCTCTGGCTTTTTCGAAGGCCAAGGGTTACTTGACCAACCTAAGTTACCCAATTTAATTTATATTCCTGGTGTGATTTTATCCAGGAAAACAAGGTGACATACACAGGTATCAGGTAAGTATGCAAGATGTCAAGCAAGAAGGGCATACACATGTTCAAGGCATGTATGCTTGATCTCTGGAATAAGGTGCACATACATATGTATCAGGTAAGGATTTTTGGTCTCTGGAACAAGGTGAGCATACACAGGTACAAGATAAGTATGAAAGAGTGTCTGGAACAAGGTGAGCATACACAGGCAACAAGGTAAGTATGTTTTACTTCGCAGGGACCTAGAACAAGATTGGAAGACAATAACTTAGCCCAGAGGAATGGGCTGAGTGAGCTTTTATAGGAACTTCAAAACCTGATTCCTTCAGATGGAAGTTCCTATAATTTAGATACAGACCCTTTAAATATAAGTAGTTCACGGCTGAGCACGATTAGAGAGCTGCAGAGAGTCTCGGTCTTCCTTCTATGGAGAGCTAAATCTCAAAAGGATCAGGACAGGAGGTGCTGGAGCTGGCAGAACATTGCAAGCAGGAGGTTCTCAATTAAGCAAGCCCATACTTCTGGAAGGCAGCAGGCCTTCCAGAAGTATGATTAGGTTCAATGATTAGGTTCAATCCCGACTGTAGGTTAGGCTAATCTTTTGCCAGGCTTCAGGGAATAGTCCTGATATACTTTCACTTTTCAAATACAACTAATCATTCATAGTTCCTTGGAGGAGCCCCATTAAGGAGGGGTTATTGTCATGCTGCACCCCTGGCATCTTATCTACTGCAGTCCTGATACTATATGTCTTCGACAAAGAAACCCTTGCTAGCATTATGGCCTGTTCATTTGCTTGCTCATTTAAAACATCAACACCTTACTCCAATTGCTTTTGCATACTTTCTTTGCTACTTCAAATGTGCTTGTTCCTAGACAGCTAAGTTTTGATACCTTCCTTTTGTGTGCCTTTGGCCTGTATATTTGCTTTGATCTGTCTGACTGGGAATCACCCCAGGTATGTTATAGTGTATTTTTGCTTCTGCTTCATCTAGTAATGTATATGTGTGGTGCTGGATCCTTTTACTGTGCATAATCCTTGGCATGCTATACTATGCTACCTTCTTCTGCTCCTACTGGTATCATATATTTGTTACAGATATATTCACTTTGAATGACCCCTGGTCTGTAATACTATGCTGCCCATTCCTATTGATATTGTATATTTGCATAACCTTTCGCTTTTGCCCAATGCTGCCCATCTGTGCCAACACTGTCAGCCTCCCAGCTGAATCTAACAAATTACATTTCATTGCTGCATTTACTCTGTCTATATTGCCAGGTAGGTCAAGTCCTAGGCAACATGTGTTGAGTTAATTATACTCTATACATTTGCAACAGCTTCTTGTACCTTCATTTGGACTCACAAGATCTGCTCATGGCAATTTTTGAATTTCTATTTACAAACAGATAAAACAACAAATGTTTTTGCTTTGCTCTTTAATGTTTGATTTAGAGCTTAAAGGATTGCATTAATGTAAGTTTGTTTCCATCAGTGTTCAATTCGTCGACTAAGACTAGACTAAAATGAGCATAATACTAAAGAAATTCTGATGACTAAAATGCGACTAAAACTAAAACGACATTTTAGTCAAAAGACTATGACTAAAACTAAATATAAATGGCATTTTAGTCAAGACTATGACTAAAACTAAAACTAAATTTAAATTTGCTGTCAAAATTAATAGTATGCAATTTGTTATAATCAATTCATATCTAATTACTGCTCTTTTATATAAAAAAGCAAAGCTATCTTCTTGTTTATTTATGAAACTTGGCTTTATTTAATTTTAAGATAAATTAAGACGTTATATACCACAACAGTTAAATCTGGATTGCATGTTAAAACCTTAATACCATTAATAAAAACAGGTTAATAAACCTTTACTCACGAAGTATATAATGAGTTTGGAAGTTTTAGAGCAGTGTTAATTTTGTTGCCGAAAATTTTTCGAATCTGTGAGCAGTCAATTGATTCTTCCTATTTAAAAAAGAATAATCCAACAGACCTCCGGAGCTTGATAAATGGGCCCCTAAGACTAAATTGACATTTGCCATCAAAATGTATGTACATGCATTTTATTTATATAACCCACAAGGAATCATTCATGAAAAAGAATTGTCCAGTGCTAAAATCTTAAAGGGACCCTAAACACCTGCTGGAAATGCTTTAAACTAACTTTTACTGATTATCCTAAATTAACTGATTGTAATGCTGTATGAAGTCTTTATCTTACTGCATTCTATTGTAGATAAAAGCTTTACAATGTAAACGTTGATCTGCAGCATTGTA
The DNA here is from genome assembly GCF_027579735.1 of Bombina bombina. Classification (NCBI taxonomy): domain Eukaryota; kingdom Metazoa; phylum Chordata; class Amphibia; order Anura; family Bombinatoridae; genus Bombina; species Bombina bombina. The sequence goes on along the minus strand of NC_069503.1, from coordinate 314,786,575 downwards.
TAAGCTATGCAAACTGCCATCTTGTAACGTGCGTTCCACAACACTGTGTCACGTGATTAGCTATTACTAAATCATAGTGAGCCCTGCAGTGTCTGACAAGAACGGCTTCAGGCACTGTTATGTTTATAAATAGCACGAGGAGGGAAGGAAGTGTGAGGGGGGAGGAGAGGTGGAGAGAGCGAGGCACGGGGGGGGGAAGAAAGAAAGCAAACTCACGCTGCATAAAAATTGTAACAAGAGACATTCATCTACCTTACATATGATCTCCGGAGCCTTTCTTCCCCCTGTGCCTCCCTCTCCACCTCTCCTCCCCCTCACACTTCCTTTCCCTGCTCGTTCTATTTATAAACATAATAGTGCCTGAAGCCGTTCTTGTCAGACACTGCAGGGCTCACTGTGATTTAGTAATAGCTGGTGCCGTGTGCATCACATGACACAGTGTTGTGAAACCTACTTTAACAAATGGCAGCGTGCATAGCACATCCAATGCTGCAAATCAATGTTTAAATTATAAGCTTTTATCAAAAACAAAATGCAGTAAGATGAACAGACTGCATACAGCATTGCTAGTTAGTTTATTTTGCACAATTAGAAAAAGTTAGTTTAGAATATGTTAATCAGGTGTTGAGGTTCCCTTTAATATTGAGTTTTTCTTTACAGCTGTTGACCAAGAGGTAATAAGCTTAAATATTGCTTCATGACACCAGCAGTACTTGTGTTGTACCTTCAGCCTTCCATGATCACCTCTTAACATTGCTTGTAGTTTATTCTGAGTGTTTCCCACGTTATGGAATGTGCACCTGGACATGGGATGTACAGCTCTTTATTCTGAAAGCATCGCCCAAGATATGGAATGTGAGCCCAGTTCATTCTGAGAGTGCTGCACAATGAGTATGAGATTGTTGCTCCAGACATGGAATGTGCTCCCAGTCCAATCTATGAGTGTACTCAATTTTCATGTTTTTGAATAGATTTTCTAGAGAAGTTTATTTTGCCCAAAGAGGCACAAAGCATGCCATGTTAGAGGCAAGCTTGGAAGTGTAGATAGGCCACAGACAGATGATAGCTAGATAGGTAGATAGAGAGATAGATAGATGATAGATAGATAGATAGATAGATAGATAGATAGATAAAGACATAAACAGATAGATAGATAGATATTTGCAATGAGGTTGCTGCTCAGGACATTGAATGTGTTCCTAGTCCAGTCTGTGAGTATACTCTATTTTTAAGTTTTTGAATAGCTTTTCTAGGGAGGTTATTAGGGCCAAAGAGGCACAAAGCAAGCAATGTTAGAGACAAGCATAGAAGAATGAGTTTAAAAAATGCAAACACTTGTGAAGCAGCTATTGAGGCTGAAACTAAATCCTCTGTTTTATGTACATAGATACAGTAGATAGATGGATAGATAGATGATAGATAGATAGATAGATAGATCGAAAGATATGTAAATATTAAATATTGCATTTAGACTAATTACTGTCACATACTCTGCTACAAAGTACAATAATTGTTACACTCCTAATGCACGTGCACATTCTAACAAATAACCCCACTCAATGAACACATTAACCTGTAACACACTTATATATGTACAGACACATTTAAACATTAGAAGAGCCATTCAAATACAGGTGTATTTTCAGGTGTCTGCTGGGTCTCAGGAAACAGACTGCATGGTACTATAAGCTCTGGAAGTCAAACCAAGGTTGCTCTGTTCCCCCAGATCTCTGCATTCCTTTAGGATTTGGCTATATTTTTCTTTATTTAACTGATCTTACCTGTAAAATTAATTTGTCTGACCTCTGCTTGCTGTTAATATTAACAAACTGCTAGAAATATTCACCCATCATCAAAGCTTGATGGACAGTTATCTGTCATTTATACCCGCCCCACTAGCAACTTTTAGCTTTGACTTTGTTTCTGAACTCTTGATTTTTATTTGCCTTGTGGAGCTCCAGTCCTGTTATTTCTGATCACCTGCCTCCTTTCAAGTTGATAGCTACATTTCCAGTGTCCCAGTTACCAATCTTTTTCCTTGGCCTAGATTTGCTGCTCTGTATTATGTCTCAGGGGATCAATTCTTGTTAATCACTACATCTGTTATGCAGCTCACTGTATGTGTAGTATTCTCTAGTCTTTTTTTCTGTCATTATTTATTAACTTGTATATTTCTAAATACTCATAGTTGCCTGAAATTTCTATTTATCACAGTATTTCCTGTGAATAACCTGTTTTGCATTGTTCCTCGTTATCTGCCATTTACAATATTTTCCTGTCTACCCTGTTCAGTAGAATAACACCTTAATGTATTTCTTGTGTAAAGTGTATTTTAAGCCTCAAAAAGCGAGTGAAAAACAAAAATGTTATTATTAACAATAGGGTTAATTAACCCCAGGGTAAGAGTGTATAAACAATAAAACGAAATACAGAGAACAAAAAGGCTGACCGGTTTCGGCGTCTGCCTTAATCCTAGCCTGCTTAAAAGTGTTTGTAAATCCACAACTTAAAAACCCACCTCTGTGTTTCAATTGGGTGTGGAATTCACACCTTTCTAATAATTAACCAATGTAAAACATCCAAAATAATCTGACACCTGTGTTCCCTACTGACATCACTACTAATAGGTGTGGCGATGTCGGTTCAGCCATCATTAAAGTTTTAACTATATACTTTCCATTGCTGTCAACCAGACTGCATAAAAATGCTCATCGCCACATCTATTCTACAAGTTAAAGTTGTATATAATTAGACATTTTGCTTATATAACCAAAAAATGCGTCTATATATTCTCATTTATATATGTACATATCTCCGTATATGAAATGCTGTCTAATACCTTGCGTTCTTTGAGCGTTACAACATTTTAGAAAAGAAAGTAAGGAAACCTGGGACTGCCTAGGTCCGATATAACTCACTGTCAAATAGTGTATGAATCCTCATAGCAAAGGATTCGGATTCAGCTGAACAGAGTATGTAAATGTTTGTTTACTATAGTGACGTATAAGTCACACCTCTAGTTTCGCCCTATAGGCTTACGTTCCCCTAAGCTTCCACAGCATTAGTTCGCCTCCCACTCGAGTGATGTGCGTAGAGGGGGTGTGTCAAAGAACCCCTTGCCTCTTATTAAACGGAATCGCCAATGGGATCGCTCAAGTAAAATACCCTCACTCAATCAGTGTCCATTCATCCCTTGTAGGTGCGGCTAAATGACTCTGACCAGATACTCTGCTGTGCTTCATCTTACGTGTATACCTGACTATATGTGATGCGAGTGCTTCGCTAGGGGGGATCAGGGCTCTCAGCAATAAGAAGTTTAAGCAGATATTTTCTTCGCTACAGATGCGATAATAAATCTGCTCTGTGAACAGAGTGTGTATAAATACTGTGTTACTTTACTCCCTATTACCTCATTATGATCGTATGGGCATTACACTTAAACCTGAAAAACATCATATAATACATTGCTATAATTGAGTACATCCTCTGTTATATGTGTTCAAAATCAGTTTAGAATGTATTATAAGGAGCTGGGCGGAAAATGTGTATGTTGTGTGTGGTAGTGAGGGAAGATAAGAGGAAATGGTGGACTGAGGGGTGGGAACAGGAATGGGGTTAGGGATGTGTGGGAATAAAAGAGTGGGATAGTGTATGAAAACCTGAGGTGAAAATAGTTGGGAAGCAAGGAGAGTTGAGGGGGGAAGGGGAAGGGATGGGAGTGGAAGGTAGATAGGGGAAGAGTGAGGGTAGTAGGGGGGAGGGGGGAGTGGGGGGTTAAGTGAGGGGGGGGGAGAAGGGGGAGGTGGGGGTGGGGGGGGGAAAAGAAAGTGGAAAAATGATGTAGGAAAGGGAAGTAGGAGAAAGAGAGAGAGTGGTGGTAAATGGAGGGTTGAGAGGGAAAAAGGGGGGGGGGGGAAAGGTAAAACAGGACTGAGCCTGAAGGATGGGGGACTACAGCTACCAAAAATTAATTAAATCAAACTCTGAGTTCAGACCCTCTGGAGACCTGGTTCTCAAACGAAAGATCCAGAAGGCCTCTCTCTCTCCCAGTTTCTGGGTTCTATCAAGCCCTCTGTTCTGTACAGGGACCTTCTCAATGATGGTCCACGAAAAGTACCTGGGATCTTTTTGGTGTATCACTGAAAAGTGATTGATCAGAGGCGTTGTTAGCTCCCCTGCTCTAATATCAGCCAGATGTTCCTTTATTCTAACTCGTGCCTCCCTGGTCGTTAGACCTACATATTGGAGGGCACAATGTGTGCATGATATTAAATATACCACAAAATTTGACCGGCAATTTAAGTACAGTCTCTTCTGGAAGGTTTCACCTGTGACCAAGGACCTGAATGAATCTCCCACTACCACTCTTTCACACGCCTTGCAGCAAAGGAAATTGCATCTATATGTACCATTCAGTCTTAACCAGGTTGAGCCACTGGTTTCTTCCTGTTTCAGTTTAGTGGGGGCTATTATATTGCCTATCGTACGATTCCTTTTGTAAGCGAATCGTATGCCATCATTCACTATATCTTTTAATGCATCATCAGCCAAGAGAAGTTGATAGTTGTTTTTGATTATCTGGCATATCTGGTGGTACTGCCGTGAATAATCAGTTGTAAACTGAATTTTGCTACCTTCATTTAGTTGTTCCCACCATTTCCTGTCTTTCCTCCTATTACTGTTTTTGTTCTTCGGTTTGCTTCTAGATTGTTCAAGTAGCTTAGCCCTATCCATTCTACTGACCAAATTTCTTTCTTTGGTGACTATCGATTTTTGGTAACCTCTCTCTAACAACCTAGTTGTGAGCTCATCCGCTTGTTTTTCATATAACAAGCAGATAAACTGCCCCCTTGCTACCCCTTTGAAAACCCTCTTTGGATGGCAGCTTGTTGCATGTAGGAGTGAGTTACCTGAGATCGGTTTTCGATAGGTTTCAGTCCTAATTTTCTGACCTGTCTGGCCCTTCAGTGTAATATCTAGAAAGTTAACTGTATGTTCCTGAACATCTGAAGTGAAACTGATCCCTACCGTATTTTGGTTTAAACCCTTGATAAACTCTTCTAGATCTTCTCTCGATCCCTTCCAGATGAACAGCAGGTCGTCTATGAACTGTCGGTACCACACTATCTCCTGCCTGAAGGGGTCTCGCTCTCCAAAGACCTGGGAGAGCTCCCACCAACCCATAAATAGGTTGGCGTATGAGGGGGCAAACTTGGCCCCCATAGCCGTCCCACGCCTCTGGAGAAAGAACTCCCCCTCAAACAGGAAATAGTTGTGGGTAAGAAGAAACTTGGTTACTCTTATAACATACTTAATAAATGCCTGATTCCCTCTGTACCATCTGGAGAGAAAAAATTCTAAAGCCTCGAGTCCCTTCTCATGGGGTATAGTTGAATAAAGAGACTTGACATCAACAGTTAACCAATGATAATTGCTTTGCCAAGTAACCTCAGTAAGTATATTGAGGACATGTTTTGTGTCAGCTAAAAAGTTCCAAAGGGTGTTTACCATTGGCTGTAGAATGTCATCCAGCCATTCAGAAAGGTGTTCAGTGAGTGAGCCAATCCCGCTGACAATTGGTCTCCCCTGGACATTATCAATAGACTTATGTACTTTCGGTAGGTGATTAAACACTGGTATAGCTGGATTCTGTACAAGTAGATACGTTTTAGTTTCCTGATCAATAAAGCCCAGATCAACCCCATCATCCACCAGGGAGACCAATTGTCGCTGAAATGACCTAGTAGGATCCTGTTGTAGTGTTTCATAATCTGATTCTGTTCTCAGCTGCCTCCAAGCTTCTTGAACAAATTTGATTCTATCCTGAACCACAATGGCTCCGCCCTTGTCAGCAGATCTAATCACCAAACTCCTGTTATTTTTTAAGCTATTTAGAGCTTCCTTCTGTCTGCGTGTTAAATTGGATTCCTGGCCCCTATGTGTAGTATATTGGAGCCTGACTAGATCACCTTCTACTCTTTTTTGGAATTTCTCCAAGAGGGGACCCCTACTTTGTAGGGGGTAAAATGAAGATTTGCTCTTTAGTTTTGGAGTACTTAGGCTCCTGGCCCCTTCCTCTTCTAACTCCCCTTGGAGAGATTCCAAGACTCTAACGTCACAGAGTTCCTGAAAATTCATAGCTGCGCTGCAATCCCCATTCTCTATCTCATTGTCTGTGGAACGTGGACTCTCATCTGATTCGTGGTACTCCCTTGTTTCTAACTTGAAATGCTTCTTAAGGGTTATATTACGTATCATCTTGTTAATGTCCAAAAGGGTCTTAAATAGGTTAAAGTCCATAGTTGGTACAAAGGTTAAACCTAAGCTAAGAACCTCCAATTCAGATTTATTTAATACATAACTTGACAAATTGATAACATTTAGTCGCTGTAGTTTCCCCTCATTCGTCCTCTTCTTTGGGGATATCTTCTTTGTTCCCTCGGTTGTTGATAATGTTCTGGAATGTCTCTTCCCCCCCCTTCTGATGTTCTTGGGGGTATCCGAAAAACCTGCTCGATCTGGGATCTTTCAGTATCTCCTGAGGGCCCTTGGCTTATTCTAGGTTGTGTCGGTTCTTCCCTGTAGTGTGAAGTAGTTGGTACTGAGCCTTGCCCCTTGTTCTTCAGGAACGGGGGGAGCCGATTTGATCCCTCCTTCGGTCTTACCATTGCTTCCTGTGCTGCTAGATCTTCTCCTGAGGAGGAGCCTTCATCCCAGGATTCACTCGTCTGTCTCTATTCACCCTTGATCGGTTGCCCGTTCAGCCCCTGTTGTAAAACGGGGTTTGTTTGTTTTGTTCCTTTCTTAGGGCAAAACGATCTCTCCTGTTCCAGACGTAGACTCTATTTAGGTTATAATCTTGTAAATCACGTAGATATTTCATGCGTTTTGCTTCTAATAATGCAGATTTGGCTTCTGCCAACACTTTTTGCAAAGTGGCATCAAATTTCAAGAAGCTTGGTTCCTCACTTCTCTTATTGAGTTCGTCCTGTAATTCCTTAATTTTGGTGCCGAGATCCTTAATGGCCTTTATCTTGAATTCACAAATCAAATGAACACTGTGTTAAATGATCGTTCCACCTCTCTATAAAAGATTTGTCATCTGTGATGTAAGTTGGAAATTTATTCAATCTCAAACCTCTAGGTACCAGGCCTAGCTCCAGATATTTATTCAGGGTGTTCACATCCCATTTTAATTGATCTTCCTTTATGAGGAGGAATTCTACTTCCTCAAAAAGATTAATCAAGCTATAATTTGTTTTATTGAGCGAGAAGATTTGATTGCAGTCCCCGGCTGCTGTCTCTCTCTCTTCAGCTGTGTGTAGGGAAAACAAAACTGGTGTCCTGGACATAACAATCTCACCCTCCATACCCTTTATTGCGGAGTGATGAGCAAAAAATGTACACAATAAATACGTACCCCACCCTGAGCTCGGCCAAAGCTCCAGCTAATGCTATAAACAGTCAGTGAAAAATAGGGGTGCTGAGGTTGGGTGTGTACATTGTGTAAAATTTCATATGTAGATATAATAAATCACATTGCACAACCAGCTTGGTTAAACAGACAAAAGTTCATAATCATGCTATGTCAGTGGGTCAACCCCAATTTCCCCTGACAATAGCCAAATTAGAATAAAAAATGTCCTATATATATCTGTGAAACTCTCCAATGCAGTCAAATGATATCACTTGTAAATATATCGCAAACAGACTCACCACAGTCCTGTTTCAGGTTAATCTTTCTCCTTTATCCTTGTGGTGTAGTTGATTTTATCCTTGTTCTGATGCTCCTATTTGCAACTGGTGAGTGTCCAAGCTGGGAATTGCTAAACCTCCGCAATAGGGGAATTAGAAGGTGTTTGAACTCGCTGTATGTGCTCACAATGGCCAAACAATTCAAATTTCACAAGAAAAAACTGTTAGGAACACAAAAAAGCGAGTGAAAAACAAAATTTTTATTATTAACAATAGGGTTAATTAACCCCAGGGTAAGAGTGTATAAACAATAAAACGAAATACAGAGAACAAAAAGGCTGACCGGTTTCGGCGTCTGCCTTAATCCTAGCCTGCTTAAAAGTGTTTGTAAATCCACAACTTAAAAACCCACCTCTGTGTTTCAATTGGGTGTGGAATTCACACCTTTTTAATAATTAACCAATGTACAACATCCAAAATAATCTGACACCTGTGTTCCCTACTGACATCACTACTAATAGGTGTGGCGATGTCGGTTCAGCCATCAATAAAGTTTTAACTATATACTTTCCATTGCTGTCAACCAGACTGCATAAAAATGCTCATCGCCACATCTATTCTACAAGTTAAAGTTGTATATAATTAGACATTTTGCTTATATAACCAAAAAATGCGTCTATATATTCTCATTTATATATGTACATATCTCCGTATATGAAATGCTGTCTAATACCTTGCGTTCTTTGAGCGTTACAACATTTTAGAAAAGAAAGTAAGGAAACCTGGGACTGCCTAGGTCCGATATAACTCACTGTCAAATAGTGTATGAATCCTCATAGCAAAGGATTCGGATTCAGCTGAACAGAGTATGTAAATGTTTGTTTACTATAGTGACGTATAAGTCACACCTCTAGTTTTGCTCTATAGGCTTACGTTCCCCTAAGCTTCCACAGCATTAGTTCGCCTCCCACTCGAGTGATGTGCGTAGAGGGGGTGTGTCAAAGAACCCCTTGCCTCTTATTAAACGGAATCGCCAATGGGATCGCTCAAGTAAAATACCCTCACTCAATCAGTGTCCATTCATCCCTTGTAGGTGCGGCTAAATTACTCTGACCAGATACTCTGCTGTGCTTCATCTTGCATGTATACCTGACTATATGTGATGCGAGTGCTTCGCTAGGGGGGATCAGGGCTCTCATCAATAAGAAGTTTAAGCAGATATTTTCTTCGCTACAGATGCGATAATAAATCTGCTCTGTGAACGGAGTGTGTATAAATACTGTGTTACTTTACTCCCTATTACCTCATTATGATCGTATGGGCATTACACTTAAACCTGAAAAACATCATATAATACATTGCTATAATTGAGTACATCCTCTGTTATATGTGTTCAAAATCAGTTTAGAATGTATTATAAGGAGCTGGGCAGAAAATGTGTATGTTGTGTGTGGTAGTGAGGGAAGATAAGAGGAAATGGTGGACTGAGGGGTGGGAACAGGAATGGGGTTAGGGATGTGTGGGAATAAAAGAGTGGGATAGTGTATGAAAACCTGAGGTGAAAATAGTTGGGAAGCAAGGAGAGTTGAGGGGGGGGGGGGGGGAAGGGAGGGGAGTGGAAGGGAGATAGGGGAAGAGTGAGGGTAGTAGGGGGGAGGGGGGAGTGGGGGGTTAAGTGAGGGGGGGAGAAGGGGGAGGTGGGGGTGGGGGGGAAAAGAAAGTGGAAAAATGATGTAGGAAAGGGAAGTAGGAGAAAGAGAGAGAGTGGTGGTAAATGGAGGGTTGAGAGGGAAAAAGGGGGGGGGGAAGGCAAAACGGGACTGAGCCAAGGGCCCTCAGGAGATACTGAAAGATCCCAGATCGAGCAGGTTTTTCAGATACCCCCAAGAACATCAGGAAGGGGGGGGAAGAGACATTCCAGAACATTATCAACAACCGAGGGAACAAAGAAGATATCCCCAAAGAAGAGGACGAATGAGGGGAAACTACAGCGACTAAATGTTATCAATTTGTCAAGTTATGTATTAAATAAATCTGAATTGGAGGTTCTTAGCTTAGGTTTAACCTTTGTACCAACTATGGACTTTAACCTATTTAAGACCCTTTTGGACGTTAACAAGATGATACGTAATATAACCCTTAAGAAGCATTTCAAGTTAGAAACAAGGGAGTACCACGAATCAGATGAGAGTCCACGTTCCACAGACAATGAGATAGAGAATGGGGATTGCAGCGCAGCTATGAATTTTCAGGAACTCTGTGACGTTAGAGTCTTGGAATCTCTCCAAGGGGAGTTAGAAGAGGAAGGGGCCAGGAGCCTAAGTACTCCAAAACTAAAGAGCAAATCTTCATTTTACCCCCTACAAAGTAGGGGTCCCCTCTTGGAGAAATTTCAAAAAAGAGTAGAAGGTGATCTAGTCAGGCTCCAATATACTACACAAAGGGGCCAGGAATCCAATTTAACACGCAGACAGAAGGAAGCTCTAAATAGCTTAAAAAATAACAGGAGTTTGGTGATTAGATCTGCTGACAAGGGCGGAGCCATTGTGGTTCAGGATAGAATCAAATTTGTTCAAGAAGCTTGGAGGCAGCTGAGAACAGAATCAGATTATGAAACACTACAACAGGATCCTACTAGGTCATTTCAGCGACAATTGGTCTCCCTGGTGGATGATGGGGTTGATCTGGGTTTTATTGATCAGGAAACTAAAACGTATCTACTTGTACAGAATCCAGCTATACCAGTGTTTAATCACCTACCGAAAGTACATAAGTCTATTGATAATGTCCAGGGGAGACCAATTGTCAGCGGGATTGGCTCACTCACTGAACACCTTTCTGAATGGCTGGATGACATTCTACAGCCAATGGTAAACACCCTTTGGAGCTTTTTAACTGACACAAAACATGTCCTCAATTTACTTACTGAGGTAACTTGGCAAAGCAATTATCATTGGTTAACTGTTGATGTCAAGTCTCTTTATTCAACTATACCCCATGAGAAGGGACTCAAGGCTTTAGAATTTTTTCTCTCCAGTTGGTACACAGGGAATCAGGCATTTATTAAGTATGTTATAAGAGTAACCAAGTTTCTTCTTACCCACAACTATTTCCTGTTTGAGGGGGAGTTCTTTCTCCAGAGGCGTGGGACGGCTATGGGGGCCAAGTTTGCCCCCTCATACGCCAACCTATTTATGGGTTGGTGGGAGCTCTCCCAGGTCTTTGGAGAGCGAGACCCCTTCAGGCAGGAGATAGTGTGGTACCGACGGTTCATAGACGACCTGCTGTTCATCTGGAAGGGATCGAGAGAAGATCTAGAAGAGTTTATCAAGGGTTTAAACCAAAATACGGTAGGGATCAGTTTCACTTCAGATGTTCAGGAACATACAGTTAACTTTCTAGATATTACACTGAAGGGCCAGACAGGTCAGAAAATTAGGACTGAAACCTATCGAAAACCGATCTCAGGTAACTCACTCCTACATGCAACAAGCTGCCATCCAAAGAGGGGTTTCAAAGGGGTAGCAAGGGGGCAGTTTATCCGTTTAAGAAGAAACTGTACTAGTCATCATATATATGAAAAACAAGCGGATGAGCTCACAACTAGGTTGTTAGAGAGAGGTTACCAAAAATCGATAGTCACCAAAGAAAGAAATTTGGTCAGTAGAATGGATAGGGCTAAGCTACTTGAACAATCTAGAAGCAAACCGAAGAACAAAAACAGTAATAGGAGGAAAGACAGGAAATGGTGGGAACAACTAAATGAAGGTAGCAAAATTCAGTTTACAACTGATTATTCACGGCAGTACCACCAGATATGCCAGATAATCAAAAACAACTATCAACTTCTCTTGGCCGATGATGCATTAAAAGATATAGTGAATGATGGCATACGATTCGCTTACAAAAGGAATCGTACAATATGCAATATAATAGCCCCCACTAAACTGAAACAGGAAGAAACCAGTGGCTCAACCTGGTTAAGACTGAATGGTACATATAGATGCAATTTCCTTTCCTGTAAGGCGTGTGAAAGAGTGGTAGTGGGAGATTCATTCAGGTCCTTGGTCACATATGAAACCTTCCAGAAGAGACTGTGCTTAAATTGCCGGTCAAATTTCATGGTATATTTAATATCATGCACACATTGTGCCCTCCAATATGTAGGTCTAACGACCAGGGAGGCACAAGTTTGAATAAAGGAACATCTGGCTGATATTAGAGCAGGTGAGCTAACAACGCCTCTGATCAATCACTTTTCAGTGATACACCAAAAAGATCCCAGGTACTTTTCATGGACCATCATTGAGAAGGTCCCTGTACAGAACAGAGGGCTTGATAGAACCCAGAAACTGGGAGAGAGAGAGGCCTTCTGGATCTTTTGTTTGAGAACCAGGTCTCCAGAGGGTCTGAACTCAGAGTTTGATTTAATTAATTTTTGGTAGCTGTAGTCCCCCATCCTTCAGGCTCAGTCCCGTTTTACCTTTCCCCCCCCTTTTTCCCTCTCAACCCTCCATTTACCACCACTCTCTCTCTTTCTCCAACTTCCCTTTCCTACATCATTTTTCCACTTTCTTTCCCCCCCCAGCCCCACCTCCCCCTTCTTCCCCCCCTCACTTAACCCCCCACTCCCCCTCCCCCCTACTACCCTCACTCTTCCCCTATCTCCCTTCCACTCCCCTCCCTTCCCCTTCCCCCCCTCAACTCTCCTTGCTTCCCAACTATTTTCACCTCAGGTTTTCATACACTATCCCACTCTTTTATTCCCACACATCCCTAACCCCATTCCTGTTCCCACCCCTCAGTCCACCATTTCCTCTTATCTTCCCTCACTACCACACACAACATACACATTTTCCGCCCAGCTCCTTATAATACATTCTAAACTGATTTTGAACACATATAACAGAGGATGTACTCAATTATAGCAATGTATTATATGATGTTTTTCAGGTTTAAGTGTAATGTCCATACGATCATAATGAGGTAATAGGGAGTACACAGTATTTATACACACTCCGTTCACAGAGCAGATTTATTATCGCATCTGTAGCAAAGAAAATATCTGCTTAAACTTCTTATTGATGAGTGCCCTGATCCCCCCTAGCGAAGCACTCGCATCACATATAGTCAGGTATACACGTAAGATGAAGCACAGCAGAGTATCTGGTCAGAGTCATTTAGCCGCACCTACAAGGGATGAATGGACACTGATTGAGTGAGGGTATTTTACTTGAGCGATCCCATTGGCGATTCCGTTTAATAAGAGGCAAGGGGTTCTTTGACACACCCCCTCTACGCACATCACTCGAGTGGGAGGCGAACTAATGCTGTGGAAGCTTAGGGGAACGTAAGCCTATAGGGCGAAACTAGAGGTGTGACTTATACGTCACTATAGTAAACAAACATTTACATACTCTGTTCAGCTGAATCCGAATCCTTTGCTATGAGGATTCATACACTATTTGACAGTGAGTTATATCGGACCTAGGCAGTCCCAGGTTTCCTTACTTTCTTTTCTAAAATGTTGTAACGCTCAAAGAACGCAAGGTATTAGACAGCATTTCATATACGGAGATATGTACATATATAAATGAGAATATATAGACGCATTTTTTGGTTATATAAGCAAAATGTCTAATTATATACAACTTTAACTTGTAGAATAGATGTGGCGATGAGCATTTTTATGCGGTCTGGTTGACAGCAATGGAAAGTATATAGTTAAAACTTTAATGAAGTGATGTCAGTAGGGAACACAGGTGTCAGATTATTTTGGATGTTTTACATTGGTTAATTATTAGAAAGGTGTGAATTCCACACCCAATTGAAACACAGAGGTGGGTTTTTAAGTTGTGGATTTACAAACACTTTTAAGCAGGCTAGGATTAAGGCAGACGCCGAAACAGGTCAGCCTTTTTGTTCTCTGTATTTCGTTTTATTGTTTATACACTCTTACCCTGGGGTTAATTAACCCTATTGTTAATAATAAAATTTTTGTTTTTCACTCGCTTTTCGGTGCTCCTAACAGTTTTTTCTTGTGAAATTTGAATTTTTTGGCCATTGTGAGCACATACAGCGAGTTCAAACACCTTCTAATTCCCCTATTGCAGAGTTTTAGCAATTCCCAGCTTGGACACTCACCAGTTGCAAATAGGAGCATCAGAACAACGATAAAATCAACTACACCACAAGGATAAAGGAGAAAGATTAACCTGAATCAGGACTTTGGTGAGTCTGTTTGCGATATATTTACAAGTGAAATCATTTGACTGCATTGGAGAGTTTCACAGATATATATAGGACATTTTTTATTCTAATTTGGCTATTGTCAGGGGAAATTGGGGTTGACCCACTGACATAGCATGATTATGAACTTTTGTCTGTTTAACCAAGCTGGTTGTGCAATGTGATTTATTATATCTACATATGAAATTTTACACAACGTACACACCCAAGCTCAGCACCCCTATTTTTCACTGACTGTATTTTAAGCCACTACTATAAACTCAATGCTTTATGATAGTCTTACACTAAAAGACTTGCACAGAAACCAACACATGCATACACATGCATATGCTTGCAGCAACACAGAGAAACAATGGATAAGATAAAATGTTTACACAAACTGTAGTCCTGTGTTTACATAAAGGGACATGAAACCCAAAATATTTATTTCATGATTCATATAGAGAATACAATTTTAAACAATATTCCCATTTGTTTCTATTATTTAATTTGATTTATTCTTTAGGTATCCTTTGTTGAAGAAATATTAATGCACATGGGTGAGTCAGTAACACGAGGCATCTATGTGCAGCCACCAATCAACATTTACTGAGCATATTTTGGTATATTTCATGCCACCATTTCACCGCAAAATGTGATCATGTAAAAAAATCATTAACGTTTTCACAAGCTTTGGGTTTCTCACTGAAATTATTTACATACTACTTGTGAAATAGCAGACATACATGGCTTGACACCGGGATAACAAGACTACTGGCTGAGTTCGGTCTAATAGAGGAGTATCCCATGATCATTACATTATACTTGGGCCATGGAGCCAGAGGAGGTGGCATGAGCTGTTTATCTTCAGGGACAGATGTTGGAAACCCATATCACACAGTTGCAGAATATGGATTCCAAGCTCGAGGCTATTACCGCTCAACTCTCCTTACTAGTTACAGCGAGGAATACCGCTCCTGATGTTTCACCACCAGTCCCTACTACTAGTACTGTGACTTCTGGAAGTATACTCCGGATACCTTGCCTTACAAGTATGAAGGTAATACTGATTGCGGGGGCTTTCTTAACCAATGCAGGCTGCACTTTCGCAATGATCCTCACACCTTTCAGTCTCACCAGTCAAGGGTCACCTTTATCATTTCCTTACTGAAAGACAAGGCCCTAGCCTGGGTCTCTCCTCTCTTGGAAAATAATGCTCCACTCCTGCATGATGCTGATGATTTCATTTCTGCTTTATTTTCTGTGTTTGGGACTTCTGGTCATACCTCTGCTGCAGAATATTCTCTTCTGGGTTTCCGGCAGGGCAATAGAACTGTGGCACAATTCGACATTGAGTTTCGCACCTTGGCACTTGAAACCACTTGGGATGGCATTGCTCTCAAAGCCGCCTTTAGGAGGGGTCTACATGAACGCATCAAAGATTAACTCACTTATCGGGATATTCCGTCTTCTTTGGATGATGCTTTGTATCAGTCTAGACACTCGCTTTCAGGAGAAACAAGCCAAGATAGACAGAAGAAGGAGGGTCCTTCCCTCCCGTCCTCCTCTTCGTCCGGTTTAGGCAGTATCCTCTACCCCTTCAGCAGCTCCATTTACCTCAGTGGAGGAACCCATGGATCTCTCCTCCTTCAAACCTTCAGAGTCTGAAAGACAGAGAAGAAGGAGACTGAGACTATCGGCTAGCTTACGAGTTTTGCGTTAGGGGGGTGCGTTAGTTACGTGTACTTTATTTCCTTTGCCCACTTTTCTTAACATAGGTATTATGAGTCTCAAAACAACATCGTAACGCGTCACGGTAACACAACTACCGCGTTTCTTTTATACGCGTTATCACAGCAGCGTTAAACATTCTCCCATAGAGATCAATGAGAAATCAAAGAAGCACGCATTTTTCAACTAACACTCGATCTCGCGAGAAATACGCACTGCTCTGTCATATTACGTATACCACATAATGCACAACAAAAACACAGCTCAAATGTACTAACAACATGGAGAGGAACAGGACAGGAAGGGGGCAGGAAGGGGGGCAGGAAGGGGGAGAGGAAGCAGTGGGTGGACCCGGCCACTTTGTTCAAGATGAACAAGTGGCTGGGCTCAGTGGCAGCCAGCGTAGAGCTTCACAGTCCAGGAAACAGAGGACACCATCACAGGGGAAAACAAATCTGACTAGGGAGGTGAGATATACTATGGAGGAGATGGAGGCCCTCATAGAGGCTTATATGGAGAGGGCTTGGAGGCTGCAGGTTCAGAAGGCCACCCCTAGGGAGAAGAGGAAGCTATGGCTGGGATAATGGATGCAGTTAATGCAGTGGGGACCCATAACAGGGATGTCAAGTCTATAAAGCATCGCTTTAAAGCATGGCCACGAGACCGACTGCCACTTTACCTAAAAAGTAAGGTGCCTTACCAACCTACACTCCGGACAACCAAACTGCAATTTAAGTCTAATATTATCAGTGGCTACCCAAAAAGTCGGACCGTAAAAAATTCTTAACTGCCAAAGACTCTCCTAGGTGGAGCTACTATAATAACAACAAGCGATTGGTCACTGACCGAAAGAAGAAACTACTATTCTGTTGGAAGCCACAGATAATCTTTTGAACCGCAAGTCTAAAACTGCCAAAGGAAAAACCGAAGGACAAGTGACCTTTTCATCTCAAGGATATCGGTCACTGACCGAAAGGATACCCGTCTTTGATTTAAGATTCCAAGGTCTGAAGAATCGGTTACCGAATTACAGCTCAAACACCAGGAGCATAAGTCAATTTCCTTGCATAAAGATCATATTCCACCACAGACTCATTAAATATACAGGTACCTTTACAGCTATCCAGAAATTTATAAAAGACGAGACACATTGATCTTATATACGGAACATTAAGACAGCATGAAGTGTATAATAATGCTTTGAAAGTCACTGTGTCTTAAAATACAAATATTAGCAACTTTTCAGCTACTTTTTAGCTATTTTTAGCAACTCTGTACAACATTACTAAGAAAGTCGATGTGTATATAAACAGTCTCCGGACACAAATAGTAAACTTGTTTTTAGCAATTTTAAAGTACAACTGCATAAACACTTAGATAAATTACTTTACATTTTATCCAGATATAGTATTAATAGACACTGGTGTCAGTTTTTAATAATGTTGGAATTTATTTTTATTTGACTATTTTTTACGAATGTACCAATAAAGGAACTTGTTTAATTACAATATAATGTGTTTAGCGCTCATTCTTTCCAAAAGGAATATAAATTAGAGGGCAATAAACCTTTACACTTGTTTTAAACTCTATTGGGAATAGCAATCCGTATTGCGCCACCTTAAACCACTATTTACTTGCAAAAACTTTGGTATAACGTTTTCTTAAAAGTGAACCAGATTCCCCACTGATCAGACAGTCTACTCCAAACCCATTTTTCTGTACCCTCAAGGAGGTGCCTCCATTCCTTGAGTGCCAAAATTATGGCTAGTAATTCCCTGTCGCCAATTTCATAATTGCACTCCACCGGATACAATTTCTTAGAGAAGAAACCGCACGGATGCAAGGAACCATCAGGCATAGGACATTGAGACAAGAAGGCGCCTACTTCAGTCTCAGACGCATCGACCTCAAGAACAAAAGGCAGGACAAGGTTAGG
The DNA here is from genome assembly GCF_027579735.1 of Bombina bombina. NCBI lineage: Eukaryota > Metazoa > Chordata > Amphibia > Anura > Bombinatoridae > Bombina > Bombina bombina. The sequence continues at coordinate 314,768,985 of NC_069503.1, read as the reverse complement.
ATGGAGCAGCAGCAAAGGCATTCTTAAGACTCTCAAAGGCCTTATTGGCCGTAGGTGGCCAATGGAGTGGATCATTCTCCTTATGGGTCATGTCAGTAATAGGTTTGACCAAGGAAGACAAGTTTTTGATAAACTTCCAATAGTAATAGAGCGAAGACCAACTGGGGAGGTGTCACAGTTCAATTCAGAATCTGCTTAAATAAAAGGACCAAATGTGCAGATCAATAATTTGAAGTTATTATGCTTCAATAAATAAGTTTATTTGTCCCTATCTGAATCATTGAACTAACAATACTGTTTAGTATTATGATTCAGATAGAATTTAATTTACCACTTTATAGTTATATGTTGTTTTATCTTATACAAACACATAACTACAGTGTGGATTAATTATATATTGTGAAAATTAAGCAACAATAAGACTATAATGGTACTCTTAGGTTGATAGAAACTTTCCCAAAAGATAATATTATCATCTGTGAGTGCACTGATCAGATAGGTAGACATGAAGGTACGTTTGAATAACTTGGTAAAAGTTCCGGTAAATAATTATAAACTTTATATCCAATTCGAGTAGTGGAAGATATGACAACAAAAGTACTTTAGGCAGATTGTGTAGAAAAAGCTGGTTACCCAAAAGCGGTAAGTACTTACACGCTGAAGAGAGGGAGAGGAGACACAGACTGCAGCTGCGGCACAAGTGTGTTTGAGCGCGAAGTCCGATACACAGTGGGAGGCGGTCCTGAGGCGGGATATCCAGTGACAGCGTATGCTGTCAGGTTACAGAGACACAGATAGTTCCAATAAGGAAAGGCTTGGTTGATTCCAATACAGGAGTGATACTCAATTACAAGCAATGAAGGGGAGAAAATGAGGTCCTTATAAAGGAAGCTATGCCAGCATACTTAAAGGTACAGTGCACAAGGCTCACAATATGACAGGAGGCCACTGTAGGACTGCAGACAACTTGCCAGGATCCATGGAGAACCCTGCAACAGAGATTACATAACCTAGGAAGGTTACTTGATTCCGATGGAACTCACATTTCTTGAGTTTACAAAACAGGCCGTTCTCACGTAGTCTCTGAAATACCGGTGTAACATCAGAACGATGAGCCTCAAGAGTGGGTGAGTGTATGAGGATATCATCTAAGTACACCACAACACACTGTTGCAACATATCTCGTAGGACATCATAAATAAATTCCTGGAAAACAGCTGGAGCATTACATAGGCTAAAGGACATTACAAGATACTCATAATGCCTGCTCCTGGTGATAAATGCTGTTTTCCATTCGTGGCCCTCCTTAATCCTAACGAGATTGTATGCTCCTATCAAATCAAGTTTAGAAAAGACCATAGCTCCCTTGAGGCGGTCAAAGAGTTCCGTAATGAGCGGAATAGGGTAAGCATTCTTAATGGTAAGATGATTCAGACCCCTATAATCGATTCATGGTCTTAACTCGCCACCCTTTTTCTTCATGAAGAAGAAGCCAGCCCCTGCAGGAGAGCAGGATTTACGGATGATCCCCTGTGAAAGAGCATCGGCAACATACTCCTCCATAGCACAATTCTCTGCAACCGAGAGAGGGTAAACCCGGCCCCGAGGAAGAATGACTCTGGGTTGCAACGTACCGGCATGCACCTTGTCAAAAACGTCTTGGAACTCTCGGTACTCCTCAGGCAATTGGGATACTGAAGAAGTGCACAGGACTTTGACTGGTATTATTAGAAACAAGTTTGAGCAATGGCACTACACTTGGACACACTCCCCAATGTGTATATGGTGGTTGGTTACAATTGGTTATTGTTAAGTCTTTCTGTGATGTTAGAGGGAGGGGTGCTACCGCACAAAAGTTACATTAACACTAGGAGTGGAGGTGATAAAGTCACTTCCACGAAAGAATGCGGATATAGCACTCACTGTCTTGACCCCTGGGCGGCGTCAAATTCCTGAGTATAAAACTTAACTTTTATTTAATATTAATAAAAATAACGGAGAAGGGGGAAACATAAACAATTAAAAACCTAGGATAGAGTAGTTATGTATAGATTCCTTTATATACAAGGATTGTGTAAATAGGCTTTTGGGGTATGATAGCCCAAATAGTAATATTACGGTATGATCTATACACAGATCACTGTGGCACAAAGGCTCAATTGAGTAAAGCTTGGGTAAATGTTGTGTAGGTTAGTATAAGACAACAGAGTGAAGGATTACTTCTTAATATAACTGATTGAAGGTTGTTGGTTCACAGCAATTATTTGGATATTAAGTGAGATAACTAGTCAATTTAATGCTGACATAGTGCACTTATATGAGTATTACTGTAATCCATGATATGAGTTTATAATTTATTTGAGGTAACATTCACATGTGAAATAATCTACACAAGAAATACTGGGTTTATATGGGTTGTCCAGTAGTGGAAACAATATGTGTGTTCCAATGTTGGGCTTGAATTTATATATAAAATACCTTAGATATTATAACTAGCAGTATTATGGTTCAGTTACTAATTGTGGTATCAATATGAATTACTTAAAATAACTAGTGTTATTCTCAGTATTTTTATGTCCAGTCTAGAAATACATATTACCCATCACCTGGTAGTATTGTATTCACCAAAGTATGGTTAATTTTATTTGTTCACTGTTTGCAAATTCATGCTATAGTGAATGCCTAGTATAACAATGAACTACCAGTCTGAGGTTGGAATCTGGATAAAGTCTATCTCATGTAAACAGACCTGTGTGAAGTACAACTAAATTCATTCACTTATGGTTCCCTAACGAGTCAGTGGTATAAAAGTTTATATCAAATAAAGTTGTTTTTCCTAAACTAAAATGTCCCAACAGTAATATTATAATGATACGTGACCGTTTAGTCTGGAATAGATTCACATTAAAAGTAACCTTGTTATTCAGTACTGTCAAAATATTATTGTTTCAAACTTAAATGCGATCTGCTATATGTATTTTTTCAATATGTTTAACAATAGCTATGTGTGCATTGAAAAGGCACTTAATACTATGCACTATCACGTCAGAGCAGCAGTGTATATGTGTTTGTGATATATTGTTAGTGGTAAATGCAATAGGTAACTTTATTTTTATAAGCAGCAGTGATTTTGCTACAGTAGTGTCACTGTAGATGCCACAGTATAATGTTATGCAATAACGGTGGTTGTTATAATGATTAATTTAACTAATAGTATTGCAGTAATAACACTGCAAATACCAAAGTATATTCTCATGTACCAATGATCATTGATAACACAATTAACTTTATTTCTTGTGAATGGTAGTAATGTTACTACAAATGCCCAGGTATAGTTTTCTGCAGCAATGGTAGTTAGTAAAAATAATTAACTAGGTTCTGTAGGTAGTAATGGTATTACTATAGTAGTATCGATACAGGTACCAGAGTATAGTATTGTGCAACAACGGTAGTGACTGTAATGATTAACTTGAGTTCTATAAGCGTTGATAGTATTGCTTTAGTAGTATCGCTATCGGTACCTAAGTATAGGGTTTTGCAATAATAATAGCTTAAATAATGATTGACTTAGACTCTATAAGCGTTTAAATTGTGTTGCAGTAGTATCGCTACAAGTACCAAAGTATATACTTATGTAACAGTTATCATTGAAATCACAATTAACTTTCGGCTAGATTTGGAGTTCGGCGGTAGATGGGTTGCTAACGCCACGCGTGTTTTATGTCTAACGCACGGCATTGTTTGACTCAGGTATTTAGAGTTCAAAAAAGACCATCTAACGATGCTCCTAACGCGTGTATGTCACACGCGGAATACTGCCCGCGTTAGACAGTCTCCCATAGAGATCAATGGGAAAGCCAAAAAATAGCTTTTTTCACCTAACACTCGATCTCGCGAGAATACGCACAGCTCGGTCATATGACGCATACCACATCATGCACAACAATAACACGCCGCAAATGTCACAACAACAATCAATCAACAAAGCACACAAGCATTACACATTCACAAGCGGGGGGATTTGAAAAAAAAATTAATACGGGGAATACGCATATACTTTAAGATGCGGAAATTCGCAAAATAACAACAAGGAATAAAAAATATATACATACACTAGAAAAATAATCGCATTCAATATCACTATATATTAGGACAAACCTACATATACAACACTTCACTAATACCACACCATCGCAAATTCACATTTAAAAAGAATACTATTGGACAATGTTAGAGAAAACGACCACTATGACATCATCGCATTCTACACATTCCACAAATACTAACTCAAAATGAGCATGCGCAAATTCACACAACTAATACACATTGCACTAATATTAATTGCTAATAAAGCACACCTGAACACAATTTAAAACGGAAATTGGTACATCATTAAACATTTACACAGGGTATATAAGCACCACACAAGCAGGGCTTCTTTGACTGTGTTGCTGGTGGGTCTTTGGAGATTGGAGGTTTAAGATTAGAGAGTTGGTGCATTATTGTGAGTGAGTTAGTGTTAGCGTGAGAGAGCCAGTTGTTAGTGTTATCGTGAGTGAGTTAGTGGGAGTTAGTGGGAGTGGGAGAGAGTCTGTTAGTGGGAGCGTGAGTGAGTTAGTGGGAGTGGGAGTTGTTAGTGAGAGTTGTTAGTGGGAGCGTGAGTTAGTGGTAGTTAGTGGGAGTGTTTGTTAGTGAGAATTAGTAGTAGTGTGTTAGTGAGAATTAGTAGTAGTGTGAGTTAGCGAGTGAGTGATTTTTCTGTACACGTAACACATTTACATGCAAACACATTCAATACATACATACACTTATCAATAACACTACATACACTCCATACCCCCTACCCCCTCATACTACACTCCATACCCCATTCCCTGTAGTCCCATTCCCTTTCATCCCATTTACTCTTATCCCATACCCCATACCCATCCCATACCCATCCCCTAGTTACATTTAGTTTACATATCCTCCTTTTAGTCTTCTTCTTCTTTTGGTTTATTTAAATACTCCTTACCCTCTTTGTTTGTTTACATCCCTCTCACACTTTCAGCACTTTTTTTGTCTTTTTAGTTCTTTATTTTGACCCCCTTTCATTTCATCACACTCACTTTTTGTTTGATTATTTGGGGTTTAGTTTAGGGAACAGATGGAGGCCAGGCAGGGGAGAGGTAGAGGGGGGAGGAGAGGGAGGGGGAGAGGAACAGGGCAGGAAGGGGGCAGGAAGGTGGGCAGGAAGCGGGGGTGGAAGCGGTGGGTGGACCCAGCCACTTGGTTCAAGATGAACAAGTGGCTGGGCCCAGTGGCGGACAGAGTAGGGCTTCACAGTCCGGGAAACAGAGGGCATCGTCACAGGGGAAGGCCAAGGCGACTAGGGAGGCGAGGTTTTCGATGGAGGAGAAGGAGGCCCTCGTAGAGGCCTATATGGCCAGGTATAGGAGGCTGCAGCACCAGAAGACTACCCCGACTGACAAGAGGAGGCTCTGGAATGAGATAAGAAATGCAGTCAATGCAGTGGATGGCCGGAACAGAGATCTGGATTCGATAAAATATCACTACCGGGACTGTAAGATGGATCTCAAGAAAAAGTTAAGCCTGGAGGCCCGACATGCCGCAGGAACCGGTGGCGGACCTGCCCTGGAAATAGAGTACTGCCGATGGGAGGAAATGTTGCGGCCCAGCATCTCCGAGGTGGAAATAGTCGGTATCGGAGGAATTGATACCGGGAACCTGCCACTCTCATCTGACGGTAAGCTCATTGAACAATAAATTCACATACGAATGTATTTCAAGGGACACTATACGCAAACCTTTACTTTCATGATTGAGGTAGCGAATACAATTTGACAAAACATTCAAATGTACTTATATTACCTAATTTGAATCATTCTTGAGATATATTTTAATGAAGAAATAGCCATGCACACGATGAAACAATCACAGGAGGCAGCTATATTCAGCTAACAATCAGCATCTTATAAGCATATTTCGATATGCTTTTCAGAAAAGAATATCCAGAGAATGAAGCTAATTAGATAAGAAAAGTACATTAGAAAGTTGATAATAAATGTATGCTTCTAAATCATGAAAGATAAAACATTGGGTTTCATGTCCCTTTAAGGATCAGATTAATGCTATAACGTTGTTTACACGCATTCAATTACTTTGCGGTTACATCAGTATCTAGGCTATAGGTTAGGTGTGCATTTAAACAGACTGAAAACAAACGCGAAAACATTCAGATTGACCAGAGATATCACAAACACGGTTTAGAAAATGCGGAAATCGTATTGATTGTTTGTTAGATTTCAAAGTGGATTAATGATTCTGCATTTGTAATTCTATCGTAAGCTAAGTCATTTAAAGCTTGATTTGCAAATATGCTAATATATACATTTTTTTTTTTTTTTAAATATACAGAGTCTGGGGGGGAGGCAGCACAAGAAACACAGCCTCATCCATCTCCCCGGGATGAGAGTGGTGGGGAGGAATTTCCACTTCGGAGGGAAGAGGCCCCCCGTGACGAAGAGCGCACGGAAGCTGATGAAGAGGCCCCGGAAGCAGAGGAGGAGCCAGCGGAACCAGAGGACCCTCAAGGACCCGCACACCGCCGTGCACGGGCACCCCGCCAAGCACAACAAGAGGAAATAGCGGAGGTGCGGGTTCTACTGGACTACATAGACCAGATGCGTAACTCCCGGATACAAAATATCGAAGGCCGCACTCGAATTCTTGATGGACAAAATCAAATAATTGAAGGACAAAACCAAATAATAAACATACTTAATAGAATCGAACAAGGCCAAAACAGAATCTTTAATCTGCACCAAGAGATGTTCAATTTTTTCCGGGAGGCGCATGCTGGTCTACCTCCTGGTCCGCCTCCTGCTGCTGGGCCTCCTGCTGCTGGGCCTCTTGCTGCTGGGCCTCCTGCTGCTGGGCCATCTCCTCCTGCCGGCCCATCTACTCCTGCCGGGCCATCTCCTCCTCTTCAGCCATCTCCTCCTCTTCAGCCATCTCCTCCTCTTCAGCCATCTTCTCCTCCTCAGCCATCTTCTCCTCCTCAGCCATCTTCTCCTCCTCAGCCATCTTCTCCTCCTCACCTTGATCGTCCCAGTACTCTTCCTTCCACTCTTCCCACAACATCTCCAAGGAGAACTCTTCGGAGTCGGCAGTTGCCCCTCCCAGAGCCTCAGCCCCGTGGGAAGAGGGGAAGGAAGAGGAAGTAAGTATTTATTTTCATCTTTAATGTTTTTTTTTATTTAATGTGTAATGGATAGGTATGTGATGATGTGGTTTTCATACACTTGTGGACCACACTCTGTATATAATCTACTTCTATGGGACCGGGTCCATGGAGGCAGATTGTTTGCAGAGTGTGGGTTATAAGTGTGTGAAAACCACATCATCACATACCTATCCTTGTTCATGATATTGATTGGTTTCTGTGATGTGATGTCCAAACTGTTTCCCGAATCGCAAACAAAATTACCATTACAATTATCCATGATGGCATATTACTGTTTGAATGCCAATAACACAGCTTAAAGGGACAGTCAGAAAATTATTGATTACAAAGAAAACACTGTATTACGCATTATCAAGTTGGAAACAACAAAACATGGAGAAATACGTGTGACTTATGTGCTTAACCTTGTATCTATGACTAGGAAAAATGACCACTTATTTGTTGTTCTGACATAACAACATTTTAGATATCAATGATCAATACATGGTAAATAATATGCTGTATGAGCACAAGGTTTTACATATACAAATGCTATCCAAATGCCCTCTAGTGGTCAAATTGTATAATGATTACATGCACTCTTCAAGCTCGAAGAAATGAGCACACGAACCTCATAGGTTTAGCTAGCAAATTTAAATAAACACAGACAAATGATTAATTGGTGAGAAACATTTGATATCATTGATATTACAAAATTGACTTTTAGAATAATGCAAAACATTATTTGTTTTCTAAACTGTCCCTTTAACAAAATTACATATGCTAACACATATTTGAAGCTTGTTGGTATATCTACATGTACTTGTTCAAAAATTAAATATTGAAATCAGATTTATATTGACGTGTTAAATAAAGTCTATTTTCTTAAAGAGACATTATTGTGTTAAATTTTTTTTATAAAGACATTTGTTTTAACAATGAATATGGTTTAAAGTCCTTTTAGGAGTGGGGGGTGAAAATATGCTAACAATAATATATTTGAAGATTAAACAATGTGGAACTCATACATGATACAAAAATCAACATTTGCATTAAAGGGACAGTATACTATATTTTTAACAGAACTGTATGTAATAGACACTACTACAAAAAACAAGATTAACATATACTGATATCAATATTACAAAGCTTCAAACACTTTCGAAGAAAATCGGGTTAGCTGTATTGAAAATATAGATGAACCCCCATTACAACCGTAAAACAAGACAATACACCATCATACACAAAACAGGAGAAAGCTGGAGATGGTACTCACATGAAACTTAGAGGCTTGGCGAGGAGTCTGATAATTAATTACATTTTATTTGAACAGAAGCAAAATGAAACGTGTATTTGTTAAACAATGGACTATCTAACTAGAGACCAAATTAAAAGATTTAATTTATAATGTGAGTGTCTAATGAACCTTTAATAAAATATACAACGAAATTACATTTAGAAGAAGTCGGCATCATATATTTAGCATATGATAAAGCTAAATGCATATTGATTACTTTATTCTAACACAATAGCGCATATTTATTAATTAGATATCTTTAACATTAAACACAACAGTCATTTTTCTGAAAAAGGAACATATTGTTGACAAACATATTAAACAACATGGACTATAGAGATTTGCACTTGCCTCGAAATATCATATGCATGAAAACATTTTGCTTTCGTTCGTTTATTCAACCAGATATCCAGCAAAAGAGAATGTGGTGGTCTTTATCAGCTACGGGTCAACAATGTAACATGATGCAAATAATACATATTCGCAAGGTTTTTAAAATTGGCTGCAGTCACAAACGTGTTTAACGTGCACAAACAAATATTGCGGGACTACGTAATCCAATCAGACTTTTTTTACCTTTGCATGTGACGTCTTAACATGGCGCTTCCTTGATCACGTAAGAACGCCATCCAATAAAAGGCACATTCTTGATCACGTAAGAACGCCCCAAAAAAAAAGGCGCATCCTTGATCGCGTCAAAACGCCATCCAATAAAAGGCACATTCTTGATCACGTAAGAACGTCAGTCAATACAAGGAATCATTGGACAGCCTGGCAGGTGACGTTTTAAGCAACATGGCGCATCCGAGATCGCTGAAAAACCGCAGCCAATACAAGGACTCAGTTGACAGCTTGGCATATCACTAAGAAACGTATTTATATTTTAGGAACTAGTATGTGTCTAGATTGCTATCTAGGAATGTCACCAAATCATGAATCATCTTTTCGGACTTGACTGTCCCTTGAACTATAGCTATGGTGTATATCTTTAACATTTAAAAGATACACATGAGAAATACATATGCCATTGATGTTTTAAGATATGTTTTGATTGTTTTGGAATAACAATAATGATACATGGATTGATTAAACGTGTCATTTATTCAAGTTTAAATATGGTCAGCCTACCTATAGCCATATATGGGAGGAGAAGTATTTTGTCAACATATTTGTTAAAAAATATTCATCATCTAAAATATTTGCATTACACACAGAGATTTATTTGGTTACACTTTTACAATAAGATAGAATAGAAAATGAAATACATGTGCTGTCAACATTACAATAAGATTGTATATTAATAAGATTATATGTCCTTGTTCATGTAAAAAGGACAAAAACGCTTTAGAAATGGAAATACATTCATTAACAATTGTGCTCACCATCACTTAAAGGGACATTATTTTGTTTTTAAAAAGAGGATACACATAGACAATACTATTTCAATAAAATGAACACTTTACATGGATTATATCATTGTATCAATCCTCAGATCATTTGTTAAAGGTGCATCAATTCATGCAGAGTTTCTAAATACACACATGGATGTGAAAATTGAAATATACATATATACACAAATAACAATCTATATATACATATATAAAACAATTACTATGCTAATCATAATCATGCAATGATAAAGCTAAGAGAAAAATATATAAAGACAAATAATAAGATTACATTGGAGATGTTAATCTTAAAGTCATTTACAATTGTCTTACATATATGATTTTTGAAAAACAATTATTTTTGGTAGGTCCCTTTAAGGATCAACAAGATAAACTAGAGCTTTCAAAAAATAACATGAAGAATGAGGACAAAGAATCGTGCAATGACATGTCTTTTATTAGTATGTAAGAAAACATCAACAACGTTTAGAAATAATCTTGTAAAAATAAGGAATATTTGAGCCATATGACAAGGTAACAGAGTGCATCACAGTCCATGAAGAGAGTTGCCAAGGGCCACCATAGCCCCATTGGAGACATATGACAAGGTAAAAGAGTGCATCACAGTCCATGAAGAGAGTTACCAAGGGCCACCATAGCCCCATTGGAGACATATGACAAGGTAACACAGTGCATCACAGTCCATGAAGAGAGTTTCCAAGGGCCACCATAGCCCCATTGGAGACATATGACAAGGTAAAAGAGTGCATCACAGTCCATGAAGAGAGTTACCAAGGGCCACCATAGCCCCATTGGAGACATATGACAAGGTAAAAGAGTGCATCACAGTCCATGAAGAGAGTTGCCAAGGGCCACCATAGCCCCATTGGAGACATATGACAAGGTAAAAGAGTGCATCACAGTCCATGAAGAGAGTTGCCAAGGGCCACCATAGCCCCAGTGGAGACATATGACAAGGTAAAAGAGTGCATCACAGTCCATGAAGAGAGTTGCCAAGGGCCACCATAGCCCCAGTGGAGACATATGACAAGGTAAAAGAGTGCATCACAGTCCATGAAGAGAGTTACCAAGGGCCACCATAGCCCCATTGGAGACATATGACAAGGTAACACAGTGCATCACAGTCCATGAAAAGAGTTGCCAAGGGCCACCATAGCCCCATTGGAGACATATGACAAGGTAACACAGTGCATCACAGTCCATGAAGAGAGTTGCCAAGGGCCACCATAGCCCCATTGGAGACATATGACAAGGTAAAAGAGTGCATCACAGTCCATGAAGAGAGTTGCCAAGGGCCACCATAGCCCCATTGGAGACATATGACAAGGTAAAAGAGTGCATCACAGTCCATGAAGAGAGTTGCCAAGGGCCACCATAGCCCCATTGGAGACATATGACAAGGTAAAAGAGTGCATCACAGTCCATGAAGAGAGTTGCCAAGGGCCACCATAGCCCCATTGGAGACATATGACAAGGTAAAAGAGTGCATCACAGTCCATGAAGAGAGTTGCCAAGGGCCACCATAGCCCCAGTGGAGACATATGACAAGGTAAAAGAGTGCATCACAGTCCATGAAGAGAGTTACCAAGGGCCACCATAGCCCCATTGGAGACATATGACAAGGTAACACAGTGCATCACAGTCCATGAAAAGAGTTGCCAAGGGCCACCATAGCCCCATTGGAGACATATGACAAGGTAACACAGTGCATCACAGTCCATGAAGAGAGTTGCCAAGGGCCACCATAGCCCCATTGGAGACATATGACAAGGTAAAAGAGTGCATCACAGTCCATGAAGAGAGTTGCCAAGGGCCACCATAGCCCCATTGGAGACATATGACAAGGTAAAAGAGTGCATCACAGTCCATGAAGAGAGTTACCAAGGGCCACCATAGCCCCATTGGAGACATATGACAAGGTAACACAGTGCATCACAGTCCATGAAGAGAGTTGCCAAGGGCCACCATAGCCCCATTGGAGACATATGACAAGGTAAAAGAGTGCATCACAGTCCATGAAGAGAGTTACCAAGGGCCACCATTGCCCCATTGGAGACATATGACAAGGTAACACAGTGCATCACAGTCCATGAAGAGAGTTGCCAAGGGCCACCATAGCCCCATTGGAGACATATGACAAGGTAAAAGAGTGCATCACAGTCCATGAAGAGAGTCACCAAGGGCCACCATAGCCCCATTGGAGACATATGACAAGGTAAAAGAGTGCATCACAGTCCATGAAGAGAGTTGCCAAGGGCCACCATAGCCCCATTGGAGACATATGACAAGGTAAAAGAGTGCATCACAGTCCATGAAGAGAGTTACCAAGGGCCACCATAGCCCCATTGGAGACATATGACAAGGTAACACAGTGCATCACAGTCCATGAAGAGAGTTGCCAAGGGCCACCATAGCCCCATTGGAGACATATGACAAGGTAAAAGAGTGCATCACAGTCCATGAAGAGAGTTGCCAAGGGCCACCATAGCCCCATTGGAGACATATGACAAGGTAACACAGTGCATCACAGTCCATGAAGAGAGTTGCCAAGGGCCACCATAGCCCCATTGGAGACATATGACAAGGTAAAAGAGTGCAACAGGCACAACAATAAACTTTGAAAAAGGCCAAATGGCAACAATAAAAAAAAAACATCAACATGTGGACGGAGGATTCTTATCTGCCAGCTTGGAGCATCTCCAGATCCTCCACTTACTGGTCATCCTCTTCATTGTCCTGTGCATGTCCAGCTCCAGATTCAGGCCTTGAACTTAATCGCATAATTTCACGCAGAGTCAAGTCCTGAACCCGGAGCTGGGCCTGCATGGTGTCGTTCATCCCTCTCAGGACAGCTGCATTCCTCAACACGGCCTGCTCTACTCTTGCTATACCTTCTAGCATGAGCCATGCTGAGTCACAGCCTAAAATAAAGAATAAATTAAATATTAATGATAATTACAAAACAGACGAAAAAATAAGCAAAGATACATTGTCATCATAAAGACAAATCATTCTTTACATCAATTAGTTTAAATTTATTCTTTACACATGAAATATGTTATTCAGACAGACCGAAATCATTAAAGGGACAGTTTACTCAAACATGTTGTCCCCTTTAATTGGTTTTAGATGATCCACTTATACAGCTTGAGTGTATCAAATCTTTTTAAAGGATTTACATTGTACTTACATTAGCAATTTAAATATTTTAATTATACTGTGGTAGGCACACCTATCCTTAAACATTTTGGCATTGAGGACAAGCTGTGTAAACATAGCAACCTGAAGAAATTACATTCCCACTGGGTTAGACAAGAGATAATGTATAAACATTTGTACATTAATTGTTGGATCCAAGTAGTGGTGATTGGTATATGTAGTGATATCAAATTAAAGGGACACTGAACCTAAATATTTAATTGACTGATTCAGATAGAGCATGACATTACAAATATTTAAAAATTATACATATTCTTTGAATGTTTGAATTCTATAGCTAGATTTTGAATGCAAGAATGTCGGTTTTTAGGGCAGGCCATATTTGTTTATCAACTTTGTTTGTCCCTGCTGGTTGATGGATACATTCATCCAACAATAAATAAATGATGTCCACAATTATTTTCTATTTAAAATTAATTATAGGCATTTCTTTGTTTCAATAAAGATATCAAGAGAATGAAGAATAATTCATAAGAGTAGTAAATTATAAATTTGATTAACATTGCATGCTCTATTTGAATCACAATAGAAAATATTTACCTTCAGTGTACCTTTAAGTATCTTATAATGTTGATATTGAATGATACTTACAGCTGTGCCTGGGAAGGACAATCCAACACCCAGGACAATGAAGGTTGAGACAGGGGGAGGGATGGGATTGGGTTGGGGAGGGATGGGATTGGCTTGGGGAGGGATGAGCTGCTGCTCCGGGGTAGTCCGTACAGCTGGGGAGTGGGGAGTTGGGGTCTGGGCAGCTGTACGGGCCATAATACGGGGAGAGCGGCGAAGGGGGATGTAGGGGCGTTTTTTGGGAGGGGCAGGAAATGATAAATGGGAAGGGCCGACAGGGGTCTGGGCATGGGCAGGAGTCTGGGCATGGGCAGTGGTCTGGGCATGGGCAGGGGTCTGGGCCTGGGCAGTGGTCTGGGCATGGGCAGGGGTCTGGGCATGGGCAGGGGTCTGGGCATGGGCAGGGGTCTGGGCATGGGCAGGGGACTGGGCAGGGGTGGAAACCAGATGACCAGAAGTGGCGGATCCATCTGAAAATTTAAAAAATATATATTAACATCTCATACATCATGAAATCAAATCAACGCATTTCAAATTGATTATGTTTTCAATATACTTAGAAGTGTGTTTGAATTTGTAAACAATTATAAAATGAGGATATGGTATGCATATAGGCACTCAGATGAATATCAATTACTGTCTGTACAATTATAACATTATTATTGTGTTTTGGCCTGAAATATGCATGTGACATAATGATGGCATGAATTATACATTTTTTTTAAAAATAATATTTTCATGCTGCCTGATATAGAAAGGGGGCAGTAGTGTATTTGAACAGACAAATAATATTCCTTTTTAAAGTGCAAAAGCTGTAGACTTTGAATGTCTTCAATGAAATGATTTAAAAAAAAGCAACATGTTGGAAACATGATAGATATATTTCACATACCATTAGACTCCAAGGCAGCCTCTTCCTCCTCCATCACATATGTTAAATCAATCTCTGTAAAACATAACATGTTGTGTACACGTTAAGAACCGATATTATAACATATGTTACTGTTGTTCAAAGACACACATCAATGTTGCATTAAAGATATACACACCCAAAGTTATGATTTACATCATTTTGATGGAGCATACAAATTACATTAGATTTGTTATTCTCAATAATTCATATTTTCTATGTATTGTTTGTATTAATTTAAAAATCATAAAAGCATAGTACATAGAACATTTAAGATTTCTCATGTGTGTATCACTTGATGACTGTTGTCAAAAATGAACATGGAAACAAACATATGCTATACATCTTCTGAATAACAAATGTGTAGACTAATAAAGTTTTAATTATTAATCTTTCAATATTAAAAGAAAATTAATATATAATCAGAAGATAAAATTATGTTTGTTTCAAATGTTATGCTTCATCAGAATCATGCTCATAATTTTGATTACCAATACACCTTCAATGACATATAAATGAGTCAATGGACTTACCAGGAGACCGCAAAGGTGGCTCTGTGTCACTGCTGGATTCCTGTGGGCTCACCACACCAACTCTCTCTATGAATGATATAGATATATATTAGTAAACACATTTGGGATATCACTAAATCACATCTGTATCGAATTTTAAGATTAATCAACTTGAAAATGTGAAGAATAGAGCAGTCATTAAACCAAAAAATGCTTGATTGAATCAAGGGGATTCTGTTAAAAATGATGCATTGAACATATGTTTAATTTCAGACTATATTAGACATCAACCTCATCTCATACGATGCTATTGCATATCTAAATATACCCATTGATCAATGTTCTTAAAAGAATACACACAAACCACATTTTGAAGAACAGCTGTTGACAAATCTAAACAAAGACATGTGGCACATTGAGCCATTTGTGCAATGTACAGTAATCTTGTTTAGGACACAACACATATTTATCACAATACAAAACCAAATTGATTAGTACAAATATGTAATCATGGTGCTGTTAGAGTATGCTGATATCTATAAAGTAACTCCAATAGTGAATTATATATCAATATTGTTTAATCCAAAGAATGTAAAGATGAATGAATCTATTGTTTATTAAAGGGACACTGACATGATTTATTTAAATCATTGATTTCTCTGTTCAAACTGTTCAAAATGATTTAACATTGATTCCTATTATAATTTGAATGTTGCTACATTTTAATCTTAAAGGCAGATAAGCAATATTGTATTAAATAAATATTGTTTGTTGAAGGTATCCACCAATCATCAATAAAAACCCAGGTTGGTCAACCAAAATTGAGATGCAGATAAACGTACATTCTTGATTTTAAAATACATTTAGCAATAGAATATTTCACATATGATGATAGTATTATATTTAAATGTTTATTAATATTGCATACTCTATCTGAATGACAACATTAATAATTGTAGCTCAGTATCCCTTTAATATAAAATTATATTGATTTGACAATGTTGGTGTTAATGAATTCTCTACTCCATATGTTGATGTAATGAATGGGATTGAGCATGCAATTCAAATCTAATATGTTATTTAAGGATATCCGAAGAATTATTTAATTTTCATCTATTAAAGGGACATTACATATAAATATTGAACAATGTGGATTTAGTATATAATGTTCTGTCCATGTTTCTAAGACAAATGTCAATTAAAATGAGACATACCATACTGTGACAAGCCCTGCCTTAAGGATCCAGCAGCAACATCCATATCTGTAATATATTAACCCCTTAATGACCGAGGACGTGCAGGGTACATCCTCAAAAAAAAGGCAGTTAATGCCTGAGAACGTACCCTGCACGTCCTCGGTTTGGAAAGCAGCTGGAAGCGATCCTGCTCGCTTCCAGCTGCTTTCCGGTTATTGCAGTGATGCCTCGATATCGAGGCATCCTGCAATAACCATTTGTAGCCATCCGGTGCAGAGAGAGCCACTCTGTGGCCCTCTCTGCACCGGACATTAACGGCTACCTTCGTTGGTGGGTGGGAGCCGGTGTGGGAGGTGGGTGGCGGCCATCGATGGCCTTTGTGATGCGGAGGGGGGCGGGATCGGGGGCGGGGACGACCGGGGGGACGCGCACGGACGCGCGCGCGTGCACGGGGAGGCCGGGCGGGCGCGTGCACGGGGAGGGAGCGGGTGGGAACCACTACGCTACAGAAAATGTTTTTGTTAGAAGTGGGGATCAAAGGGGTTAATATGGTTTTTTTGGTGATCGGTTTGGCTGGTGGGGTATTGGACTGTGGGGGGGAAGCTACACTACAGAAACAAATAGTAAAACATAAAAAAAAAAACATTTTTATTTGCAAACTGGGTACTGGCAGACAGCTGCCAGTACCCAAGATGGCCCCAATAAGGCAGAGGGGGAGGGTTAGGGAGCTATTTTGGGGGGATCAGGGAGGTTGGGGGCTAAGGGGGGACCCTACATAGCAGCATATGTAAATATGCTTAAAAAAAAATATTATTTTTTTTTTATACCTTTTATTTTAGTACTGGCAGACTTTCTGCCAGTACTTAAGATGGCGGGGACAATTGTGGGGTGGGGGAGGGAAGAGTGCTGTTTGGGAGGGATCAGGGGGTGGGATGTGTCAGGTGGGAGTCTGATCTCTACACTAAAGCTAAAATTAACCCTGCAAGCTCCCTACAAACTACCTAATTAACCCCTTCACTGCTGGCCATAATACACATGTGATGCGCAGCAGCATTTAGCGGCCTTATAATTACCAAAAAGCAACGCCAAAGCCATATATGTCTGCTATTTATGAACAAAGGGGATCCCAGAGAAGCATTTAAAACCATTTGTGCCATAATTGCACAAGCTGTTTGTAAATAATTTTAGTGAAAAACCTAAAGTTTGAAAAAGTGAACAATTTTTTTTTATTTGATTGCTTTTGGCGGTGAAATGGTGGCATGAAATATACCAAAATGGGCCTAGATCAATACTTGGGGTTGTCTACTACACTACACTAGAGCTAAAATTAACCCTAGAAGCTCCCTACATGCTCCCTAATTAACCCATTCACTGCTGGGCATAATACACGGTTGGTGCGCAGTGGCATTTAGCAGCCTTCTAATTACCCAAAAGCAAAGCCAAAGCCATATATGTCTGCTATTTATGAACAAAGGGGATCCCAGAGAAGCATTTACAACCATTTATTCCATAATTTCATGAGTTGTTTGTAAATAATTTCAGTGAGAAACCTAAAGTTTGTGAAAAAATTTGTGAAAAAGTAAAATAATTTTTTTATTTGATCGCATTCGGCGGTGAAATGGTGCCATGAAATATACCAAAATGGGCCTAGATCAATACTTTGGGATGTCTTCTAAAAAAAAATATATACATGTCAATGGATATTCAGAGATTCCTGAAAGATATTAGTGTCCCAATGTAACTAGCGCTAATTTTGAAAAAAAGTGGTTTGGAAATGGCAAAGTGCTACTTGTACTTATAGCCCTATAACTTGCAAAAAAAGTAAAGAACATGTAAACATTGGGTATTTCTAAACTCAGGACAAAATTTAGAAACTATTTAGCATGGGTGTTTTTTGGTGGTTGTAGATGTGTAACAGATTTTGGGGGTCAAAGTTAGAAAAAGTGTGTTTTTTTCCATTTTTTCCTCATATTTTATAATATTTTTTATAGTAAATTATAAGATATGATGAAAATAATGGTATATTTTGAAAGTCCATTTAATGGCGAGAAAAACGGTATATAATATGTGTGGGTACAGTAAATGAGTAAGAGGAAAATTACAGCTAAACACAAACACCACAAAAATGTAAAAATAGCCTTGGTCCCAAACGGACAGAAAATGGAAAAGTGCTGTGGTCATTAAGGGGTTAAATGAGGATTGCATATCATTAATACAAATCATGCCATGTTTAAAATCTTTACATTATTAGCAAATCAATTTAAAACTATTAATCCTTTGGTAGTCCCATGAGTTAATTGTTTCCTCAATTCAATTCATGATAAATATATCCTGTACTCTTATTTTCAATCAGTTGTGTTGTTTACTGTAGCTTTAATTATTTTTTGGTGTTATTTCATTCTCATCAATTGATGGGCATATGTTATAATTTATTTGGATTCTTCTTTTTTTATTATGTATAATATTGAAAATAAGAATACTGTATTCTTCACATATATAATAATTCACATTTCATTTTGACCAACATGTATAAAGCAATGCCACTTACAGCAAAGCCATGTTAACGTGTATGCGAAATTCCATTTTCGCGATCATTGCGCAATGATTCCAAGCGGAATTACGCATCCGTCATTTGACCAACATGTATAAAGCAATGCCACTTACAGCAAAGCCATGTTAACGTGTATGCGCAATTCCATTTTCGCGATCATTGCGCAATGATTCAAAGCGGAATTACGCATCCGTCATTTGACCAACATGTATAAAGCAATGCCACTTACAGCAAAGCCATGTTAACGTGTATGCGCAATTCCATTTTCGCGATCATTGCGCAATGATTCAAAGCGGAATTACGCATCCGTCATTTGACCAACATGTATAAAGCAATGCCACTTACAGCAAAGCCATGTTAACGTGTATGCGCAATTCCATTTTCGCGATCATTGCGCAATGATTCAAAGCGGAATTACGCATCTGTCATTTGACCAACATGTATAAAGCAATGCCACTTACAGCAAAGCCATGTTAACGTGTATGCGCAATTCAATTTTCGCGATCATTGCGCAATGATTCAAAGCGGAATTACGCATCCGTCATTTGACCAACATGTATAAAGCAATGCCACTTACAGCAAAGCCATGTTAACGTGTATGCGAAATTCCATTTTCGCAATCATTGCGCAATGATTCAAAGTGGAATTACGCATCCGTCATTTGACCAACATGTATAAAGCAATGCCACTTACAGCAAAGCCATGTTAACGTGTATGCGAAATTCCATTTTCGCGATCATTGCGCAATGATTCCAAGCGGAATTACGCATCCGTCATTTGACCAACATGTATAAAGCAATTCCACTTACAGCTAACCCATGTTAACGTGTATGCGAAATTCCATTTTCGCTCTGTGACGCATATTCTGTAGAGCGCAAGACACATCATTCCTATTTCATGTGTCACTAATCTAAAATCAGATATCTAAACATCATATGTAGTGTATGTTGTGAGATCTGTATAGGTTTAGTATCTGACTATATACACATTTTTTGATTAAAAAAAAAATAATAAGATATTATATGAAGTTGGATAATTACCTGGTTCAGATTCTCCATCTCCTCCCAGGCCACCGGACAGAGAAGCAGCTGCCCTGGCCCCCGCGTCAGGACTTTCAGATCCCGCAGCTGGGAGGGAAGAAGAGGAGGCCGAGGATGGCGAGGATCTGAATCTTTTGGGGACCCGGAGATTGAGGAGCTCGCATAAAGTCACCTCATAAGGGAGTAGGTACAGTTTCCGCGGGGCCTCTCTTTTGCCACCTCTTTTACGGGCTTGTACCCAGTCCCTTATGAGGTTGACTTTTTTTGTTAACCGCAACCTCATATCTCCGAATCTCCTCATGATCTGATCCTGGGTCCTCTGGACGTCACACACCAATCTAACCACATTGGTGATAGACTCCCAGAGGGCCTTCTTAACAGGTGCATCTGTCAACCTCCTCTTGTTCCCAAACAGCTGGGGATAAAAGTCCTTGACGGCGTGGACCAGTGCAGCGCTCTCCTCCTTGGTGAACCTGGGAGTTGACATGCCTGCTGGGTTGTCCAATAAATATATAATAATAATAATAATAATATAAACTGCCTGCAGGCATTAGAGAACTGACAAAGATGGCAACGTGTAATTGACTTTTATATGGTGAAGTAAACATGAGATGCACCATGGGACAAGTTATCTGTACATCTGATTGGATAAAATTTTGAAATATAGTTAGAATGTCTGTGAGACCATCCTGACTCAAGTTGTGTTTGTGTGATGAACTCTGATTGGCCGTTCCTTAATGTTTCATATCTTAGTAACTTCCTTACACATACCTCATGGTGGTGCTGTTACTTCATTTTTCATGTAGACTTATTTGTAACTCATGGGCCTGTCATGCGGATATGTGTGACGCAGATTTAATATCCGTGATCCGTTAAATATTAATGATTAAAATCTCTTTAACATCTAATACTGTCACATTATTAAATGTTGTAGACATTTCTCGGTTTAATAACGGTCTGTTTCTTTAATACAAATACACATTTAATATTGTATGTCTTTATTGTTCATAAAATCCATTTATTGACTTATTGTGAAGTATTGATATTGCTCTATTAAATGTATTTCATAATGCACATTGATTGTGTGCTATTGCGTGACATTAGACTCTAATGTTTAAAGATGCTAATCTGGTGTTTCAAGATGCGTTTCCCACGCAATATTTCTGAATGTTCAAATTCAGGTTATAAGGTCAGTAACTTGGATAATCTGTTTATAAATGTTAAACTACAGGTTTGTTTGTTATTAGTAAATAAACCTCGAGCTTGTATTTGTCTGAAGTGCTCATATATGTTATTGTGCAATGTCGTCTTTATTTTTAAATATACATTACAAACAAACAATTGTATCAAATGATCTGTAGAGATAGAAGATTGTTTAGACTTTAAAATGTAAATCAATTTATCTTAGTATTTAGATATCCTCAACAGAAGAAATTTAAATGCACATGGTTGAGACAATCACATAAGGCATTTCTGTGCATCCACCAATCTTCATCTACTGAGCCTATCTCGATATGCTTTTCTAGCAAAGTATGTCAAGATAGGAAGAGAAGTAAATACACTATTTAAATCTCTTAAAAGGACACTGTCCAAACAAATTTAGCGTTGGTGATTCAGATTGAGCATGAAATGTTAATCAACGTTATAATTTAATCCGATTCTCAAATGTTAACAATTATCTTGTTATCTTTCTTTGCAAATCAATAATGATATTTGAGATTACGGACAATTGTTTCAAAAAACCTGGGTTGTCCTTGATGATTGTTGGATAAATTAATCCACCACAAAAAACCAAGTTCAGTCCAGAGTACTGAAGCAAATAAATTATCTATTTTATGCATTATTTTTAAAGTAATGATAGCAACATCACAAGGAGCATTCATAATATGAGACAATTGTTAAAGTTGCTTAAAATAGAATACTCATTCAGAATGTATAAATCATTAATTTTTTAACTGTCTCCCTTTAAGTATATTTTTAGTTCATGTCCCTTTAAATAAACATTTCACAATAATGCTTGAAATATCAGAAACCTAGGCACCTTCCTTTTGATAAATTAGTATAACATATGAGTATATCAAATTTAGATTAACTTCTGGATTGTTTTACACACTGACTGAAATATATATTGTAAAGGAGGTATTTCGGAGTCTTCAGCTTAGAGGGACATTAAGCTATATGTTATGTATGAATTTTGGATAAGATTATAATATTTGAACAACTTAATATGTTTTGGTATTCAATCATTAGATTGTAATTATATATATTTTTGGATTAAATACATATCTACATAGGCTATTTTGATGCTGATTGTTGGTTGCACATAGATACCTTATGTAATTGACTAAGATATGTGCATTGATGTTTTTTTTCAAAGTATATTTAAAGACTGAATGTAATTCTATAGTACTTTCTAAATATGTTTAAATTCTTTTATGAATTATTTAAAAATCAATACACAATATACTTTGTGAATGTCCCTTTAAGGACAAAAACATTTGTAATGTTGATTTAACATTGTCAAAATAAACTAAAGGGGAATGAAAAGGAGGTAAGATTTTAAAAACTACATAATATTATTAACTATAGTTAAATGACTCCACTAGAAAATCAAATCGATTAACCTGCCATCCAATAACTAGCTTGTGAAAAATATCAAGTTAAATGACTAACCATTTATAAATGTAAAAATTAAAATAATTTAGCAAATAATGTTTTGAGATACCTAAGGAAGATACAAGATCTTATAAAATTAATTTTACATTCAACAACACTGTCACTTTAATGTAATTGAACCACTTCCCCTTCTTAAAAGTGAAAACAAATAATTTTTGAGAAATTGACTACATATCCGAAATTATTTTAACATCTAAGAATTTCAAAAGAAAAGCATCGATGGATCTCACTCCCCAATGAATGTTAAAAAAGATAGTTTAATGTAATATTCTCGGAATCAGTGGATTTTCCACAATTAATGCATTATTTGATCTTATGCATGTGCTTGTCAAATAGACAACTACCAGTCATGGGAGTCAAATTGTTTTTTATTGACAGATTATATGGATATTTATTATAATCTGTTCCAAAGAGTGTATTTAATACTAAAATGTTTATTATTACCATTTTAAAATTTAATAGTTTCTGAACCAAAAAGAAAAAAATATTCCTGGAAGTCATCAGATGCCAATCTGAAATGTAAAATTTTTTTTTAAAAAAGTTAATACACACGTAGTCAAAGATTCATAAAATACATTTACAATCATCTTGTGTCTATGCTCTAACTTTGTTCAACATTTTTTAAAGATATTTATTAATTATATTTAAAAAAAAAAAAAAAAAAAAAAAAAAATTATATTGTGTAATAAAATAAAAAAAAAATCTGATTTTCTAATTATACATAAAAATGTATATCACATTTCAATAATATATATGTTGAACATAAATGTCATATTTCATGTCCATTCAAATACCTCTATATCAACTATAATATGTATTCCTTTTTATGATTGTGATCCCTAAATATCTAATGATGAAATATGTATGACTAATGTATGTAAGCTACCAATAATCAACATTCTTCCTGTGATTCTTAACTAGCATGCATTGGTACACCAACCTGGATAATGCATGGTCTTTGAAAGTCAATTCAGGGGTAAACAGTTGATCTTCAATAGGTGTCTTATTCATCATTTCAAAAATAGAGGGTTGAAATCCCATCTAAAAATTAGGAATTCATCTAAGTGTCTGATTGTGATCCCTAAATATCTAATTAAGAACTAAATATGACTAATGTATGTAAGCTACTAATATTCAACATTCTTACTGTGATTCTTAACTAGCATGCATTGGTACACCAACCTGGATAATGCATGGTCTTTGAAAGTCAATTCAGGGGTAAAAAGTTGATCTTCAATAGGTGTCTTATTCATCATTTCAAAAATAGAGGACTGTGAAATACCATCTAAAAATTTGAAAATCATCTAAGTGTCTCCAATAGGATGCCTCAACAGCCTTATTCTATCAAATAGTTGGCACTTACCATGTGAACATGTCTTTGTATGGTTTTCAAGGTCAGCAGATTTGAAAGATAATGCCAGACATGATCCCATTGGTATACTTCAATTTCAATCTTGGCTTTTTCCACTGTCAGTCTGGGCAATCTTCACTGTCAGGCTTCTAATTCTTCCCTTTCAGTCTTTAGATTAAGTCAGCTCCCTAATGGCATAAAAAGTTTATTCAAAATTACTACAAGTGTGTGAATCATTTCTGTAGCCCTCTCCCACCCCCCATTTCATAAGAAATTACTGTCACTAGCTTACTGTGTAGCATCTTGTGTTATGTTCTATCAAGTGTGAAGATGAGTCATATTGAGCAGAACAAACCTCTAATGTGTGACATTGAACCATAGTCATGCTAGAGGATCCCTTTCTGAGTATTTTCATTTTAAGTAATGTGTAAACTAAATACTAGTTTATAAAATGTATGCCATATGATGTATTTGTGTACAATTCATGCCAGCAACAGTCCAGACATTTATACTTACCAGCTGATATCCTCTTTAAAAACCAGGTGGCAAAGACTCGCTACAGGACCCAATGGCCAGAGCATCACCTATATTAATAAATGAAACACATTTTTAGCATTTGATGAACAATCCTAACATGTTTGCACAATTCTCTACTTGTCATTTCCCTAGAGTTCACATCTATTGATAATACTCCAGTCTAACTTCTATTCTTTACCGTCTAAAGTTGCGGTTGATGATGTCTGCTCTGACATTGAGCCCCTCGTCCCGGAATGGCCCCTCTAGAACAGGATCATCCTCCTCATCTCTGAGGAGTTTTCTGTCCGGCCGGATGGCCTGCAGCATCCCAGCCCGCTGTGCAATATTATGCAGGACGCTACAGGCTACAACGATCTTAGCCACCTTCTTTGGGTTGTACTGGAGGGCTCCTCCCGACCTGTCCAGGCACCTGAACCTCATCTTCAGGAGCCCAAACATCCGTTCAACCACCGCCCTGGTTCTCTTATGAGCCCTATTGTAGCGCTCCTCAGACACATCAGTCGGGCTACGCAAGGGGGTAATGAGCCAAGGCCGGCTCATGTACCCAGAATCACCTATAAATTATGAACAGAACATAATTCAAACAGAATCCTCAAAATAGTATTTGTAGTACAATAAAAAGTTTTGTACACGATAATCCATTAACAAATGTTTATTTTAACTTTAAAATATCTAGTTCAATATTATTCTCTATCTTCCCATTTCAGCTAAGACATGCTACATATGCGTATTTCTCCTAAATCAATTCTTGTGTAAAAGGCTAACTACATGGTTACATTACATTCTCTATCTGAGCATTTAAGGTAAGACATGCTACATATCTGCATTGAACTAAAAGACATTTGCTGAAAGAGACAATGACATGGTTAAATTGCATTAGCCAATATCTTCCCATTTCAGCTAAGACATGCTACATATGCGTATTTCTCCTAAATCAAGCCTTGTGTAAAATGCTAACTACATGGTTACATTACATTCTCTATCTGAGCATTTAAGGTAAGACATGCTACATATCTGCATTGAACTAAAAGACATTTGCGGAAAGAGACAATGACATGGTTAAATTGCATTAGCTAATATCTTCCCATTTCAGCTAAGACATGCTACATATGCGTATTTCTCCTAAATCAAGCCTTGTGTAAAATGCTAACTACATGGTTACATTACATTCTCTATCTGAGCATTTAAGGTAAGACATGCAACATATCTGCATTGAACTAAAAGACATTTGCGGAAAGAGACAATGACATGGTTAAATTGCATTAGCTAATATCTTCCCATTTCAGCTAAGACATGCTACATATGCGTATTTCTCCTAAATCAAGCCTTGTGTAAAATGCTAACTACATGGTTACATTACATTCTCTATCTGAGCATTTAAGGTAAGACATGCTACATATCTGCATTGAACTAAAAGACATTTGCGGAAAGAGACAATGACATGGTTAAATTGCATTAGCTAATATCTTCCCATTTCAGCTAAGACATGCTACATATGCGTATTTCTCCTAAATCAAGCCTTGTGTAAAATGCTAACTACATGGTTACATTACATTCTCTATCTGAGCATTTAAGGTAAGACATGCTACATATCTGCATTGAACTAAAAGACATTTGCGGAAAGAGACAATGACATGGTTAAATTGCATTAGCTAATATCTTCCCATTTCAGCTAAGACATGCTACATATGCGTATTTCTCCTAAATCAAGCCTTGTGTAAAATGCTAACTACATGGTTACATTACATTCTCTATCTGAGCATTTAAGGTAAGACATGCTACATATCTGCATTGAACTAAAAGACATTTGCGGAAAGAGACAATGACATGGTTAAATTGCATTAGCTAATATCTTCCCATTTCAGCTAAGACATGCTACATATGCGTATTTCTCCTAAATCAAGCCTTGTGTAAAATGCTAACTACATGGTTACATTACATTCTCTATCTGAGCATTTAAGGTAACACATGCTACATATCTGCATTGAACTAATAGTAGACATTAGCGGGGGGGAAATATATGGTTAAATTGCATCCTATATCTGAACATTACGCTGACATTTTAAAACTACAGTGGCAATTGTCAAACTAATTAACCATGTTGTGCACAAATACTCACCAACGAGATAACCAGGGGGCATTTGTCTTTCCTCAAACTGTCTCCACAGGGACGACAGAGAGAGGATGCGGGCATCATGACAAGCCCCTCCAAAATTCGCACACACATGCATAATCCTCATCTGTGCGTCACAAACATACTGCACGTTGAGGCTATGAAAATGTTTGCGATTTCTGAAGGGCGAGTCATCAATTGGAGCACGCAGCGCAATGTGGGTACAATCTATGGCTCCCAAGACATTGGGCAATTGAGCAATATCAAAGAATTCCCGTTTCAGGCGCCTCCAATCACCATCATTCTGTGGGAATCCTATGTATTGCTTACTGATACGTACCATGGCGTCCAGAAAGTTATCAAACACCCCAGAGAATGTACCTTGAGCCAGGCCATGCATGTACAGTTCTCCGGATTGAAAACTCCCGGAGGCCAGGACGTATAGACAGCTTAGCATCTTACTCATGGCAGGAACAGCAGTCCTTATTCTTATACGTGGCTCCAAATGAGGTTTAAGAAGATCGTAAAGGCCAATGAGCTGTTCGCGATCGAGCTGATACTTTTCATAAACCTCAAAGTTGCTCATGTTTTCCAAGGTGGGTCTCACCCTGTAGACACGAGGACCTCGAACCAGACGACCCCTTCGTCTCAGTCTGAGCCGCCGAGGCTGCCTGATTCTACCAACAGCTAGATCGCCAATAGCAGCACCAGCAGCGTCTACCATGTCATCGTCATCCATCTTTCAAAACAGCGTAACAAGGTAAGCACTTGATCTGATGTGGATCACAAGTGATGCATTGGCCATGTTGTTTGGGGGATTTATAATACAATTAGTCCAATGGTATTGAGTTTGTAATGATTGCTAATTGTATTCACCTGTTTGTATGTGAGCGGCGCGAATGCTTTCACAGTGGGCGTTTATTTGTTGTTTGCTGAAATGTTATTTTCAAACAATGAATCTCAATGTGAAAGTGTCAAATATCACACATACAGTGCATGTTTGTAATGTTTGTTCATATGCGTAATCAATATTTCTTAAACGCGATCTCATAGTAACAAGCACACGTCCAGGCTAACATGAATGAAAGTGCATAGTTGTGTATAATGTGCATCGAATGTGATCGATCAATGTTGCTGCAATATTGTTTGTAAACGATAAAGTAACAGCTGCCATCTGTAGTATTGTATATATAAGTGATTGCCGAGCTGTCAATATTGTATGCGTCCCTTTAAAATCGCAATAATAATTCAGAACTTCCCGTCTGCCATCTGTAGTATTGTATATATAAGTGATTGCCGAGCTGTCAGTATTGTATGCGTCCCTTTCAAATCGCAATAATAATTCCGAAATTCCCGTCTGCCATCTGTAGTATTGTATATATAAGTGATTGCCGAGCTGTCAATATTGTATGCGTCCCTTTAAAATCACAATAATAATTCCGAAATTCCCGTCTGCCATCTGTAGTATTGTATATATAAGTGATTGCCGAGCTGTCAATATTGTATGCGTCCCTTTAAAATCGCAATAATAATTCCGAACTTCCCGTCTGCCATCTGTAGTATTGTATATATAAGTGATTGCCGAGCTGTCAATATTGTATGCGTCCCTTTCAAATGGCACTAATACTGAATAACTTCCGGCTGTCATCTGTAGTATTGTATATATAAGTGATTGCCGAGCTGTCAATATTGTATGCGTCCCTTTAAAATCGCAATAATAATTCCGAACTTCCCGTCTGCCATCTGTAGTATTGTATATATAAGTGATTGCCGAGCTGTCAATATTGTATGTGTCCCTTTCAAATCGCAGTAATACTGAATAACTTCCGGCTGTCATCTGTAGTATTGTGTATATATAAGTGATTGCCGAGATGTCAATATTGTATGCGTCCCATTCAAATGGCACTAATGCTGAATAACTTCCGGCTGTCATCTGTAGTATTGTATATATAAGTGATTGCCGAGATGTCAATATTGTATGCGTCCCATTCAAATGGCACTAATACTGAAGAACTTCCGGCTGTCATCTGTAGTATTATATATATAAGTGATTTGCGATCTGACAATATTTATTAATTGTCCCATTGAAATCGCCCTAATAATGCTGTTCCAAACTGTTGTTTACGTATATGTTGTATTGTAGTATTGAGTGTTAAAGTTCAGAAAGGGGCGGTACAGTGGTGAATCTGTGATGTGTATGGTTGAATCTTCTAATGACGTCATGATATTATTAACCTGCCTATGTAGTTCTGAAATCCTCATTGTGTTGTTGTATTTGACTACATTGTTATTGTGTGCTGAATAAAATCTAAATGTGTGCTTTGTGGTTGCGTGATGGGTGATGCGTGTTATGTACATGTACGTATATATTGTGATTGTGTCCCACATATGCTGACTTCTATATAGCGGTCTGGCATTGTTGTTCCTTCCCATAAAGTGACATCTGTAATCTGGTGTAATGATGTTCTTGTTGTACGTAATTCCTAATGGTTTCTGGTGATGGAATCATGATGTTAAAAGTACATTAAAATCCATATGTTGTGTTTTGTGATTCCTCAAGAGAATGTAATGTGTTTTTCCCCCATCATTTGAATGCACATGTATGAGTGAATGTTAAAAGTAATGTATGTGCATCCATGACTGATCATGTGTTAAGCCTATGTAGATATGCTGTTGCTGCAAGCATATGAGTTGAATAACTGAAATGCAATAATAAAGGTAAATGAGAATTTTTTCCCATTGTGTAGTGTTTGTGAATCCTGAAAAGTTGACATTATTTTTGTGTCCGTTTAAATGTAATATTTTTAAAACAAAAATGTTGTTACTAGTGATGTTGAATTGTAGTTGATGTAATAGAAAAGTCTGAAACAATTTAATGGTGTTGTGAATATTCAAACAGTACAATCCATAAATCCACCATAGGGAAATAGTCATTTCTTGATCTATTTATCATAGCTGGGTCTAACGCATGAAATCATGTCTTTTCTAGCGCTGGTATTTGGAGTTTTTCTGTCTACGCTATTTGCGTGCGTTAGGGAAATGAGGGTTTCGCGTGCACGAGCACGTCTTCCCAATAGAAGTCAATGGAGGCTCTAAAATTTGTTCTTGTTTTTTTTCTAAGACTGGTTTTCCTCGTAAAGTGAATGACGTCATGAGCTTGTGTGAAAAAGTAACTAAATCGTGTTCTTTTTGTGATAAATAAATATTTTGTGTATGTCATGTGGTGTATATTGTTTGTATGCATCGATGAGTGTATGTTTGTGATAATGTTATTAGTTAGATGTAGGTATATGAGGGTCTTTTCCCGTGTGTCAATGTAAGTCAATGGGAAAATGGATTTGTGTTTTTTTTTTCTAACACCCGAGATCTCGCAACTTTAATCCTTTGTATTTTGATGAAAAATGATTAAATATGAAAAATAAAGTATAGTGTCGTGTTTGTATGAGTGTAAGTGTAGTTTGTGTAATATTTGTTTTGTGATTCGTGGATGTTTTTTTTGTCAGTATATGTTTACTACTGGTTCTGAGGTGTCGGTAGAAATTTGAGCGTTAGGTGATTTTTGATTGTCGGTAACTGAACTCTAAATACCGGAGTCCGTAAGAAACCCGCATTAGGAGCCTCTAACGCTGGTTTTCACGGCTAACGCCGAACTCCAAATCTAGGCCTTTGTTTCTCATAAGCGATAGTGATGTTACCACAAGTGCCCAGGTATACTCTTCTGCAGCAATGGTGGTTAATAAAATAATTAACTTATGTTCTATAGGTAGTAATAGTATTGCTATAATAGTATCACTACAGGTATCAAAGTATAGTATTGTGCAACACCGGTAGTGACTGTAATGATAAACTTAAGTTCTATAAGCGTTAATAATACTGCTTTAGTAGTATCACTATCGGTACCTAAATATAGAGTTCTTCAACAATAGTAACTCATAAGATGATTAACTTAGACTCTATAAGCGGCAATAATATTGCTGCAGTAAAATCGCTACGAGTGCCTCAGTAAAGTATTGATGTGGATAATGTAAAACACTTGTGCGATGTTGTTACATGCTGTTTAAATTGTCTTTTCTATTCACAAGATAATTATGAAACTGCCGACGGGTAGTAAATTGTATTTGTCTGCTATTATAAGTCTGTCTGTGTGTCAGTTGCCTGATCTAAGAGCAGATTTTTATGTTTTGATTTTGCTCTTAGTATTGGTTAGCCCAATCTCACACGTAAAAAACCCTTTTTGGATATAACATATTAGTTAACGTATAATTCACTCGGATATTGGGAGGTCATTAGTTTGAATTCTATCAAGAATAAAGTTACTCTGGTTGTCAGTATGGGAGTGACCCTCTCAATACCTGTTCCCAATGATTCAACAACAGAGACACCCTATTGTTGCCAATGAGCCACGGTTTAACGTAAAGGACTACTCATTCCTAATATTAAAATAGAGCTAACAATGCTCTGTCACTACACCTAACGCGTTTCGCCCGTACAGGGCTTTATCAAAGGCGGCGGGCCGCCCGTCTCTGTGGAATTTAAACCCGGTGCAAACCAGAAGTGCCGCCTTTGTCGTTTTCTGATTGGGCAATTCTTAGGATACTCCATGTTCTCACTGATCGGTGCTATAGGTCTCGGATGTTTTTAAGGAGGATTTCTATAAATAGTTTTTAAGGTGGAATATGCTCGCTTATTTCATGAAAATCAATCTGTTGTGTATTATAATATTACTATTTGGGCTATCATACCCCAAAGGCCTATTTACACAATCCTTGTATATAAAGGAATCTATACATAACTGCTCTATCCTAGGTTTTTAATTGTTTATGTTTCCCCCTTCTCCCTTATTTTTATTAATATTAAATAAAAGTTAAGTTTTATACTCAGGAATTTGACACCGCACAGGGGTCAAGACAGTGAGTGCTATATCCGCATTCTTTCGTGGAAGTGACTTTATCACCTCATGGGAGACCATGACAAAATTTCAGACCTACACTAGTCGAGCCTGGGATTGTACTTTTGGAGCCAGGGATAACCAAGAACAACCGGAAAATGCGGAGAGTTACTCACCTGGAACTTTAGGGTTTCAAAATAGAGAGCCCCAACAGTCATGGATAATGGAGTGGTTTCGTGAATAATGTGTGCAGGCTGAAGGGGCCTGCCATCAATGGTCTCAATAGAAAGTGGAATGGACCGAGGCAATACAGGAATGGAGTGCTGTGGTACAAAAGCACTGTCAATTAAATAAACCGCAGCACTGGAGTCAACAAGAGTCTGAGTGACTATGGAGGAGTCCACCCAGGAAAGGACAACCATGACCAAAGGTTTCTCCTTTAGCGGTTCCGGGTCTAGGATAAACCACCCAAGGTCTGCCCCCGACAGGACCCTAGGTGCGAGCGTTTAACTAGCCATGTAGGACAAGACTTTAAAAGGTGGCCCTGTAACCCACAATAGACAGAGCCCCTCCCTCCTCCTAAAGGCCCTCTCCGCCATGGAGAGACTTGTGCATACCAACTGCATCGGCACAGCAGTACCTGGTGACTCGGGACCAGGAGACATGGAAGGAGAGGGAGGCATGGGTGGGAACGACAATGTAGGAGACAACAGAAGAGGAGGCTTCCACAAGTGCTCCTTGAAAGAGGGCCTCTCTCTGAATCTGATGTCAACTAGGATTAAAAATGACACTAAAGCCTCAAGATCCTCTGGTAAATCTCTGGCAGCAACTTCATCTTTATTCGCATCAGAGAGTCCATGAAAGAAGGCGGCAACAAGGGCTTCATTGTTCCAACCAACCTCTGCAGCAAACGTACGGAATTCAATGGCATACTGAGCAACAGATCTCGTACCTTGCTGAATGGACATGAGTCGTTTAGCAGCAGAGGAGGAGCAAGCTGGAACATCAAATACACTTCAAAATTAGGCCACAAATTCAGGGTAATTAGAAATCACAGGTTTATTAGTCTCCCACAAAGGATTAGGCCAGGCAAGCGCCGTGTCAGAGAGTAAAGAGATGAAAAATCCCACCTTAGCTCTGTCAGAGGGAAACGCCTGAGGTAACATCTGAAAGTAAATGCCCACCTGGTTCAAAAACCCTCTGCATTGATTAGGATCACCTCCAAAACGCTAAGGTAAAGGTGCAGAACCGGACATGCTCCTGGTAGGACTAGGTGCAGCAGCGCAAACAGGAGCAGCCATAACTTGTGGGACACTCTGGTCCAAATGTGCAGTGCGAGTCAGCAGGGTTTGCAGGGCTAGTGCAAATTGATCCAAGCGGTGATCCTGTTAATCTATCCTGGAAATGATAGTAGGTAAAGGTGGATTATTAGCAACTTTAGGATTCATGGCCCTTGCATAATGTCAGGGTGCCAGGAATCAGACTGAGATGAGAAGTGCAAAAATAATCACACTTTTATTAATAAAAAATAATAAAAAGTCCACAAGACAAATAACAAGCCAGGAGTCAAAACCAAAGCTGGTAGTCAGACGAGCCGAGTCAGGAGCCAAAGCAAGTAGTCAGACGAGCTGCAAACAGGAACAAGAAGAACAACAAAGTCAGGAACAAGCCAGGGATCAGGAACCAGAAGAGATGTCAGACTAGTCACAGGAACTGGAACACAGGAACTCACAAACAGGTCAGAGACAACACAACGGCAAAGCATACTGAACAGAGGCCCTTTAAATAATAAGTGATGACATCACAATTCTTAGACTGCAGCCTGTCTCACACAGAATCAAACCCAGTTTAATTTTCAGGAAGAATAGGAATTTAAAATCGATTGTAGCACCTAGCCAACTAAAAAGATCTACAACCAAAGAGACATGGTTAGAGAAAAGAACTGTACGGCTTTTATAAATGCAATAGATTCTAGAGCATGTCAAAAAAAGAGAAAGCGGAGGGTAGTAGGGAAATCCTTTTAAGACAAATGTAAACCTATTGGACAGCCCAACAATACTGTAAACTGTGTGTGTGTGTAACAGCCTTTAAACAGCTTTCCCCGTGAATACTGCTCTACTCAGAGCCCCACTAATGCGGTTTTCACAGGGTTAGTGAAATGTTCACAACAGTTCTCCCAAGAATTACAATAGTTAGAAGTATGAGGCTTGCCTTACTTGTAGCAGTCCTGTTAGAGTATGACAGTTTCAGTCCCTTTTCAAATTGTCTCCTCCGTGTACACACGGTGACCGCTTGTTCCTGTAATAAGGCGTGTATCGCTAAACTTACTTGCAACACAAAGCCTCGTTCTGATGCCGGCAAAATCAAATGAGCAATGGCTCCTCCAATGACATCGCTGGGACCCTCCACGCCCCCGGAATGATTGAAAGAAACAAATAACAGCACAGTCGCGGTCTCAGTGGAAATAAGCAAGGAAAGATTCCTTTAGGGTTAAAAAGTTCCATTTATTGTATACATCTAAAAACGAAAAAGGCACAGCAGACAGTTGCTACAGCTGACGCATTTCCTGCCTCAAGGGCACTTCATCAGAGCTGAGAAACAAGCGTCACTAACAGCTGTTAAATCTCTGGGGGTGGGGTTCAATTCAACCAATCTTAGTACAGTCTATGTATTCATACAAATTTAACCTGTTCATAACCTCCACCCAAATAGACAAATCAAAGTACAAACACAAATATACACAATTCACTTAACAATCTATTAAAACACTTGTATAAAATATGTAATAGAATATGGGAACATGTATGCAAAATGTTCATATTAGATCCATGACACATTACACAGAAACAGTTCAAAAAGATGATGGCTAACTCATATATATGTGTAAAAGATAAATGCTCTTTAATTCCATAGAGTGCCTACAATATGAAACTCTTACCTTATAATTGTCATCATTAATGATATATCCCCAATAAACAAAAAGAATGTCATTACTAATAAAGCTATTATTATCAAAAAATCAAGTAATGAGTACTTATCAATGTTATGCACATAATATTGTTTGTATGTCTCTGTGGTATAACACACCCTAACTTTTATCAATGTAAGCTTCACATCACTTATTTTATTAATCCCTAGTGGAAATCCAGTTTTCAAAGTATAAATCCAAAATATCTCTTTTCTGCTCAATGCCTGGTATTTATCTCCCCCTCTAACAACTAAAGTAATTTGTTCAATGCCCTGAAATGTATCTAAATTGCCATCATGTTGTGAAAAACGTTTGGCCACTGGTGTTTTAGGCACCTCTGCTTCTATAGACAGCAGATGCTCCCTGATTCTATCTTTCAAAAACCTTGAGGTAAGTCCTACATATTGAAATTTACAGCAAATGCATGTGATAAGATAAACAACATATGTGGAATTGCAATTTATTTAATACATAATCTTATAGGATTTACCTGTATTAGTTGAGATGAAACTGTCACCTATCTGAGCATAGTCACAACATTTACATGGTCTACCACCACATCTATAAAAACCTGCTCTCTTTGATAACCATGATCAGTCTTAGAGCCAAACAAATTTGCAACCTTCTCTCCTATTGTCTCTGATCTATGGGAGACAAAGTTGTAACTGGTAGAAATGGTTTCTAAATCCTTATCGTTCTCTAATATAGGTAACCTTCTTCTTATGATATTGCAGATATCATTATATTGCTTACTATATTTCGTGACAAAATGTATTCCTCTTCGTTCTGTATTTTTTCTGTTATTATCCTTAAGTATGCTGTCTCTATTGTAACCAGATACCTGCTCAGACATTCTCATCAAATATTGAGAATCATAAACCCTATTTATAAGGCGTGTTGTTAAATCATTAGCATGTTTCCAATAGTTTTCAAGACTAGTGCAATTACGTCTCAACCTTATGTACTGTCCCTTAGGTATGCCCTTCTTTAAATAATGTGGATGTAGTGAATCTGCTCTTTAGTATTACCTCTCACTTCTTTCCTGTATGCTTCTGTGGCCACTTAATCTTCTACATGGTAAATAAGAACATCCAGATACAATATCTTAGTTTCAGAGGCATTATGTGTAAATCTCAAATTACCAATGTTGTTATTTAGATGGCTTAAAAAACCCTCTAGTTCTTCATTAGAACCATCCCATACTATCAGTACGTCATCTTTATATCTAGTGTATGTTTTGATATTACTCCTGAAGTTATTGTGATCACTAAATATGCTCACAATCTCAAAGTATTCAAGGTACAAATTTGCATATGTTGGGGCAAATTTTGCCCCCATCGCAGTACCTCTTAACTGTATATAAAATTCACCATTAAAGATAAAGAAGTTATGGTTTAGTAGGAAGGTGATAGCTTGTAAAATAAAAGTAATCAGTTTTTAATCATATTCAGAATATTTTTCTAACATCCTTTTAACTGCACTAATCTCCAATTCATATGGAATACATGAATATAAAGAGACTACATCCACAGGGACTAATCTATAACCCTCCTTCCATTTAAAGTTCTGTAAGAGCCTAAGTAAATGTTTTGTGTCTCTAAGAAAACCTGGCAGTGATTGAACAATGGGCTGAAGTTGTGCATCTACCCATTGACCCAGTTTCTCCCCCAGGGAACCAATTGCCAATATGATTGGTCTCCCTGGGGGGTTAACTAGGGATTTATGAACCTTGGGCAAAAATTTGAAAACTGGAACTCTAGGAGAATCCACATATGTAAATTCACTAGTTTTATTTGTAAGTATTGTGTTGAAAGATAGAATCAGGGAGCATCTGCTTTCTATAGAAGCAGAGGTGCCTAAAACACCAGTGGCTAAATACTTTTCACAACATGATGGCAATTTAGATAACTTCAAGTTTCAGGGCATTGAGCAAATTACTTTAGGTGTTAGAGGAGGAGATAGATACCAGGCATTGAGCAGAAAAGAGATATTTTGGATTTATACTTTGAAAACTGGATTTCCACTAGGGATTAATAAAATAAGTGATGTGAAGCTTTACATTGATAAAAGTTAGGGTGTGTTATACCACAGAGACATACAAACAATATTATGTGCATGCCATTGATAAGTACTCATTACTTGATTTTTCTGATAATAATAGCTTTACTAGTAATGACATTCTCTTTATGTTTATTGGGGATATATCATTAATGATGACACTTATAAGGTAAGAGTTTCAAATTGTAGGCACACTATGGAATTAAAGAGCATTTATCTTTTACACATATATATGAGTTAGCCATCATCTTTTTGAACTGTTTCTGTGTAATGTTTCATGGATCTAATATGAACATTTTGCATACATGTTCCCATATTCTATTTACACATTTTAAACAAGTGTTTTAATAGATTGTTAAGTGAATTGTGTATATTTGTGTTTGTACTTTGATTTGTCTATTTGGGTGGAGGTTATGAACAGGTTAAATTTGTATGAATACACAGACTGTACTAGGATTGGTTGAATTGACCGCCACCCCCAGAGATTTAACAGCTGTTAGTGATGCTTGTTTCTCAGCACTAATGAAGTGCCCTTGAGGCAGGAAACGCGTCAGCATTAGCAACTGTCTGCTGTGCCTTTTTCATTTTTAGATGTATACAATAAATTTAACTTTTTAACCATAAAGGAATCTCTCCTTGCTTATTTCCACTGAGACCGCGACTGTGCTGTTATTTAAACCTATTGGATACATTCCTTTAATTGTCAAGTACCCCTAGGTCTTAATAAAGACATTGACATTGCAGCATTTCTGTAAGATTCTTGGAGAGAGTAGATAGGAATAAGGCTTAAGAGTGTTCAAATGTAGCTTATTCTAGTAGAAGACCCTCCCCCCTTTCTTTCTGGTAGATTTCGGGTTCTTAGGGACTGCTGCTTTCCATTAGGGTTATTAATTAATTCTATCTGGATGGTGTGAATTTCTCATTAGACGTATCTAGTTTTAATAGGTTTGTACTAGGCTCTAACATGTATATATTATATAATACAACATTCATTAATTCATTTTTCAGGATGAGAATTTCATGTTCAAATGGGAAGTGTGTGTTTTTTAATTTCTATTTTAGCTCTTGCTAGAACACCTATGTCTTACAGGTTTTTAAAAAATAATTTAAGAAAAAAATAATTTAAAAAAAAAAATTATTAATTTTTAATATTTAATATTTCATGTTTCTGTTTGTTTTGGGGTCTGTATATTATATATTTCATATTCTATATTTTCTATTTGATGGGATATATATTGAGAGTAAATAACGGACCCTTGATAAACATAGGACATGTGTACAGATAGGAACTTTATAAATAATAACACATATAATAATAAAGATATTTAGATTTGGAACGTTGTATATTTAACATGACACATAAGGATTTTTCTGAAATCTGTCTTTGAAAGTACACTTACTGTAAGTAGCGTGGCTATAAAGTAGAAATAGAAATTATGAGCACAAATGACAGCTGGAGATTGGAGCAGCACAGGACAGACAGAAGTGTAGCGATTGGAGATTATAATAAGTAAAATACTAACAATACCGGTGTCCATAGCAACCAGTGTGCCATGTGACGCATCCGTTTCAGGCTCTCGCTGTGTCCTGCCCCCTGGTGCATACGTATCGGCGCCTCCAGCACAGCTCTTAAATTAGCTCAATCTGTGCTGAAAAAATTTACCTCTGATGAAGGAGATTTTATTTGTTTATATACCTTCGTAAGGTTTTTTTTAAGGGCGATTGGCCTTACCGAGATTGGGAACTTTGTATGTTTTATGAGACTGCATTTGCAGTTTGTTTATTGATCCCTAAAGTGGATGATTGCCTTGTATATACCTCATATTCGCTGGGGTTAAATATTGTGGGTTCAACATCACTTGATTTTAAGCTGTATTTGCTTTAATAAGCATTGTAACGCTATGAGAGTCTCTCTGCTTGTGCTTTTGTCTCCCTTGCTGTGATATACTTCCCTTTACACGGAGGGGGTCCCTGGAATGTGGATTTTTGCCAGAAAGTTTATAAAATAGAGGGGCACAGATTTCAAGAGGCTTACATTTGCAGAAATCGTTTATCATAATCTAGGAGGTTCCAGACCGTTATGATCTACTTACCTCATACTAATTGAGGTTCTTTCAAGTAAGTGTACATCCAGCTGGGTGTGAGGAGACCCCATGAGTTCCAACCATCAAACTTTGGAATGTTGTCTTTAAATATACTGTGTATGAAATAATATTTTATGTTCTTTTCTACAGTTTGGTTTTAGCGCTCTCCCTTCTCTTGTTGTTTGTTTATTTGCTATAGAGGGGCATGAGGATACCCTCTGATTTTTGGGAAACAGTTGCTATTTTAGATTTGACTTTTCTGTATAGTGAGTTTAGAAAATTATTGTATAACCCATTTAGTTTTCACCTTAAATTTATAGATGATCTATTTCTCCTTTTCCTCTGAATAGCACTTGTAGGGGTTGTCAGGGTGTTTCACTGACATTCTACTTTCTGTACACAGAAACAGAGAGACAGGAAAGATTAATATGAATTTCATCTCAATTTATAATGAGGGATCAATAGGCATAAAACATATAATCCAGAAACACTGGCATATTCTGAAAAAAGGCTAAGACAATCCCTTAAGCTGAATACAAATGAAGGGTCTAACCAACCCCCAAGGGAAAGAACAGGTAGTGAAGGAATATGTACAGCGCCAATACAGGCTAAGGGATAAATATAAACACTAAAAGATACAATAAAACACTAAAAGATACAATATATACCTGCTAAGGCTAAAAAAGGATTTATTACAAATAAATAGTTGGTACCAATAGAAGGATAAAATGCTTAAAAACAATGGTAAGGTAGAGTAATGTTCTGAAAAACTCACAAAGTGCAAATGGCAATGAGGGTATAAGAAACTAAAATGGTGAAATCCACGTGTGGGTGCGGATACACAAATAAACAAAGTGTTTATGCAACATAAATGTGCAACATAATATGGGCATAAATGTGCAAATGTTTTACAACATAGGTGAGAGTAATTGTGAACACTGTGTTTTAAATATAAAGAAGAATCGATTCACAACCAATAATCAAAAATTCACAAAAAATCACAAAAAATCACAAAAATATAATGAATAGTCCTGATGACACTGCAGTGCAAAAATAAGTCACAGGTAAGTTGATACCATTGGGTGACAAATGTGGAAGGTGATGTGACATAAGGTAAAAACGAAAAATATGTGGAAAAAATAATCAAAAAATCCAGTGAAAAAACAAAAATCAAAAAACAAAATGATGTTCAACAAAAGATCAAAAAAGAACAAAAAAGGGGGTTTGTAATCCAAATAACAGTAAATTAAAAAGACTGAGTCTTGATAAAGGCCTTATTTTAGGGCCGAAACGCGTAGACCTGTTGGTAAGCATTATTCCAAGTTTTTTAACCACTTTGAGGACTTGTTACGCTATGTTACTCCTTTTTTTACAGGGACATTTCTAGGACATTGGACAAAGAGCTGACCGTTTTTAGGATTCGCCTGGGAACTCTCCCCCTCAGGATTCAAGGTTCCTTCATATGATTCCTTTTTAATTTACTGTTATTTGGATTACAAACCCCCCTTTTTTGTTCTTTTTTGATCTTTTGTTGAACATCATTTTGTTTTTTGATTTTTGTTTTTTCACTGGATTTTTTGATTATTTTTTCCACATATTTTTCGTTTTTACCTTATGTCACATCACCTTCTTCCACATTTGTCACCCAATGGTATCAACTTACCTGTGACTTAATTTTGCACTGCAGTGTCATCAGGACTATTCATTATATTTTTGTGATTTTTTGTGATTTTTTGTGAATTTTTGATTATTGGTTGTGAATCGATTCTTCTTTATATTTTAAACACAGTGTTCACAATTACTCACACCTATGTTGTAAAACATTTGCACATTTATGCCCATATTATGTTGCACATTTATGTTGCATAAACACTTTGTTTATTTGTGTATCCGCACCCACACGTGGATTTCACCATTTTAGTTTCTTATACCCTCATTGCCATTTGCACTTTGTGAGTTTTTCAGAACATTACTCTACCTTACCATTGTTTTTAAGCATTTTATCCTTCTATTGGTACCAACTATTTATTTGTAATAAATCCTTTTTTAGCCTTAGCAGGTATATATTGTATCTTTTAGTGTTTTATTGTATCTTTTAGTGTTTATATTTATCCCTTAGCCTGTATTGGCGCTGTACATATTCCTTCACTACATATTCTGAAAAAAGACAAGATACTTTTTAATTAGAGAGGGGGCTTTTTAATTAGAGAGAAACTTCTGGGACAATGGGAGACCTACTGGATTCATTCTTTAAATAGTCTGAGTCCTTGGGGTTTAAACAAAGACATTGATATTGCAGCTTTTCTTTATGAACTAAAAAGACCATATAAATGGGTCAAAACAGAGATTAAAGATATCCAGAGACAAATGTGTTTGTATTTACACACTTCAAGAGTTGTGTAAAGATTGTACCTCATTTTACACTAATATACTCTTATTTATATAGGCCTATATTTGGAGTTTGGCGGTAGCCGTGAAAACCAGCGTTAGAGGCTCCTAACGCTGGTTTTAGGCTACCGCCGGTATTTGGAGTCAGTCAGGAAAGGGTCTAACGCTCACTTTTCAGCCGCGACTTTTCCATACCGCAGATCCCCTTACGTCATTTGCGTATCCTATCTTTTCAATGGGATCTTTCTAACTCCGGTATTTAGAGTCGTGGCTGAAGTGAGCGTAAGAAATCTAAAGACAAAACTCCAGCCGCAGAAAAAAGTCAGTAGTTAAGAGCTTTCTGGGCTAATGCTGGTTTATAAAGCTCTTAACTACTGTGCTCTAAAGTACACTAACACCCATAAACTACCTATGTACCCCTAAACCGAGGTCCCCCCACATCGTCGACACTCAATTAAAATTTTTTAACCCCTAATCTGCCGAGCGGACCGCACCGCTACTATAATAAAGTTATTAACCCCTAATCCGCCTCACTAACCCTATAATACATAGTATTAACCCCTAATCTGCCCTCCCTAACATTGCCGACACCTAACTTCAAACATTAACCCCTAATCTGCTGACTGGAGCTCACCGCTATTCTAATAAATGTATTAACCCCTAAAGCTAAGTCTAACCCTAACACTAACCCCACCTAAGTTAAATATAATTTAAATCTAACGAAATTAATTAACTCTTATTAAATAAATTATTCCTATTTAAAGCTAAATACTTACCTGTAAAATAAATCCTAATATAGCTACAATATAAATTATATTTATATTATAGCTATTTTAGGATTTATATTTATTTTACAGGTAACTTTGTATTTATTTTAATCAGGTACAATAGCTATTAAATAGTTAAGAACTATTTAATAGCTAAAATAGTTAAAATAATTACAAATTACCTGTAAAATAAATCCTAACCTAAGTTACAATTAAACCTAAAACTAGACTATCAATAAATTAATTAAATAAAATACCTAAAATTACCTACAATTAAACCAAACACTACACTATCAATAAATTATTTAAATACAATATCTACAAATAAATACAATGAAATAAACTAACTAAAGTACAAAAAATAAAAAAGAACTAAGTTACAAAAAATAAAAAAATATTTACAAACATTAGAAAAATATTACAACAATTTTAAACTAATTACACCTACTCTAAGCCCCCTAATAAAATAACAAAGCCCCCAAAAATAAAAAAATGCCCTACCCTATTCTAAATTACAAAAGTTCAAAGCTCTTTTACCTTACCAGCCCTGAACAGGGCCATTTGCGAATTCAGCTCTTTTGCCTGTAAAAAAAAACATACAATACCCCCCCCCACATTACAACCCACCACCCACATACCCCTAATCTAACCCAAACCCCCCTTAAATAAACCTAACACTAAGCCCCTGAAGATCTTCCTACCTTGTCTTCACCTCACCGGGTATCACAACGATCCGTCCTGGCTCCGATATCTTCATCCAACCCAAGAGGGGGCTAGACATCCATCATCCGACGGCTGAAGAAGTCCAGAAGAGGGTCCAAAGTCTTCATCCTATCCGGAAAGAAGAGTAGATTCGGACCGGCAACCATCTTCTTCCAAGCGGCATCTTCTATCTTCATCCGATGAGGACCGGCTCCATCTTGAAGACCTCCACCGCGGACCCATCTTCTTCCGACGACGACTTCCCGACGAATGACGGTTCCTTTAAGGGACGTCATCCAAGATGGCATACCTCGAATTCTGATTGGCTGATAGGATTCTATCAGCCAATCGGAATTAAGGTAGGAATATTCTGATTGGCTGATGGAATCAGCCAATCAGAATCAAGTTCAATCCGATTGGCTGATTGGATCAGCCAATCGGATTGAACTTGATTCTGATTGGCTGATTCCATCAGCCAATCAGAATATTCCTACCTTAATTCCGATTGGCTGATAGAATCCTATCAGCCAATCAGAATTCGAGGGACGCCATCTTGGATGACGTCAGTTAAAGGAACCGTCATTCGTCGTCTAGTCGTCGGTTGAAGAGGATGTTCCGCGCCGGCTTGGAAGAAGATGGTTCCGCTCCGCTCCAGAAGAAAGAAGATTGAAGATGCGGCTTGATAGAAGACTTCATCCAGATGATGGACTTCCGACTTCAGCCCGAGGATGGATTTCTTCAGTCGCCGCTTGGATCCAGACTTCAGCCCGAGGATGGACGGCCCCCCGCTTGGGCTTGGATCAACACTTCCGAGGCTTGGATCAAGACTTCCGAGGACGGATCGGTGAACCTGGCAGGGTGAAGATAAGGTAGGAAGATCTTCAGGGGCTTAGTGTTAGGTTTATTTAAGGGGGGTTTGGGTTAGATTAGGGGTATGTTTGTGGTGGGTTGTAATGTTGGGGGGTATTGTATGTTTTTTTTTTACAGGCAAAAGAGCTG
Source organism: Bombina bombina (assembly GCF_027579735.1). Classification (NCBI taxonomy): domain Eukaryota; kingdom Metazoa; phylum Chordata; class Amphibia; order Anura; family Bombinatoridae; genus Bombina; species Bombina bombina. The sequence goes on along the minus strand of NC_069503.1, from coordinate 314,725,525 downwards.
AATTCTTTGGGGCATGCCCCGCAAAGGGCCCTGTTCAGGGCTGGTAAGGTAAAAGAGCTTTGAACTTTTGTAATTTAGAATAGGGTAGGGCATTTTTTTATTTTGGGGGGCTTTGTTATTTTATTAGGGGGCTTAGAGTAGGTGTAATTAGTTTAAAATTGTTGTAATATTTTTCTAATGTTTGTAAATATTTTTTTATTTTTTGTAACTTAGTTCTTTTTTATTTTTTGTACTTTAGTTAGTTTATTTCATTGTATTTATTTGTAGATATTGTATTTAAATAATTTATTGATAGTGTAGTGTTAGGTTTAATTGTAGGTAATTGTAGGTATTTTATTTAATTAATTTATTGATAGTCTAGTGTTAGGATTAATTGTAACTTAGGTTAGGATTTATTTTACAGGTAATTTGTAATTATTTTAACTATTTTAGCTATTAAATAGTTCTTAACTATTTAATAGCTATTGTACCTAGTTAAAATAAATACAAAGTTACCTGTAAAATAAATATAAATCCTAAAATATTTATAATATAAATATAATTTATATTGTAGCTATATTAGGATTTATTTTACAGGTAAGTATTTAGCTTTAAATAGGAATAATTTATTTAATAAGAGTTAATTAATTTCGTTAGATTTAAATTATATTTAACTTAGGGGGGTGTTAGTGTTAGGGTTAGACTTAGCTTTAGGGGTTAATACATTTATTAGAATAGTGGTGAGCTCCAGTCGGCAGATTAGGGGTTAATGTTTGAAGTTAGGTGTCGGCGATGTTAGGGAGGGCAGATTAGGGGTTAATACTATTTATTATAGGGTTAGTGAGGCGGATTAGGGGTTAATATCTTTATTATAATAGCGATGCGGTCCGCTCGGCATATTAGGGGTTAATAAGTGTAGGCAGGTGGAGGCGACGTTGTGGGGCGCAGATTAGGGGTTAATAAATATAATATAGGGGTCGGCGGTGTTAGGGGCAGCAGATTAGGGGTACATAGGGATAATGTAAGTAGCGGCGGTTTACGGAGCGGCAGATTAGGGGTTAATAATAATATGCAGGGGTCAGCAATAGCGGGGGTGGCAGATTAGGGGTTAATAAGTGTAAGATTAGGGGTGTTTAGACTCGGGGTACATGTTAGAGTGTTAGGTGAAGACGTAGGAAGTGTTTCCCCATAGCAAACAATGGGGCTGCGTTAGGAGCTGAACGCGGCTTTTTTGCAGGTGTTAGGTTTTTTTCAGCTCAAACAGCCCCATTGTTTCCTATGGGGGAATCGTGCACAAGCACGCTTTTGAGGCTGGCCGCGTCCGTAAGCAACTCTGGTATCGAGAGTTGCAGTTGCGTTAAATATTCTCTACGCTCCTTTTTTGGAGCCTAACGCATGGCTAGATTTAGAGTTTTGTCGGTAACGACCCGCGTAGCTAGCGCTGGCTTTTTTCTGGCCGCACCTTTAAAATAACTCTGGTATTGAGAGTCCACAGAAAGGCTGCGTTAGGCTCCAAAAAAGGAGCGTAGAGCATATTTAACGCAACTGCAACTCTCGATACCAGAGTTGCTTACGGACGCGGCCAGCCTCAAAAACGTGCTTGTGCACGATTCCCCCATAGGAAACAATGGGGCTGTTTGAGCTGAAAAAAACCCTAACACCTGCAAAAAAGCCGCGTTCAGCTCCTAACGCAGCCCCATTGTTTGCTATGGGGAAACACTTCCTACGTCTGCACCTAACACTCTAACATGTACCCCGAGTCTAAACACCCCTAATCTTACACTTATTAACCCCTAATCTGCCGCCCCCGCTATCGCTGACCCCTGCATATTATTATTAACCCCTAATCTGCCGCTCCGTAAACCGCCGCTACTTACATTATCCCTATGTACCCCTAATCTGCTGCCCCTAACACCGCCGACCCCTATATTATATTTATTAACCCCTAATCTGCCCCCCACAGCGTCGCCTCCATCTGCCTACACTTATTAACCCCTAATCTGCCGACCGGACCGCACCGCTATTATAATAAAGTTATTAACCCCTAATCCGCCTCACTAACCCTATAATAAATAGTATTAACCCCTAATCTGCCCTCCCTAACATCGCCGACACCTAACTTCAAACATTAACCCCTAATCTGCCGACTGGAGCTCACCGCTATTCTAATAAATGTATTAACCCCTAAAGCTAAGTCTAACCCTAACACTAACACCCCCCTAAGTTAAATATAATTTAAATCTAACGAAATTAATTAACTCTTATTAAATAAATTATTCCTATTTAAAGCTAAATACTTACCTGTAAAATAAATCCTAATATAGCTACAATATAAATTATATTTATATTATAGCTATTTTAGGATTTATATTTATTTTACAGGTAACTTTGTATTTATTTTAACCAGGTACAATAGCTATTAAATATTTAAGAACTATTTAATAGCTAAAATAGTTAAAATAATTACAAATTACCTGTAAAATAAATCCTAACCTAAGTTACAATTAAACCTAACACTAGACTATCAATAAATTAATTAAATAAAATACCTACAATTACCTACAATTAAACCTAACACTACACTATCAATAAATTATTTAAATACAATATCTACAAATAAATACAATGAAATAAACTAACTAAAGTACAAAAAATAAAAAAGAACTAAGTTAAAAAAAATAAAAAAATATTTACAAACATTAGAAAAATATTACAACAATTTTAAACTAATTACACCTACTCTAAGCCCCCTAATAAAATAACAAAGCCCCCCAAAATAAAAAAATGCCCTACCCTATTCTAAATTACAAAAGTTCAAAGCTCTTTTACCTTACCAGCCCTGAACAGGGCCCTTTGCGGGGCATGCCCCAAAGAATTCAGCTCTTTTGCCTGTAAAAAAAAAACATACAATACCCCCCCCCCAACATTACAACCCACCACCCACATACCCCTAATCTAACCCAAACCCCCCTTAAATAAACCTAACACTAAGCCCCTGAAGATCTTCCTACCTTATCTTCACCCTGCCAGGTTCACCAATCCGTCCTCAGAAGTCTTGATCCAAGGCTCGGAAGTGTTGATCCAAGCCCAAGCGGGGGGCTGAAGAGCGACGTCCATCCTCGGGCTGAAGTCTGGATCCAAGTGGCGACTGAAGAAATCCATCCTCGGGCTGAAGTCGGAAGTCCATCATCTGGATGAAGTCGCCGCATCTTCAATCTTCTTTCTTCTGGAGCGGAGCGGAACCATCTTCTTCCAAGCCGACGCGGAACATCCTCTTCAACCGACGACTAGACGACGAATGACGGTTCCTTTAAATGACGTCATCCAAGATGGCGTCCCTTGAATTCCGATTGGCTGATAGGATTCTATCAGCCAATCGGAATTAAGGTAGGAATATTCTGATTGGCTGATGGAATCAGCCAATCAGAATCAAGTTCAATCCGATTGGCTGATCCAATCAGCCGATCGGATTGAACTTGATTCTGATTGGCTGATTCCACCAGCCAATCAGAATATTCCTACCTTAATTCCGATTGGCTGATAGAATCCTATCAGCCAATCGGAATTAGAGGGACGCCATCTTGGATGACGTCCCTTAAAGGAACCGTCATTCGTCGGGAATTCGTCGTCAGAAGAAGATGGGTCCGCGGTGGAGGGGGCTTTGTTATTTTATTAGGGGGCTTAGAGTATGTGTAATTAGTTTAAAATTGTTGTAATATTTTTCTAATGTTTGTAAATATTTTTTTATTTTTTGTACTTTAGTTAGTTTATTTCATTGTATTTATTTGTAGATATTGTATTTAATTAATTTATTGATAGTGTAGTGTTAGGTTTAATTGTAGATAATTGTAGGCATTTTATTTAATTAATTTATTGATAGTGTAGTGTTAGGTTTAATTGTAACTTAGGTTAGGATTTATTTTACAGGTAATTTTGTAATTATTTTAACTAGGTAGCTATTAAATAGTTCTTAACTATTTAATAGCTATTGTACCTGGTTAAAATAAATACAAAGTTACCTGTAAAATAAATATAAATCCTAAAATAGCTATAATATAAATATAATTTATATTGTAGCTATATTAGGATTTATTTTACAGGTAAGTATTTAGCTTTAAATAGGAATAATTTATTTAATAAGAGTTAATTAATTTCGTTAGATTTAAATTATATTTAACTTAGGGGGGTGTTAGTGTTAGGGTTAGACTTAGCTTTAGGGGTTAATACATTTATTAGAATAGCGGTGAGCTCCAGTCGGCAGATTAGGGGTTAATGTTTGAAGTTAGGTGTCGGCGATGTTAGGGAGGGCAGATTAGGGGTTAATACTATGTATTATAGGGTTAGTGAGGCGGATTAGGGGTTAATAACTTTATTATAGTAGCGGTGCGGTCCGCTTGGCAGATTAGGGGTTAATAAGTGTAGGCAGGTGGAGGGGACATTGAGGGGGGCAGATTAGGGGTTAATAAATATAATATAGGGGTCGGCGGTGTTAGGGGCAGCAGATTAGGGGTACATAGCTATAATGTAGGTGGCGGCGGCGTGCGGACTGCAGATTAGGGGTTAATTATTGTAGGTAGCTGGCTGCGACGTTGTGGGGGGCAGGTTAGGGGTTAATAAATATAATATAGGGTTCGGCGGTGTTAGGGGCAGCAGATTAGGGGTACATAAGTATAACGTAGGTGGCGGTCGGCAGATTAGGGGTTAAAAAAATGTAATCGAGTGTCGGCGATGTGGGGGGTCCTCGGTTTAGGGGTACATAGGTAGTTTATGGGTGTTAGTGTACTTTACAGCACAGTAGTTAAGAGCTTTATGAACCGGCGTTAGCCCAGAAAGCTCTTAACTACTGACTTTTTTCTGCGGCTGGAGTCTTGTCGTTAGATTTCTAACGCTCACTTCAGCCACGACTCTAAATACCGGAGTTAGAAAGATCCCATTGAAAAGATAGGATACGCAAATGACGTAAGGGGATCTGCGGTATGGAAAAGTCGCGGCTGAAAAGTGAGCGTTAGGCCCTTTTTTGAATGACTCCAAATACCGTCGGTAGCCTAAAACCAGCGTTAGGAGCCTCTAACGCTGGTTTTCACGGCTACAGCCAAACTCCAAATCTAGGCCGCAGAGAATTTTTTTAAAGGTGCGGCCAGAAAAAAGCCAGCGTTAGCTACTCGGGTCGTTACCGACAAAACTCTAAATCTAGCCGTTAGTGTTTAATTCTATTTAATAGAGTGATGGGTGTTTTGTTTTAAGGGGATGTTATGTGATCTATATGCTATATGTCTCCCTCCTTTATTGCAAAGTATAAGATAAGATTAGATCTTGCAGCGCTCCATAAATTATAGATCATAGTGGGGTTGAAACAGAATCATTGAATAGATTCATCCATAGTGCAGTTGTACAAATAATGGAAAAGCAGCTAAGAGATTATTGTTGAAAAAGCCTGACACTGCAATATTGTTATCTGTTATCTATATGTATGCTTTATTAAGTATCGATCATATTGGGGTTTAAATATGAACTCTGCCCTGAGGCACATCTAGTACACAAAGTTATTCGTTTAAATAATGATGAAGTAGTTAAGAGGTAAATACTGGAAAAGTACGCTACTACATTTATGTAATCCAGTATTTATATGTATGGATAAGAAGCATAAAATAGAATGCAGATATATGTATATGTTACAAATTAGCTTTACTAATTTTACAATGGTCTGATGTGTACACACGTGGCCGCCATACCAACCAATGAGGGGAGGTCTGCCCCCTCTGATATATCAACGCTATGCCGTTTTAAACACGGAAATTAACTTAGTCTGATTACCCTCTGATGAAGAAGGCGCTTTGAAAGAACTACAGATCTTCTAAACGCGTAAGGGAAAAACAGACTGTGGTCTACCCATACAGACCTTCTGTTTTTAGACTGTCTTGTTGTTTTAACATTTTGGGCGAAACGGAACTGCTATTACCAGGGAGGACCCCTGTGTCTTGGGTTCATTTGGGAGATAGACTCCAGTGATACCTTTGTTTGTTCTTCTATCTGGGAGTCTTTTTTACGTGCAATACCAAAACCTCATATTGTGAGGATTTTATATCACGGTGGGGATCCCATACAGTGTTCAACCCTAAGATTGAAAGTTTCTACAGCTGAGACTCCAGGAGCTACTGACAAGAGCTACTGCAAGGATGATTCTGTGATATGTTATACTTACCTCATATTGATTGGGGTAAAATAAAGATAATAAGTGGACACCCATAAGGGGATTAATGAAGAAGATTCACATATAGGAATACATCTATATAAATGCATCTAGAATATATACAGTTGTATTCACATTAATACAGAACTACTGTGGGACTTTGCCTTATCATTGTTTTAGACTTTCTTTTTAAACCTGTCCTTGATTGTATTAACACATGCAAAGGCTACCAGCGCTTTCTATGTTCTTTTTTTTATATATATCAACAATGTCATGTGTGATGTCATCAGTAATGTAACTGATAATCCCTCTTTTCCTCACATGCATCCACCTACTCATTCACCCACCTCACACACAATCTCATCCATTCACTCTTACTTCTATTTAACCCACACAATCCTCAAACACTGTCTCCTCCTCAACCACTCTTCCAAGCTTCATAAGATTTTGATTAAATCACATGAGATCACAGTAAAGCACTATTTATGCTGCTGACAGACTCTTGCACTGCAGATAGTTTGATAAGATGATGGAGCAGAAGCACTCTGCTATCAGCATTCTAACGGCTAGATTTAGAGTTTTGTCGGTAACGACCCGCGTAGCTAACGCTGGGTTTTCCCCCCGCACCTTTTAAATACCGCTGGTATTTAGAGTTCACAGAATGGCTGCGTTAGGCTCCAAAAAAGGAGAGTAGAGCATAATTTACCGCCACTGCAACTCTAAATACCAGCGGTGCTTATGGATGCGGCCAGCTTCAAAAACGTGCTCGTGCACGATTTCCCCATAGGAAACAATGGGGCAGTTTGAGCTGAAAAAAAACCTAACACCTGCAAAAAAGCAGCGTTCAGCTCCAAACGCAGCCCCATTGTTTCCTATGGGAAAACACTTCCTAAGTCTGCACCTAACACCCTAACATGTACCCCGAGTCTAAACACCTCTAGCCTTACACTTATTAACCCCAAATCTGCCGCCCCCGCTATCGCTGACACCTGCATATTTTTTTTAACCCCCTAATCTGCCGCTCTGTACACCGCCGCAACCTACATTATACCTATGTACCCCTAATCTGCTGCCCCTAACACCGCCAACCCCTATATTATATTTATTAACCCCTAATCTGCCCCCCACAACGTCGCCGCCAGCTACCTACAATAATTAACCCCCGACCGGACCTCACCGCTACTATAATAAATGTATTAGCCCCTAATCCGCCTCACTCCCGCCTCAATAACCCTATAATAAATAGTAATAACCCCTAATCTGCCCTCCCTAACATCACCGACAACTAACTTCAAGTATTAACCCCTAATCTGCCGACCGGACCTCGCCGCTACTCTAATAAATGTATTAACCCCTAAAGCTAAGTCTAAACCTAACCCTAACACCCCCCTAAGTTAAATATAATTTTTATCTAACGAAATAAATTAACTCTTATTAAATAAATTAATCCTATTTAAAGCTAAATACTTACCTGTAAAATAAACCCTAATATAGCTACAATATAACTAATAATTATATTGTAGCTATTTTAGGATAAATATTTATTTTACAGGGAACTTTGTAATTATTTTAACCAGGTACAATAGCTATTAAATAGTTAATAACTATTTAATAGCTACCTAGTTAAAATAATTACAAAATTACCTGTAAAATAAATCCTAACCTAAGTTACCATTAAACCTAACACTACACTATCAATAAATTAATTAGATAAAATACCTACAAATAAATACAATTAAATAAACTAACTAAAGTACAAAAAATAAAAAAAGAACTGTTACAAAAAATAAAAAAATAATTTAGAAACATTAGAAAAATATTACAACAATTTTAAGCTAATTACACCTACTCTAAAAGCCCCCTAATAAAATAACAAAGCCCCCCAAAATAAAAAAATTCCCTACCCTAAAATTAAAATAGAAAAGCTCTTTTACCTTACCAGCCCTTAAAAGGGCCTTTTGCAGGGCATGCCCCAAAGAAAACAGCTCTTTGGCCTGTAATAAAAAACATACAATACCCCCCCAACATTACAACCCACCACCCACATACCCCTAATCTAACCCAAACCCCCCTTAAATAAACCTAACACTAAGCCCCTGAAGATCATCCTACCTTATCTTCACCACGCTGGGTAGGGGTAGGGGGGTGTTAGGGTTAGGGTTAGACTTAGCTTTAGGGGTTAATAAATTTAATATAGTAGCGGCGAGGTCCGGTCGGCAGATTAGGGATTAATACTTGAAGTTAGGTGTCGGTGATGTTAGGGAGGGCAGATTAGGGGTTAATACTATTTATTATAGGGTTAGTGAGGCGGATTAGGGGTTAATAACTTTATTATAGTAGCGGTGAGGTCCGGTCGGCAGATTAGGGGTTAATAATTGTAGGTAAGGTAGCAGCGACTTTGGGGGCGGCAGATTAGGGGTTAATAAATATAATATAGGGGTCGGCGGTATTAGGGGCAGCAGATTAGGGGTACATAAGGATAACGTAGGTGGCGGCAGTGTGCGGTCGGCAGATTAGGGGTTAAAAGAATGTAATAGAGTGGCGGCGATGTGGGGGGACCTCGGTTTAGGGGTACATAGGTAGTTTATGGGTGTTAGTGTACTGTAGAGCACAGTAGTTAAGAGCCTTATGAACCGGCGTTAGCCCAGAAAGCTCTTAACTCCTGGCTTTTTTCTGCGGCTGGAGTTTTGTCGTTAGATTTCTAACGCTCACTTCAGCCAAGACTCTAAATACAGGCGTTAGAAAGATCCCATTGAAAAGATAGGATACGCAAATGGCGTAAGGGGATCTGCGGTATGGAAAAGTCGCGGCTGGAAAGTGAGCGTTAGACCCTTTCCTGACTGACTGAGCCCAAAACCAGAGTTAGGAGCCTCTAATGCTGGTTTTGATGGCTAACGCATAACTCTAAATCTAGGCGTTAGTTTTATGAAAATAAATTAAACGATGTCAGCTGTAGTATTGACAAATATGTATGCATATATATATATATATATATATATATATATATATATAAGATCCAAATAGGACAGCACAATCTCACCAGTGATAAAAATGCCACGGTGCACTGCTGTCAAGCATCCAAGTCATCTAAAAATGCAGGCAGGTCTTTATAATAAAAGTATAAACTTTATTAATCCATATTAAAAGTAAAAGACATAACGTTTCGGCACCAAATCGTGCCTTTGTCAAATGTCACACAGCATCAAAAATAGTGCTGATTTTAGGTGCACTATTTTTGATGCTGTGTGACATTTGACAAAGGCACGATTTGGTGCCGAAACGGTATGTCTTTTACTTTTAATATGGATTTATTAAGTTTATACTTTTATTATAAAGACCAATGAGTGCCTGTATTTTTGGATGACTTATATATATATATATATATATATATATATATATATATATATATATATATATATATAAATTTTACAAAATTGTGGAAGAAAAACAAAAAGGCCCAGAACCTATCTTAATACAAAGACACAGGAATTTTTTTTCTGGTAATTTATGTATATATATATATCGAATGACTCAGAGTCAGCTGAAATCAGACGTGGTGCAGACCCCTAAAAATTAAATTTAATCCAGTATTATATAGATAAAGGGAAATGGTAGAGCTATATGAGATACCATAGCTAAAGTAGGGGATTTCAGCACTCAATTTTATAACCCATTTAATCCAATTTCTTAGAAATGTACGACTGCAGAACAGCACAAACTCCAAAAAATGAACTGCACATGCACAGACTTAAACACATGCAAACAGTTTATTGTAAGAAGTTGCTAACATAAAAATAAACAGCTAAAAAAAGCTTATCATCTCTAAGATACACCACTGCAGTGGATTTTAAGTAAAGCATATCAAACATAATGATTGGTCATCACAGGTATTTAAGAAACATATGCAGCAAGCAAGGGTTGAAAAACATGTGATTTACAAATTCCTAACTAACATTGTACTTAAATAAACTTTTATACTGGTTTCTCTATGATGATTACAGAACAAAGTCCTTTTTATAGACCATATGAGTCCTTTATAGAGGAAATCAGATGTTATATTTAGTAGCAATTTGTATCACTTGGTAATCCAGCTGAATGAACCATTTTGCAAACATATGTTCATTGATTATTGTTAACCGAGGTGAAAACGTCCTCTAATGTTAACTAGATCTTAACATTAATACAGCTTGATAGCAGATAAATCATCTTTCAGTGGTGAAAAGCAGATACAATAAAGCAGACCTGTGTTTAAGTATTGCAGCAAACATCCGAGAAAGCAAAGTCACAGTGTTATTGGCAAACGGACCGGGACATGAGCCTCCGACATCCTTATCTCACCTCTCACAACCGCGTCTCCCTGCTCACTGGGGACACAAACTTGTAGGTGTATTCATTGTCTCTGTGCGTAAACCGTATCCAGGCGGTTTATAGGAACCACTTGATTACCGCAAGATCCAGGCTTGCTTCTTCAGGTTGAATTTTGAAATTCCCGGGCAGGCTCAGGCCAGCTGCTTATTTCACAGGTGCAATGATAGCTGTTTTTAGGAAGGTCGACGCGCGTTTCGCCCCATAATGCTGAGCGAAACAGGGGCCTCGTCAGGACTGTCCATCTCCTCCAATTTTCAGCCTTTATTGCAACACCAATGAACTGGGAGGTAGTACCTTAGCCAATCAAATTAGCTATTTACACACACCCTTTTAAAATCTTAAACCGAACATTCCTGTCTATTTTAAAGATTAGTTCAATGATTATCAATATATAAATTGATACAATGTGGCCTGCAATAACGAAATGGAACATTTTTTATTTAGCAACTTTCCTACAAGAAACAAAGACTGCATGCGAAAAAATCTTATGCATGTTGCAGCTCAATCAAACTTTATTTCATTGGTTACTATGCCTAGACAAATGTGCTTTACATAAATCCTATATTGACTTAAACTCTACAACTCTGGAATGAATTGCTGAATAGCTACAAAAGTTACTATGGAGGTAAACTTTGACATACAGACCCACAACTATGAAACACGCTGAGGAGAAAGTAAAGGTCATAGTTAATGACCTATTTATAAAATTGACTAATAGTGATACAGCTTCTCACTCATTTATTTCTTCTCCAGTTTCAACAAATGGAGAATTAAAACTTCAGGTTGTGAACCTCTATTTTAAAAAAGATGCATATTCAATCCTTTCGTTTAGACCAAAAGGTGACACCGTATTCAACATAAAGGTCCATCGTGCTTCCTTTTTTAACAAACAGTTATCCTCATCTCCACCTCTTCCATTTGTTATTCCTCTGTCAATCCCTATAAATTTTAAAGAAACAGTACTACTATTATGAATCTCCTTAAAATGACGAGCTACACTTGTATCTCTCCCGTAGAGGATGTCATCTCTGTGCTCCTGCACCCTGTCCTTGAACAAACGTTTTGTTTTACCCACATAGAACAGGGGACAGGAGCACCCCAAAAGATAAACAACCCCCCACTGAGTTACAATTTGAAAAGCATCTAATAGTATAATTTTTACCTGTATTGGCTGAAAATGTTTTGCTTTTGAGCAAATAGGGACAATAGACACAATGACCACAAGGAAAGCTTCCTTTCACTTGTTGTTTAGTTAACCAGTTTGTAACTGGTTCAGACCGAATAAATCTACTTCTAACTAACTTATCTTTAAGATTAGGAGATTTTTTTGCGGTCAATAGGGGTCTATTTCCTACCTTATCTGCTATTTTGTCATCTAAGGTTAGTAAATGCCAATTTTGAGATAGAATATTTCTTATACTTTGCCATTGGCAATTAAATGTAGTAATAAATCTGATATTATTCTCAGATTTTGTTTCTTTTTGATTATACAAAAGGTCTTGACGGTTCAGCTTACTTACTTTATTTAGGGGTTTTTTGACCAGGTTATGAGAATAACCTCTTTCAATGAAACGCTTACACATTTTCTCAGCATGATAATTAAATTTGGTATTTTCTCTTTAATCTCAAGAGTTGGCCATATGGAATGCCTTTTTTCAAGGGCTCTGGATGCCCACTCGAGGCTTCCAACAAATTGTTTGTTGCCGTGTCTTTACGAAAGTTTTCAGTTGAGATACGGCTACCTTCTTTTTTGATACAAATGTCTAGAAAGGGTAATTCCTTATTGCTATAGGAATAAGTTAGAAAAATGTTGCGGTCATTTTTATTTAACTCAGAAATAAAGTCGTGTAGGCAGGTCAGGGGGCCATCCCATAGGATAAAGATGTCATCCACAAACCTAATCCATAGGGACACATGGGAGTCAAACGTCTCACTATATTGATCAAAGACATCCAACTCCCATGCTCCCAAATGGAGACACGCATAAGTTGGCGCACATACTGCACCCATAGCTGTCCCCCTGACCTGCCTATATACTGAGCTATCAAACTGAAAAACATTATTTTCAAGAATGAAATGAAGAAGTTTTATGACAAAGGCTGTATGCATGTCACTGTTTGATCCCCTACTTTCTAAAAAAAGTTTACAGGCACTGATTCCTTTCTCATGTGGTATAGATGAATAAAGACTTTCTACATCTAAAGAGACTAGGATAGTGTCAGGGGAAACAGTTAGGTCGTCTAATTTCCTCAAAAGGTCTGGAGTGTCTTTTACATACGAGGGAAGAGATAGGAGGAAGGGTCTCAGGAAGAAGTCAACATATTGTCCAATGTGTTCGCTGATGCCGCCAATCCCAGACACAATGGGTCGCCCAGGGGGATGTGTCATATTTTTATGAATTTTAGGGATAATATAAAATGTTGGCATAACCGGACACACTGGATTCATAAATTTGAACTCATCTGGAGAGATCAGACCTTCCATCTTGGCCTCTTGTAAGATTCTACTTAATTTTGACTTCATTTGGTTGATAGGATTTCTAGGGAGTTTCTCATATTGCAATTTATCTGATAACTGTCTTTTGACTTCGTTTAGGTAAAAAGACTCATCTAATAGAACCAGATTTCCGCCCTTATCGGCTGGCTTAAAAATTACCCCTTTTGCAGAATTCAGCTCTTTTAAAGCTTGTCTCTGTTTTGCTGTTAGATTATCTGCCCATACCCAGTCATCTGGCAATTTATGAATTTGTTTTTCTACAGCTTTTACAAACAGTGACACAGCTGGAACCTGTGCTATAGAGGGCATGAAAGTAGATTTCAATTTAAAATTGGTTCTAAAAATACTCTTCAATCCAATAGTGGACTCACTCTCTTCATTTTCTGACAAGAATGATGTTAATATCTTTAAAGTTTCCTCATCCTTTTGTTGCTCAGAGCGCTGGAACATGGTGTAATGTAACACTATTTTTCTGGCAAAAAGGTGAAGGTCCTTAATTAGATCAAATTTGTTTAATTTATTTGTGGGGCAAAAGGATAAACCTTTCTTTAACACTTCAATATGTCAAATTTAACCTGAACGAAGAAAGATTAATTATCTGCAATTCATCTGTAACTGTATTTGGGACTTATAAATAGGTCATTAACTATGACCTTTACTTTCTCCTCAGCTTGTTTCATAGTTGTGGGTCTGTATGTCAAAGTTTACCTCCATAGTAACTTTTGTAGCTATTCAGCAATTCATTCCAGAGTTGTAGAGTTTAAGTCAATATAGGATTTATGTAAAGCACATTTGTCTAGGCATAGTAACCAATGAAATAAAGTTTGATTGAGCTGCAACATGCATAAGATAACGCGTCGCTTTATTTCTCTATATACCATAAGAGATTTGATTTTAACACACCAGCTGTAATGTGCTACATTACTGGCTATTTTATTTTGTATAATAAATGCTAGTTTTATGATTCACTAAGTCTGGTGTGTGCATCAATCTCTTCTAAGTAACCCAGAGGCTGTCTAGCCTTTCTCCCTGTTCCAACCTCTAGGACACTATCCAGGCAAGGACTGCCTTGCAGGACATCCATCTTTCCAGGACGTCACGACGGGGATTCGTTTACACAGCCAGCTGGTTTGCTGTTTAGAATACCAGCCTGCCTCTAACAGGCACAAGAGAGTGCCTTCACGTTTGTGAGTATCCTGTGTCTTGTCCAGATTTACATCTTGGTATCCATTGATCTACACATGTGGCGCCTTTGTTTCTGTTTTTTACAGTTGTCCATATAAGAAAATTACATCACTTGTGAAGTGAAGACTGAGAGCTGCCTTCTTCATTTTTCCCTTGTTCAGACGGACTTTATTTGGGACTTTTTATTTGCACCATTTATTGGACTTCTTCCAGTATAACGTGTGTATTTTTACATATATACATTTGTATTTTTATTTTTATTGTCTGATCTACATATCATATTAATTTTCCTACCTAGTTTATATATGATTTTAACAATTTATATATGATTTTAACACTAGGACCACCCATACCACTTGCATAGTAAGCGCCTCCTATAGGTTATCTGCGACACCCAGTCACAGAGTTTCCAGTTTGTAGATTTTTTCGCATGCAGTCTTTGTTTCTTGTAGGAAAGTTGCTAAATAAAAAATGTTCCATTTCGTTATTGCAGGCCACATTGTATCAATTTATATATTGATAATCATTGAACTAATCTTTAAAATAGACAGGAATGTTCGGTTTAAGATTTTAAAAGGGTGTGTGTAAATAGCTAATTTGATTGGCTAAGGTACTACCTCCCAGTTCATTGGTGTTGCAATAAAGGCTGAAAATTGGAGGCGATGGACAGTCCTGACGAGGCCCCTGTTTCGCTCAGCATTATGGGGCGAAACGCGCGTCGACCTTCCTAAAAACAGCTATCATTGCACCTGTGAAATAAGCAGCTGGCCTGAGCCTGCCCGGGAATTTCAAAATTCAACCTGAAGAAGCAAGCCTGGATCTTGCGGTAATCAAGTGGTTCCTATAAACCGCCTGGATACGGTTTACGCACAGAGGCAATGAATACACCTGCAAGTTTGTGTCCCCAGTGAGCAGGGAGACGCGGTTGTGAGAGGTGAGATAAGGATGTCGGAGGCTCATGTCCCGGTCCGTTTGCCAATAACACTGTGACTTTGCTTTCTCGGATGTTTGCTGCAATACCTAAACACAGGTCTGCTTTATTGTATCTGCTTTTCACCACTGAAAGATGATTTATCTGCTATCAAGCTGTATTAATGTTAAGATCTAGTTAACATTAGAGGACGTTTTCACCTCGGTTAACAATAATCAATGAACATATGTTTGCAAAATGGTTCATTCAGCTGGATTACCAAGTGATACAAATTGCTACTAAATATAACATCTGATTTCCTCTATAAAGGACTCATATGGTCTATAAAAAGGACTTTGTTCTGTAATCATCATAGAGAAACCAGTATAAAAGTTTATTTAAGTACAATGTTAGTTAGGAATTTGTAAATCACATGTTTTTCAACCCTTGCTTGCTGCATATGTTTCTTAAATACCTGTGATGACCAATCATTATGTTTGATATGCTTTACTTAAAATCCACTGCAGTGGTGTATCTTAGAGATGATAAGCTTTTTTTAGCTGTTTATTTTTATGTTAGCAACTTCTTACAATAAACTGTTTGCATGTGTTTAAGTCTGTGCATGTGCAGTTCATTTTTTGGAGTTTGTGCTGTTCTGCAGTCGTACATTTCTAAGAAATTGGATTAAATGGGTTATAAAATTGAGTGCTGAAATCCCCTACTTTAGCTATGGTATCTCATATAGCTCTACCATTTCCCTTTATCTATATAATACTGGATTAAATATATATATATATATATATATATATATATACAGTTAATGTTAAAGGAAAAATCACCAGCACTAAATCTAAGATTATTGAAATGATGTGTACTAGTTTTGTCCTCACGTAATTACAATGATACAGAATATGCCCCTCAATATCCTGCTGGTCACTGCATGCCAGATGATTACTATCACACATTTAACTATAATAGGATATAGCCCAGCAAGTAGGGATTACTATACATAACAATGTGTTCACGATACATATTTAATGTGAAACAGTGACATTTCTTAATATTAATTTTATGTGGTCACTCGGCTGTTCTGTATGTTTATTTATGACCGTTGCTTAGTTACGGTTCCTTGTTTTGCTTTCTCAGTTGGCCCATATGGACTTCCCTAGTGCCGACCGGCGCATGCGCAGTTGCGCTCGGCAGACACTACCGGAAGTGACAGAAGGGCAGATCTGAATGTTTGCACCGGGGTAAGAGGGCTTATATAGAGGTATGTTTTTATTATGTGTTTATGTTTGACAAAGGGGGAGAACCCGAAAGATTACATGTGAATAAATATCACTGAGGTGTTTACTTTAAGTCCCATGAGTGTGGTCTCTTTCATTTGGACTCCAAGGTCTCAGTGTAGCTGGATATTGTCAAGTCTTAGATTAAGACAGTAATACCGTCCCTTAGTGGTCAAAGGTCTGACCGTTACTTTAATATAAATATAACATAGAGTCTTTACCGGTATCAGCTGCACCACTGAGTAACTGAAAAGCGGTGTGTGAAAACAGTGTAAAAGGTAAAACATTTGCAAATGAGAACATATAAAAGCAATAGTTTAAAATGTTTGCAAGATAGCCGTGGAGTTAGGCCCTGTCCACCCACTTAGAAGTTCCTTACACGTTTCGAAGTCATATGCGACTTCTTCGTCAGAGGAGAAGTGTTTGGACAGGATTCAGCGTGTGCGATTTTAAAAGGCAATAAGTGGGCGTTATTTTCTCTTTGCCTTCAGAATTAGAATAAATCCAGGCTCAATCCGAAACCTTATAGAGATAATCAGAATATAGGTAATAATCAGCACACCTCTTTCTATAACAAAAATTACACACACAGTCAGTACCCTCAAAGATACAACCAGAATTCAAATAGAAATTCAGATCCCCAACAGTTTAGGCACAAAACATATACTTCTACTAATGTCAAAAATGGGCCACCCAAACAAAATAAACATAATTTTTTAGAGAGAGGTTGGGCAGGAAACCATTTACCAACAAATACTCAAAATTTTACAGGGATAGAATCTCATACCAATATAGAAAGGGAAGATTACAACATAACCCTAAGACCACAATGGTCCATGGGAACCCAAAGAAAAAGAAAGGGACTAGAAGAAGAAACAGAGGAGGAAGACTGTTGGGATATAAATGAGGAAATAGAGGAGATAGAGGGGCACACAAGGGAACCACTATTGAAAATATTTAATCTATCCTCTCATTCCTTTACTAAAACAGAACCGGAGGTCCAATCGAAAGGCTTAAACTTTGCACCTACTAGGGGACCTAATCCTTTTAATCTATTCATAGATTTTAATAAATTTATTAGAAAACTAACGCTCTGCAGACATTTCGAAAAACTGAATATGAAAGACAATCTTCTAAATGATCCTAAAACGTACAAAAAACTAAAAGGGGACCCAACTATCACTTTTCAAAAACAATACAATTCACTAATAGATACAGCAAATCACCTAAATCTCTTAAACAAAAATGAATATAAATACCTTCAACATCAATTTCCTAAAAGAGCCACCTTCTATCACCTTCCCAAGATACATAAAGATCAGGTTAATCCCCCAGGACGCCCAATAGTCTCAGGGATAGATTCCCTCGACGGCAAGACCTCTAGTACCCTACTTAAAATCTTACTTGAGGGATTCCAAAGATACCATCTACAAAGTTAGTAAATTGCAATGGAAAGATAATTATCAATGGATGACTTTAGACATATCATCACTCTATGCTTACATACTGCATGAGTTAGGAATTGCTGCTATGAAAAAAAACACTTAATAAAACTGACCTTTCAGTGGAACATCAAGATTTAATTTTAGAATGTATTAGATTTGTATTGGAAAATAATTATTTTGAATTTTCCAATCAATTCTATTTACAGATCAGCGGGACAGCAATGGGTACAACCATGGCACCCAGCTATGCAAACCTTTACATGGGTATGTGGGAAGACACCTATATCCATGAAAAAAATCCCTTCAAGGATAATATTATTTGGTGGGGCAGATACATCAACGATATCATACTAATTTGGGAGGGTGATGTGTCTACCACCACCAAATTCCTACAATACATTAATGATAATACTTTCAATCTCAATTTCACTTCCAAAACTTCTAAAGGATATATTGAATTTCTTGACTTAATTTTATTCAATGAAGACTCAAGAATATGCACAAAGCTATACCGGAAGCCAACAGATTGTAATGGTTACCTTTGAGCCGACAATGGGAACCACAAACCGTGGAAACAAAACATTCCATTTGGGCAATTTCAACGACTCAAAAGAAATTGCACAATGGACAGTGACTTTAGTAGGGAAGCCCAGCTACTAAAAGAAAAATTTAGACAGAAAAAATATCCGAAAAAACTAATAAATGACTCTTTAAATAAACAAACTTACAACGAGGCGGCCTCCGAAATAAAAAAGATCCTTAAAAAATATTGGCCCATCCTAGAACAGGACAAACTACTAAAAAACAGTATAGGTCCTACCCCTAAAATTACTTTTATAAAAAACAAATGTCTAAAACAAATTTTAGCACCAACTAAACTTAGAGAAGCCAATTCTAAATCTGACTGGTTAACTTCCAATACCAAAGGTTTTTTTAAATGTAACAGGGCCAACTGCAAGGGTTGCGAACATGCCTATAACAATAAAAAAAACCTACAAAAATCAAACATTCTAAAACTTTTCCTCATAAAAATTGCACAGTTAATAATCTTACTAACTGCAAGAGTACCTTTGTGGTATATTTATTAGAGTGTCCATGCAATCTACAATATATTGGACGCACAATACGCCCATATAAGAAAAGATTGCTAGAACACCTAAAGAGTATAGAAGCTGGTTATAAAGGACACAGTCTCTCAAGACACTACAAAAAGGTACACAATAAAGATCCAAGAGGCACCATTTTAGAACAGGTACCAGTCCCTAAGAGAGGGGGTGATAGATTCCAAAGGCTTAGACAACGTGAAACCTATTGGATTCACTATATGGGCACCATGAACCCCGAGGGTCTCAATGCAGATATTGACCTAGCTGCCTTTTTATAGTCCAAAAGTTCTCACACTCACATAATAAGGAACTATCTTTATAGACTTTTTACTAACATAATCTAAGATCCACTTGTAAACTGAGACACCTCCACTGTGGAAGATAACATTAGCCCAGCATTATCCTCTATCTGACCTTATTAATAAAATGTAATGTTTGAAAGCCTCTATCCTTCTAGGGTGATATAGTGCAGACTTTAACTAACACAATAATCCAAACTAAGGATTAGGTTTATATTCAATAATAAGTTTTATTTAATATACCTTCATTTTTTTAGTAACATTAGTCGCATAATTTTTTAACCAGAGAGATACTTTTGTATTTTCAATACAAGACATAAGTGTGTCTTCTGATGTTACACAACAGTTAATACTCCCTCTCTTTCCTGCTTAACACTTGATCTGAGTAGCATACAGAACCTAACATTTTAGAAGTCTTAATAACAAGGAACACCAAGTTTCAATATAAGAGGTCCCAAAGTATTTTGATGGAGGGCACTAGGACCGCACATAAATTTCCCTCCATAGTATACTCCAGTTCCCATAGCAACCCAGTACATCGTAGGCTCCAGGACGTCTGTAACATCAGTGACGTCATACGCTTAGCCGTAACTGAGTAGGCAAAGAGAAAATAACGCCCAATTATTGCCTTTTAAAATCGCACACACTGAATTCCGTCCAAACACATCACCTCTGACGAAGAAGTCGCATATGACTTCGAAATGCGTAAGGAACTTCTAAGTTGGCGGACAGGGCCTAACTCCACGGCTATCTTGCAAACATTTTAAAATAATGTAATGTTTTCTAATTGCCAATACCACCTTTAGGTTAAAAGATTACCACTACCACAGTATTTTTTCCACTACCACCTTAAATATCAATTAATTGATGGGACCAATGAAAAATAAAACATTGTCTTTTGTATATACAGTATTATGCTATGTGCTTCTTTTCTTTCCTCTCTGTATAAATTCCGGATGACCACATGAGGGGACAGAGATTCTCACCACCACTGGATAAGAAAACAGCCTTCCGCATCTCTTCTGATTTAAACCGAGAGAGTCCAGAATTTCCATTGACCAACCTAACAGCATCCCAAGAAGGAGAACTTTAGGCCAAAGGGAACACCAGGATACCTACCCTGAGAGGCAGAGAATCCACTCCACTCTACACACACCTGAGTGAATACATTACCTCATATGATTGGGGTAAAATTCATAAGCAGTAACTACTTACTATACATCTCCCTACTGAAGAATTGAAAGTTTGGGCTAAAGGAACATTTCTGCATTTAATGTTGATTACCATCAAGTTAATAACTATTGAAAAAGAACATTATTACATTTACTATAAGAGATCCTATTAGCTGAGCATCCCTACACTATTATTGAACTTTCTCTTTCTTTTTCACCATATATATACAGTTGTATGCAAAAATGTAGGCACCCCTGACAATTTCCATGATTTTGATTTATAAATAATTGGGTGTTTTGATCAGCAATTTAATTTTGATCTATCAAATAACTGAAGGACACAGTAATATTTCAGTAGTGAAATGAGGTTTAATGGATTTAAGAGAAAATGTGCAATATGCATCAAAACGAAATTAGACAGGTGCATACATTTGGGCACCCCAACAGAAATATTGCATCAATATTTAGTAGAGCCTCCTTTAGCAGAAATAACAGCCTCTAGATGCTTTCTATAGCATGTAGTGAGTGCATGGATTCTGGATGAAGGTATTTTGGACCATTCCTCCTTGCAAGACATCTTCAGTTCAGTTAGGTTTGATAGTTACTGAGCATCCTTTAGCAGAAATAACAGCCTCTAGATGCTTTCTATAGCATGTAGTGAGTGGATGGATTCTGGATGAAGGTATTTTGGACCATTCCTCCTTGCAAGACATCTTCAGTTCAGTTAGGTTTGATAGTTGCTGAGCATGGACAGCCCGCTTCAAATCACCCCACAGATTTTCAATGATATTCAGGTCTGGGGACTGGGATGGCCATTTCAGAACATTGTACTTGTTCCTCTGCATAAATGTCAGAGTAGATTTTGAGCAGTTATTTGGGTCGTTGTCTTGTTGAAATATCCAGCCCCGGCGTAACTTCAACTTTGTGACTGATTCCTCAACATTGTTCTCATGTATCTGCTGATATTGAGTGGAATCCATGCGACCCTCAACTTTAACAAAATTACCAGTACCGGCACTGGCCACACAGCCCCACAGCATGATGGAACATCCACCAAATTTTACTGTGGGTAGCAAGTGCTTGTCTTGGAATGCTGTGTTCTTTTGCCGCCATGCATAACACCCTTTGTTATTACCAAATAACTCAATCTTTGTTTCATCAGTTCACAGCACCTTCTTCCAAAATGAAGCTGGCTTGCCCAAATGTGCGTTTGCATACCTCAAGCGACTCTATTTGTGGCGTGCGTGCAGAAAAGGCTTCTTCCACATCCCTCTCCCATACAGCTTCTCCTTGTGTAAAGTGCGCTGAATTGTTGAATGATGCACAGTGACACCATCTGCAGCAAGATGATGTTGTAGGTATTTGGAGGTGGTCTGTGGGCTGTTTTTGACTGTTCTCACCATCCTTTGCCTCTCTGATATTTTTTTTTTTTAGTAATATTTATTTTTATTGAGGTTATTCACATATACAACATTAAGCAAAAGTTCAATATGATTTATAGTGGGTGCATCAATAATTATTTTGAGGTTATATACATGGGTTAATCAATAGGGTATAATATGCAGAACTGTGTGAAAACAAAAAATCAGTACAATTTGGTTATTATTGAACTGTAGCAGTGAAACCTCATCCCCCACCCCCTCTGAAATGAATGCACCTCTGTAACTTCAGAAGGACACTCATGGACCTATGAAATCTGTATGGCTTAGGGGAGGAGCCCAAATGTTAAATACAGTCACTCTTGGACCCTGTAATGTAGTTGGGGGGGAGACGTGTCCAGAGAATTAATTATATAACAGCATTATGATTATGTGGCTCATCAGCAAAAGGGTCTCTCTTGGGCTTATCATAAGACAATTGAGAGGTAGTGCTGAGTATATACAGTTTACATAGGGCTCTTTCATGAGGCTATTTAACAATCTAGGGTCACTTCTGGACCCTCTATGGAGATTTAGCATATATAAAAAGTTAGGAAATATATAAAAACACATAAAATATGTGTATATATATATATATATTGTGAGGGGAACATAACTGTAAAATCATAGGTTACTCCTGAAAACAAAGAGCAGTCAAGAAACTGGTGAGTAGTGATGTCGCGAACCTAAAATTTTCGGTTCGCGAACGGCGGACTCGATCTTCTGGTATTGTTCGCGAACGCGCGAACCGCCATTGAATTCAATAGGCAGGCGAACTTTAAAACCTACAAGGACTCTTTCTGGCCACAATAGTGATGGAAAAGTTGTTTCAAGGGTACTAACACCTGGACTGTCGCATGCTGGAGGGGGATCCCTGGCAAAACTCCCATGGAAAATTACATAGTTTATGCAGAGTCTGCTTTTAAGCCATAATGGGCCTAAATCAACTATCATTCCCAAAGTGGCTGTCTCAAAACATCCCGGACAGAAGATAGATTGATAGATAGGATAGATAGATATACATAGATTGATAGATAGAATCGATAGAAGAGAAATAGATAGATTTGTTAGATATATAATTACCCTAATAAAGTCTAATAATTAAACATGCGTTCTTGGACCCAACTAGCTTGTATTAATTAGTACTTTTCTTAGCACTTTAATCCCTGTCCCCCCCCTATCGGGGGTGTTCTATATGGCCTGTCTGTTTACCCTGAAAAAATATAATAATAAGACATGCGGTCTGGTACCAATTTTAACTAGGTTGTGTTTTAAGTACTACCATTCTTAGCACTTTAATCTCTGTAACTCCCCCTATTTGGTGAGGTCTATACGGCCTGGATGATTACCCATACAAAATATAATAATAAGACATCTGCTCTTGGTCTGCGACCCATGGTAACTATGTTGTGTTAATTAGTAATGTCGCATTTTAATAGCTGTTACTCATACTCACCCTATCGGTGGAGGTCTATATGGCCTGCATGATTACCCTTACAAAATATAATAACCAAACATATGCTCTGGGACCCATGGTAAGTAGGTTGTGTTAAGTAGTACTGTTCTTTGCAGTTTAATACCTGTTACAACACCAAATGGTGGCAGGTCTATCTGGCCTTCATGATTAGCTGCACCCAAACCCAAAAAAAAGCTGAGTGGTCTTAGACTAACACCCATGGCTAACTCGGTTGTTTCAATTAGTACTATTCTTAGCACTTTCATCCCTGTTATGGGTGGTCTACATGGCCATCATGATTAGCCAAACAAAATACTACAATCCAACCTTTGCTCAGTCTTCATAGGCCCTTCATTGTCTGTATTTTGATAGTACAGTTTTTATTATTTTTATAGCTGATACAACACTGAATGGTGGCAGCTCTATATGGCCTGCATGATTAGCCGCACCCAAAACAAAAATAAATCCAAGCGGTCTTGGATTAACACCCATGGCTAACTCTGTTGTTTCAAGTAGTACTATTCTTAGCACTTTCATCTCATCATCCCTGTTACTTCCAGGACTCTCGGTGGTGGTCTACATGGCCATCATGATTAGCCTAACCAAATACTACAATCCAACCTTGGCTCAGTCTTCCTAAGGCCCTTCATTGGCTGTATTTTGGTAGTACTGTTCTTATTAGTTTAATAGCTGATACGACACCGAATGGTGGCAGCTCTATATGGCCTGCATGAATAGCCGCATCCAAAGCCAAAAAAAGCCAAGCGGTTTTGAACTAACACCCATGGCTAACTCTGTTGTTTCAAGTTCTACTATTCTTAGCTCTTTCATCTAATCCCTGTTACTTCCAGGACTCTCAGTGGTGGTGGTCTACATGGCCATCATGATTACCCTCACCAAAATATAACAACAATACGTGCATGCAGGGAACCATGGTAAGCTTACTTCCTTTTGCAAAATCGAGTATAACAGTTGCAGGCAGAGGTTCTGACCCTGCATTATGGCTGCACCTCTCCCTAAAAGAGGCATGCATTACAGAGTCTGTGGGCATGTATGCAAAGAGCTGGCCTGCCTAAAAAGAGGAGCAAGGCTGTACAGGTTGTTCTCCTTCAGCCGTTTTATACGCTGTCCCACGGCCACGACCCTCAACAACCACAACAGAATGAAACACCACATATGCCATCCTTTTGAACAATCGAGTACAGGTATGGCATTGATTTTAGTTACATGGCGATATTTATTATGAACCGTGAAATTGAAAACAAAAACATTATTGGACACCCAGTACAGTACAGGTCATTCTCCTTCGGCCTTTTTAGAATAGTGTTCCGGACCCCCAACAAAAACAACAGCAGGAAAGAGGACATATGGCATCCTTTTGAACAATAGATGACAGGTAAGGCATAGATTTTACAAAGCCATAGATAATTTTTTTGCAACTGTGAAATAAAAAAAAAACATTGATTGGACACCCAGAACACTTCTTTATCCTTAGGCCTTTTTATAGGAGGCTCCCGGAGCCTCAACTGAAACAACAGCATGAAAGAGGACATATGGCATCCTTGTGAACAGTTGATTACAGTTAAGGCATTGATTTTAGAATCCCAGAGATCATTTATATGACCCGGGAAATAGAAAAAAACATTGATTAGACACCCAGTACACTTATTTATCCTCAGGACTTTTTAATAAGAGGGTCCCGGAGCCTCAACCGAAACCACAGCATGAAAGAGGACATATGTCATCCTTTTGAATAATAGATTACAGGAAAGGCATTGATTTTAGAAACCCACAGATCATTATTTGCAACCGTGAAATAGAAAAAAACATTGATTAGACACCCTGTACACTTATTTTTCCTCAGGCCTTTTTAATAAGAGGATCCCGGAGCCTCAACCGAAACAACAGCATGAAAGAGGACATATGTCATCCTTTTGAATAATAGATTACAAGAAAGGCATTGATTTTAGAAACCACAGATCATTATTTGCAACCGGGAAATAGAAAAAAACATTGATTAGACACCCAGTACACTTATTTATCCTCAGGCCTTTTTAATAAGAGGGTCCCGGAGCCTCAACCGAAACAACAGCATGAAAGAGGACATATGTCATCCTTTTGAATAATAGATTACAGGAAAGGC
Source organism: Bombina bombina (assembly GCF_027579735.1). Lineage (NCBI taxonomy): Eukaryota > Metazoa > Chordata > Amphibia > Anura > Bombinatoridae > Bombina > Bombina bombina. The sequence continues at coordinate 314,700,072 of NC_069503.1, read as the reverse complement.
ATTGATTTTAGAATCACAGAGATCATTTATATGACCCGGGAAATAGAAAAAAACATTGATTAGACACCCAGTACACTTATTTATTCTCAGGCCTCTTTAATAAGAGGGTCCCGGAGCCTCAACCGAAACAACAGCATGAAAGAGGACATATGTCATCCTTTTGAATAATAGATTACAGGAAAGGCATTGATTTTAGAATCCCAGAGCTCATTTATATGACCCGGGAAATAGAAAAAAACATTGATTAGACACCCAGTACACTTATTTATTCTTAGGCCTTTTTAATAAGAGGGTCCCGGAGCCTCAACCGAAACAACAGCATGAAAGATGAGATATGTCATCCTTTTGAATAATAGATTACAGGAAAGGCATTGATTTTAGAATCCCAGAGCTCATTTATATGACCCAGGAAATAGAAAAAAACATTGATTAGACACCCAGTACACTTATTTATTCTTAGGCCTTTTTAATAAGAGGGTCCCGGAGCCTCAACCAAAACAACAGCATGAAAGAGGACATATGTCATCCTTTTAAATAATAGATTACAAGAAAGGCATTGATTTTAGAAACCCACAGATCATTATTTGCAACCGGGAAATAGAAAAAAACATTGATTAGACACCCAGTACACTTATTTTTCCTCAGGCCTTTTTAATAAGAGGGTCCCGGAGCCTCAACCAAAACAACAGCATGAAAGAGGACATATGTCATCCTTTTGAATAATAGATTACAGGAAAGGCATTGATTTTAGAATCCCAGAGCTCATTTATATGACCCAGGAAATAGAAAAAAACATTGATTAGACACCCAGTACACTTATTTATTCTTAGGCCTTTTTAATAAGAGGGTCCCGGAGCCTCAACCGAAACCACAGCATGAAAGAGGACATATGTCATCCTTTTGAATAATAGATTACAGGAAAGGCATTGATTTTAGAAACCACAGATCATTATTTGCAACCGGGAAATAGAAAAAAACATTGATTAGACACCCAGTACACTTATTTATCCTCAGGCCTTTTTAATAAGAGGGTCCCGGAGCCTCAACCGAAACAACAGCATGAAAGAGGACATATGTCATCCTTTTGAATAATAGATTACAGGAAAGGCATTGATTTTAGAATCACAGAGATCATTTATATGACCCGGGAAATAGAAAAAAACATTGATTAGACACCCAGTACACTTATTTATTCTCAGGCCTCTTTAATAAGAGGGTCCCGGAGCCTCAACCGAAACAACAGCATGAAAGAGGACATATGTCATCCTTTTGAATAATAGATTACAGGAAAGGCATTGATTTTAGAATCCCAGAGCTCATTTATATGACCCGGGAAATAGAAAAAAACATTGATTAGACACCCAGTACACTTATTTATTCTTAGGCCTTTTTAATAAGAGGGTCCCGGAGCCTCAACCGAAACAACAGCATGAAAGATGAGATATGTCATCCTTTTGAATAATAGATTACAGGAAAGGCATTGATTTTAGAATCCCAGAGCTCATTTATATGACCCAGGAAATAGAAAAAAACATTGATTAGACACCCAGTACACTTATTTATTCTTAGGCCTTTTTAATAAGAGGGTCCCGGAGCCTCAACCAAAACAACAGCATGAAAGAGGACATATGTCATCCTTTTAAATAATAGATTACAAGAAAGGCATTGATTTTAGAAACCCACAGATCATTATTTGCAACCGGGAAATAGAAAAAAACATTGATTAGACACCCAGTACACTTATTTTTCCTCAGGCCTTTTTAATAAGAGGGTCCCGGAGCCTCAACCAAAACAACAGCATGAAAGAGGACATATGTCATCCTTTTGAATAATAGATTACAGGAAAGGCATTGATTTTAGAATGAAAAAGTCACAAAGAAGGGCAGGATCCAGCTTTAGTTCAAAATAAAATCCAACTTTTATTGGGCTCGGTTAAAACGCCAAATAGGCTAGAAGACAGCATACAAAATAGGTGTGTGTGAGCGTGACACCAAAGCTTACATGTTTCGGCACGCAGCCGTAATCATAGCCATAGGTGTCATGCAGGTGAATGCATTCTTAAAAAATCAGTGATACAATACAATTGGACAAAAGGTATATACAAAGCACGCCCACACTCCACAAGTTTGAAGAATAATTAACTCTTTGTTCCCTGGACTTAACAACAGTAGTACACTTGCTATTTGGTACACATTAGGGTTTTATTATGTTAGTGAAAAATTATAGTACTCAAAGTAGAGAGGTCTGGTAAGCAAACATATAGAACAAATTATGTAATGAATATTCTGTACACAAGAAAAAATGCTAGTTCTAAAATTTCTAAAGACCACTACTCAATTTAATACCTATAAGCTATATGTAACAAAATAATGTAGATTATATTCCATCAAATAAATTCAATTTAATTTTATTTGTTTTATATTTGTAAATTTTTGATATTCCCTGTTGGAGAAATATTATTGTACCACAGAAATGTTACAAACAGATGAGCACTTTCAGGGTAGAGAGGAACTTTAATCTGCCCTGTGTGTATTTGCTGAATATATATTCTAGCATTTAAGCTCATGTGTGTAACATATCTCTGCTATAATCTGTATAGAACCACAGAAATGTAGATATGTATAGATCCCATATATTAAATATAGTATAAGGGAAATAGAAGATAGGGGAAAAATAAAAATAAAAACAAACACAGAAGTAGAAGTTCAAAATACCAAATACAAAAAGCACTAAGCTAAATGTATAAGTGGAGTATGTAAAAGGATGGTGAAATATGAGATATGTAAATAAGTTCACTGTATGTATTATACTTATATTCAACATGTTATCCTAATAAATGAAACATATCACATGTCTTTTACAGCTGAATAAAGGAATATGTGGCAAGTGTAGTATCAGAAGAGACACCAAAGCTATTCCCAAAAGTTGATTAAATCGTATCTCGAATTTAATCCTAAAGGTAACCTTGTTCTCAAAGTGTAGATCCAATACACTTCTCTTTTCGCAAGTATAGTTTCAAGGTTGCCTCCTCTCTTGGGCACCTTGGCTTGTTCAATTGCCACCCATCTGAGAGAGTTCAAGCTACAACTATGTTTGGTAGCAAAATGTTGAACTAGAGGTGTACTGGATGTACCTTTAGTGATAGTTGAGAAGTGTTCTCTAATACGGGAATTTATATCCCTAGAGGTTAACCCTACATATTGGACCTTGCACATAGTGCATACGATGACATATATGACATCAGTGCTTTGGCAATTAAGGCAGGATTTGATGGGGTATGTCTGACCTGTTATTGTAGAGGTAAATTCTTTTGTAACCCAGACAAAGTCACAGGGTTTGCACTTTCTGTGCCCACATTTAAACATACCTGAGTGTTGTAACCAGGAACTATTGTGTCGTGATGTCTGTTTTAATTCTGTTGGGGACAGAATGGATGCCAATGTAGGACTTTTTTTATATAAGAGCACCTAACCCCTTGTTTTACGGTTTCTACCAGCTTATCGTCAGCTGCCAGTAGAGGAAAATGTTTCCTAACTATATTACAGATCTGGGGATACTGTGTGCTGAAAGTTGTCACAAAGTGTACACCTTTAAAGTCATTATGTGTGGTTTTGGGTTTGTCTACCAGAAGTTGGTCCCTATCCAGCTTATCAACAGCTAGTCTAGCTTGTTTGATATGTCTACGGGCATATTTTCTATCTTTGAGTCTCTTTTCTAGACACTCAGCCTCATGTACATAGTCTGCAGTGTTGCTACAATTCCTCTTAAGCCTGGTGAACTGGCCTTTAGCAACAGCATAAGATGTGTTCTTAGGGTGGCAACTGGAGGCATGCAGAAGTGTGTTGCCTGAAATGGGCTTACGATATACTTTAGAGGTGATTTTACCACTGCTTTCCCCAGTGAGGCTTAAGTCTAAATAGTTGATACATATAGAATCTGTAGTGTAGGTGAAACTTAAGTTCAGATTGTTATTATTAATCATCTCAATGAAACTTATAATGTCTGCAGGTGAACCTGACCAAATAAAAAGGAGGTCATCAATATAGCGTTTAAAAAAACAAATATATGATCTGTATGGGTTACTATGGTCAAAGATGTTGTCTAGCTCCCATTTGCCAAGAAATAGGTTTGCATAGGAGGGGGCGTATTTCGCCCCCATGGCCGTACCGCATTTTTGCACATAGTATTATCCTTCAAAGGTAAAGAAATTATGAGTCAATAGAAACTCTAAAATTCTTAGAACATATTTTTGAAAATCAGATGTATATTCAGTATGTGTAGTGAGAAAATATCTAACTGCCTCTATGCCCCTGTGGTGTGGTATTCTTGAATATAGAGAGACCACATCTACTGAAAGCCAGTGGTAATTGCTTTGCCAATTTATGTCAGTTAAAAGATTGAGTATGTGTTTTGAATCTCTAGTATATGTAGGTAATTGGTTGACCAATGGCTGTAGGATGGCATCAAGCCACTGGGACAATCTTTCAAATATAGAATCTATACCACTAACTATTGGTCGACCCTTTACGTTAGTGAGAGATTTGTGGACCTTAGGGAACATATGAAACACTGGGATCTTAGGATATTTGACATAAAGATAGTCAGCTGTATTTTCGTCTATAAAACCGTGTTCAACGCCATCATCCAAAATATCAAACAATAATTTCTTGTACTCATTAGTTGGATTCCTTAGTAGGAGCGAGTAATCTGAAGGATTACTTAGCTGTCTAAGAGCCTCTGATATATAGTCTTTCCTATCTAGGACTACAATGGTGCCCCCCTTATCTGATGGACGAATTACCAGATCTGGTTGTTGTTGTAATGACCTTAGTGCTTCAGATTGTCTATTAGTCAAGTTGTTAGTTGTTCTATCTGTGGTTTCTTTTAATTTCTGCAAATCTGATTCTACTCGTGAATGAAATGTCTCTATTATTGGCCCTCTATTTTGTATCGGGTAGAAGGTAGATTTATTTTTGAATGATAACGCCCTATTGAGTGTTCCAGGGACACTGTTGTCCTCTGTGGCAAGTTTTTGGAGGGATATGAGATCACAAATTTCTGAAAAGGTGTTTATACCTATGTTGGGTGCAATGTGAACTCTATCTGGTTCAAGGTTAACGTTTTCATGTGGGGCATCTGCAAAGTGTTTCTTTAATGTGATGTTCCTCACAAACTTATTAATATCTATTAGTGTCTGAAAGATGTTGAAGTTTGTAGTAGGTGCAAAACCTAGGCCTAGGGATAGTACATCTATTTGATCATTAGTCAGTGTAACTGAAGATAAGTTAACCACACTGTTTATTTGTATTTGGTCTGCGTGCGGTTGCCCCGTACTGGGTACCTCTCTTGATTGTTGTGTGTTGTCCCCCCTATGCCCTGTAATGGTGGATCCATGGGAAAAACCTGATTTAGTAATGTCATGTCTTGGGTCCCTACATTCACAGCATGTGCACTCATTTGTTCATTTGGTCTATTAGTAGGGGTATATTTAGCGTTAGAATTTTTATCTTTAGATCTCACTGTTTGTGGTGTTAAACTAGTGGATACAGTATTGAGAGTGTTAGATGCATTAGAGACATTAGAGCAATTAGGCCCTATAGGAGCCTTAAGAATGCCCTGTTGTGTGTTAGAGATGGTATTTGTCTGAGTTACTATGTCTATTTCATTATCTCCACCTGAATTATATTCATCTGAAGATCTGTCTGTATCGCTATCAGAAAAGCTAACTTGTTTGCGGTGACCCCTTCGATGCCTACGGTTACCCCTACGGTTTTGGTTCTGTGGTAAGCTTCGTCTATAGTTGGAGCGTTGCTTTTTGTTCCAAATATAGACTGAATTTTTCTGATAGTCTGTTTTGTCACGTACAAACTTGGTATGTTTGTTCTCCATTATAATTTGCTTACCACGGGCCAAAGACTCTTGTAAAATCTTATCAAATTTAGCAAAGTCAGGGTCAGCACTTCTATTATTAAGCTCTATCTGAAGTGCATCTATTTCATGTTTAACATCATTCAAATGTTGTGTCCTATATTGTATCAATAATAACATTAGTTGACATGAACATTCTGATAACACTGCATTCCATTTATCAACAAATTCTGTGTCCGTAGTATCAACATCAAAGGTGGGAAATTTGAAAATTCTCAGTCCTCTGGGAATCATTTGTGCTTTAAGATATGATTGGAATGTCCAAATGTCCCACTGTGCTTTTGTTTCTTTGAACAAGAGAGTCTCCATAGTTTCAAATAAGGTGCTAAGTGAGAGTGTCCCCTTATCCTCAGAAAATATTTTTTCACATTCTGTGGAACTATTACTACGTGCAGTAGCAGGTCTCAGGGAGAAATATTGTGGTGCCGTTTCTTCCATTTCAAATCTGTGCTGATTTAAATATTGACAGCCCAAGTAGAATAGCAATATGTTTTCAATAGTAATAATATAGCCCCTGTGTTTGTAACTGCAATGAGGAGTCTCCCTGGGTATCACCAGTAATACCCCAAATGACAACGATAAAAGTTTAGTGGGAGATACTCTTCAAATATGCAAACTACGATGCAAGCAAATATGCATAATTTTTCGTGTTGTGTCCGGGACTTACCCCATATGAGCTCCAGTCGCCCCCTTATTAACGAACCTTCTGTGTCAGAGTTCTGGGCTGCCGGAGGACCTGCACGGTCACGATCTAAGGTATATCGATGGGCTAATAGCTCCAAAAGACATCCGGCACTCACATGCGGCTTTAGCAGCGTTCCTGTCTTGCCAAGCGCGTCCTCTGACGTCAGTCGTGACGTGACGGGAATCTCCAGTCGGGGGGCGGTGCTCACTCTTCACCCGGGTTTAACAACAGGTTACTAATACACAGAGGCTAAGCAGATCCAAGTGCTGGTGCAAAAGCGAAAAAGTCACAAAGAAGGGCAGGATCCAGCTTTAGTTCAAAATAAAATCCAACTTTTATTGGGCTCGGTTAAAACGCCAAATAGGCTAGAAGACAGCATACAAAATAGGTGTGTGTGAGCGTGACACCAAAGCTTACATGTTTCGGCACGCAGCCGTAATCATAGCCATAGGTGTCATGCAGGTGAATGCATTCTTAAAAAATCAGTGATACAATACAATTGGACAAAAGGTATATACAAAGCACGCCCACACTCCACAAGTTTGAAGAATAATTAACTCTTTGTTCCTAATGTGTACCAAATAGCAAGTGTACTACTGTTGTTAAGTCCAGGGAACAAAGAGTTAATTATTCTTCAAACTTGTGGAGTGTGGGCGTGCTTTGTATATACCTTTTGTCCAATTGTATTGTATCACTGATTTTTTAAGAATGCATTCACCTGCATGACACCTATGGCTATGATTACGGCTGCGTGCCGAAACATGTAAGCTTTGGTGTCACGCTCACACACACCTATTTTGTATGCTGTCTTCTAGCCTATTTGGCGTTTTAACCGAGCCCAATAAAAGTTGGATTTTATTTTGAACTAAAGCTGGATCCTGCCCTTCTTTGTGACTTTTTCGCTTTTGCACCAGCACTTGGATCTGCTTAGCCTCTGTGTATTAGTAACCTGTTGTTAAACCCGGGTGAAGAGTGAGCACCGCCCCCCGACTGGAGATTCCCGTCACGTCACGACTGACGTCAGAGGACGCGCTTGGCAAGACAGGAACGCTGCATGTGAGTGCCGGATGTCTTTTGGAGCTATTAGCCCATCGATATACCTTAGATCGTGACCGTGCAGGTCCTCCGGCAGCCCAGAACTCTGACACAGAAGGTTCGTTAATAAGGGGGCGACTGGAGCTCATATGGGGTAAGTCCCGGACACAACACGAAAAATTATGCATATTTGCTTGCATCGTAGTTTGCATATTTGAAGAGTATCTCCCACTAAACTTTTATCATTGATTTTAGAATCCCAGAGATCATTTATATGACCCGGGAAATAGAAAAAAACATTGATTAGACACCCAGTACACTTATTTTTCCTCAGGCCTCAACCGAAACAACAGCATGAAAGAGGACATATGTCATCCTTTTGAATAATAAATTACAAGAAAGGCATTGATTTTAGAAACCCACAGATCATTATTTGCAACTGGGAAATAGAAAAAAACATTGATTAGACACCCAGTACACTTATTTATTCTCAGACCTTTATAATAAGAGGGTCCCGGAGCCTCAACCGAAACAACAGCATGAAAGAGGAGATATGTCATCCTTTTGAATAATAGATTACAGGAAAGGCATTGATTTTAGAATCCCAGAGATCATTTATATGACCCAGGAAATAGAAGAAAACATTGATTAGACACCCAGTACACTTATTTATCCTCAGGCCTTTTTAATAAGAGGGTCCCAGAGCCTCAACCGAAACAACAGCATGAAAGAGGACATATGTCATCCTTTGGAATAATAGATTACAGGAAAGGCATTGATTTTAGAATCCCAGAGCTCATTTATATGACCCAGGAAATAGAAAAAAACATTGATTAGACACCCAGTACACTTATTTATTCTCAGACCTTTATAATAAGAGGGTCCCGGAGCCTCAACCGAAACAACAGCATGAAAGAGGAGATATGTCATCCTTTTGAATAATAGATTACAGGAAAGGCATTGATTTTAGAATCCCAGAGCTCATTTATATGATCCGGGAAATAGAAAAAAACATTGATTAGACACCCAGTCCACTTATTTATTCTTAGGCCTTTTTAATAAGAGGGTCCCGGAGCCTCAACCGAAACAACAGCATGAAAGAGGAGATATGTCATCATTTTGAATAATAGATTACAGGAAAGGCATTGATTTTAGAATCCCAGAGCTCATTTATATGACCCGGGAAATAGAAAAAAACATTGATTAGACACCCAGTACACTTATTTATTCTTAGGCCTTTTTAATAAGAGGGTCCCGGAGCCTCAACCGAAACAACAGCATGAAAGAGGAGATATGTCATCCTTTTGAATAATAGATTACAGGAAAGGCATTGATTTTAGAATCCCAGAGATCATTTATATGACCTGGGAAATAGAAAAAACCATTGATTAGACACCCAGTACACTTATTTATCCTCAGGCCTTTTTAATAAGAGGGTCCCGGAGCCTCAACCGAAACAACAGCATGAAAGAGGACATATGTCATCCTTTTGAATAATAGATTACAGGAAAGGCATTGATTTTAGAATCCCAGAGCTCATTTATATGACCCGGGAAATAGAAAAAAACATTGATTAGACACCCAATACACTTATTTATTCTTAGGCCTTTTTAATAAGAGGGTCCCAGAGCCTCAACCGAAACAACAGCATGAAAGAGGAGATATGTCATCATTTTGAATAATAGATTACAGGAAAGGCATTGATTTTAGAATCCCAGAGCTCATTTATATGACCTGGGAAATAGAAAAAAACATTGATTAGACACTCAGTACACTTATTTATTCTTAGGCCTTTTTAATAAGAGGGTCCCGGAGCCTCAACCGAAACAACAGCATGAAAGAGGAGATATGTCATCCTTTTGAATAATAGATTACAGGAAATGCATTGATTTTTGAATCCCAGAGCTCATTTATATGACCCAGGAAATAGAAAAAAACATTGATTAGACACCCAGTACACTTATTTATTCTTAGGCCTTTTTAATAAGAGGGTCCCGGAGCCTCAACCGAAACAACAGCATGAAAGAGGAGATATGTCATCATTTTGAATAATAGATTACAGGAAAGGCATTGATTTTAGAATCCCAGAGCTCATATATATGACCTGGGAAATAGAAAAAAACATTGATTAGACACTCAGTACACTTATTTATTCTTAGGCCTTTTTAATAAGAGGATCCCGGAGCCTCAACCGAAACAACAGCATGAAAGAGGACATATGTCATCCTTTTGAATAATAGATTACAAGAAAGGCATTGATTTTAGAAACCCACAGATCATTATTTGCAACCGGGAAATAGAAAAAAACATTGAACAGACACCCAGTACACTTATTTTTCCTCAGGCCTTTTTAATAAGAGGGTCCCGGAGCCTCAACCGAAACAACAGCATGAAAGAGGACATATGTCATCCTTTTGAATAATAGATTACAGGAAAGGCATTGATTTTAGAATCCCAGAGATCATTTATATGACCCGGGAAATAGAAAAAAACATTGATTAGACACCCAGTACACTTATTTTTCCTCAGGCCTTTTTAATAAGAGGGTCCCGGAGCCTCAACCGAAACAACAGCATGAAAGAGGACATATGTCATCCTTTTGAATAATAGATTACAAGAAAGGCATTGATTTTAGAAACCCACAGATCATTATTTGCAACCGGGAAATAGAAAAAAACATTGATTAGACACCCAGTACACTTATTTATTCTCAGACCTTTATAATAAGAGGGTCCCGGAGCCTCAACCGAAACAACAGCATGAAAGAGGAGATATGTCATCCTTTTGAATAATAGATTACAGGAAAGGCATTGATTTTAGAATCCCAGAGATCATTTATATGACCCGGGAAATAGAAAAAAACATTGATTAGACACCCAGTACACTTATTTATCCTCAGGCCTTTTTAATAAGAGGGTCCCAGAGCCTCAACCAAAACAACAGCATGAAATAGGACATATGTCATCCTTTGGAATAATAGATTACAGGAAAGGCATTGATTTTAGAAACACAGAGATAATTAGTTGCAACCGGGAAATCTAAAAAAAACATTGAACAGACACCCAGCACACTTCTTTATCCATAGGCCTTTTTAGCAGAGGCTCCAGGACCCTCAACAAAAACAAGAGCAGGGAGCTGGGCATAGGAGTACAATGGAGTGTGACAATAATAATGTGAAGGTGAAGATTGCGTAGTTGTGGCATTTTAATTTTGTTATCGTGGGAACTTAGTACTTGCAATGACCTTGCTCTGGTGAATCCATATCGCAAATGTGTTATTTAAGGCACTGTTTGTCTTTTTTTTGAATATCAGCATTTGGTAAATGAAGCTCAACTTAAGGCTGGTGAGAACCGACCTTTCTTCTGGCTGTTTGCAAATGTTGTGGCTCTGGACAAACATGTGAATAAGGGGCCATCAGCCATAGTCTGCACGCAACCCCTTTGATGATTGACGATAAACATGTGTCACCTGCAAGCAGAGCTCGTTACTTCTGTCTAAATCATCTTCCTGGTATGGACAGGCCACTGTTTCCCACAGCAAGTCCGAAGCTTGAACTACAAGATTGTCTTGAGTATGGTAGGAAACCAAAGTTTATTTAATTCTGTACTATCACCACAAAAGCTGAACGTCTTGAAGCAACGAAAATGCCAGCAATTTCATGTGCTTATGGATGACAAGGACGTCCTGTCCTAGGGTGCACAGAGATGGAGAGGATTTTGGGCCTCCCTGTACACTACCCAGATGTCTCAAACATCACCAGAAACACAAGACAGCGACTCTTGTGAAGTTCCTGGAGTGTTCCGGTAACCATCTCTTTGCGCCCCGAAAGGAATACTTTATCAGTGTTTTTGTACACATCCGACAACAGCTTTGGAGACTGGTGACGCACATGTTATTTACTGTTGTTCCAGCTGTGGCAATATCAATTGGCATTAAAAAGTTAAGATTTGTGGGTGGCGGAGCCTATAGCTGTTGCGGTAGGACGTGTGTTTAAGGAGCTCCAGGTCTTACAAGTTACTTTGGAGTTAGTTTTCAACCTTAATTTAATTTTCTTTTTGGGATTCATAGTCACACTTTCTGGGGCTATCCAAGAGGAGCCTGGAGATACCTTACTCATATCGGCTTACCTATGTTCCTCAGCTGACTGCTTTACAGCTAGCCGCGACACTGAGAGGCCTCTCTAGCCTGATAGTGCTGTCATTGTCAAAGCTGACGCCAATATACCCCCCCAGGACCCTGGGTTATCAAACCAGTTCTATAGTAACTGAACAACTTGTTAATCACAACTATTGACAAAAAGAGAAGGAAAAGCACTAGTCACCCCTTATATCAACGGGTACGGAGACCTGTATTTTGCCTTTCCAATATGGCGTTGGTCACCAAAATAATCCAGAATGAAAAAAAAAAGGTAAGATTTGGAGAGTGACTAGTGACGCACATTTTATGCAAGCTCTGGCAATTGCAATTTGCATTAAAAAGAATCGGCTAACAACCACTACCTACGACCACACCTGACTCCTGAAGTCATGCTTCAGTTATTAAGTCAAGTTAAATTATTATTTTTTTTTTTTTATTATGCTCAGCAGAGGCTCCAGGACCCTCAACAAAACCAGCAGCAGGAAAGAGGACATATGGCATCCTTTTGAAAAAAAGATTATAGGAAAGGCATTGATTTCAGAAACACAGAGATCATTAGTTGCAACCGGGAAATAGAAAAAAACATTGATTAGACACCCAGTACACTTATTTATCCTTAGGCCTTTTTAATAAGAGGCTCCCAGAGCCTCAACAGAAACAACAGCATGAAAGAGTACATATGGCATCCTTGTGAACAATAGATTACAGGAAAGGCATTGATTTTAGAAACCCGGGGATAATTTGTTCCAACCGTGAAATCTAAAAAAACATAGATTAGACACCCAGTACACTTCTTTATCCTTAGGCCTTTTTAGCAGAGGCTCCAGGACACTGAACAAAACCAGCAGCAGGAAAGAGGACATATGGAATACTTTTGTAAATTAGATTACAGGAAAGGCATTGATTTTAGAAATACAGAGATCATTTATATGACCCGGGAAATAGAAAAACACATTGATTGGACACCCAGTACACTTCTTTATCCTTAGGCCTTTTTAGAGTACATCCTTGTGAATAATAGATTACAGGAAAGGCATTGATTTTAGAAACCCGGGGATAATTTTTTGCAACCGTGAAATCTAAAAAAACATAGATTAGACACCCAGTACACTTCTTTATCCTTAGGCCTTTTTAGCAGAGGCTCCAGGACCCTCACCAAAACCAGCAGCAGGAAAGAGGACATATGGCATACTTTTGTAAATTTGATTACAGGAAAGGCATTGATTTTAGAAACACAGAGATCATTTATATGACCCGGGAAATAGAAAAAAACATTGATTAGACACCCAGTACACTTATTTATCCTTAGGCCTTTTTAATAAGAGGCTCCCGGAGCCTCAACAGAAACAACAGCATGAAAGAGGACATATGGCATCCTTGTGAATAATAGATTACAGGAAAGGCATTGATTTTAGAAACCCGGGGATAATTTGTTACAACAGTGAAATCTAAAAAAAACATAGATTAGACACCCAGTACACTTCTTTATCCTTAGGCCTTTTTAGCAGAGGCTCCAGGACACTGAACAAAACCAGCAGCAGGAAAGAGGACATATGGAATACTTTTGTAAATTAGATTACAGGAAAGGCATTGATTTTAGAAATACAGAGATCATTTATATGACCCGGGAAATAGAAAAACACATTGATTGGACACCCAGTACACTTCTTTATCCTTAGGCCTTTTTATAAGAGGGTCCCGGAGCCTCAACAGAAACAACAGCATGAAAGAGGACATATGGCATCCTTTTGAAAAATAGATTACAGGAAAGGCATTGATTTTAGAAACACAGAGATAATTTGTTACAACCGGGAAATCTAAAAAAACATTGAATAGACACCCAGTACACTTAGGCCTTTTTAGCAGAGGCTCCAGGACACTCAACTAAACCAGCAGAAGGAAAGAGGACATATGGCATCCTTTTGAAAAAAAGATTATAGGAAAGGCATTGATTTTAGAAACCCGGAGATAATTTGTTGCAACCGGGAATTTGAATCAAAAAAATGATTCGATGGACACCAAGTACAATTCTTTCTCCTTAGGCCTTTTTATAAGAGGGTCCAGGACCCTCAAACAAAACACCAGCAGGAAAGAGGACATATGGCATCCTTTTGAACAATAGAGTACAGGAAAGGCATTGATTTTACAAACCCAGAGATAATTTGTTGCAAATGGAAATTTGAATAAAAAAAATGATTCGATGGACACCCAGTACACTTCTTTCTCCTTAGGCCTTTTTATAAGAGGGTCCAGGACCCTCAAAAAATACACCAGCAGGAAAGAGGATGTATGGCATCCTTTTGAACAATAGAGTACAGGTACAGCATTAATTTTACAAACCCAGAGATAATTTTGGTCAAATGTGAAATAGAAAAAAAAAATGAGTGGACACCCAGTACACTTCTTTCTCCTTAGGCCTTTTTATAAAAGGGTCCAGGACCCTCAAACAAAATACCAGCAGGAAAGAGAACATATGGCATACTTTTGAACAATAGAGTACTGGTACGGCATTGATTTTAGAAACCCACAGATAAATGTTTGGAAAAGTGAAATAGCCCGAAAAACCATGCTTGGACTCCAGGTCGTTCTCCTTCAGCTTTTTTTATAAGAGGGTCCAGCACCCTCAACAGAAACAACTGCAGGAAACACCACCACATATGCCATCCTTTTGCACTAGCGAGTACAGGTATGGCATCCATTTTAGAAACCCAGAGATAATTGAGAGGAACCAGGAACATTTTTCTAAAATTTTTCTCCTTCAGCCTTTTTATACCATGGGCCACGACCCGCAACAGGCACAACAGCATGAAACACCACATATGCCACCCTTTTGCACAATAGAGTACAGGTATGGCATAGATGGAACACAGAGATAATTTAGAGCAACCAAGAGACGGATAAAGATGCTTGGTCGGTCCTACTCTTTCAAATTGGTGGCATTTTGCGTTCAATTTAATGGTCCACCAGATATGAGTGGTGTGCTAAGTTGTACAATTCGTAACAGTTTAATCACTAGTGTTATGTGCCTTATTTTTTTAATTTGAGTTTTGTACCCACAGAGCTGCAGCAGAGGCCAGAAAAATTCGGAATGTACAAATGACCTAAAAATTGGGGTATTGTTGTAGCAACTGCTGTAGCAGCGGCCAGAAAAATTGATGTTTGTAAAACATTTAGAAAGTCCCCTAAAAGCTTGTGGCTTGAACACTAGTTGTTGGCAGATAAGTCAAGCAAGTCCTCCGGCTTTATAAAGAAAAAAAAAATGCCAGCCTGTGTACCAGTTGTAGCCCAAGCTAGCTCATCTCGTCATCAGGCCTTTTTTATTCAAATGTATCGCCCAATGTCAGTCCCTTCGGGATCCAGCCCTCATTCATTTTTATAAAAGTGAGATAGTCAAGGCTTTTTTGACCTAGGCGACTTCTCTTCTCAGTGACAAAACCTCCTGCTGCACTGAAAGTCCTTTCAGACAGGACACTTGAAGCGGGGCAGGCCAGAAGTTCCAATGCAAATTGGGATAGCTCAGGCCACAAGTCCAGCCTGTACACCCAGTAGTCAAGGGGTCCATCGCTCCTGAGAGTGTCGAGATCTGCAGTTAAAGCTAGGTAGTCTGCTACCTGTCGGTTGAGTCTTTCTCTAAGGCTGGATCCCGAAAGGCTCTGATGGTGCATGGGAGTTAAAAAGGTACGCATGTCCTCCATCAACAAGACGTCAGGAAAGCGTCCTGTCCTTGCCGCCGTGGTTGTGGGAGGAGGAGGTTTAATTTCATCTCTTCCCCTGTTACATTCCCGTGGTGCTGTGACATCACCCTTATACGCTGTGTAAAGCATAGTTTTTAATTTATTCTTAAAATGCTCCATCCTTTCCGACTTGCGGGAATTTGGTAACATTTCAGGCACTTTATGCTTATACCGGGGGTCGAGGAGCGTGGACACCCAGTACAGGTCGTTCTCCTTCAGCTTTTTTATACGAGGGTCCCTCAACAGGCACGACAGCATGAAAGAACCCATTTGAACAAGGTTGGATGCTGAGCTAATCATGTCCCGTTCCTCCTCCTCACTGATCTCACTGATTGTATCTTGTTCCCCCCAGCCACGTACAACACCCCGGGTACCAGAGAGGTGACAACAACGAGCACCCTGGGATGCCTGTTGTGCTCAGTCTTCCTCCTCCTCCTCAATGCCACATTCCTCCTCTGACTCCTCTTCCTCACAATCCTCTTCCTGCGTTGCTGCAGGTCCAGCAAGCGATGCTGATAAGGCTGTTTGTGGGGGTGATGGACACCACAACTCTTCCTCTTCACGCTCATCTACTGCCTGATCCAGCACTCTTCGCAGGGCACGCTCCAGGAAGAAAACAAATGGTATGATGTCGCTGATAGTGCCTTCGGTGTGACTGACAAGGTTTGTCACCTCCTCAAAAGGACATATGAGCCTACAGGCATTGCGCATGAGCGTCCAGTAATTTGGCAAAAATATCCCCAGCTCCGCAGAGGCTGTCCTAGCACCCCAGACATACAAATACTCATTAACAGCTTTTTCTTGTTGGAACAGGCGGTCAAACATTAGGAGTGTTGAATTCCACCGTGTCGGGCTGTCGCAAATCAAGCGCCTCACTGGCAGGTTGTTTCGACGCTGGATATCGGACAAGTGCGCCATGACCATGTAGGAATGCCTGAAATGGCCACACACCTTACTGGCCTGCTTCAGGACGTCCTGTAAGCCAGGGTACTTATGGACAAATCGTTGTACAATTAGATTACACACATGTGCCATGCACGGCACATGTGTCAACTTGCCCAATTTCAATGCCGCCACCAAATTACTTCCATAGTCAGAAACAACCTTGCCAATCTCCAGTTGGTGCGGAGTCAGCCACTGATCCACCTGTGCTTTCAGGGCGGTCAGGAGTGCTGGTGCGGTGTGACTCTCCGCTTTCAGGCAAGTCAACCCCAAGACGGCATGACACTGCCTTACCCGGGATGTAGCATAGTACCTGGGGAGCTGGGGGGGTGCCATAGATGTGGAGCAAGACGCAGAAGTTGAAGAGGACTCAGCCGAGGAAGAGGTTAGGGAAGAGGATGGAGTAGGAGGAGTAGAGGAGGTAGCAGCAGGCCTGCCTGCAAGTCGTGGTGGTGTCACCAACTCTTCTGCAGAGCCACGCATTCCATGCTTGTCAGAAGTCAGCAGGTTTACCCAATGCGCAGTATAGGTGATATACCTGCCCTGACCATGCTTTGCAGACCAGCTATCCGTGGTCATATGGACCCTTGCCCCAACGCTGTGTGCCAGACATGACATAACTTCCTTTCTCACAACAGAGTACAGGTTTGGGATTGCCTTTTGTGAAAAGAAATTTCTTCCAGGTACCTTCCACTGCGGTGTCCCAATAGATACAATTTTTTTGAAAGCATCAGACTCCACCAGCTTGTATGGTAAAAGCTGGCGGGCTAAGAGTTCAGACAAGCCAGCTGTCAGACGCCGGGCAAGGGGGTGACTGAGAAATTGGCTTCTTACGCTCAAACATGTCCTTGACAGACACCTGACTGTGGGCAGATGACCAGGAACTGCTACGTAAGAGAGACTGAGTGGAGGATGGTTGAGAGGGGGCAAGGAGGACAGCACTGGTTGACGTGGCTGAAGATGCTGGAGCAGGAGGAGGAGGGCAGCTTTCACTTTGTGTGCTGCTTCTACTCATGTGTTCTTCCCATCGGCCTTTGTGATGGGAGACCATGTGCCTTCGCAAAGCAGTTGTACCTAGGTGGCTGTTGGACTTCCCACAACTCAGTTTCTTTTGGCACAGGTTGCAAATGGCATCGCTGTTGTCAGAGGCAGACACACAAAAAAAAAATGCCACACTGCTGAGCTCTGCGATGACGGCATTCTGGTGGTGGCAACAGCATGCGTTGATGGGCATCGGCGTGCTGTCTGGCTGATCCCTGGTGACGATGCATGCTGTCTGACTGTGCCACTATCTCCTTGAGACGACCTCCCCATGCTTCCAAATCGTCTCCTCCTCCTCCTCCTCTCTGTCTCCCCATCTGAACTTTCCCCCTCTTCTTCTTCTCTTCTAGCAGGCACCCACGTGACATCCACTGACACATCATCATCAACCGCTTCACTTATATCTGAAACATCAAGAAAGGAAGCAGCAGCGGGTACAACATCATCATCATCATCATCATCACACCGTACCTCCATGTCGGTAATGCTGCCTGACTGAGACTGATCACTATTATCTAAATCCTCTGTCAATGATGGTTGCGCATCACTCATTTCTTCCAAATGATGTGTCAATAACTCCTGTGACAGATCAAGTGAAGCGGCTGTGGTGCTAGTGTTGGTGGTGGCGACAGGCGGGGGAGTGGCACTGGTCACTTGAGACCTGCCCAAAGCACAGCTGGACGTAGATGGTGCGTCAAGGTTAGGAGGACTAGCAGCGGAAGCTGAAGAAGATTGGGTGTCCTGTGTTAGCCATTCAACTAGGTCCTCCTCAGAAGTTTTCGCGTCCCCCCTGGCACCCGGCGTCTGAACAATGTGCATATTTGTAGGGTCTAAAGGAATCACAGCACCACGACCACGGAACCTGCGGGGTGGCCTGCCTCTGCCTGTCATTTTTTTTTAAATGGACACTAACAATACTATTACACCAATTGAGTGGTGGCACTGTGAAAGTGGGCACAGTATACGCTGTGATACTGACAACAACAAAAAAGACAGATGTTTTAAAAATAACAAATTGTTAATTTTTTTTAAATATTACAAGCACTGTGACAACAAAAATGATTGTTTGGCACTAGTTGGCAAATGGGCCTGTCTGGCACACACGCTGGGAGAAAGGAAACTGCAATTCAATGGCACTAGGAGACTGAAGAATCACAGTCAAAACAGTTATGATTAACAAAAATTCCAATCCTGTGACAATAAATATGATTGGTGGCACTAATTGGCTAGTTGGGACTGGCACACAGGCAGGCAGGCAGGAGGAAAATGCAATTCAAGGGCACTAGTAGACTGCAGATTGACAGTCAAAACAGTGATGATTGACAAATTTTGCAATACTGTTAAAAGAAATATGATTGCTGGAACTAATTGGATAGTTGGGCCTGGCACACAGGCAGGCAGGCAGGAGGAAAATGCAATTCAAGGGCACTAGTAGACTGCAGATTGACAGTCAAAACAGTGATGATTGACAAATTTTGCAATACTGTTAAAAGAAATATGATTGCTGGAACTAATTGGATAGTTGGGCCTGGCACACAGGCTGGCAGGCAGTAGAAAAGTGCAATTCAATGGCACGAGCAAACTGAGGACTAAGATCAACAATCAAAATTTTTTTAATTTTAATTAGTAACTCTACTGTGACAACAATTAGGATTGGTGTAAATAGTTGGCAAGAAGGCCTGGCACAAAAGGCTGGCAGGCAGGAGGTAAATGCAATTCAAAGACATTAGGAGACTGAATACTGACAGTCAAAACAGTGATGATTGACAATTTTTGCAATACTGTTAAAAGAAATATGATTGCTGGCAATAATTGGCTAGGTGGGCCTGGCACACAGCAGGCTGCAAGGCAGGAGGAAAGTGCAATTCACTGGCACCAACAAACTGAAGATTCCCAACAAATATTAACCAAAATTTTAATTTTCTATTACTAAGAATACTGTGACAACAAATATGATTGGTGTAAATATTTTTCAAGTAGGCCTGGCACACAGGCTTGGAAGGCAGTAGAAAAGTGCAATTGTAGGGCACAAGCAAACTGAGGATTAAGATCAACAATCAAGAATTTTTTAATTTTATTTAGTAACTATACTGTGACAACAATTATGATTGGTGTAAATAGTTGGCAAGACGGCCTGGCACAAAAGGCTGGCAGGTAAGAGGTAGATGCAATTCAAGGACACTAGGAGACTGATTACTGACAGTCAAAACAGTGATGATTGACCATTTTGGCAATACTGTTAAAAGAAATAGGATTGCTGTCAATAATTGGCTAGGTGGGCCTGGCACACAGCAGGCTGCAAGGCAGGAGGAAAGTGCAATTCACTGGCACCAGCAAACTGAGGATTCGCCACAAATATTCCCCAAAATTTTAATTTTTAATTACTAAGAATACTGTGACAACAAATATGATTGGTGTAAATATTTTTCAAGTAGGCCTGGCACACAGGCTTGGAAGGCAGTAGAAAAGTGCATTTCTAGGGCACGAGCAAACTAAGGATTAAGATAAACAATCAAGAATTTTGTAATTTTAATTAGTAACTATACTGTGACAACAATTAGGATTGGTGTAAATAGTTGGAAAGACGGCCTGGCACAAAAGGCTGGCAGGCAAGAGGTAAATGCAATTCAAGGATACTAGGAGACTGAATACTGACAGTCAAAACAGTGATGATTTGATTGACAATTTTTGCAATACTGTTAAAAGAAATAAGATTGCTGGCAATAATTGGCTAGGTGGGCCTGGCACACAGCAGGCTGCAAGGCAGGAGGAAAGTGCAATTCACTGGCACCAACAAACTGAAGATTCCCAACAAATATTAACCAAAATTTTAATTTTTTATTACTAAGAATACTGTGACAACAAATATGATTGGTGTAAATATTTTTCAAGTAGGCCTGGCACACAGGCTTGGAAGGCAGTAGAAAGGTGCAATTCTAGGGCACGAGCAAACTGAGGATTAAGATCAACAATCAAGAATTTTTTAATTTTATTTAGTAACTATACTGTGACAACAATTAGGATTGGTGTAAATAGTTGGCAAGAAGACCTGGCACAAAAGGCTGGCAGGCAGGAGGTAAATGCAATTCAAAGACATTAGGAGACTGAATACTGACAGTCAAAACAGTGATGATTGACAATTTTTGCAATACTGTTAAAAGAAATATGATTGCTGGCAATAATTGGCTAGGTGGGCCTGGCACACAGCAGGCTGCAAGGCAGGAGGGAAGTGCAATTCACTGGCACCAACAAACTGAAGATTCCCAACAAATATTAACCAAAATTTTAATTTTTTATTACTAAGAATACTGTGACAACAAATATGATTGGTGTAAATATTTTTCAAGTAGGCCTGGCACACAGGCTTGGAAGGCAGTAGAAAAGTGCAATTGTAGGGCACAAGCAAACTGAGGATTAAGATCAACAATCAAGAATTTTTTAATTTTATTTAGTAACTATACTGTGACAACAATTAGGATTGGTGTAAATAGTTGGCAAGACGGCCTAGCACAAAAGGCTGGCAGGTAAGAGGTAGATGCAATTCAAGGACACTAGGAGACTGATTACTGACAGTCAAAACAGTGATGATTGACCATTTTGGCAATACTGTTAAAAGAAATAGGATTGCTGTCAATAATTGGCTAGGTGGGCCTGGCACACAGCAGGCTGCAAGGCAGGAGGAAAGTGCAATTCACTGGCACCAGCAAACTGAGGATTCGCCACAAATATTCCCCAAAATTTTAATTTTTAATTACTAAGAATACTGTGACAACAAATATGATTGGTGTAAATATTTTTCAAGTAGGCCTGGCACACAGGCTTGGAAGGCAGTAGAAAAGTGCATTTCTAGGGCACGAGCAAACTAAGGATTAAGATAAACAATCAAGAATTTTGTAATTTTAATTAGTAACTATACTGTGACAACAATTAGGATTGGTGTAAATAGTTGGAAAGACGGCCTGGCACAAAAGGCTGGCAGGCAAGAGGTAAATGCAATTCAAGGATACTAGGAGACTGAATACTGACAGTCAAAACAGTGATGAATGACAATTTTTGCAATACTGTTAAAAGAAATATGATTGCTGGCAATAATTGGCTAGGTGGGCCTGGCACACAGCAGGCGGCAAGGCAGGAGGAAAGTGCAATTCACTGGCACCAGCAAACTGAGGATTCCCAACAAATATTAACCAAAATTTTAATTTTTAATTACTAAGAATACTGTGACAACAAATATGATTGGTGTAAATATTTTTCAAGTAGGCCTGGCACACAGGCTTGGAAGGCAATAGAAAAGTGCAATTGTAGGGCACGAGCAAACTGAGGATTAAGATCAACAATCAAATATTTTTTAATTTTAATTAGTAACTATACTGTGACAACAATTAGGATTGGTGTAAATAGTTGGCAAGACAGCCTGGCACAAAAGGCTGGCAGGCAGGAGGTAAATGCAATTCAAGGACACTAGGAGACTGAATACTGACAGTCAAAACAGTGATGATTGACAATTTTTGCAATACTGTTAAAAGAAATAGGATTGCTGGCAATAATTGGCTAGGTGGGCCTGGAACACAGCAGGCTGCAAGGCAGGAGGAAAGTGCAATTCACTGGCACCAGCAAACTGAGGATTCGCCACAAATATTACCCAAAATTTAAATTTTTAATTACTAAGAATACTGTGACAACAAATATGATTGGTGTAAATATTTTTCAAGTAGGCCTGGCACACAGGTTTGAAGGCAGGAGAAAAGTGCAATTCTAGGGCACGAGCAAACTGAGGATTAAGATCAACAATCAAGAATTTTGTAATTTTAATTAGTAACTATACTGTGACAACAATTAGGATTGGTGTAAATAGTTGGCAAGACGGCCTGGCACAAAAGGCTGGCAGGCAAGAGGTAAATGCAATTCAAGGACACTAGGAGACTGAATACTGACAGTCAAAACAGTGATGAATGACTATTTTTGCAATACTGTTAAAAGAAATATGATTGCTGGCAATAATTGGCTAGGTGGGCCTGGCACACAGCAGGCTGCAAGGCAGGAGGAAAGTGCAATTCACTGGCACCAGCAAACTGAGGATTCCCAACAAATATTAACCAAAATTTTAATTTTTAATTACTAAGAATACTGTGACAACAAATATGATTGGTGTAAATATTTTTCAAGTAGGCCTGGCACACAGGCTTGGAAGGCAGTAGAAAAGTGCAATTGTAGGGCACGAGCAAACTGAGGATTAAGTTCAACAATCAAATATTTTTTAATTTTAATTAGTAACTATACTGTGACAACAATTAGGATTGGTGTAAATAGTTGGCAAGACAGCCTGGCACAAAAGGCTGGCAGGCAGGAGGTAAATGCAATTCAAGGACACTAGGAGACTGAATACTGACAGTCAAAACAGTGATGATTTGATTGACAATTTTTGCAATACTGTTAAAAGAAATAAGATTGCTGGCAATAATTGGCTAGGTGGGCCTGGCACACAGCAGGCGGCAAGGCAGGCGGAAAGTGCAATTCACTGGCCCCAGCAAACTGAGGATTCGCCACAAATATTACCCAAAATTTTAATTTTTAATTACTAAGAATACTGTGACAACAAATATGATTGGTGTAAATATTTTTCAAGTAGGCCTGGCACACAGGCTTGGAAGGCAGTAGAAAAGTGCATTTCTAGGGCACAAGCAAACTGAGGATTAAGATCAACAATCAAGATTTTTTTAATTTTAATTAGTAACTATACTGTGACAACAATTAGGATTGGTGTAATTAGTTATCAAGACGGCCTGGCACAAAAGGCTGGCAGTTAGGAGGTAAATGCAATTCAAGGACACTACGAGACTGAATACTGACAGTCAAAACAGTGATGATTGACAATTTTTGCAATACTGTTAAAAGAAATAGGATTGCTGGCAATAATTGGCTAGGTGGGCCTGGCACACAGCAGGCTGCAAGGCAGGAGGAAAGTGCAATTCACTGGCACCAGCAAACTGAGGATTCACCACAAATATTACCAAAAATTTAAATTTTTAATTAATAAGAATACTGTGACAACAAATATGATTGGTGTAAATATTTTTCAAGTAGGCCTGGCACACAGGCTTGGAAGGCAGTAGAAAAGTGCAATTCTAGGGCACGAGCAAACTGAGGATTAAGATCAACAATCAAGAATTTTTTAATTTTATTTAGTAACTATACTGTGACAACAATTAGGATTGGTGTAAATAGTTGGCAAGACGGCCTGGCACAAAAGGCTGGCAGGTAAGAGGTAGATGCAATTCAAGGACACTAGGAGACTGATTACTGACAGTCAAAACAGTGATGATTGACCATTTTGGCAATACTGTTAAAAGAAATAGGATTGCTGGCAATAATTGGCTAGGAGGGCCTGGCACACAGCAGGCTGCAAGGCAGGAGGAAAGTGCAATTCACTGGCACCAGCAAACTGAGGATTCGCCACAAATATTACCCAAAATTTTAATATTTAATTAATAAGAATACTGTGACAACAAATATGATTGGTGTAAATATTTTTCAAGTAGGCCTGGCACACAGGCTTGGAAGGCAGTAGAAAAGTGCAATTCTAGAGCACGAGCAAACTGAGGATTAAGATCAACAATCAAATATTTTTTAATTTTAATTAGTAACTATACTGTGACAACAATTAGGATTGGTGTAAATAGTTGGCAAGACAGCCTGGCACAAAAGGCTGGCAGGCAGGAGGTAAATGCAATTCAAGGACACTAGGAGACTGAATATTTGCAGTCCAAAAAATTATGATTTTTATTTTTTTATATACTGTTACAAGAATTATGATTGGTGCCACTAATTGGCTAGTTGGGCCTGGTACACAGGCTGGCAGATATGAGTCGTGGATGGTAGGTAGGGCAGCAATTTAACACAGTATGCTGTGTAAGTGACAAAAACACAGGCCTGATAGAAAATTAAGTTAGATTACACTAGCAAAATATTTTAAAATTTTAGATTTTTATATTAAAATAATGTTAAGAAGTGCAATGCACATATGAGTGGTCGCACTGGCTGGCTGCTACGTAGGGCAGCAATTAACAACAGTATGCTTTGTAAGTCAGACAGTTAGACACAGGCCTGATAGAAAATAAAATTAGATTACACTAGCATAATGATTTAAAGACTTTTTTTGGCAATTTAAAGAAAAATGTTAAGCACATAAATATGAGTCGTGGCTGTCTAGCCTTGGAAGGGCAGCTATTAAAAACAATAGGCTCTGTAAGTCAGATACACACACGCCTGATAGAAAATACTATTAGATTACACTAGAAAAATGATTTAAATTATTTTTTTTGGGGGGGGGAATTAAAAAAAGGTTAAACACATATGAGTCGTGGCTCATAGACTAGGGAGGGCAGCAAGTAAACACAGTAGGCTCTGTATGTCAGCAAAACACACAGGCCTGAGAGAAAATTATATTAGATTGCACTATCAAACAAATTTAAAAATTTATTTTTTTAAATTTAATTTAAGGTGAAGAAGATATGAGTGCTGGGTGGATGCCTGGCACAGACCAATTAACCAAAAGACTGAAAAAAATGAGGTATATTAATGCTGAGTGAGCCTGACAGACACAGGCCTGATAGTAAATGTAATTAGATTACACTAGCAAAATATATATATATATTTTTTTTTAATTTAAAATAATGTTATAAACGGATATTAACACTAGTGGCTGGCACAGAGCAATGAACCAGAGTATATGCTGTGTGACACAGGCCTGATAGAAAATGAAAAAAAATGACACTTGCAAAATAATTAAATTTTTTGGTTAGTTAAATTTAAACTAATGTTGTTAGGGAGATATCAGTGGTGGCAGTAATCACAGCAGCATATGCTGTGAGCCTTAAACACACAGCCTGGCAAATGCTAATAAAAAAAAAACGAAAAAAAAAAAAAAAGGCACGAAATATAGCCCTAAAAAGGGATTTTTGGGGTGCTGTGCTTGCAGCAGAGATGAGTGGAGTCCTTCTGGACTGTAAATACACTAGCCTAGCTATGTTTTTCACATTAATGTCAGGAGCAAAAACACAACACGTCCTCTCATTAAGAAAGCAAGGTCGTTATGAGTCTAAAATGGCGGATTCCGAGTAGCTGGGAGGGTCTGTGAGGGAGTGTCTGATGTTGATTGGCTCTAATGTGTCAGACGGCTGTGACATAAAGGGTCAAAGTTTCCTCAATGATGACACATAGGGGCGGATCGCCATGTGTTCGCCCACAAACGCGAACTCAAACAAGCTATGTTCGCTGTGAACCATTCGCGGGCGAACAGTTCGGGACATCACTACTGGTGAGTATAAAGGTAACTTCAAAGGAAAATGTGGACTGTGGAGAGTCGGGTTGTTAGGGAGTTGTGGGTCGCATGGAGAGATTATAGTATGTCTCTATAGCCAGGTAGATATCCTAATTCTTAGGTGTGGATGTACACAGAGAGACTGCCTGTTATCTCAATGGTTTGTAAGCCAGGATTGAGACCACTAGGCAGAACTATATTATTTTTTCTCACAATAGCTATCTAATATAAGTACAATCTGTTAAATGAGCAGATGCGTGAGACTCTAGTAACTATTGCTAAAACAAGGTCCAGTAAGCAAACAATGTCATATACATAATCTGGGTGTTAAGAAAAATTAAATCTGATCTCCCCTAATCTACATGGTGTATTAAATAAAGATATTTAATGAAGCCTACATTAGGTCATGAGAATGGAGACTGGAATATATCATATACAACAGTACCGCACCTATTCTACTCTCGTGCAGCACATTTACAATACAAAAAAAAAAGAACTGTTAAGTTATCGCAAGCAGCATTATGAGCCAGCATCTTTGGTGAGATAGTGTACTATAATAAGGCTGTCTAGCAAAATTAAGTAACTGATCTGAAACCATGCAGGAAATCTGGGCACAGCAAACTGTATAGTCTACATTTGCAAGCTAGTAAGGAGAGAGTCTTGGATTAGATCAAGGTTTCCTGCTTATGGCATGGCAGCCTGATAGGTGTCCAATGAGCAAAGCTAAACTATTCCCAGAGGGTTATAAACAAAGATATCTTCCCGTACATGTTTCCACAACTTCGATCCGCTTGTTGTGATGTGCTGCATTGCAACAAGCAACATGTTCCTGAAAGAGTAGAGCACATCTTCAACATAAAGGACAGAGATTCGCAGGCAGGATCGCTAATAACAGGGGTAAGTTTCGGTAGTACAGGATCCTCTTGACCCCAAAACTCAAACTGCAGTCTCCTCCATTCGTTTCCCATGTAGGTCCATCTCAAGGGGCTGGCCGCATCCCCTGGAGCTGGGTTATAATGCAGTTGAGGTAAACCTCCAATGGCACTGGGTAGGCTAATGCTGGGGTCCGCTATAGCTGCCGTGATCTGGTCCTCCTGTACACTTGAGTGTTCTTTGTGTGGTGCCAAATTAGTGTTTTTCTCCATATCCTTAATCAAGGCTTCAGTCATCATGGTGGTAGATCTGATGGCATCAGATAGGCTTGCAAACCTGATTGACATTGTCAACTTGAACTCCCTCAGGGAAGCAAAAATACATAAAGAGAGAAGTGCACTCAAAGGAACTAACAACTGGCTCAATACCATTGTTAGCCTGTTATATGGCAATTTACCACCTGGGTGCAACTTCTTTTAGCCCAGTAATGCTTTTCACAAAAAATAACTTTCCTGTAGTATATCAGTCTGATCCTGCCTATTACGATCAGTCCAGTGCCGAAATACCAGGCAATTACTCTCTGAACAAGGAACACAGCAACCCCAGATGATCGTTTCGGCCTTCATTGGGCCTTGTCAGTGAGGTGTAGCCATATTCCTCTAAGCACACTGAGCAAGAGTCCACGTCTGGTTGCCCCTTTTTTCCATAGGGAGACTAAATACATACAGAGAGAAGTGCACTCACAGGAACGAACAACTGGCTCAATACCATTGTTAGCCTGTTCTATGACAATCTACCACCTGGGTGCAACTTCTTTTAGCCCAGTAATGCTTTTCACAGAAAATAACTTTCCTGTAGTATATCAGTCTGATCCCGCTTATTACGGTCAGTCCAGCGCCAAAATACCAGGCAATTCCTCTCTGAAAAAGAAACACAACAACCCCAGATGATCGTTTTGGCCTTCTTGCTCAGTGTGCTTAGAGGAATGTGGCTGCACCTCACTGACGAGGCCCATAGGAGGCCGAAACGATCTTCTGGGGTTATCATGTTCCTTGTTCAGAGGAGAATTGACTGGCATTTCAGGACTGCACTGACCTTACTTGGCGGGATCAGACTGATATACTTCAGGAAAGTTTTCCTCTGTGAAAAGCACACTGGTCTAAAAGAGGTTGCTTCCGTGTGGTAAATTGCCAAAGAACTAGCTAATGAGATGTTGTTCGTTCCTGCTAAAGTGCTTCTCTCTTCATATGCAAATGAATATGACCCTGGGGAAGTCTCCCTATGGGTGATGGGAGAAACCAGACGTGGACTTCTTTCTTAGTGTGCTTAGAGGAATTTGGCTGCACCTTACTGACGAGGCCCATAGGAGGCCAAAACGATTGTCTGGGATTGTCTGGGATTGTTATGTTCCTTGTTCAGAGGAGAATTGCCTGGTATTTTAAGGCTGGGCTGACCTTACTTGGCGGGATCAGACTGATATACTTCAGGAAAGTTTTCCTCTGTGAAAATCACACTAGTCTAAAAGAAACTGCTTCCGGGTGGTAAATCGACAAAGAACTAGCTAATGAGCTGTTGTTTGTTCCTGGTAGAGTGCTTCTCTCTTTGTATGCAAATTAATATGACCCTAAGGGAAGCAAATATAGCAGAGATACCTTTCTCCTTTCTCAATGCCATGTTAGAAATAAAGCTCGTAAATATATTGACAACAGGCCACTAGTTGTTCACCCCCGATGAACAGGGGGGGGGGTGCTGAGGTCTTGTGAAAAGGCCGCTGCCCAAGTCCTCAATGGTTCGGAACAAATCCCAGGTGTTATAGATATGTCAAACTTGGTATTGATCGAATCAGCAGGTTATAAAGATGATACATCCAGCAGATCTGAGGAAGGATCATGAAGTAATAGTAAAATAATCGGTGGATAATTTCTGTCTCTCTGGGAGCTGTAGAAAATACGACCAGATATGGCCACAACCCGGACACGCCCACCGCCTCTCCGATATTTTACTTGGCCTGCCACTTCTGTCCTTAACAAGAACTGTGCCTGTGGTCTTCCATTTCCTCACTATGTTCTTCACAGTGGACACTGACAGCTTAAATCTCTGTGATAGCTTTTTGTAGCCTTCCCCTAAACCATAATGTTGAACAATCTTTATTTTCAGGTCATTTGAGAGTTGTTTTGAGGCCCCTATGTTGCCACTCTTCAGAGGAGAGTCAAAAAGGACAACAACTTGCAATTGGCCACCTTAAATACATTTTCTCATGATCGGATGCACCTGTCTATGAAGTTCAAGGCTTAATGGGCTCACCAAACCAATTGTGTGTTCCAATTAATCAGTGCTAGGTAGTTACACGTATTCAAATCAACAAAATGACAAGGGTGCCCAAATTTATGCACCTGTCTAATTTCGCTATGATGCATATGGCACATTTTTCTGTTAATCCAATAAGCCTCATTTCACTACTGAAATATTACTGTGTCCTTCAGTTATTTAATAGATCAAAATGAAATTGCTGATCCAAACACTCAATTATTTATAAATGAAAATCATGGAAATTGTCAGGGTTGCCTAAACTTTTGCATACAACTGTATGTATGTATACAGGGAGTGCAGAATTATTAGGCAAGTTGTATTTTTGAGGATTAATTTTATTATTGAACAACAACCATGTTCTCAATGAACCCAAAAAACTAATTAATATCAAAGCTGAATATTTTTGGAAGTAGTTTTTAGTTTGTTTTTAGTTTTAGCTATTTTAGGGGATATCTGTGTGTGCAGGTGACTATTACTGTGCATAATTATTAGGCAACTTAACAAAAAACAAATATATACCCATTTCAATTATTTATTTTTACCATTGAAACCAATATAACATCTCAACATTCACAAATATACATTTCTGACATTCAAAAACAAAACAAAAACAAATCAGTGACCAATATAGCCACCTTTCTTTGCAAGGACACTCAAAAGCCTGCCATCCATGGATTCTGTCAGTGTTTTTCTATCTGTTCACCATCAACATTGCGTGCAGCACAGTGGAGGCTCCTCCATTTGAGCACACTCGCACGTGCCCCCCCCAGCATCCCTGAAGAAAAAAAAAAAACTGAAAAAAAAATATAATTTTTCCAATATCCCCCTATTGAAAAAATTATATTATTTTTACCCCCAGAAAAAAATACAATATAAACTTATTTTCTTTTTTTTTTATTTCATTTATTTAATGATGTACTTGTGTAAAAGTTACAGTATAATATTATTTTACAGTTTACACAATACAGTATTACAGCCTGTAGCCTGGCCCCTGTACTAAATTTTACTCTATCTAAGCCCTAACCGCATGTGCGATAGCTAAACTATGCCACTGTGCTTTGCGCATTCTAAAATTGCCTGCTGCGCAGCTCCCAGCCTCCCCATCCCCATAGTGAGCTGTTCGCACACTTCAGCCTGTGCGAGGGGTGGGAGGTGTTAGAGAGAGACAGGCAGCAGGCCAGCAGCAGCCAGTGACAGAGAAGAGCGTCATCACTCACAGTCACGTGATGACGCTCGACAAGCTCCTCCCAGCTCAACGGCGCAAAATCTCATTGCGGAGATAGTCATTGAGCTGAGAGGAGCTCAAACACTGTATGCACGAACCAGAGAGACCTAACATTCATGATAGCAGAGGACCAAGGTAGGGCAGCATTTTAGTTTACAATTTATTTCTAGGAACAAAGCTGTCTGCCAGGAAAATGTACACATGCTTCAGCTCAGCTGAATAAGACCGCAGTGAAAACTAACTCCTTTGCTTAAGTTAAACAGATTAACGATCTTGTATCTCCTCTCCCTCCGTTTAACACATCTGTTATAGTCTGCCCTAATCTAGCCTAGCAGGCGATACTTCAGCTGGTGAGCTTGCCCTGAGCGGTCGTGTCGTGCACGCACAATGCTGACAAGGCAGTCGGGGGATATCCTTGTGAGTACTGTCACAGACCGGCTCCTGCAGACCTGCAGACTAACACTGCCCTAATCTAGCCTAGCAGGCGATACTTCAGCTGGTGAGCTTGCCCTGAGCGGTCACGATGTGCACGCACAAAGTTTTTAAAACATTTGCTAAGGTAGGAAGAACCAGCTGTACATATGTATTTTTAGGGACTTTTGTTGCGCGCCAACACTGTCAGTATTTAGCGCGGCTCCATGTAACGTTCTCGGTTCACACAGCTGCAGTATGATGATAGGGCTGTGGATGAGGGAAATTAAGAACGTTTAGAACCTCTGCTCCAGTGCAAGCCATCCCCTCCTTAAGTCTGAGGAGCAGCAGGCACAAGCTGCTGAGGAGCGGCCAAACCCTGCAGAGAAAAAACGAAGTATATGCATCACTCCCTATGTGAAAGCTAGCTAGGACACTCCACCCCAGCGGTTACTCCAAAGATAACCCTGTGAGTGACACATGTAATAAAATTAAAAAATGACATCTCCATACTATAATCCAGCCAATCCTTCCTTTGCAGACATTGTCTAGCATTTTTTTCATTAAATTGCATAAAATCTTTTGAAAGTTATGACATGTTCCTAAAACGGACAAGAAACCCCCAAACAGTTTGAAAGCATTAGAAAGTATGAATCACATAAAAATGAATTGCTCTCTATGAGCAGATATTGTTATTTTTTTTTAGAATTTAACCCCTCCATTGGGCTCACTAAGGTCTACCTGGGTAGGATATTTAGCCATACACATACATCCCACACTAGCACAATTTGATGCCGGTTATATCTTTGCAGACAGCTAAGGCAACTATGGATATGGGGCTGACAGTGTGTTGTATGAGTGTGTGTTTTGTATTAGTGTGTGTGTGTGTTGTATGAGAGTGTGTTTTGTATCAGTGTGTGGTATGAGAGTATGTGTTTTGTATTAGTGTGTGGTGTGTGTGTGTGGTATGAGAATGTGTTGTATGAGAGAATGTGTTTTGTATTAGTGTGGTGTGTGTTATGAGAGTTTGTTGTATGAGAGTATGTGTTTTGTATTAGTGTGGTGTGTGTTATGAGAGTTTGTTGTATGAGAGTATGTGTTTTGTATTAGTGTGTGGTGTGTGTGTGTGTGGTATGAGAGTGTGTTGTATGAGAGTATGTGTTTTGTATTAGTGTGTGTGGTGTGTGTGTTTTGTATGAGAGTGTGGGTAGTGTGGGTCATGAAGGTCTTGGGGAAAAAGTTTGAAGAACCTTTTGATTAAACCTATTTTTTACTTTGTAATTTTCCTGGCCATAGTGCTATAAATTACATTTTATTTACACTAAAATGTATGACTCAGCAAAATCACTCTATGGGTGGGCTGCTTTTGCCACAGTGGGTCAGTCATGTGTTCCTCATGGGATGGGCTTGTTTTGTCACTCTAAATTTTCGCACCAGGGCAACTTTCTAATTGGGTGAAAAATAGTCTGCTCTACTCCTTACATACAGTTCTAAAATTGCCAAGGCTAAAAGAACAGTTACTGCTGCCTTAGGTTACTTCCTCAGAATGTATGTATGCATGTGTGTGTGTTTGTGTAAATATGTGTGTAATAAATGTGTTTATAAATGTATATGTGGTTGTGTGTGTGTAAATGTGTATATGTGTAAATATGTATTTGTGTGGGTGTAAATGTGTGTGTGTAAATAATGTTGTTGTTTTTTACGAATCAGGACAAGTAGATTGTCATGAGGGACAAGTAGATTGGGTTCCCGCTTTAGTCCCTTGGACAAGTAGTTTATTTTTAAATTTCCACACCCCTGGTGCTTTGTTTGTCAGTATTTTTTATATTTTTATATGTGTGTGTAAGTATACAAGTTTGTTGTGTCTATACCCATTTGTGTGTATGTGTTGTCTGTGTGTATAAATATGTGTAGATCTGTGTGTGTGTAAGAAATTTTATCATTGTTAACCCCTTATGTGAATGCATATTTACCAAACCTTTACACAGTTTACCTCCAGAATGACAGCAGGTTAATTGCACCATTAAAAAAACTAATAAAAACCCAAATAAATATGCAAACATAAATCAGAAAATGTGCTGCAGTCCAGTTAGTTATATGCCTTTACTATTAATAGAAACAATAATTTGTGTGCAACAGCAAAGCACACTGAAAGGAACAATGAGACTATCCTATGTGTGTGAATGTTTATGTATGAATGCATGTGTGTGCGCATGTATGTATATGTGAGAGTTTGTGTCAGTATTTTTATATGTGTATATATATCCTTGTGTCTGTATGTGTGTGTAAATATGTGTATATCTGTGTGTATCTGTGTATTTTTGTGTCTATATATATATCCATACACGCACAATAAAATGGGCGGAGCCATCTGAGGGGCGGGGCTAGTGCTCCCCCATCTTCAAAAGTCACCAGCCGCCACTGGTGCAGCAGCAACCACAGCCTCCCAGACACTGTTCAGAGAGGTGTACTGTTTTCCCTCCTTGTAAATCTCACATTTGATGATGGACCACAGGTTCTCAATGGGGTTCAGATCAGGTGAACAAGGAGGCCATGTCATTAGATTTTCTTCTTTTATACCCTTTCTTGCCAGCCACGCTGTGGAGTACTTGGACGCGTGTGATGGAGCATTGTCCTGCATGAAAATCATGTTTTTCTTGAAGGATGCAGACTTCTTCCTGTACCACTGCTTGAAGAAGGTGTCTTCCAGAAACTGGCAGGAGGACTGGGAGTTGAGCTTGACTCCATCCTCAACCCGAAAAGGCCCCACAAGCTCATCTTTGATGATACCAGCCCAAACCAGTACTCCACCTCCACCTTGCTGGCGTCTGAGTCGGACTGGAGCTCTCTGCCCTTTACCAATCCAGCCACGGGCCCATCCATCTGGCCCATCAAGACTCACTCTCATTTCATCAGTCCATAAAACCTTAGAAAAATCAGTCTTGAGATATTTCTTGGCCCAGTCTTGACGTTTCAGCTTGTGTGTCTTGTTCAGTGGTGGTCGTCTTTCAGCCTTTCTTACCTTGGCCATGTCTCTGAGTATTGCACACCTTGTGCTTTTGGGCACTCCAGTGATGTTGCAGCTCTGAAATATGGGCAAACTGGTGGCAAGTGGCATCTTGGCAGCTGCACGCTTGACTTTTCTCAGTTCATGGGCAGTTATTTTGCGCCTTGGTTTTTCCACACGCTTCTTGCGACCCTGTTGACTGTTTTGAATGAAACGCTTGATTGTTCGATGATCACGCTTCAGAAGCTTTGCAATTTTAAGAGTGCTGCATCCCTCTTCAAGATATCTCACTATTTTTGACTTTTCTGAGCCTGTCAAGTCCTTCTTTTGACCCATTTTGCCAAAGGAAAGGAAGTTGCCTAATAATTATGCACACCTGATATAGGGTGTTGATGTCATTAGACCACACCCCTTCTCATTACAGAGATGCACATCACCTAATATGCTTAATTGGTAGTAGGCTTTCGAGCCTATACAGCTTGGAGTAAGACAACATGCATAAAGAGGATGATGTGGTCAAAATACTCATTTGCATAATAATTCTGCACTCCCTGTATATATATATATATATATATATATATATATATATATATATATATATATATTTATAATTCGTCAGTATAAATTTTTTAAAAAAAAAGACTTTTTAGGGATACAAAACGTACCCTAATGCATTCTGGAGAGAGCACTAACCAATCCTTTTCTTGCCAAAGCCTTTGAAGTTTTATATTCCTTTTAATGAAAACAATTGTAAATTTGTAACTATTTTTTTATTTATTTTTTTATTTTCAAAAAGTTTATTGAAAGTAAAACAAGTACATACATTCAATATGCAAGAAATAAAAAAGAGTTACAGTATTGACTCGTTTCTCAACTGAAATATTAAAGGGGTATAAGGGAAGGGGGTGGGGAAATAGGAGGGTAAACAATTATGGTTACAATAGTTACAAGGATAAGCATATTATTTAAATTACAGACAGTTCTTTCTTACATCAGCACAATTTTACAAGACTTCATCAATTCTGGGCCCCTTGAGTGTCTAGTGTTTTAGTCTGTATGTAAGTTTCCCACATAAAGGTCATTTGAGCGTATGTGTCTATGGTTTTGTTTTTCATATAATAATATTCCTCTAAAGAAAGGGTGCGATGACATTCTAATTGCCATTGTGCCAGGGAAGGGACTCTATCTGATTTCCAGTTTCTGGCTAGCAGAAGTTTAAAGCTATTGCTTAATATATGGAATAGTTTTTTGGAGGGAGTGGGAAGTTTGTTTGGGGCCACACACAGGGATCAGGGGGGGTGGGGACACCTAGAACTGAGCTAGACTCCTGCGCAATCATAGCCCACATAGGGGACAATTTGTTACATTGCCACCAAATGTGGGACATGTGGCACTCAGCCGAACCACATCTCCAACACTGTGCTGATTTGAGTTTGTAAATCTTTTTACACCTCTCTGGGGTCAGATACCATCGCTGCAGAATCTTTATATTGAGTTCGATGAATTTACAGGAAATTTAGGTCTTTTTAATGTTGTTGAACATTTGCAAGGCTTCTGCATATGTGATCTCTGTCCCTAATTCGGAGTTCCATCTGTCTATATAAGATGGAAGCGAAGCGTGTGGTTGTTGTGATAAGATTGTATGCGTGATAGACAGTGCGTGTCTGGTCGGGGTATTTTATGACAGAGGGTTTCAAAAGGTGTTAGTGATCTGGTCATATTATTAGCTTGTGGGTGGGTTGTAATGTATGAGTGGCACTGTCTATAAAAGAGCCAGTCTTTGAAGACTAAAAACCCTGTAGAGACTAGTTCTTGTCTTGAGGGAGAGTGCTGTTCATTTCCCATATGGTAGATCTGCAAGGACCGAAGGGGGGTACTTGTAAGCCTTGTTGTAAGCGGGAGTCCCGGGCGAAACTCGGTATTGTGTGTCAAGGGTGTTAATGGGGAAAACTTAGTTGATATATTGGGGTATTCAATTAACATTTTGTCCCACGCTTTAAATGTTTCTAGCATAATTTGCGAGGGAAGTTTTAAGAATTTATCTCGGTCTTTTGGTGCCCAGCATAATTGGCCTAGGTGTTGGGTTTGAGACACGTCATGTTCTAATTGGACCCATAGCTTATTGTTTAAATTACTATGCCAATCTATAATGCGCTGTAAGAAGGTAGCTTGTCTGTACCTGTGGAAGTCCGGGACCCCGAGGCCTCCCATAGCTATGTGAAAAAGCATAATTTATTTGCTGATTCTTGCTCTATTATTAAACCAAATAAAATCCAATACATTTCACTGTAATGTGTTCATGAAACTCGTTGGAAGTGGGATGGGCAGGGTCTGAAAAAGGTAAAGAATTCTGGGGAGGATGATCATTTTAACAACGTTAATTCTCCCCAGCCAGGAGATATGTGTTTTTTTCCAGGAGGAAAGGTCCGCAATTATTTTGGAAAGGAGAGGTTTGTGATTCAGGGCAAATAGTTGGTCCGGGGTTGGGGTCA
Organism: Bombina bombina; assembly: GCF_027579735.1. Lineage (NCBI taxonomy): Eukaryota > Metazoa > Chordata > Amphibia > Anura > Bombinatoridae > Bombina > Bombina bombina. Next base: position 314,663,932 of record NC_069503.1, on the reverse strand, counting down.
AATGAATACCTAGATATCGGAGTTTGTAACTATTTTTTAACTAAAAATCAATATTTTCTTCTTTATAATCTAAATTTATACTGAATAGTGCAGCCAACAAATATTTGGGGAAACAAATTTCCCCCGAATATTTGGAACAAAAATTTTGTCCGAAACTAAATTTTCTTGGCTGCACAAGTCTAATATATATTTCTCTTTTTATTATTTTTTGTGTCATTGAAGACCTACATAACACATGAACGCACTTCATAATGCCAACATTATTAGCTATACTTCCTCTTCTTCTTATGGTCTGCCAGCCTTCAAGGATGTTAGAGAAAATAACTAAAAGGTGGCATTTCTACCTAGTATTTCTTAAAAATGTGTTTGAAAGAATAGAGAATGTGTATGAAACTTTACCACTGATTATATTTTGCTTTAAAAGACCTAGATGTCAGTTAAAAAAAAAAAAAAAAAATTAGCATTTTGTTAAACCAGGAAATGTATGCCTCATAGTTTTAAGATTTGTGTAATATTTCAGAATTTATATAGAGCTAAGAGCTGCTGCCTTATTAGCACATACTTTGCATTAAATGTAGCTCCTTTTGTGATAATTTGAAATAACCCTCATCTAATCCACTTTGGGTGCATGTTTTGTCTAAAGTCCTTAATGTCAGTTGCTGAAGCTGTCACTGGTTAATGATGCTTGACTGGCGTAATTTACCTGCATACAACCTACACATAAAATGATTAATCTCTTCTATATCCATCATGTTCTTTTCCATTGTGTATATTATATCCTATTTGCTTTAGTTTTCATTTCCTGCTATTATACTAATGTTGGTGTTAACAGCTTACAGCAGCTAAAAAAACCCCTAGTGTTCTGTTTGAGAGGCTAGTGAGTCAGTATTGAGAGCTTACTATTAATTGTACCAGGGTTGTTAAACAAGTACAAAAAATATATTTGTCATGTTTGATCGAATAAAGTAGAAGCACTGTTGCAACATGGATGCAGGTATCTAATTTATTACCTCTAATTTAACTACTCATGAAAACTGATTTAGCTGGGTTGTTGGCATTTCCAGGTATGTTATTTTGTAATTCAGACAGAGCATACCATTTTAAAAATGTTTCCACTTTACTTCTATGATCAAATTTGCTTCATTCTCATGATATTCTTTGTTGAAGAGATACCTAGGTAGCTATTTGAAGCACTATGTGGTAGGAAATAGTGCTGCCATCTAGTTATCTTGCAAATGGATACAATTGTTGCAAAAATGCTACCATATAGTGCTCCAGATATGTGCAAGTCCCTGCTTTTCAACAAAAGATACCAATAGAAGGAAGAAAATTTAATAATAGAAGTAAATTAGAAAGCAGTTTAAAATTGCTCTATCTGAATAATGAAAGAAACATTTTGTGTTTCATGTCCCTTTAATGGCCCAGCCACTGTCTGATGAACTTGGGTTGTAATTTTGGCTATAGATGACAAAATTCAATGAAGCCTATTTTTTAACATATATATCACTAAAGTCTTGTTTTTTACACCCATCAATCTTCATTCTCAGCTAATACATTTTAAATAGTAACATTGGTTGATTTCTGTTAGCATCTAATGAATTACATGTCTTGAAAAAAACATAATATGATAATCCATGCTATTTTAGGTTGTGTAACTCTGCATGAATTCTATATACGTTAATTGTACTTTGAATAAATGCCTAAGTATTATTAAATCCTTTAAAATGCAAATTGTTTTATAAGTTAAAATATATAATGCTGCAAATCTGAATCAGTTAAGTTGTGTAGGTGTAATAATATATAGTCACTATATGCAGTTTGAAGTCATACAAAAAGGATATCTGAAGCATTCTAAAGATTCTAATTCTCTACAATTCTGGTTTATTTTAGATTAGTCTGAACAGTGGCTACAGGAAATATAGGACACAAGTAATTTCTATACGGTGCATGCATTACTTAATATGTGAAAACAATAGATATCTACAATACCATATGTTTGTTGATAAAAGCCCATAAATCTGTTAATTTTGTAAAATAACTCCTATTTGACACGTTCCTACAGGTTTAGTAATAGCTGTCGTGCTGGCCTATTATTGCTTTAAGTGGCTTTATGTGGTTACATAGAGCATCATTGTTTATTGTCATGTAAATATTATTATAAAAACATTAAAAATGAATGCTTTAGAAATATAAGTATTTTTTATTACTTATATTATGTTAATATAGAAACCATATATGTATTATTCTAAACTATCGGCGAGATTACAAGTTTTGCGTTAGAGGATATGCGGTGCTAACGAGCAGTTTTCTCTCACCGCTCACTTACCTACAGCGCTGGTATTACAGGTTTTTACAAACCCGGCGTTAAAAGGCAAGAAGTGAGAATTGAGCAAAATTGTGCTCCTTACCACACTCCAATACCAGCGCTGCTTAAGTCAGCGGTGAGCTGGTTGTACGTGCTCGTGCACGATTTCCCCATAAGAATCAATGGGGAGAGCCGTCTGAGAAAAAGTCAAACACCTGCCAAAAAGCAGCGCAAAACTCAGTAACGCAGCCCCATTGATTCCTATGGGGAAACTAAAGTTATGTTTACACCTAACACCCTAACATGAACAACAAGTCTAAACACCCCTAATCGTACACTTATTAACCCCTTATCTGCTGCCCCCAACATTGTTGCCATCTACATCCATATTTATTAACCCCTATTCTGATGCCCCCAACATTGCTGACACCTACATTATATTTATTAACCCCTAATCTCCCTTCCCCAATGTCGCCGCCACCTACCTACATTTATTAACCCCTAATCTGCTACCCCCAACGTCGCCGCCACTATACTAAATGTATTAACCCCTAAACCTAAGTCTAACTCTAACACCCCCTAACTTAAATATAATTACAATAAATCTAAATAAATATTAATATTATTACCTAAATAATTCCTATTTAAAACTAAATACTTACCTATAAAATAAACCCTAAGATAGCTACAATATAACTAATAGTTAAATTGTATCTAGCTTAGGGTTTATTTTTATTTTACAGGCAAGTTTGTATTTATTTTAACTAGGTAGAATAGTTACTTAATAGTTATTAACTATTTAATAACTACCTAGCTAAAATAAATACAAAAGTACCTGTAAAATAAAACCTAACCTAAGTTAAAATAACACCTAACACTACACTACAATTAAATAAATTAACTAAATTAAAAACAATTAAATACATTAAATTAAATTAGCTAAATTACAAAAAAACAAACAAACACTAAATTACAGAAAATAAAAAACAAATTACAGATCTTTAAACTAATTATATCTAATCTAATAGCCCTATCAAAATAAAAAAGCCCCCCCAAAATAAAAAAAAAACCCTAGCCTAAACTAAACTATCAATAGCCCTTAAAAGGGCCTTTTGCGGGGCATTGCCCCAAAGTAATCAGCTCTTTTACCTGTAAAAAAAATACAAACAACGCCCCAACAGTAAAACCCACCACCCACACAACCAACCCCCCAAATAAAACCCTAACTAAAAAACCCTACGCTCCCCATTGCCCTGAAAAAGGGCATTTGGATTGGGCATTGCCCTTAAAAGGGCATTTAGCTCTATTGCAGCCCAAATCCCTAACCTAAAAAATAAACCCACCCAATACACCCTTAAAAAAAACCTAACACTAACCCCCTGAAGATCGACTTACAGTTCTGAAGACCGGACATCCATCCTCAAGGAAGCAGCAGAAGTCTTCATCCAACCGGGCTGAAGTCCTCAACGAAGCCGGGAGAAGTCTTCATCCAAGCCGGGCGAAGTGGTCCTCCACACGGGCAGAAGTCTTCATCCAGACGTCATCTTCTATCTTCATCCATCCGACGCGGAGTGGGTCCATCTTCAAGATATCCGACGCGGAGCATCCTCTTCATCCGGAGTCTTCTTACTGAATTACGGTTCCTTTAAATGACGTCATCCAAGATGGCGTCCATTAGATTCCAATTGGCTGATAGAATTCTATCAGCCAATCGGAATTAAGGTAGAAAAAATCCTATTGGCTGATGCAATCAGCCAATAGGATTGAACTTCAATCCTATTGGCTGATCCAACCAGCCAATAGGATTGAACTTCAATCCTATTGGCTGATTGAATCAGCCTATAGTATTTTTTCTACCTTAATTCCGATTGGCTGATAGAATTCTATCAGCCAATCGGAATCTAAGGGACGCCATCTTGGATGACGTCATTTAAAGGAACCGTCATTCAGTAAGAAGACTCCGGATGAAGAGGATGCTCCACGTCGGATGTCTTGAAGATGGACCCTCTCCGTGTCGGATGGATGAAGATAGAAGATGTCATCTGGATGAAGACTTCTGCCCATCTGGAGGACCAATTCACCCAGCTTGGATGAAGACGTCTCCCGGCTTCGCTGAGGACTTCGGCCCGGTTGGATGAAGACTTCTGCCGCTTCCTTTAGGATGGATGTCCGGTCTTCAGAACTGTAAGTCGATCTTCAGGGGGTTAGTGTTAGGTTTTTTTAAGGGTGTATTGGGTGGGTTTATGTTTTAGGTTAGGGATTTGGGCTGCAATAGAGCTAAATACCCTTTTAAGGGCAATGCCCATCCAAATGCCCTTTTCAGGGCAATGGAGAGCTTAGGTTTTTTTAGTTAGTATTTTATTTTGGGGGTTGGTTGTGTGGGTGGTGGGTTTTACTGTTGGGGGGGTTGCTTGTATTTTTTTTTACACAGGCAAAAGGCCCTTTTAAGGGCTATAGATAGTTTAGTTTAGACTAGGGTATTTTTATTTTGGGGGGCTTTTTTATTTTGATAGGGCTATTAGATTAGGTGTAATTATTTTATAGATCTGAAATTTGTTTTTTATTTTCTGTAATTTAGTGTTTTTTTTGTAATTTAGCTAATTTAATTTAATTTATTTAATTGTTTTTAATTTAGTTAATTTATTTAATTGTAGTGTAGTGTTAGGTGTTATTGTAACTTAGGTTAGGTTTTATTTTACAGGTAATTTTTTATTTATTTTAGCTAGGTAGTTAGTAAATAGTTAATAACTATTTAATAACTATTCTACCTAGTTAAAATAAATACAAACTTACTTGTAAAATAAAAATAAACCCTAAGATAGCTACAATGTAACTATTAGTTATATTGTAGCTATCTTAGGGTTTATTTTACAGGTAAGTATTTAGTTTTAAATAGGAATAATTTAGGTAATAACATTAATATTTATTAAGATTTATTAAAATTTTATTTAAGTTAGGGGGTGTTAGGGTTCGGGTTAGACTTAGGTTTAGGGGTTAATACATTTAGTATAGTGGCGGCGACGTTGGGGACGACAGATTAGGGGTTAATAAATGTAGGTAGGTGGCGATGTTAGGGATGGCAGATTAAGGGTTAATAATATTTAAATAGTGTTTGCGAGGCGGGAGTGCGGTGGTTTAGGGGTTAATATGTTTATTATAGTAGCAGCGGGAGGGCCTCGGTTTAGGGGTTAATAGGTAGTTTATGGGTGTTAGTGTACTTTTTAGCACTTTAGTTATGAGTTTTATGCTACAGCGTTGTAATGTAAAACTCATAACTACTGACTTTAGAATGCGTTACGAATCTTGGAGGTAGAGGGTGTACCGCTCACTTTTTGGCTTTCCAGGACAGACTCGTAATATCAGCGCTATGGAAGTCCCATAGAAAAAAGACTTTACAAAGTTTACGTAAGTCGTTTTGCGGTAAGGCAAAGAAGTGTGCGGTGCCCCTAAACCTGCAATTGCAGCGGTAGTGAAAAAGCAGCGTTAGGACCTGTTAACGCTGCTTTTTCAGCCTAACGTACAACTCGTAATCTAGCCGTATGTTTGCAATTAAAACAATACATATTTATATCCTCTGCACAGATACATAAAATGGTTGGCATCATTTGCGTGAATAAGATTGAAGATGAAAGGGCAAAATCCCAATCCTGTCACCAAACTGCCAGCACATTTTTTTTTTTTACCAAATCCCTTTTAACCACATATCACACTCAAGGCTGAGATTTTTTTTAACAATAACACTGTAGAATTCCTGATATTAATAATACATGCTCCCTTTAATTACACGTCATAGACAAGCAGAGGGAGTCATTATTATTAACAATATCAGCTGATAGTGTTACCAAGGCAATATTTACACAGACACTAAATAATAATTTACCAAATGTAATAGCTTTATGAGAATTATTTTCAACTTTTAAAAAACTTGCCTAAGAGAAAGATAATGAAGAAAGTAAAAGAAGAAAAAAAGGTCTTGCTTAGAAAAAAAAAAAGATTTGATTTAAATAGAAACATTAAAAAGTGTAACAGTACACAAGAGGAACTACATCATTCCCCAGAGACAGATCATAATAGATAACTCTTGTATATGTATTAAAATTAATAAATCCCAATATAATTATAAATCCATACCTATATTAAAAAGATAATAAAATACAAATTAAGCCAAAGATAGTTATTATTAACCAGACACAGATTTAACAATAATACAATCCAATAATTAAAGTGATCATAAAACTTAATAGTATTGTTTAAGAATAATGAAACAGCATACCATGATGTACCTGGATTGGGTCATGAAGCTTTAAAAATGCGTAAGAAATTATATTATGGTCAATCTTCAAAAAGGGAGGGAAAATTAAACGGGTGGATACTTTGCATAATGACCAATATACCTCCAGAATAAATTGTCAAATACATTTTCAATTTTTTTTTTTTTTTATACAAATTGTTGAAATGTATTGTTTTTATTATTTACTTGCATTATATGGTTAGGTATACTAATAGGTAGGTATACTAATCTACAAATATTTAATGGGTTATAAGTCTTAATACCAGTATAACTTGATACCAGCATCTAAAATTAAAAAAGGACTATCAAGGATATACAAAAAGGGACTACCAAGGGTGTACCAATAGTTAACAATTAATTGCAATGTGGCTGAAGCAGGGCCACATTTGTGGCTGAAGCAGGGCCACATTTGTAATGTGGCTGATGAGACAGTACCCTTGGAGTACCTTTGTTTGTATTTTGCTATATGCTATGTGAAAACAAACTAACGGTGAGTTTCCATTTAAACATGTTAAAATATTTTTCAGGAAAATGGTTAAGTTAAAGTTATTTATTTTGTTGTTTAAACTAACAGTAAGTGCATGTCTGAACAGAGTGATCCATGAGATATAGACTCACTGGCTGATAAATAATACTCCCATCAATATACTGTTGACAGTAACACTACTCATGAATAAGAAAAAGATTTATTTTGCAGCACAGGAATATCAAATGAATAAACAAAACACACGTTATGTACATTAAAATTGCCTCTTTTGATGGAACCAATAAAGCATAAATTACTTAAATGTTTCTTTAAGCATTCTGATTAGTTCCTTACAGAGTACTGCTTTTGAAGTTTGCTTTATATATGTTCAGCCTAAAAGAAAGGGTCATAGCATCCTGAAGTCTGTTAAAGGGACAGTCTACACCAGAATATTTATTGTTTTAAAATATAGTTAATCCCTTTTTTACACATTCCCCAGTTTTGCATAACCAACATAATTATAATAATACACTTTTTACCTCTGTGATTACCTTGTATCTAAGCCTCTGCAAACTGCCCCCTTATTTCAGTTGTTTTGACAGACTTGCATTTTAGCCAATCAATGCTGGCTCCTAGAAACTCCATGTGGGTGAGCACAGTGTTATCTATATGAAACATCTACTAACACCCTCTAGTTTTGAAACACTGTCAAAATGCCCTGAGCTAAGAGGCGGCCTTCAAGGACTTAGAAATTAGCATAAGAACCTCCTAGATTTAGCTTTCAACTAAGAATACCAAGAGAACAAAGCAAAATTGGTGATAGAAGTAAATTGGAAAATTGTTTAAAATGAACTGCCCTATCTGAATAATGAAAGTTTGTTTTGGACTAGACTGTCCCTTTAATATGTGTACACAGTGTTCTAAAACATCAGTCTTGTCTATATAGATATCTTTATATTTTCCTGGTCTGGCACATTTCTGTGCTTGACGGACAATGAAGAGTCAAAAATAAAGAGAAGAACATATTGAACACTTTAAAAACCTTTCAGTGAAAAAAGTGAAAGCAAAAATGAACAAATTATGAGGACACATTTTTTTTTTGCAATCATCTGCAAATGGTTAATGAGATCAGTCATTGGCAAGATGGTATAAACTTCAGTGTTTTATTGTGGTAGAGATGGGGCATAGAAAGAGCCCTCCCATTTATCAAGATCTTCCCTAGAGCATAATTAAGCAGGTCATCACCACTACCACAGTGATCTCTTGCAAAGTAAAGACGAATGTGAATACCAATTAGCCAATTGCTTATATAGTTTATAGTTTTAGAATTACACCTAATATAATAGCCTTATAAAAATAAACCCCCAAAATAAAAAAAACCCCTAGCCTTCAATAAACTAAAAATAGCCCTTAAAAAGGCCTTTTGTAGGGCATTGCCCTAAGTTAAACAGCTCTTTTACCTGTAAAAAAAAATACAAAGACCCCCCAACAGTAAAACCCACCACCCAACCAACCCCCCAAAATAAAAAACCTAACTCTTAAAAAACCTAAGCTACCCATTGCCCTGAAAAGGGCATTTGTATGGGCATTGCCCTTAAAAGGGCATTTATCTCTTTTGCATTGCCCTGAAAAGGGAATTTAGCTCTTTTACAAAAAGCCCAAACCCTAAGCTAAAAAAAAAAAAAAACACCCCAAAAAACTTAAAAATCCTAACACTAACCCCCGAAGATCCACTCACAGTTTCTGAAGTCCCGTTTGAAGGATCTTCATCCCGGCGGCTCCATCTTCATCCAGGCGGCTCCATCTTCATCCAGACGGCAGGCGGCTCCATCTTCATCCTAGCAGCATCTTCTATCTTCATCCTGGCGGCATCTTCTATCTTCATCCCGGTGGCGCGGAACGGGTCCATCCTGAAAACATCCGGCGCAGAGCATCCTCTTTATACGGTTGCTGCCGTATACTGAATCTTCAATGCAAGGTACGCAATTCAAAATGACGTCCCTTGCATTTCTATTGGCTGATTTGAAATTGGTTGATTTGAACAGGTAAGTCTGTATTTATTTTAACTAGGTAGTTAATAACTATTTTATAACTAGTCTACCTAGTTAAAATAAATACAAACTTACCTGTGAAATAAAAATAAAACCTAAGCTAGCTACATTATAACTATTAGTTATATTGTAGCTAGCTTAGGTTTTATTTTACAGGTAAGTTTGTATTTAGTTTTAAATATGTATTATTTAGTTAATAATTGTAACTTTAATTTAGCTCTATTTTAATTATGTTAAAGTTAGGGGTGTTAGGGTTAGGGTTACGTTAGGTTTAGGGTTAGGTTTAGGGGTTAATAGTTTAATTTAGGTTGTTGCGATGTGGGGGCTGGCGGTTTAGGGGTTAATAGGATTATTTAGTGGTAGTGATGTGGGAGGCCAGAATTTTAGGGGTTAATAACTTTATTTAGTTGTGGCAATGTCAGGGAGTGGCGGAATAGGGGTTAATATATTTATTATAGGGTGGGTGATGTTGGGGTGCAGGGAAATAGAGGTTAAAGTGAATGTAAAGTCAGCTTGTTCTCTAAAGTTCTGCGTAACAGTGAATGTTAAATAACATGAGTTTAATTCATCAAATTTTTTAAAAAATTGTAATTACCGTGATTTTTATTGATTATAGCCTTGCACCCGTCATTGTAATCCTCCGCCCGGCATTTTCGCTAACTCTCTGTGATTGTATGCACGATCCTTACAACCAATTACTGGATTAACCACGGGGGGACCAAACCCCTTTCTGTGTCGTCACGCGTCCGTATTGCGCTTGCGTTAGACTGCTCTTCCTACGTTTTACTCAGAAGCTCGTTCACATTTCACATTTCGCGCATGCGCAATTGGATAATTATCGGACTTCATTCATTCAAGAAATCTTATAGCGCTAGGTAAGTTTATTTTAAAAGGGCTACGTATTCGACAATCACATATGAATAAATGGGGGATGAGGATCATATGCTTTGCTTCGCTACCCAACGATAGTATTCAGTGAATGTATTGATTCACTGAATACTATGTTGATTGACAGCGGAATCGGGGTTTGACGCATGCGCAGTGATTAGCAGAGACGGGAGCGCGCATTGCCACTACGTAAACAGCGGGTGGGACCGCTGTATACGTAATGTTGAACAGAATAAGGAAGTTTAGAGTGGGAGGAGCAGGTATAGTCAAAGATCGATATTTAGAAATGTATATAAAAATATTATTACACATTTTATGAGAAAATGAAAGTGGCGTTTTTTTTATTATACTTATAAACTATTGAATTATACTTTCCTAACATACAAAATTTACATTCACTTTAATAACTTTAGAATAGTGGCGGCTATATCAGGAGCAGCAAATTAGGGGTTAATAGCTTTATTTAGGTGGTGGCGATATTGGGAGCGGCAGATTAGGGGTTAATAACATTAAGTAGGTGTCGGTGATGTTGGGGGTGGCAGATTAGGGGTGTCTAGACGTGGTGTTTATGTTAGGGTGTTAGGTTTAAACGTATCTTTTTTTCCCCCCCATAGACATTACGGAGATTTCCATTCCGCGCTTCAGGTGTTAGGTTTTTTCTGACACCTTCTCCCCATTGATGCCTAGGGGGAAAGCATGCAAGAGCACGTCAAAACAGCGCTTGAATTGTGTGCGGTATGGAGTTTAAAACCACCATATCGAACGCATGAGCCGGCTGTTTCAAAACTTGTAATGGCTGCGCTATAGAGGGTTAAATAACGCAACTTTTGTTGCGTTCATTAAATTCCCTTTAGCGCGCATAACTCGTAATCTATCTGTAAATAAATAAATAATACCTACTAGGACTTCTTTCATATTCTAAATATAAACCCATATTTCAACCAAAATACTTTGCAGTGTCCCTCTGCCCCTGCCCTGTGTAAAAGCCAATCTACACCTCCTCAAAATTGTCCTAACCCCCAAATAATGCCCACCACTGCTGTAGACCATGCTGCCTTATCTCAAACCATCTACTTAAACATATGGATCACTTTAGGGCAACGCAACCACAAACCAGGCTCACTGATTCCCTAGACGTCTCCAAATTAATTTTGGGAGGTTAATTTATGGCTATGGCAGCATATTCCATGGTGATAGAAAGTAAAGCTCTGCACACTGCAATGGTAACAATAATATAATACTTTATTCATGGAAATTACCTGTCACACAGAATTTCAAATAGCAACAGCTCCCTTTTTCAGCTGAAACAACCAATAAGTTAAGTATATATACTCTACCCATTCCTTAGAAGACCCATTACCATTAACCCATATAATTGCATTTGGTAGATACATACTTTAAATTAACAAGGAAGAGCATCATAAATAAAAATATAAATACATCATCCATCAATGTAATTACATTTAACTTGTGATATGAAATATACTCCCTTAAAGGGATTTGAAACCCAAATGTTTCCTTTCATGATTCAGACAGAGCATGTCATTTTAAATAACTTTCCAATTTACTTATATTATCTATTTTGTATTGTGTCTTTCGTTAAAAAAGTACACCTATGTAGACTCGGGAGCTGCTGCTTGGTGGCTGCACATATATACCTCATGTGATTGGCTCACCCATGTGAATTGCTGTTTCTTCAACAAAAGAAACCCAGAGAATGAATCAATATTTATTCTATTAGATAATAGAAGTAAATTGGAAAGTTGTTTAAATTGTAATCATTAACTGAATCATAAGAGTAAATTTGGGGTTTCATGTCCTTTTAACTAAAATGTACCAATATTCTCACAAACTATTTATATTTTCTGAGAGGCTAATAAAGACTGGTTGTTTTTATAAAACACATACTATTAAAGTCTGCATTTCTTTAGAAGAGAAAGAATAATAATTAAAAAAAACATTTCTTTGCAAACATTTGAGCTTCAAATATTCAAATTTTATAAGGTTCTGATATTTTATCAACAATTTGTTTGCAAAACAGAAAGTGTATCCTATAGCAACCTGATTGTGCATAAAAGTATTGTCACACAACAAACAACTCACATACAGTATCTCACAAAAGTAAGTACACCCCTTACATTTTTGTAAATATTTTATTATATCTTTTCCTGTGACAACACGGAAGAAATGGCATTTTGCTATAATGTAAAGTAGTGATTGTACAGCCTGTATAACAGTGTAAATTAGCTGTCCCCTCAAAATAACTCAACACACAGCCATTAATGTCTAAACTGTTGGCAACAAAAGTGAGTACACCCCTAAGTGGAAATGTTCAAATTGTGCCCAATTAGCCATTTTCCCTCCCTGGTGTCATGTGACTCGTTAGTGTTACAAGGTCTCAGGTGTGAATGGGGAGCAGGTGTGTTACGTTTGGTGTTATCGCTCTCACACTCTCTCATACTGCTCACTGGAAGTTCAACATGGCACCTCATGGCAAAGAACTCTCCAAGGATCTGAAAAAAAGAATTGTTGCTGTATATAAAGATGGCCTAGGCTATAAGAAGGTTTCCAAGACCCTGAAACTGAGCTGCAGCACGGTGGGCAAGACCATACAGCGGTTTCAAGGGACAGGTTCTACTCATTTCCATTCCGCGCTTCAGGTGTTAGGTTTTTTCTGACTCCTTCTCCCCATTGATGCCTAGGGGGAAAGCATGCAAGAGCACGTCAAAACAGCGCTTGAATTGTGTGCGGTATGGAGTTTAAAACCACCATATCGAACGCATAAGCCGGCTGTTTCAAAACTTGTAATGGCTGCGCTATAGAGGGTTAAATAACGCAACTTTTGTTGCGTTCATTAAATTCCCTTTAGCGCGCATAACTCGTAATCTATCTGTAAATAAATAAATAATACCTACTAGGACTTCTTTCATATTCTAAATATAAACCCATATTTCAACCAAAATACTTTGCAGTGTCCCTCTGCCCCTGCCCTGTGTAAAAGCCAATCTACACCTCCTCAAAAATGTCCTAACCCCCAAATAATGCCCACCACTGCTGTAGACCATGCTGCCTTATCTTAAACCATCTACTTAAACATATGGATCACTTTAGGGCAACGCAACCACAAACCAGGCTCACTGATTCCCTAGACGTCTCCAAATTAATTTTGGGAGGTTAATTTATGGCTATGGCAGCATATTCCATGGTGATAGAAAGTAAAGCTCTGCACACTGCAATGGTAACAATAATATAATACTTTATTCATGGAAATTACCTGTCACACAGAATTTCAAATAGCAACAGCTCCCTTTTTCAGCTGAAACAACCAATAAGTTAAGTATATATACTCTACCCATTCCTTAGAAGACCCATTACCATTAACCCATATACTTGCATTTGGTAGATACATACTTTAAATTAACAAGGAAGAGCATCATAAATAAAAATATAAATACATCATCCATCAATGTAATTACATTTAACTTGTGATATGAAATATACTCCCTTAAAGGGATTTGAAACCCAAATGTTTCCTTTTATGATTCAGACAGAGCATGTCATTTTAAATAACTTTCCAATTTACTTATATTATCTATTTTGTATTGTGTCTTTCGTTAAAAAAGTACACCTATGTAGACTCGGGAGCTGCTGCTTGGTGGCTGCACATATATACCTCATGTGATTGGCTCACCCATGTGAATTGCCGTTTCTTCAACAAAAGAAACCCAGAGAATGAATCAATATATATTCTATTAGATAATAGAAGTAAATTGGAAAGTTGTTTAAATTGTAATCATTAACTGAATCATAAGAGTAAATTTGGGGTTTCATGTCCTTTTAACTAAAATGTACTAATATTCTCACAAACTATTTATATTTTCTGAGAGGCTAATAAAGACTGGTTGTTTTTATAAAACACATACTATTAAAGTCTGCATTTCTTTAGAAGAGAAAGAATAATAATTAAAAAAAAACATTTCTTTGCAAACATTTGAGCTTCAAATATTCAAATTTTATAAGGTTCTGATATTTTATCAACAATTTGTTTGCAAAACAGAAAGTGTATCCTATAGCAACCTGATTGTGCATAAAAGTATTGTCACACAACAAACAACTCACATACAGTATCTCACAAAAGTAAGTACACCCCTTACATTTTTGTAAATATTTTATTATATCTTTTCCTGTGACAACACGGAAGAAATGGCACTTTGCTATAATGTAAAGTAGTGATTGTACAGCCTGTATAACAGTGTAAATTAGCTGTCCCCTCAAAATAACTCAACACACAGCCATTAATGTCTAAACTGTTGGCAACAAAAGTGAGTACACCCCTAAGTGGAAATGTTCAAATTGTGCCCAATTAGCCATTTTCCCTCCCTGGTGTCATGTGACTCGTTAGTGTTACAAGGTCTCAGGTGTGAATGGGGAGCAGGTGTGTTACGTTTGGTGTTATCGCTCTCACACTCTCTCATACTGCTCACTGGAAGTTCAACATGGCACCTCATGGCAAAGAACTCTCCAAGGATCTGAAAAAAAGAATTGTTGCTCTATATAAAGATGGCCTAAGCTATAAGAAGGTTTCCAAGACCCTGAAACTGAGCTGCAGCATGGTGGGCAAGACCATACAGCGGTTTCAAGGGACAGGTTCTACTCAGAACAGGCCTCGCCATGGTCGACCAAAGCAGTTGAGTGCACGTGCTCAGTGTCATATCCAGAGGTTGTCTTTGGGAAATATACATATGAGTGCTGCCAGCATTGCTTCAGAGGTTGAAGGGGTGGGGGTTCAGCCTGTCAGTGCTCAGACCATATGCCGCATACTGCATCAAATTGGTCTGCATGGCTGTCGTCCCAGAAGGAAGCCTCTTCTAAATATGATGCACAAGAAAGTCTGCAAACTGTTTGCTGAAGACAAGCAGACTAAGGACATGGATTACTGGAACCATGACATGTGGTCCGATGAGATCAAGATAAACTTATTTGGTTCAGATGGTGTCAAGGGTGTGTGGTGGCAACCAGGTGAGGAGTACAAAGACAAGTGCGTCTTGCCTACAGTCAAGCATGGTGGTGGGAGTGTCATGGTCTTGGCCTGCATGAGTGCTGAAAGCACTGGGCAGCTACAGTTCATTGAAGGAACCTTGAATGCCAACATGTACTGTGACATACTGAAGCAGAGTATGATCCCCTCCCTTCAGAGACTGGGCCGCAGGGCAGTATGCCAACATGATAACGACCCCAAACTCACCTCCAAGACGACCACTGTCTTGCTAAAGAAGCTGAGGGTAAAGGTGATGCACTGTCCAAGCATATCTCCAGACCTAAACCCATCATCTGTGGAGTATTCTCAAATGGAAGGTCTCGAACATCCACCAGCTCTGTGATGTCGTCATGGAGGAGTGGAAGAGGATTCCAGTGGCAACCTGTGAAGCATTGGTGAACTCCATGCCCAAGAGGGTTAAGGCAGTGCTGTAAAATAATGGTGGTCACACAACATATTGACACTTTGGGCCCAATTTGGACATTTCCACTTAAGGGGTGTTGCCAACGGTTTAGACATTAATGGCTGTGTGTTGAGTTATTTTGAAGGTACAGCAAATTTACACTGTTATACAGGCTGTACATTTACAACTTTACATTGTAGCAAAGTGTCATTTCTTCAGTGTTGTCACATGAAAAGATATAATAAAATATTTACAAGAATGTGAGGAGTTTACTCACTTTTGTGAGATACTGTAGTGTAGATAAACTGCGTAAAATGTCCAAAATTGGTTTTCAATAAAATAAGGGTCTTGAATTAGTCCATTAAAAAAGATTGTGAAACATGTTTTTCTAATGGATTGAAATTCCACTAGTCGCTGCCTTCAGATACAAAGTATTTGAGGGGTTTATGGGGTGCTAAGTCATTTGGATTTTTTTATGGTTTGGAATTTAAAATGATTTATAGTACTGCCATTCCAAAAAAACATTTACTATCTATTTATCTATCTTTCTTATATCGGCACTTTACTAAAATAGTGATTTCTGTTCCTGCTGCAGTTAGGCTTACTGTACCTTTAAAGAGGCCTAGCAGATCAATTAGGCCTTAATTGTAGTAGTCTATATGAGGTCTGTGTTTGTAGCATGTGGTTACATGTGTATTGAGTTTGGCAATTACTACTTGGATATTCTGGTATGATTTCTGCTTTCCCTAACTACACTTCTGTATTACCCCTTTGTTTGGATTGCCTTGGTATATGACTTTAGTTTGTTTGTGGACCTGTCTTTTGTACTGCTGTTCACTGTGAGGCCTTGACACGGACTGTCTGACCTACCTGAGATTACCTTTACTCCGGATACCTCTGCTATCAGATCTGTATTAATTAAGCAAGTTTATATTTGTTTGGAAAGCAAGACTAAACTTATACAAAGGTATGTCTTTCTTTTATATTTGAATGTATAAACTTGCAGTTACTTCCTAATACTTAATTGTTGTTTGTTTTGTAGGAGCTGAATAAAGTACTAGAGATACTTCAGCTACTATGTTTAGTCTTGTTGCTCTCTTACCCATGGCCTTTGTTGAAACACTGTGTTAATGTTCCAGTGCATCATTAAGATGTTTGTGGTGAGCTGAGTCTCTATGCCATTAATTCCAGCTTGTTACATTTCGAAACAACAGATCTCCACCTGACAATGAGAATATGTGTGCCCAGACAGGAAAGTTGTTTGCTGTTTTCTACACTATCAATCTATCTATCTATCTTTCTATAATCTATCTATCTTTCTATTATCTATCCATCTACCTATTTATCTAATTTCACTGGTGCATAGAAGATTTATGTTTTACTCATTTTATGAAACAAGATAATTTAATTTTTGCTTTGTGACAGACACAAAACACCTAACTTTAATAACTGTTAAGGTTACAATACCCACGGTGTGTGGTATTTGTCTACTTTATTATGCAATGGGTATAAAACTTTCCCTAGTGATGAATTCTACAAAAATTGTCTGCATCTTTATTGAACACATATAGCTTTCTTCTCAATGTCAGTGAATTTTTAATTTCTAAACATATTAATTTTCATTCTGACATTTACTTTATGAACATTTCA
Organism: Bombina bombina; assembly: GCF_027579735.1. Lineage (NCBI taxonomy): Eukaryota > Metazoa > Chordata > Amphibia > Anura > Bombinatoridae > Bombina > Bombina bombina. The sequence continues at coordinate 314,646,840 of NC_069503.1, read as the reverse complement.
TTCTCAAGGATGGGAAAACAGCTTAACAATAAGAAGAAAAATGCAAATGAAAAGGTTATTGAGATTATCATTAATGAAGTGAGAGGGTTGTCTTCAAATTTAAAAACTATGAAGATTTTTTGATCAAGCTTGTCCAACTAAAGCCTAAAGGGCCATATGCAGACCTTTAATGCATTTGATCTGGCCCTCTACTACTACGGAATGAATGCTATATGTGTCTGAACCATGGAGGTGTTTTTAGTATTATAATTTTTTTATAGAAATATTCTTCTATAAGCAACATACTGATGAAGATGTTGGAGACAGAAAATTTAAAAGATTCTCTATGTGCCTTTTCCTGGGTCTGTACAAAAAATAATAATAAAAAAACAACAAGTATATCACTTCACCATAATAGCATATAGGAACAGGGAATAGCAAAACAATAGGATATATCTAATTGTGTTTATTATGTTTAAGGATTTGTACTGCTGTTCCCTGTGAGGCCTTGACACAGACTGTCTGTACTTAGGTATAGTAAGGGGTTGGAAAATATGCCCAAGTACCATGAAAATACTTACATTTTGATAAATAATAAAAACTAATTATTTCACCTAAAATAAGTTTTTTCTTCAGATAGCAGCAGACAGAGGTTCAAATGGGAAAAGGCAGGGGTGGACACATGGTTAAAATGACTGCAGACAGAGGATGGACACACAGCTCAAATGGCTGAAGACAGAAGTTGGACATGCAGTTCAAATGGCTGCAGACAGAGGCTGGACACACAGCTCAAATGGCTGAAGACAGAAGTTGGACATGCAGTTCAAATGGTAGCAGGAAAAGGCTAGACAAATGAGCACAAATAGCAGCAGGCAGAGCTTGGACATACAGTTCAGATATTCAATAGTAAGGACACACACACATAAGCAAGTATGCACATATAAGCACACACAGAGGAATAAACATATGCAAACAAAAGCCAGGATGTATTCACACTCAGGCAAACACATGCCCACAAATAGGCAGGAATAGTAGACCTAAGGGCACACACAAGGGAAGATTAAAGGGACACTCAATCAAAATTAAACTTTCATTATTCAGATAGAACATGCCATTTTAAACAACTTTCCTATTTACTTCCATTAACAAAATGTGCACAGTCTTTTTATATTAAAAATTTTATGAGTCACCAGCTCCTACTGAGCATGTGCAAGAATAAGTGTGTATGATTTGTGAATGGCTGATGGCTGTCACATGGTACGTGTATGCATTTGTGATTGGCTGATGGCTGTCACATGGTACAGGGGGAGTAGAAAAACATACCTTTTAAAATTGTCAGAAAAAAAATCTACTACTCATTTGAAGTTCAGACTAAGTGCTATTGCATTGTCTTGTTATCTTGCATTTGTTGATTATGCAAATCTACTGTGTTGACTGGTCCTTTAAGATAAATAAAGGGGGTGAGAGATAGGGAGGGATTATCTTAAGTGTGACAAGATGAGATTTGTATATTTTGTGTGCTAATTTACTTCTATGCTTCATAAAATAACTGTTAGGCAGCATAGTGTGTATCATTAGACCTGCATGACACTCACTAACAGTGTTTCATGGCTACTTTTCCTTGGCATTGCTGCTGTTAAAGGAGCATTAATACACAATTGGCAGCAAGATGAAAAGACTGGTTGAACCAATGACAAAAGGCATATAGCAGCCACCAATTAGAAGCTATTTTCCAGGCATTGCTGCTCTTTAATCTACCTACAAATGCTTATAAAAAAAAAAAAAAAAAAGATACCAAGAGAATCAAGCAAATTAGACGAGGTAACTTGAAAAGTTGTTTAAAATTGCATGCTCTATCTGAATCATGGCAGTTAAATTTGACTTTGCTGTCCCTTTAATAAACATTTTGGTTCATAGCAAATGGCATCCTGTTTTTCCCATTTTTTTTTCATGCATTATACTATAGTATATACACATGGTTAACTCACATCTTTAGAAATTTGTTTTTGGTTTATTAAAACTTTAGATTTATGGCACATTAAACTATAATACTTATATACAACTAAAATATGAACATAACATTTTTTTTAAAGATTATTCTAGGGAAATGGTTTCAGTTGGAAAAAAAAACCTGCAGTCAAACACATCAGACAGTTATGTTCATTATTGTTTCCACTAGCCTCCTTGTTTTCATTTATTACTGGCTGTGTTAATTCTGTTTCCAATTAAATATATTTAAAGCACAAGGAAAAAATAAAAACTACATAAAGGCATAAAGACATCACTGTGTATATATATATATATATATATATATATATATATATATAGTCAAAGGAAAAAAAGTTCAATAAACTGCACAGAGAGGTGTAAAACTGTAAGCAAGATTCAGCATAATATATATCTCCTTCCTGTGATGTGTGATAGTTCACTTGGTAAAGCAGTATATCGGCAATGATGCAAACAAACAAACAGAGGCGGACTCTATCCCCGGTGTTACTGACACTAGCGGTGCTTAGTGGGACCTCCTAGAGCAATCTGTGCCCAATTACAGCGATATGCTGTACCCACTCACCGCTCTCCTAGTGCCTCCAGCGTCTGGAACAACCACCGTGATCTCCGAAATCCTTCGGCTCTCTGTTTGTTCGAGTACGGCGTTCCGCCGTGGTGCCGGGAGGAGTGTCCTCTCACGTGACCTTGTCACGGCCAAACGACTTGATTGCTGTCGTAACCAGGCAACAGCATAGGTGAATCCAGCGTGTCAACAGGTGGTGCTAAATCTGCGAGCTTCTCCTCGCACTAGGAAATCCTGGTGCAAATTTAGACAACGGTAACAAACTTGATCCCAGGCGAGGTATTTAAAAGCACAAAAAGTCTTTATTAGATTCCACTTGTGGTAAAAGCATAAAGAGGTACCAAAACACATAAAAAGAATATTCACACGAAAGCATAGGCTAACATGTTTCGGCCTGATGCCGTAGTCGTAGCTGGAGTAATGCAAGCGTGTGAAGCATTTAAAGGAACATCTGTTCAATGATAGGTCAAATAGAGACCAATCATGAACCTTCATTTTAAGTGTGTGAATACAGACATTTAACCCGTTAGTTACCAAAAAGATACATAGAAAACTTTGCACATCATTTTTCCATAAATACAAAAATGCATACTTAAATTATATTATAGACATTTTAGCCTGAAGGACAATTACATGAGTAATGTACATAAACTTTTAAACTTAAGATCTATATAATACTTAGTAATTATGTATCAAGTTAATAAATAAATGAATCAAGTCAAAGGGAGCAATTCAAAAGAAGCAATACTATAGCTGATACATATATATATGGTCAAACTGGCACAATTACGAGTCTATGCAACATCATAAGATGAACAAAATTGAACAAATACTGCATATGGAATGGAATATCATAAGCATGGAAATAATAATAATAATAAATAAATTGAAAAGGCTCAATTCCGTATAGAGCTAAAAATAAAACTTTTCCTTTATTAAAGTGTCCAATGCTTATGTTGATAACCACCCTCAATCTCTGTGTGCAGCACAGTGTTCATACACACTGTTAAACCGATTTTCAAAGTTAAATAAGTAGGGGTGAACCAATATATGAATGAAATGTAAATCGATACAAAACAAAACAAACACAAAACCAAAACAACTCTCTTATTATGGTTGGTATCAATAAACAGAAGTAATGAAAATATACTGGAAATGGAAGGACGTTAGTGTAGGTTACAATACAATAATAATAGTCATATATGGCTGTACGTGTGTATATACAATCAGCCCAAGGGTGGACACGGAAATGATAAACCTGATCTATTTCCAATAATTGATTAAATCATATTCTGAGTTGAGGCCCTTGGGTACGCGTGTTTGCAATCTAAAGATCCAAAACATTTCGCGTTTCCCCAAAGCCTCATCTCTATTACCTCTAGGGGGATGTTTAACCCATTCAATGGCTTGCCATCTTAATGTGTTGTTATTTTTATTATGTATGTTTTTGAAATGTTTCACCAAGGGTGTGGTTGCTTCACCAGTCTTAATAGAGGAAAGATGATTTCTTATCCTCGTATTGACATCTGTCGTGGTGAGACCCACATATTGAAGGTTACATTGGATACAAGTCAGGACATAAATGACATAGGAGGATGTACAGTTAAGGCAGGAATCAATGCTGAACTCCTCACCAGTCACTGTTGACTGAAATTTATTTGAGAGGGTAGCAAATTCACATGGTCTACATCTAGACCTGCCACACCTGTACATCCCCCTATGTCTAAGCCAAGACCCACTCTGGGGATCAGCTGGACTGGGAAGTTCAGAGGGAGACAAGTAGTATCAGCTATAGTATTGCTTCTTTTGAATTGCTCCCTTTGACTTGATTCATTTATTTATTAACTTGATACATAATTACTAAGTATTATATAGATCTTAAGTTTAAAAGTTTATGTACATTACTCATGTAATTGTCCTTCAGGCTAAAATGTCTATAATATAATTTAAGTATGCATTTTTGTATTTATGGAAAAATGATGTGCAAAGTTTTCTATGTATCTTTTTGGTAACTAACGGGTTAAATGTCTGTATTCACACACTTAAAATGAAGGTTCATGATTGGTCTCTATTTGACCTATCATTGAACAGATGTTCCTTTAAATGCTTCACACGCTTGCATTACTCCAGCTACGACTACGGCATCAGGCCGAAACATGTTAGCCTATGCTTTCGTGTGAATATTCTTTTTATGTGTTTTGGTACCTCTTTATGCTTTTACCACAAGTGGAATCTAATAAAGACTTTTTGTGCTTTTAAATACCTCGCCTGGGATCAAGTTTGTTACCGTTTATATATATATATATATATATTTATATATATATATATATATATATATATATATATAAATTATATATACAAAGAATCACAACAGCTTCAGAGGATTTTAACCAAACTTGTGCCAAAATGTATTAATGTTTCGGGGAATACACACTTCAGAAGAAGGGGAGTGTGTGTTTCCTGAAACGTCAATATATTTTGGATATATGATTTCGATTGAAGCACTGAGGTGGTTGACTACTGATGGGCAGATTAATTATATTTACTATATATTTATACTGTGTGTGTATATATATATATATATATATATATATATATATATATATATATATATATATGTTATGCTCGTGGGATACTCCTCTATCAGACCGAACTCGGCCAGTAGTCTTGTTATCCTAGCGTCAAGCCGGAATTATAGGGAATATCCCAGAGCAGAGAAAGTTAGTAATATAAGGAAGGCGGCACTCACCACAGGCAGGACAGTCCCCAGCGGCAACGGCAGAGCAGTCCAAGGCAAATCAATAGAATGGTCAGACAGGTAGGGCTTGGCAACAGTAAAGCAATCAAAGGACAAACCACTAGAATGGTCAGGCAGGCAGGGTTTGGCAACAGTAAAGCAGTCCAAGGGCAAACCACTAGAATGGTCAGGCAGGCAGGGTTTGGCAACGGTAAAGCAGTCCAAGGGAACACCACTAGAATGGTCAGGCAGGCAGGGTTCATCAACAAAGAGGCAATCCAGAACAACAGGGGTTAATAAGCAGAGTAGTCAGACAAGCAGAGTTCAGCAGCAGTAATCAATCCAGCAATTTAGGGGTTAAACAGGCAGAGTAGTCAGACAAGCAGAGTTCAGCAGCAGTAATCAATCCAGCAATTTTGGGGTTAAACAGGCAGAGTAGTCAGACAGGCAGGGTTCATACACGAATAGGCTAATTGAAGCAACGATCTATCATACCCAGGGGCACACAAAGTAACACCTATACTTGGGCAGTGATAGATCGTTGTGACAGGACTTACATAGGCGCAGTATTCGTGACACAGGCGTACAGACCAGCATCAGGGAGAGAGGAGCATGAGGAAATGACGTCAGCGCCGCACGGATCCTGACCCAACACAACCCCTGGCAATGAGCAGGGAAGGAGACACCATGCTCTTATATATAAGTCCAGAAAGGATAAGGACAGGCCCTCAATTAGAGCAACTGCCAAGGTGCACATTTAATTGCGATAGATACCAAACTGTGAGGAAAACGGCACTCACTGGACTTAATATAAAAGATCAATGTTATTCAATACAAGTTTAAAAAGGCATAACGTTTCAAAGCTATTCTAGCCTCTTTGTCAAATGCCAAACATGGTTCACAGGTGTGAACCTAAAAACAATTATTTACCTTTAATGGTACTAGAATGCCATAGAAGAGAAATTTAAATTTTAAAAATTTAGAATTTGGTTTATACTGTAGCCATTAACTTTCTTTGACTGAATTTGGTTTCTTGACATTTATTACCCACAATGTGTCAACAGGGATGAAAAACAGGTATCATGATCCTGGGGGTGGGGTACTTTCAGAGCTCATTGTAGTCCCCCCTGCACTTACCCCTGATGTGTATAAAGGGAGTCCATATATATTCAGATCAAAGTTATATATATGTACCCAAAGGTCCTTTTTTTAAGTTTATTATATATATTTTTTTTTTTTTTTATAAAAAGGAATTAACTACAAATACAGAGGTGTTTCAAAGAATGCAATAATATGATAAAAGATACAAGATTATCTGGTGAACTTTGCAAAAAATGTTCCTTATTGGACCAACTTTTAAAGCAAAGTTGAGCTACACCATTAAATTTGACAAATGCTAACATAAATCAAAAACACTATAGAAGAGAAGATTAGAATGAGACAAGAAGAAAAAAACTATAGAACAGAAAATTTAGGATGAGAAAAGAATGAAAGTTAGAGTGTAATGTTCTGGATCAGCAGCATGGTGTGAGATTGTATCAGTTCAAGGTTCTGAACATTCTATATTTAAATAAAAATAGGTTGCTGACAAAGGGAGAAATGCTATTACAGAGGAGAACCTGATATTTCAAGCGTGATGGTATAAGGGGCCACAAAACACGCCATAATGAGAAGGACATACACCAATCATGAGAATGGCAAGTAATAAATCATCATCAAAAATCTATATTTAAGAAGTGGGTTTAAGAAGTCACAGTGACTTTGAATAGAAGTGTTAAATGGCAGTTTAGCAGACATTGAGTGCATCAGGACACAAGACTCACCAGGCCTCCAACCAACATCTGAAATATTTCTATGATTTGGAATTTAACCACTGAGTCCAATAAAACTCCATATCAAAGAAAAAAAATCATGTTTACCTTTCAAGTTGTAATTCATCTTTTCCAAGGAGAGAGTATAAGAAGCCATATTAATCCACTCAATAAAATTGGGAACTGACAACTTCTTCTAGTACCTCAGTATCAGAGTTTTGACACAGTTTGTCATCAACTTAAAAAAAGTGTTAGCTTCAATTTACATGATATATGAGTATTTCCATTCATAAGGATTGTCAAAACATAATGTTGCAATGGGCAAGTGATTATCTCTTGCATAAAATTCTAGACCGAGGACTGAAAGAATTAGATTATAGGACATTCCCACCAGATCTGTAGTAGGGAGACAGGTAAATATGATGGAGATGCTGCAGAGTAAGGTACAACCTAGTGATACATTTAATATTAGTTTCTATTACTGTTTCTATTACTGTCATGGGCATTTAAAGACTTTTTAGTGACTAGGAATGTCTTTCTCCATGTTTTATCTGGAAGGCCCTAATTTAATAGACTACAGTATATGTTTACACTATACTGTAGTCTATTAAGTTTGCAATAGCATTATATCTAAAATAAATGTACATAGCTCTGTTAAAAAAAATACTTTATTGCTAAAAATGCTAACCATCATCTAAGCCTTCAGTGAGTAATAAATAATCTTTTTTGCTAGTGGTGTGTATACAGGTAGTATATATGTGTATTTATGTGTTTGAGGGGCCTATTTACTAATGTGTGAGCGGACATGATCTGATATTGCGGATCATGTCCGCTGCACATTGATAAATGCCGTCAGCATATTCTTGTGAACTGCTGGTGCAATACCACCCCCTGCAGATTTGTGGCCAATAGGCTGCTAGCAGGGGTTGTCAATTAACCCGATCAAATAACCTGGCCTTCAGGCCACTGCTCCATAACCTGTCCGCCTCAGAGCAGACGGACAGGTTATGGAGTAGCGTCGCCAGAAACACGGGGCATCAAGCTCCATATGGAGCTTGATAAATAGACCCTTATACGTTTATATATGTTGGATAAATGCGCCGATAGACTTACTGGACACAGGGTTTCAGAAACCTTCAATTTGTAAAAAGAGCAACATCCGCGAAGCGCAATAAAGCAAAGCACAATAAAACAAGGTATGCCGGTATATAAAATGTGTGGGTTTCTCAGTGAAAACATATCTACTGTGAGGCTTAAATGTGAGCAGCATCTAAATACTCCAAAACAGCTTAGCTCAGGGGTGGAAATGGATAAAGGGTTAATAGCTACAGAGACAGAGAACAGTGATCTATATTCTTAAATTATAATGTCTTTCTTTAAACATTCAATTTAAAAAGCAAATCAACTTTATCTGTACAAAAAAAAAAACTCAGCTCAGAATAAAGTAAGCTATATATAATGCCAATGTACAACTGGCTTCATGGCTACTATCCTAAAAAGTCAAACCAATAAAATCTATAAACTATTAGGCACTCATCTATGAAGCTGCAAGCTACTCCACATTCAGAATCAGCAAGGCAACATATCCTGCATGCATTTATCACTGTACAAGTAAAAAGTTAGACAAACCCTCCCATCAGCCTGGCATGATTTAACAGCAGACACAGCTGTTTCTTAAGAAGCAGACTGTACAGCAAGACCTCACAAATTAAGGAAACAGCTAGAAATCTAAGGTGCAAGCTACAGACATTTTAGGATCCAGGCAAGGTTTCTTTATATGCAGAGCAATTAAAAAAACTTAGAAACCACTCTGAGAATTCTAGGTGCTCAGTCCTAAATAATAATAATAAGGATAATAAGAGAGATGTGCAGCCATGAAAAATTCGCTTTGTAACAAATATTTGGGGAAATTTGTTTCCCCAAATATTTGTTGGCTGCACTGTGCATTAAACATTTACATTGATTTATGTCAAATGAATATAAATGTTTAAAAGCTACTTGGGAAAAAGTTCACCTGTAGCTTTATACTTATTTTTTTTGCGTGCTGGAGAGCAGAACCCCGGCCATACTGATAGGAGGCTTAGCATGGCTATCTCTAAGGGCTTGTAGTAAAGTATCTTTTCTTTTAGTGCAGGGCCTTGGAGCCGCTGCGCTAAGCCACCTTTTAGCATGGGCAGGACTCTGTGAAAAAGAGGACCGGGTAATTCTAGCTCCCCAGCGTGCAAAATGTAAGTATTGCCACCTTAAAGGGACAGTCTACATCAGAATTTTTATTGTTTTAAAAGATAGATAATCCCTTTATTACCCATTCCCCAGTTTTGCATAACTAACACAGTTATATTAATATACTTTTTACCTCTGTGATTACCTTGTATCTTCTGACAGCTCCCTGATCACATCACTTTTTATTTATTTATTACCCATTGACTTGCTTTTTAGCCAATTAGTGCAGTGTTGTGCTGACTCTTAAATAACTCTCAGGGCGTGAGCACAATGTTATCTATGGCCCACATGAACTAGCAGTCTCCTGTTGGGAAAAGGAAAAATAAAAGCATGTGATAAGAGGCTGTCTGTAGTAGCTTAGAAACAGGCAGAAATTTAGAGGTCAACATGTTATAAAGTATATTGATATATATGTTGGTTATGCAAAGCTGGGGAATGGGTAGTAAAGGCATTATCTATCTTTTTAAGCAATAACAATTGTGGTGTAGACTGTCCCTTTAAAAGTAAAGAAAACTAATGAATACTGATGAATTTCATCAGTATTTTTTTTTTTAAAATATCTTTGGTGCATTAATTCGTTAAAATGAACCGTATATCCGATTTTCGTTACAAACTTCCATTTGTAGCTAAACAAATGCACATCTCAAGATAATAATAATAGTAAGTTTATATATATATATGTATATATGTATATGTATATATATATATATATATATATATATATATATATACACACACTTAGTAGTCAAGAACAGTATAAGACATATTAAATACTAGGCAATAAGCCTGCCCAGAGGGCAGTCTATGTTTTAAAAATACAACCCCCAAGCTACAGTTACAAAAAATAAAAAAAGTAAGATTACAGAAAAAAAATAAACAAAGCTATCCAAAATAATAAAATAAAACCTAAACTAATACCCCTAAAAAAATAAAAACACCTCCTTATCTAATACTAGCCCTTAAAAGGTCCTTTTGTAGGGCATTGCCATAAGTTAAACAGTTCTTTTACCACTAAAAAATACCCCCTAACAGTAAAAAACCCCACCCACCAAACCCCCCCCCAAAAAAATCCTAACACTAAAATAAACTAAACTACCCATTGCCCCTAAAGGGAAATTCTGTATGGGCATTGCCCTTAAAAGGGCATTCAACTCTTTTACTGCCCTTAAAAGGGCAATCAGCTATTTTTCAAGCCCCAAAAAAAACCCTAATCTTAAAAAAACACCCCAAAAATGAAAATAAAAAAGCCTACACTTAAAGGGCCATTATACACTCATTTTTTCTTTGCATAAATGTTTTGTAGATGATCTATTTAAAAAGCCCATAAAGTTTGTTTTTTTAAAAAATGTATAATTTTGCTTATTTTTAAATAACATTGCTCTGATTTTCAGACTCCTAACCAAGCCCCAAAGTTTTATTTGAATACCGTCAGCTACCTTCTCCAGCTTGCTCCTGTTTGTGTAAAGGGTCTTTTCATATGCAAAAGAAGGGGGGGGGGAGTGTCTTATTTCCCACTTGCAGTGGGCTTTCCAACTACCTTTTCAACAGAGCTAAACTGAAAGCTTCTAAGTATGTTTTTAAACCATTTTATACTGGGTTTTTATATCAGTATCTGTGCATCTTATTCTTTATAGTAGTGTCTATTACATGCAGTCAGTATCTGTGCATCTTATTCTTTATAGTAGTGTCTATTACATGCAGTTATATGAAAATGAGTGTATACTGTCCCTTTAAGCCCCAAATAGGTACTCACTGTTTCTGAAGTCCGGAGGAGAAGGTCTTCTTCCAGATGGATCTATCATCTTCTATCTTCATCCGGAGTGAAGGCGGTGAGGAGCGGAGCTGTGTTCCTGATGCCTGGATCCTCAGCGGCGGTGGTCCTCAACGGTGGCGGCAGTCCTCGGCGGCATGGAGGCTCCTCTTCATCCAATGTCCATTGTTGACTGAATATTGAATGCAAGGTACCGCAATCAATTTGGCGTACCTTACATTCCTATTGGCTGAAATTTTTAAATCAGCCATTAGGATTAGAGCTACTGAAATCCTATTGTTTGTATGTATGTATTAGGTACTTGTAAAGGGCGGCTAATCACTCGTTAGGGTCTCAAGGTGCTGCTCATTTTATCAACCTCAAAAGGATGAAAGACTGAGTGGACCTCACCGGGGATCGAACCTGCATCCCTTGGGTTGCTATAGAGCTTAGCCACAGTGCCTTAGCATGCTGAGCTATCTGTCCAGCATTGCTGCTCAAATCAGCCAATAAGATCTCAGTAGCTCTCATCCTATTAGCTGATATTGAAAATTTCAGCCAATAGGAATGCAAGGTACCCCAATACCAAAGATCGCCACATCTGGGTACACTGCTCTGTGCCGCTGTGGATGAAGATGATGGACCCGTCTGGAAGAAAACCTTCTCCGCTGGACTTCAGGAACCATGAGTACCTATTTGGGGTTTAATGTTAGGCTTTTTTTTATTTTTTGGGAGTTTTTTTTTTAATTATTTCTTTTTGGGGAATTTTAAAAAGAGCTGAATGCCCTTTTAAGGAAAATGCCCATACAAATGTCCCTTTAGGGGCAATGGGTAGTTTAGGTTTTTTAGTGTTAGGTTTTTTTATTTTGGGGGTTTGGTGGGTAGGGGTTTTTACTGTTAGAGGGGAGACTTAGTATTTTTTTTTTAACAAAAGAGCTGTTTAACTTGGGGCAATGCCCTTCAAAGAGCACTTTTAAGGGCTATTGGCAGTTTATTCTTAGATTAGGGGGTGTTTTATTTTGCGGGGCTTTTTTATTTTCATAGGGATTAGGTAAATTTTTATTTATTTTGGATAATGTGGTTTATTATTTTCTGTTATGTTAGCCTTTTTTATTTTGTAACATTTTAGATTAATTTAATATAATCATATTTTTTTTAAAAGTAATGTAGTATTTTATTATTTTATGTAATTAAGGGGTTAATTTAGGGGGTGTTAGGTTAGGGGCCTTAGTTATTAACTTAGTTATTTGCGTTGTGGGGTTGGCGGTGTAGGAGTTAATAGGTAAATTTGTTTATTGTGTTGGTGGTGGATGACGGTTTAGGGGTTAATAAATTAATTATTTAATTTGCGAAGTGGGGGGAATGGCGGAATAGGAGTTAATAGATGTAGTAGGTAGTTTGCAATGTTAGGATTGGCAGATTTAGTGGTTAATAATTTTATTAGGTAGTTTTTTTTTTCTTAACACTGCGTACGGTCGGTTAGATTTTTTTGAATACTTATTGCAGGCGGTTATTTTTTTTTTTTTAATACTTATTGCGGGCGGTTAGTTTTTTTTTGTAATATTTATTGCTGATGGCTAGTTTTTTTTTGTAATACTTATTGGGGGCGGTTAGTTTTTTTTTAAAATACTTATTGCGGGCAGTAAGGTTTTTTTGTAATGCTTCGTTTGCCTTCGCTGCATCCCACCCTGCCATTTTTGGAATTTTCACCACCCTGCCATTTTCGGAATCCACCTGGATGCAGTTTTTCTGCATCCAGGTGAGTTATTTTGGCTGCGCCTGCAGCCAACATTCTATTGGCTGCCTCACGCTGCCAACATTTCTTTGAGGATGCGTGCGTAACTTGCGACACTGATGGACACATTACAAACACAATTATACTATAGATGGAATTAATGTAAACGTTCATAGAATAGGACACACAGAGTTAGTAGATGTAAACCATACAGAAGATGTTCACAAAACATTAACTAACTCTTCTGCTGATATTGAGTGCATATTAGTAAGAATAATTTAGCTGTTTTTTTTCTAATTTTTTTTTAACTTATACTATTTATTAGTTTATGTTTTAAATGTTTTATCTTTATTACTAAGCTTATTTATTTAGTAATAATAATATTCATACTCTTACTTTCATTTTCATTCTTTTTATTGTTCTTATCTTTATATTTATTTTTTATTTTTCATTTGTTATTTTTCACATCAGTTTTTTTATTTTTTACTTAACTAAGTAGCTTATTCTCATCTAATTTCATTTTTTTAATTTTATTTTTTATCTACAGTTCCTACAACCTTTCTGTGCATGCTCTAAGATGTATTATAAGCATTATAGAAATAAGTATATGTTAAGCCACAATATATAATGTTTTACAAATACATAGTATGCACATACAACTTTGTATCAGTGAGATCAAAGTAAAAAGAGCAATACGATAACCAAGCATGTAAGCAATTTTCCAATTAAGGCAAACTATATTCCCATTGGCTCTAGCACCATGCTTAAGGTCCCATTGTAGGTCAGGATTTTATCTCTGATGAAGCGCATGTATGCATGTGCGAAACGCGTCAGATAATACGTGAGCAATACTCTGTACCCTATGACTCAGGTCTAATAAACCTAAGGATTGTATATACTATGGGACTCAGTGTTCTTGTCTTTTTCCTTTTATGTGTGTATATATATATATATATATATATATATACTGTTTCTTAGTAATGTGTTTATATCTCTATTTTAAATTCAAACAGCTGTAAACTACAGAGTAATTAAAAAAACACTAATAATGAAAGTGTCATTATACTTTAAATAATACAGTCATGTGATAAAATGACAAGGTGTGAGAATAATTTTCATTAAATGCTCATGTACTGTAACTAATATAATATGTATTATCATGCATGTGTTATGAAGTGGAGGGCATTCAATGTATCCACAGTATAAGTAATTTATTGTTTTGAAAAATCTAGTACTCTAATATAAATATACAGAAGTAACCAATAACTGTCACATTCATAAAACACACAAATCTGCTATTTCCACCAAAACATTATCACCATATAACAAAAAGCCTAAAAAGATATTTATATATGTAAATTATTAAAATCTGACTGCAAAATATCTGATCCTAAGTGTAAAACAAATTTCACTGCATGAAAGCTGTAGTTTCATGAAAGATTATTTGCTAATTCATTGTTCTGCCTTCTGTACAGGCAGACGTGGAAAGTGTGACAATAAAAAGATGAAAGCTTCTATTTATGTTTCGTTATTCTCAGGGTTCATTTAATTCATTTCATTTATAATTTTTTTTTAACATAAAATGATCTAATTGCTCTAACAGACGCCTGTATGTCTTTTTGAAATAATAAAAGAGACTTATGTCAGAAACTGTTTAATGTTTGTTCTCAAAGAAATCTACTAAAGAGTTGGAGGGTTTCTTTTTTTTTTTTACAGTAAAAGCTACCTTTCCATATGGGCAAGAACTTAGATGAAATGTGGACTGGCTGCCACCAAGCAGAAAATTTGCACACTTTATGTGTGCCAGTTAATTACGACACTTCAGAGGCGCTTCTGAAAGGATAAGGCAAGCTGCATAAATTTAGCTGTAATCCAGGCAAGCAAAACTAATTTGCAGGGGATGGCCTTATCTAGCCACTGCAGCTTTCTCAGAAAATTAACCTTGGATATTTGGGCCCAATTCAGAAAGTGTTTGATTTTTTTTTTCCTTCTATGCTCATCATAAGAGATTTTTTAAATTCACTACAATACCTTACTTTTAAGAGGCACTATGAATTCTTTAGGCGGTTTATAGTTATTACTGACAAGCACAAATATATACTCATACATGCATATGATTGTCCTTCATGCACATAATTCAGTCTTCTTACATGCAGAACTGAAGTTTTTATCACCTTATGTATAGGGGATTCTGCAGATGAAAAAAGGATGCAACTCATTTTCATATACCTAGAAAAAGAAATTCATCAAGTTCATTGCAGAACAAGTCAGGCATACTGACTTGTTCATTTTAGTGGAAATGAGAAAATCGCCATAAAAAGAAAAGTTTAATGAAGTGTTCAAACAAAGATTTACCTGTCATCTCAATTAACACTGATTTAAATGTATCAAGATATGCCTTTATTAATTGATCTTATTCAGCATATTTAAAAGCTTACCTTTGATATTATCAGTTACCGCTACTTCTTGGGTGAGAGATTCAATAATTAAACATTGTAAAACTACTACAAAACATTTAGGGAAAATAAAAAAGAAATATATTATAGACGTCTCCAACCCTGGACAGTTTAATGTTTAATGTGGTATTGATTATTCCTGTGCATTGCGTGATATATATTTATTCCACATACTTCGTTTTTGCTTTGAATCAGTGTCATCATGTAACCATTCACCAACAATTTGCAAATTAATGATGATGATAAAAATAATAAAAGTAGTAAAAATAATATATCCTAATTACAAACATTGGCATTGATTCCAACCTTTCCGATATTAATTTTAAATATCAGAAAAATGGGAAGGGCCTTTTTTATGAACAAACAGGTAGATTTCAAGTTTTGCGTTCGTGTTTTAACACTGAAAAAATGGTAATTTCAGCGTTAAAACAGCAACACAGCCATTACGAGTCTTGTCGGTATAGCTGTACCGCATGCCTTTTAGCCTGTAACGCAACATCAGTCCCGAACTCGAAAAAATTACGTTTTAACGTGGCATTTCCATAGAGCTGCAATTATGAGTTTTGCGGTGAGGGTAAAAAGCTTGCGTTACACCCTATATCGACAATTTCCGTACCGCCATCTGAGACAAAACTGTTACATAAAACTCATAACTGAAGTGTTACAAAGTACACTAACACCCATAAACTACCTGTTAACCCCTAAACCGAGGCCCTCCCGCATCGCAAATACTATATTAATGTTATTAACCCCTAATCTGCCGCTCCCAACATCGCCGCCACTAATAATATTTATTAACCCCTATTCCGCCGCTCTCCAACATTGTCGCTACTATACTAAAGTTATTAACCCCATTCCCTCACACCCGAACATTGCCCACACTATAATAAATATATTAACCCCTATTCCGCCACTCCCCGACATCGCTGCCACTAAATAAAATTATTAACACCAAAAGCTCTGGCCTCCCACATCACTACCACTAAATAAACCTATGAACCCCTAAACCACCAGCCCCCCACCTCGCAACAACCTAAATCAAACTATTAACCCCTAAACCTAACCCTAACTCTAATACCTCCTAACTTTAACATAATTAAAATAGAGCTAAATTAAAGTTACAATTATTAGCTAAATAATACCTAATTAAAACTAAATACATATTTACCTGTGAAATAAAACCTAAGCTAGCTACAATATAATTAATAGTTATATTATAGCTAGCTTAGGTTTTATTTTTATTTCACAGGTAAATTTGTATATATTTTAACTAGGTAGACTAGTTAGTAAATAGTTATTATTTACTAACTACCTAGTTAAAATAAATACAAACTTACCTGTGAAATAAAACCTAAGCTGCCTTACACTAAAACCTAACATTACAAAAATAAAAAAAACACTAAAATTACAAAAAATAAAAAAACGAAATTATCCAAAACAATAAAAATAATTCCTATTCTAATACCATGTTTAAAAAAAAAAAACAAAACCCCAAAATAAAAACCCCTAATCTATAATAAACTACCAAGGGCCCTTAAAAGGGCCTTTCTTATGATATTGTCCTAAAGAAATCAGCTCTTTTTCTACAAAAGAAAAACAACTCCCCCTAATAGTATACAAACCCCCACCCCTCAAACCCACAAAATAAAAATAAAGTAAAACCTAATCTACCTATTTCCCAGAAAAGGGTATTGCATTCAGCCCTTTTGCTGCCCATTAAAAAAAAAATGGCTATTCTAAAAAAAAAAAAAAACACACCAAAACAAAAATAAAACATTAGACAAAATAACAAACAAATTATCCAAAATAATAACAATTATTCCTATTCTAATACCCATTTAAAAAAAAAAAAAACACCCCAAAATAAAATAAACCTAATCTATCATAAACTACCAATAGCCCTTAAAGGGGACTTTTGTAGGGCATTGCCCTAAAGAAATCAGCTCTTTTTCTAAACAAAAATACAAAGACCCATTAACATTACAAATCCCCACCATCCAAACCCACAAAATAAAAAAAACAATCTAAAAAAAATAATAATCTACCCATTGCCATGAAAAGGGCATTCAGCTCTTTTTCTTTCCCTTAAAAGGGCAGTTCTTTTAAAAAATGCCCAAACCCTAATCTAAAAAAAAACCCACCCTAAAAAACCTTAAAAAAACCTAACACTAACCCCTCCTTAGGTACTCACAGTTGCTGAAGTCCTGCTTGATCGATCTTCATCCCGGCGGCTCAATCTTCATCCAGGCGGCTCCATCTTTATCCATCGTGGGACCGGCATCTTCTTCATCCCTGCAGAGGTGGAGCGGTCGATGTGCGGAGGTCCAAGGCGGAGGTCCAGGCAGAAGTCCATCGATCTGTCGTGGAGGTCCTCTTTATGCGATCGTCCGCAGTACACTGAGGATTAAAATGCCAGGTACCCCTTTTATACTGGGGGTACCATTGCATTCCTATTGGCTAAAAATTTTAAAATTCAAATAAGCCAATAGGATTTAAGCAGCTCTCATTCTATTGGCTGAAACTCATAATGGCAGCGCTATGGAGGGTGAAATAATGCAACTTATGTTGCGTTCATTAACTACCCTCTATAGTGCAAAACTTGTAATCTAGGTGATTGAGATAACAATTGTTCTGAATAAAAAACAGCCAATCTAGATAATTGCCACTTGATTCAAACCCCATTTTTCCAAAATGATACCCTGAACTACTGATAATAGATGCTGATCAACAAATATCATAACCATTATACCTAATAAAAAACTCCCACTGAAATTAACATTGTGCATATACACTCCTATTATCTTGACTTACACCCCTATTGTCTCCACAACAATAAGAAACATTGACAACATGATCAACATGCAACGTGGTCCCATTAGAAAGTGATTCCTTTTATAGTAAATTAATAGTGTTTGTTGAGTATATGTGTGTGATTGCTTTGCAATGGGAGTTTTTATATATTAACAATATTTTAATATAATTTAATTATAGGTATACAGTACTGATATAAAACCAGCTATGGGCTAGATTCTGAGTAGCATGCTAACTGTTGAGAGCATATTTTGAGTTAAAAGTAAATGAGTTTAACGCCTTCACCCAAAAAGATGTATATATACGTCTTGCAGTACTTTTCCTATTGTACTGCAAGACGTATATATACGTCTTCGCTTCAGGAAAGTCCAGTACTCTTGGTTGTTACAATATGTGCTCCAGCTCCATATGAGGGCAGAAGCCTGATCGTTATAGACAGTGACACTGTGTGTGTCACCGTCTGTAATGATCGTTGCTGATGCAGGTGGGAGGTGTGGCCGAGAGGCGGGTGGTGGGTGGGTGGGTGGGTGGGCAGTCTATCAGGGCAGGCGGGAGGGACAAGGAGGGAGTGGGTGGACCCTAAATAAAGGGACAGGGAGGGATGGCATAGCTACGTTACAGAAAAGAGGATCTGGTGGTGTGGGGGGCCCTAACTAAAGATTGTGGGTGGGGGGAGGTGGGAGGGATACTACTCTACAGAATTAATTAACAAATATTAAAAAATAAAAAATATATATTTTTTTTAAAAGAGCAGTTTATAGGTTCTAGCAGACAGCTGCCAGTACCTAAGATGGCACCTAACAGTAAGATAAGAGGGAAAGTTTTAGAGAGATGTTTGGGGGGGATCAGGGAGGTTGGGGTAAGGGGGGATCTTACACTGCAGAAAATATAAAAATTATTGCACAAGCAGTTTGTAAATAATTTCTTTGAGAAACCCAAAGTTTGTGAAAAAAGTACAATTTTTTTATTTGATTGCATATGGCGGTAAAATGGTGGCATGAAATATACCAACATTGGCCTAGATCAATACCTTGGATTGTCTACTGAAAAAATATATATAGTTTTGATAGGTAAATAAAAAAAAAACCAAGGCTCTATATATGTTTAAATGTAGTGATAGCAAAAATGCTAAAAATTCTCTGGTATTTTGGGCAAGTTTTTGTCTGAAAGTACCGGTAGTGAAAGGGTTAATTTGTATCAGGATAGTGCAACTTCAGAGCACACTTGAGAAAAAGGAATAAGGTTTGAGGGTGAGTAAGGGTAATAGGTTTTTTTACACTTTTCACACTCCATTGAAGTCTATTAGGGAATACGTTAACATGGTCGTGATATTCCAAGTTCTGATTTTTGCGTGCATTAGGTTAGCCCTCGTGCAAAAATTTTTTACTTTCAACTTGTAATACGTGCAGTAAAAAGCTCCACTCATAATCTAGCCCTATATACTGTAAATATGCTTTATTCATGTTTTTACATAATTTGGGGCAAATCTATCATCAACAAAAAGAGCAGTTGCCGTTGTCGGAATGGGTTGCACCATCTACTCTAAGCATCCATAGATCATTGGGCCTTATGAATTGTCAATGGATCTATAGATCAATGGATCTATGCATTTTGAACATTTATCAGGTGCCTTTGGCTGTGGAACTCAATGTTTCCATTCTGTTGTCTATAGTTCATTCCACAGGAATTTGATGGGATTAAGTTCTGGCCCCAGGTGGGCCATGTGATCATCCTTGGTTGACTTGCTTTAGGTTATTGTAATATTGGAATTTAAAATTCTCTTCAGCTTTCTTTAAAAAAAAAAGAAGATATTTACTTCAAAAGTTTCTAAGTATTCATACTCCACTATAAATAATGCTGATCCCAGGACTTGTAAAGGAGTGTGAAATGAGTCTGATGAATCAACTTTCAAAATAAATGTCCAAAAGAATGTGAGCTAAAGTAAATAGAGTTTTAAATTGTGAAAGGCAAATTATGTTAGGTTTAATCTAACCAATGAAAAGAAACCTTTTATTATTAGTATTATTATTATTGCTTAAGTTTTTGAAACAATTATTCTAGGTAATATTTTATTAAAATTTCTATAATAATTAATTAATTAACTAAACGATCTGAAAAAAATCTGAGGCATCTTTGAAAATGGAATTTCTTGATTAAATCTAAATCATATCTGCAATCCATATGCAGAATTTTAAAACATGCCATGGCAGATTAACAGTATTAGAAGTTCTAAGCAATTTCATTTGTAGAAGAATAGTAAAAAAAATCTGAGGTCATCAACTGGATAGAGTAGGGAGGCCCAGTAATAGGTTTGTGTACAGTAATAGCTGTTAAGTAAAAAGAGTGTCTTATAGGTTTAAGAATCATGATGAGCTGGCATTTATTAGCTAGAGGAATTAGGCTATATAGGCCAATGCAAACATAACTAGGTACAGTTAAGAATGATCTTGGTGATTAGGTTAGGTTCCAGATAAAAAAAAATAAACAAAATTCTGAAGCAAGGGTTACTCAAAAATTGTAACAGATAAGGCAAACCATTATCAGTCAAAAGACCAGAGTTCAAGGTCAGTCAATTAAAAACAGTAGTATTCATAAATGGTAAATTTAGAGCTGGTGAACATACAGTATTAATCAGATACAATCAAGTGTTTGACCCACTTGGAGATTGGCAGAATCAATCCATTGTGAGAGGTTAAAAGAGGAGGTCAATTGCAGAAGCATTGATGTGCTTAAAGCAGTTGTATTGTCAGTGGTGATGTTGAAATCACCTATAGTAACAAGGATATAAGGTGCAACAAAATAGGTTAAACAAATGACAATGTTGAAATCGAGTTTGATGCAGGGTATAACAACAGCAAATTAACTATCTATATATAGAGGATGAAAAAAATTACCTTCATTGGAAAATGAATGGTTAGGACGCAAAAGAGAATATATCTTAGATTTAAAAGGGATATTAAAGGGACCATAGAAAGAGAGTAAGGTGCCTAAACCTTATTCTTTTTTCCAGGTTTGGTGTTGATCACAGTGTGACATTAAAGACATCTGATGCAAAGAAAGGTTTCTGTAGGCTAAATATCTTACAGTTGAAGGCTTTGTGAAATTAAAGGGACAGTCAACACCAGAATTTTTGTTGTTTTAAAAGATAGATAATCTCTTTATTACCCATTGCATGCTCACAATGTTATCTATAGGGTTTACCTGAACTAGCTCTCCCCTGCTGTGAAAAGCAAATACAAAGCATGTGATTAGAGGCGGCCTTCAAGGGCTTAGAAATTATCATATGAGCCTTCCTAGGCCTAGCTTTCAACTAAGAATACCAAAAGAACAAAGCAAAATTGGTGATAAAAGTAAATTGGAAAGTTGCTTAAAATTACATGCCCTATTTGAAACATGAAAGTTTTTTTTGGACTTGACTGTCCCTTTAAGAAAGCTTGGGGCAAAAAAAGTACTGAGCAGAAAATATTTTTTTTAATTTACTTTGAGTTGATATGGAGTGGGTATTAGTAAAGAAAAATTATTCAGCATAATTAATATACTTTAATTTTCTATTATTAATAAATTATAATTTGGTACTATGAATATTGTTCCAATTGTATTGCTCAATACACAATACAACTTTTTTTAAAAAAAATAATTCCATGGAGCTTACACTATAAAAAAATTACCATTAAATAATAATAATATTGCATTCTAAAAACATATTTTTTATTTCATGTTACTGTCAAAAATAAACCAGGAAAAGAAGAAATTTTTTAAATGGTTAAAAATAAATTAAAACGCACAAACTTCAGCAATAAGTATAATTGGATACTTATTTTTAAGTTATTGTTAACAATATATAATATATGTTGTTCTCCTCCTACACCCAAAGGAAAGCCCCCCAGTCTGAACCTCTAATACGTTTCACATTAACTGTTTCAGGACCAGATTGACCGTTTAATAAATAAATATGTATATATGTACACACAGAATATGACTCCTATTGTCAATGATTGATAATGTAAAAATGTCATCATAAATACAATTATTCAATACATATTCATCTTCAACATAGGTAATTAAGTAGTCCTGTGGTAATATTAGAGGCACGCAGTTACGATTACGACATATTGGTGCCTTTGTCTTTCAAAAAGTACTAACCATTTTAAGCCCAGTGGATTTGTCAATACAGGAGTAATTAAATATTTAAATATATTTAAATATATATATATATATATATATATATATATATATATTTATTATTAATTTCCAACAAAAAAACAAGTAAATATTCAATTGAAAATAACTTAAATACAATATTGTCAAAAGAAGGAATACAAAACAAACAGATACAGCAATGTTGTTCATCTATAAAGAATAAATCGTTCATCATCATACACCATTCTAATATAATATATGCCAAAGGCATTAATATTGAAATATTTATATTAAACACACATAAATAGTTATTTATTTGAACATTACAAGACACTTTTCTCGATTGAAAATTATAACAAAAAATATACATCTTGAAATGAGTGAAGAATGTAATTCTCCATGTTGTACTTTCTCAATCATACATTGTGAATGTTTAAATAATGATACACGCTGCTTTTGTTTAGACTTATTTTAAGTTTTAATAAACATTTCCTATTTCTGAAAAAAAAAAATATTATTCTGTACTAATTAAATCTTGTATTGTATTGCTCCAAAAAAGTTGTTTTTTTATTTGTTTTTTTCCATTTTTTTCGAGTTCATATACCTAGCTTTAACTATAGTAAGTTTTAAAAGCACATAAACTGATCCATACTCTACCCTACTACACAAAAAATAAATGTTTTTAATATTCAAGCATAATATTATATTTAAGATATGACTGATTCAAGTATTTGCTTTATAACAAAACTTACCAATTTTAGGTCAACACCAGAAACAATTTAGATAATGAGCCTTATTTAAACCACCTTTTAAACAACTAAAATCTCTATCTTCTTTATTTAATTTGTTCTGTAATTCAGGTGTTAAATATATTAATTGTAATATTTTGAAACATTGTTCTGTAAATGCAGCTGCAGTAGTAATTTTATCTACCATCTGATCACTGATAACAAGTATTTGTTCATCTATCTGACATATATTCCACATTTGTAACTTATTTACCAATCTATTAATTATTACTGTTTACTGCCAACAATACTTTATACAAGTATCCTAATAAAAATATATTTTATTAAATAATGGGATTATTCCAAGAATAGGTTGCTAATGCCAAACTACACCACCATGTTATCTAATTAATGCAGTGATATAATTTGCAAACATTGAAAAAATCCTTGTTTGAGACTGCATTTTTTTTTACACTGATCAAAATTTTTTCCTAGTTTATTTTTGTTAATTTATACTTATAAATACAGCTTGAATTATTTCATGTTAGTATTCTATATGCTTTAATGCTCTCAAACATTATATTACCTTTAAAGGATAAATGTGAAAGGGAAATTTGTAATATGTTATTCTATCCTATGCTATAATTTGTTATATATCTTAGATTACAAAATGATTTACTATTGTCTCATCAGTAACCTCCCATATATCTGTATTATTTTTCTGCAGTTCTAATCAGGTGATATCTATTAATTAACCTACCCTAACTATTATACTATAATCACATTAAACTACCAATTACAAAAAATAAATTAAATATTAAAAAACCTAACCCTACTAAAATTATTTAAATCTACAATTAAACCTTATTTAAAGTCCTAAAGTACAAAAAACAAAAAAACACAAAGGCCCAGATTACGAGTTTTGCGTTAGAGGCTATGCGGTGCTAATGAGCAGTTTTGTCTCACCGCTCACTTACCTACAGCGCTGGTATTACGAGGTTTCAGAAACCCGGCGTTAAAAGACAAGAAGTGAGCGTTGAGCAAAATTTTGCTCATTACCGCACTCCAATATCAGCGCTGGTTAAGTCAGCGGTAAACTGGTCGTACGTGCTCGTGTACGATTTCCCCATAGGAATCAACGGGGAGAGCCGGCTGAGAAAAAGTCTAACACATGCAAAAAAGCAGCGTAAAACTCAGTAATGTAGCCACATTGATTCCTATGGGGAAATGACATTTATGCCTACACCTAATACCCTAACATGAACCCTGAGTCTAAACAACCCTAATCTTACACATATTAACCCCTAATCTGCCGCCCCCCACATCGCCGACACCTACATTATACTTATTAACCCCTAATCTGCTGCTCCGGACACCACCCCCACCTACATTATACTTATGAACACCTAATCTCGCCGACACCTACATACTATTTATTAACCCCTAATCTGCCACCCCCAATGTCGCCGCAACCTACCTACACTTATTAACCCCTAATCTGCCGCCCCCAACGTCGCTGCCACAATAATAAACATATTAACCCTTAAACCGCCGCACTCCCGCCTTGCAAACATTAGTTAAATATTATTAACCCCTTATAGGCCACCCCTAACATCGCCGCCACCTACCAACATTTATTAACCTCTAATCTGCCGCCCCCAACGTTGCCACCACTATACTAAATGTGTTAACCCCTAAATCTAAGTCTAACCCTAACCCTAACACCACCTAACTTAAATATCATTTAAATAAGTCTAAATAAAATTACTATCATTAACTAAATTATTCCTATTTAAAACTAAATAAACTAAATACTTACCTATAAAATAAACCCTAAGCTAGCTACAATATAACTAATAGATACATTGTAGCTATCTTAGGGTTTATTTTTATTTTACAGGCAAGTTTGTATTTATTTTAACTAGGTAGAATAGTTATTAAATAGTTACAGTATTAACTATTTAATAACTACATAACTAAAATAAATACAAAAGTACATGTAAAATAAAACCAAACCTAAGTTACACTAACACCTAACACTACACTATAATTAAATAAATTAACTAAATTAAATGCAATTACCTAAATTAAATTAAATTAGCCAAAGTGCAAAAAAACCCCCACTAAATTACAGAAAATAATAAACAAATTACAGATATTTAAACTAATTACACCTAATCTAATAGCCCTATCAAAATAAAAAAGCCCCCCCAAAATAACCCCCCCCCAGCCAAAACTAAACTACCAATAGCCCTTAAAAGGGCCTTTTGCAGGGCATTGCCCAAAAGTAATCAGCTCTTTTACCTGTAAAAAAAAAAATACAAACAACTCCCCAAAAGTAAAACCCACCCACCCACACAACCAACCCCCCAAATAAAATACTGTCTAAAAAAACTAAGCTCCCCATTGCCCTGAAAAGGGCATTTGGATGGGCATTGCCCTTAAAAGGGCAGTAAGCTATTTTGCAGGCCCAAACCCTAACCTAAAAATAAAACCCACCCAATACACCCTTAAAAGAACCTAACACTAACCCCCTGAAGATTGACTTACCGGGAGAAGTCTTCATCCAAGCCGGGCCGAAGTCCTCAATGAAGCCGGGAGAAGTCTTCAGCCAAGCCAGGCGAAGTGGTCCTCCAGACGGCATCTTCTATCTTCATCCATCCGGCACGGATCGGGTCCATCTTCAAGACATCTGACGCGGAGCCTCCTCTTCATCTGATGACTAAAGATGAATGAAGGTACCTTTAAGTGACGTCATCCAAGATGGTGTCCCTTAGATTCTGATTGGCTGATAGAATTCTATCAGCCAATCGGAATTAAGGTAGAAAAAATCCTATTGGCTGATGCAATCAGCCAATAGGATTGAAGTTCAATCCTATTGGCTAATCCAAACAACCAATAGGATTGAGCTCAAATTCTATTGGCTGATCCAATCAGCCAATAGGATTGAGCTTGCATTTTATTTGCTGTTCCAATCAGCCAATAGAATGCGAGCTCAATCATATTGGCTGATTGGATCAGCCAATAGGATTGAACTTCAATGGACGTCACTTAAAGGTACGTCACTTAAAGGTACCTTCATTCATCTTTATTCTTCGGATGAAGAGGATGCTCCGCGTCGGATGTCTTGAAGATGGACCCGCTCCACGTCGGATGGATGAAGATAGAAGATGCCGTCTGGACTTCTGCCTGTCTGGAGGACCACTTCGCCTGGCTTGGATGAAGACTTCTCCCGGCTTCATTGAGGACTTCGGCCCAGCTTGGATGAAGACTTCTCCCGGTAAGTCGATCTTCATGGGGTTAGTGTTAGGTTTTTTTAAGGGTGTATTGGATGGGTATAATTTTTAGGTTAGGGTTTGGGCCTGCAAAAGAGCTAACTGCCCTTTTAAAGGCAATGCTAACTGCCCTTTTAAAGGCAATGCCCATCCAAATTGCCCTTTTCAGGGGGAGTTTTTTTAGATAATATTTTAATTGGGGGGTTGGTTGTGTGGGTGGTGGGTTTTACTGTTGGGGGGGTTGTATGTATTTTTTTTACATGTAAAAGAGCTGATTACTTTGGGGCAATGCTCCGCAAAAGGTACTTTTAAGGGCTATTGGTAGATTAGTTTAGGCTAGGGTTTTTTTTTTATTTGGGGGGGGGGCTTTTTTATTTTGATAAGGCTATTAGATTAGGTGTAATTAGTTCTGTAATTAGATCTGTAATTTGTTTTTTATTTTCTGTAATTTAGTGTGTGATTTAGCTAATTTAATTTAATTTATTTAATTGTATGTAATTTAGGTAATTTATTTAATTGTAGGGTTAGGTTAGGTGTTAGTGTAACTTAGGTTAGGTTTTATTTTACAGGTAAATTTATATTTATTTTAGCTAGGTAGTTATTAAATAGTTAATAACTATTTAATAACTATGGTACCTAGTTAAACTAAATACAAACTTGCCTGTAAAATAAAAATAAACCCTAAGCTAGCTACAATGTAACTATTAGTTATATTGTAGCTAGCTTAGGGTTCATTTTATAGGTAAGTATTTAGTTTTAAATAGGAATAATTTAGTTAATTATAGTAATTTTCTTTAGATTTATTTAAATTATATTTAAGTTAGGGGGTGTTAGGGTTAGACTTAGATTTAGGGGTTAATATATTTAATATAGTGGCGGCGATGTTGGGACGGCAGATTAGTGGTTAATAAATATAGGTAGGTGGCGGCGATGTTAGGGATAGCAGATTAGGGGTTAATATTATTTAACTAGTGTTTGCGAGGCGGGAGTGCGGTGGTTTAGGGATTAATATGTTTATTATAGTGGCGGCAATGTCCAGAGCAGCAGATTAGGGGTTACAAATTGTATTTTAGTATTTTCGATGCGGGAGAGCCTCAGTTTAGGGGTTAATAGGTAGTTTATGGGTGCTAGTTTACTTTTTAGCACTTTAGTTATGAGTTTTATGCTACGGCGTTGTACCATAAAACTCTTAACTACTGACTTTAGAATGCGTTACGAATCTTGGAGGTAGAGGGTGTACCGCTCACTTTTTGGCCTCCAAGGACAGACTCGTAATACCGGAGCTATGGAAGTCCCATAGAAAAAAGACTTTACGAAGTTTACGTAAGTCGTTTTGCGGTAAGGCCAAAGAAGTGTGCGGTGCCCCTAAACCTGCAAGACTCGTAATAGCAGCAGGCATAAAAAAGCAGCATTAGGACCTGTTAACGCTGCTTTTTTACCTTAATGCACATCTCGTAATCTAGCCGTATGATAATAAAATATATTTTAGATTTTGCTATAATCATTTCTTGAACAATCCTAACATGTTCGCACAATTCTACTTTCATTTCAGGGGGAATGGCCCCTCTAGAACTGGCTCGTCCTCCTCATCCTGGAGGAGGTCTTGGGGCGCCTGGACAGCCTGCAACATCCCAGCCCACTGAGCAATGTTATGAAGGATGCTGTAGCTATAACAATCTTTGCCACCTTACCAGGGCTGTATTGGAGGGCTCCTCCAGATCTGTCTAGGCATCTTAAATGCATTTTGAGGAGCCCAAACATCCACTCCACTACAGCCCTAGTCCGCTTGTGCGCACAATTGTAGTGCACCTTGGCCTCGTCAGCTGCGTTACATACAGGCGTAATGAGCCAAAGCCGGCTCATGTAACCCGAATCACCTATAAATAAAAAATGAACATGACAAAATGTAAAAATTACAAATATCTTTAAAATTATGATATGAAAATACATTAAATAAAATGATACAATATATTTGTTTATACGAAAATCGCCTTAACTAGACATTTGCTGAAACAGACAAATAAATGGTTAAATCGCATCCTATAGCTGCACATTTAAGCTATGACCTGCTACATATCTGTTTGGAGCTAAAACTAGACATTTGCTGAAATAGAGAAATAAATGGTTAAAGCGCATCCTATAGCTGCACATTTAAGCTATGACCTGCTACATATCTGTTTGCAGCTAAAACTAGACATTTGCTGAAATATAGAGAAATAAATGGTTAAATCACATCCTATAGCTGCTCATTTAAGCAATGACCCGCTACATATCTGTTTGGAGCTAAAACTAGACATTTGCTGAAAGAGACAAATCAATGGTTAAAGCGCATCCTAGAGCTGCACACTTTGCACATTACACAAACACAACTGTTTTCGAACATTACAGTGGCAATTGTCTAACTACTTAACCATGCTGTGCACAAGTACTCACCAATGAGCCACCCATGGGGAAACTGTCTTTCCTCAAACTGCCACCACAGTGACGACTGCCTGAGGATGCGGGCATCATGATTCGCCCCATCAAAATTTGCACACACCTGCATAATCCTCATCCGTGCATTGCAAACAAACTGCACGTTCAGACTATGAAAGTGTGTGAGATTTCGGTAGGGGCGCTCTTCTGCTGGAGCACGCAGCACTATGTGGGTGCAATCTATTGCTCCCAAAACATTGGGCATTTGAGCTATTGCATAGAACTCACCCTTGAGTTGCCTCCAATCATCCTCATTTTGAGGGAATCCTATGTAAGCTTACAAACTCGTACCATGGCGTACAGAAACCTTTCAAAAACCACAGAGAAGGTACCCTGAGACAACCCATTCATGTACCCCTCTCCAGATTGAAGGCTTCCGGAGGTCAGGACATGTATGCAGCATAGCATCTTGGTCATGCCAGGGATTGCAGTCCACATAGTTTTACGTTGCTCCAGGTGAGGTTTTAGTACTTTTTAAAGGCCCATAAGCTGCTTTCGATTGAGCCTATACTTATCAAAAACCTCGACCTTGCTCATGTTCTCCAAGGTGGGCCTCACCCTGTGAACACGAGAAAACCTCTTATCAGACTTCCCCACACCTCTCTTAGAGACGCCGAGCCCGTCTGATTCTGTTGTACAAAACTTGTCCAACAGCACAAGCTAACTGCGGATCATCCATATTTGCCAAACCAAGCAGCACAAAGCCAATCAGCAGAGCAAACGCACAAGGAGTAACAAGGTATGCAAAAACACAAAAGGGATTTGATACAATGTCGATCACCAGGGACGTTTTGGCCATGCTGTTTGGGGGATTTATAGTGCAAAATGTCCAATGGTAGCGTGTTCGGAATGATTGCTGATTGTATACACTTGATTGTATCTGAGCGGCACGAATGCTTTCAAAGTGGGCGTTTTTTTTGTGCTTGATGAAATTTTGCTTTCCCCCAATAAATTGTAATGTGAAAGTGTTAAAGTGTAAAATGCAACATATACAGTGCATCTTCGTAATGTTTGTTCATATGCGTGACAAATGCAATGTTATATTAAAAACTACACGTCCACGCTAACATGATTGAAAGTGCATACTTGTGTATAAAGTGTGCATAGACATGGCATAGAATCTGATCGATCAATGTTACTGCAATATTGTTGCAAAACGATAAAGTAACGGTTGACATCTATAATCTATATATAAGTGATTGGCGAGATTTCAATATTTTATGTGTCCCATTGATATCACAATAATAATGAAGATCTTCTGGCTGACATCTATAATATTCTATATATAAGTGATTGGCGAGATCTCAATATTTTACCCGTCCCATTGAAATCGCAATAATAATGAAGATCTTCCAACCTTACGTATATGTAATATTGAGTGAGAAACTGATGAAAGGGGCGGTACAGTCCTAATGCTGGAATCTGTATGGTTGAAGCTTAGAATGATGTCATCATTATGTCATCCATATTAGCAACATGCCTGTCTAGTTTGCAAATCTTCGTTGTGCTCCTTCTGTTACGAGTAGCAAAGCAGGGCACAATATATACTGTGAAATGCTTGGATCAAAGGTCATGTGACGACATGTCACATGTGCAAGAGCCGATTTGTACCTTCCTTATATGGAACTGCTGGAGGGGAGTTGGGCAAAGTGAGTTTAAAAACAATTAAAATAAGGGGTTAAGGAATTATAAAAGTAATAGCTCTTCCACATGTACATATTCAATTAATTTTATTTAAGATACTGTGATTAGTTCAACTTATTTTATGTCCCTTTAAGCACAAGTTTGGCATAACACAGTCCATAGGCCATACAAGAAGGTAATAGTTGAGCAATAAGAGACACAGTCCATGATGCCAATTGTTTGTCAAGTTCAGGCAAAGGTTTGGCATAACACAGTCCATAAGCCATACAAGGAGGTAGTAGTTAATAAGAGACACAGTCCATGTTGCTAATTGTTTGGCAAGTTGAAGCACATGTATGGCATAACACAGTCCATAGGTCGTACAAGAAGGTAATAGTTGAGCAATAAGAGACACAGTCCATGATGCCAAATTGTTTGTCTAGTTGAAGCAAAAGTATGGCATAACACAGTTCATGGGCATACAAAGAAGAAGTAGTTAAGCAATAAGAGACACAGTTCATGATGCCAATTGCTTGGCAAGATGAAGCACAGGTATGGCATACTACAGTCCATAGGCCATACAAAAAGTTAAAAGGACATTCTGCTTAAAATTGAAGTGCACATAGATTAATTACATCTTTGAATATAAACATATATGCAAAATAAATGTATTGGCAAAAATGCTTCCAGTAAAAGTTATCACTGTTTTAGTGTTAACACTTTTCTTTGCTCGTGCATGAGAGACATAGTTAGATATTCTTAGTGCACCAGCAAATTAAATACTGCAGCTGCTCAGAGCACCAGTGGGGCTTTTATCATGTCAACAATTAACAAATTGAGCCATTAACAGATGGTACAAGCACCTTAGGCTCTCTGAGCAAGTGTTGTGCTTAAAATGCTGGTGCATGGTGCATACTTAAATACACTTTTAAAACAGCTATAGCTTTTATTAGAAGCATTTTTGCTAATACATGTACATTACAAAAATGGTTCTATTCAAAACTGAAATGCATCTATGTGGATTCCAATTTTGTCTGGAATGTCCCTTTAATTGTTCAGCAATAAGAGACACGGTCCATGATGCCAAGTTATTTTAATGGATTTGACAGTGTTCAACAACAAGATAAACTATTTGTCAGTACAAAAAATGTATTTGAGCCATTAAATATCAAACCTCTTAAAAATATATGTTCTAGAAAATAATTGACACAATGGAATATTTATGCTTTATCTAATACTTTCATAAATGCCTTGACTCTTATATGTCTGCACCACAAGGGAAAGAGAACAAATGAGGGCCGTAATGTCTGCAATCTGCATTAAACTAAATCACCCACAGAAGTGTCCAAGTGCTGAGGCAGATGGTGAGAAAGCTGCAAAGTAATCTGTTATACATTGGCTCAAGGTTTTTAGTTATAGTTTACCATACTTGCATATATAAAATACAATACCAACAATACCTTATTTCAGTACATGATTGTTCTCCATATTAGTTGTGAATCTCAAACATTTAGCAATGATTTATGTAATGAATCCAGATATATAATTTGTGCATGAGTGTCAATACAATTTAAAAAAAAAAATTACCTCATAATTTAGGAGAAGAGATAAGTTGAGGGAGACTGGCTCTTAGAACGGAGCCTGGCTCTAGAGACAAAAGTGTCAAGAGGCATAGTAGAGCAAGTAGGCCAGAGCAACAGGCTTGGGAATAGGGTGCATCAAGGGAAGTGCTACCAGTGTGCTCTGTGGAGCTAGAGCCCCCCTGTCTTTCCAACAGGCTGTGTTGTCTGCTCACTTCTTGTCGCATTGATTGCAGCTCTCTCACTATCTGCCTCTGCACCTGGAGAATTCTCTGTGTGTATGTTGCAAAAGCAAACATTACGGCCCTCATGTGTTCTCTGTCTTCTCCTTCCCCTTGTGCATTTTGTGGTGGTGTTGTAGCCTGTGGGGGTGGTGTTGCCCAAGGTGGTGGTGTGGGGTAGAGCAGGGGTGGGGCATAAGGCACCAGTGAAATGGATGGTGGTGGAGGTGGTGGAAATTTATGGGGAGGCCATGCAGGCTGGGCATGGTCCAAGGGCTGTGTGGGGAAAGGGCCTATACTGTAACTTCTCCCAGGTTGAGCATGGTGTAATTATCTCCCAGAGTCAGAGGGGACACATTAGCTACAGGTTGAGGGGCGGGTGGCTGATCCTGTTTTCAAAAGGGGCTCCCCATCTTCCTTTAGGAGTTGCAAGAAGGATCCTCCACTGGAAGGCCAATCCACTTGGTCTGAGGTTCCTCATCCTGAAGGACCTCTTCACCGTGCCCTTGCATTGCTGCATGAAATAGATAAATACAATATACATTTTTGTTCAGATTATACATAAATCTTCACTTTAAAGCAAGTGAACATATAATAAATATATTTTTAACAACCAGAAACATGTTTCAAAACCAAAACAATAAAGAAATCTAAATGACACAGCACAATGTCTATTAATATATGTAATTCATTTGGGAAGTAGGCATCTTTTTTCAGTGCAGCGGAATTAAGGTTGAAAAAATCCTATTGGCTGTTGCAATCAACCAATAGGATTGAGCTCACATTCTATTGGCTATTCCAATCAGCCAATAGAATACAGGCTCAATCCTATTGGCTGATTGGATCAGCCAATAGGATTGAAGTTCAATCCTATTGGCTGATTGCATCAGCCAATAGGATTTTTTCAACCTTTTTTTTTTTTTTATATAGACTCTTTATTGAAACAATATCGGGTACACTTAGATAAAGATAGAGAAACATATTGAGTTTATACGATAATAACTGTGATTACAAATCCATCTTGTTCTAACAGAGAAAAAGAAATAAAAATAGCATATTATAGTGCCCTTCTTGAATTTTCCAGGATCTTTTCCCTTATCCCTTTCCCTCTACCATGAGGGGAGGGACAGACTCCATTCATACAAAATACAAAATAAAACACCCCGGCCGCCCCTCCCGTTGCCCTTCTCTTTGTTTATAGTTTCCTCGTCTTCCACCTCTAGGGTCATCAGCAGTCAAAACCATTCAGTTGGAAAGACCCCTGACAATATCAGTGATTCAAAATATTCTGTTCTACGAAAATTACATATGAGGGAGAATTGAATATTACGTGGATAGATTAAGATAACTCTTAACCACTTCAGGAAAAAAGCTCTAATCTTCTTCTTATCTAAAAATGATATATTCATTTGTTCGAAAATTATCTGGAAGTATATAGAATTTATGAAACATGGCATTGTAGGTGCCTTTTTATTTTTCCAATTTTTTAATATTAGATTACGACCCAACATGATCACAGTGTTAATAAGGTTAGTGTTGTCTCTATTAGCCTCTATGGTGAGGAGGAGGAAAATATGTTTAGGCTTAATTTTTAATCTGTTATCTTAAACCTTATTGAGCCAAAATTCCACTTTGCTCCAAAACTGTACTATTTTAGGGCATTCCCAGAAGCAATGTATTATGTCTGCCCTTGGATTGTTACATCTGGGGCAGTTATTGGTGGAATCAGTATTCCATTTGGATATTTTCCAAGGTGTCAGATACGCATTATTAAGAATCTTTATATGGGATTCTTTCCAGGCTGTGGAGATAATAGCACTCTTAACCCATTTAAAACTTGCATTCAGTGTATTTAAAGAGATGTCTTTATAATAGATATTCCATTTCTCAAGGAGGCTATTAGTTATTAGTTGACCCTGCTTTGCCTGCATGATTTTATATAATAAGGCTATACTATGTTTACCTGTTTTATAACTTGTTATGTATTTTTCAATTTCCCCCCATCCATCCAACTCTGCGTTTGATGTTTTGATTCCTTATATAAAGTGTCTAATCTGCAAGTAGGCAAAAAAAAATTTGTTTGAAAGACAAAATTCTCTAGCAATATCCTCAAAAGTTCTTATTTGGGCCTGGTTATTTAGACATTGGTACACATATAACAGGCCTTTTTGCGACCAGGTGTTATAAATTTCATAAGATAGACCGGGCATGAATTTGGGGTTTCCTCGTATCGGAAGAAATGGAGATATCTCAAAGTTTACTTTGAACATTTTGTTAAGTTTTTGCCAGGCTTCGATAGTGTTACATATTATTGTCATATTTTTAATATGATTTGGCAACTGTGATATCGGACAATGCAATAGAGCTTTCAGTGCGTATGGGGCACTCAGTTGTTCCTCCATAGAAAAAAGTGTAAGATAGTTAGCTTCCGATAGCCAATCGAATGCGAAGCGTGCTAATATAGCAATATTGTATTTTTTAATATCTGGAAGAGACAGACCACCTTCTTCTAATCTAAGTGTTAATTTTGCTATGGATAGCATGTGTCTCTTATTGTTCCATATAAAATTAGCACACTCTCTATTGAACCTTTTTATGTCTTGGCTCAATATGAATAATGGGATATTTTTCATAATGTACATTAATTGTGGGAACAGAAAAGTTTTAATGATCATCACTTTGGCAGAAAGGGAGATTGGAAAAACACTCCATTGTTGCAATTTCTCTGAAGCTTTTTTGATGAAAATAGAGTAGTTTAATTTGTACCATTGGTTTGGGTCAGCATGAAAATATATTCCTAGGTACTTGATACTAGAAGACTCTTGAAAAGAATGTTCTTGAATACTTTTTTTTGTCTTGTTTATCCATAAGATTTCAGACTTGTTAACATTAATTTTGTAGCCCAAAAAAGAACTGAACATGTCAATAATATTTAAAGCCTGTGGTATGTTTCTCTTTGTATTTCTGAAAAATAATAGGAGATCGTCTGCGTATAGTGATAATACTAATTTATGTTCCCCAAATCTAATACCTTGTAGCTCTTGACGTAATAGAATAGCCAGGGGTTCTATTGCTACATTAAACAATAATGGGGAGAGTGGGCAGCCCTTTCTCATCCCCCTATATAGTGTTAAGTTTGAGGAGTAACTGCCATTAATTAATATACTAGACCTTGGGTGATCATATATGATTTTAATAAATTGTACAAAGTGCCCTGAAAAACCAAAATGATTTAGTGCCAAAAATAGATGATCCCTTACCACAGAATCAAATGCCTTTTCGGCGTTTATTGTAATTAATGCAAAATCCTGATTACTTGTTGTTCTATTGGATACTTTATTCCAAAAATGTTCTAATACTAAAGTGACTTTCAGAATATTTTTAATGGAGGATCTTTGATGCATAAAACCCGTTTGATCCACGTGAATAATGGGGTCAAGGCTTAATTTTAGTCGATTAGCAATAATATGGGTTAATAGCTTGTAATCTACATTAAGTAGTGAAATGGGTCTATACGACTTAGGGCTCCATGTACTAAGCCGTCAATTCATCCATCATTGTAGACGCGGATAAACTCGCCGTTACTCGCCGTGGGCGAAATGGTGTCCGCTGTCGCTATGTACTAATAATCCCCCAATAAATAGACACGTCTAGCCCGCCGCGAGCAGTGGCAGATTATTGATAAATTTGACGCCTCGCTCGCCGCGACTAAGCTGATGTACTTAACTTTCAGTTGAATTGTCTGGCCAATTATTAACACGTGACATGCAAGGTGTCACGAACGTCATAGTAGTCGTGGGAATATAATTTTGCTCCTATAAAAGTTCAACTTATCTAAACAACTTTATTATTGTTCAAAATTTTTTGAAGTGGTCTTACAGCAACATGGGTACAGTCTATGGCACCTAGGACATTGGGCATCCCAGCCATCCTATAGAAATTGGACTTTATAGATTGCCTTTCTTCAGGGGTAGATGGCAAACAAACATATAGATGAAAAATAACCATCATAGCCCCTATGACTTTGGATAAGTGGCGTGAAAAAGCAGATTGACTCATTCCAATAATGACGCTAGAAACTGCCTGAAAGGAGCCTGTTGCCATAAAATGCAATGCAGCTAATAATTTCAGAAGTCCCGGAATAGCTTGTGAACGAGCCGTCATCGGCTCC
This sequence comes from Bombina bombina, assembly GCF_027579735.1. Taxonomy (NCBI): domain Eukaryota; kingdom Metazoa; phylum Chordata; class Amphibia; order Anura; family Bombinatoridae; genus Bombina; species Bombina bombina. Next base: position 314,610,553 of record NC_069503.1, on the reverse strand, counting down.
AAATGATCTTCAATCTCTCGATACAGGTGTAATATGGATTCACGATCAAGCCTGAATCTCCTTATGATCTCTCGGTCAGAAAGGCCGTGCAAACCAACCCGTGGAAGGAATACACGGGGGACACAAACTCTCCTCCTTCGAACCAATTGATTTGTGACATTTCCAGTATTCTGTCTTCTAGACCGCATTTGCATCACACAGAGAATAAACAAATACAGAAGTGTCTCCATAGCTGCCGAAATGAACAATGTAAGTACAATGCTGATATTACTGCCTATTATATATGTCTAGACTGGCGTCTAGAGTGACTTTCCTATTGTTTTGTACCTTGCCCGCCACCTAAAAGGTGGCGAGGCAAAAATAACGAGGTGGGAGCGGAAATTGTCGCGAGCGGACAAATAGATTTTTTAGTACATTCGTTTTTGGCGAGTTGGTGGTCAAATGTGTCTAATTACAGTGAAAAATGGAGAGGTAGCAAGGTTTGGCGGATAATTACGCTAGCAATTTTAAAGATGTGAGTTTGAACATAGTTGACGACTTTGTACATATCAGTTTGCGAGTTTTGACCCGAGATTTGTTGCGGGTAGCTCGCTGACTGCTTAGTACATGGAGCCCTTAGGATCTAATGGATTTTGCCCTTTTTCAAAATCAGTGATATGATAGACTCAGAGAAGTATTTTGACATATTTAGACCATCGATGTAGTATCCGTTAAACAATTGGACTAAAATATCTACTATCTCTATTCCGAGAATTTTATACATTTCAGCAGTTATCTGGTCCGGGCCCGGGGCTTTGTTAGACTTAGCATTGTTTATGGCTTCCAATACTTCCTCTCTAGTTATTGGCCTATTTAGGGCATTAGCTGATTCTTGTGATATCTTGGGAGGAATGATCTTATGCCAGAAGTTGTTCTTATTATCCATATTAGTCTCTTTAGTTGCGTATAATTTTTGATAGTATTCTAAAAAAAACATTAATTGCTTCTATTACATTGGTCTTTTTCCTAGCTTTATCTAACCTAGATAAAAACTTAGCCGACATCCCATATTGACCTTTATATTTAGCACTTATCTTTAATTCTTCCCAAGAAACCCTATGTTTAATAAAAATATCCCTTTCTGTTTTGGCTGTTTTATATTTATCCCCTAACCGCTTGGAGGGGTTGTTAATATATTTACGGCATGCATTCTGGACTTGCTTAGATAACTGAGTTTCCCTCTCCTGTAGCTTCCTTTTTTTGAGATCATATAGGCTTTAATGTCTCCTCTTAGGCAGGCCTTAGCGGCTTCCCAAAATATTTAAATTTTTTCTCTGTACGTTCTATTTAAATGCTCGTATTCTTTCCATTTATGTTTTAACCAATTACTAAATTCTAGGTTATTTACTAAAAATTTGGGGAAAAAGAAATTATTCCTTTCATTTCTCTGGGTTGGTTGTACATATCTAATGAAATGATTGCATGATCCGAGACCTGAATATCAAGTATCTTTGCCTTAACTTCCAATTTAATTAATGGACTTGACAGTAAAAAAAAAAACTATCCGAGATAGAGAGCCGTGGGTCTTAGAGTCACAGGTGAAGGATCTCAGGTCTGGATTCTGCAAACGCCAGATATCATGAAGCTTCAGATCTTGACATACTTGTTTAAAGATTATTGCCTTCTGTTTAGAAAAGGCTGACTTTTTGGGACTAAATTTGTCTAACGCTTCTATAGGTGTTAAATTAAAATCGCCCGCTAAAATTATATTTTGTCCAAAAAATTTAGATAACATATAGACTAAAATGTTCCAAAAACTAGGATCTGTGTTTTTAGGGCCATACACATTACAGATCACCAATCTGAAACCATCTACCTGTATCTCCAAGATTGCCCATCTCTCATAAGGATCTAAAGTTATATTTCTAATATTATATGATAATTTTTTATTAATCAAAAAAGCTACTCCTTTTTTTTTTTCCTTCTGGAACAGGGAGTCGCTATCACCTCCCTAACCCATTTGTTTTTAAGTTTAGCAATTTCTACCACTTTTAGATGTGTTTCTTGTAGTACGGCTATATCGGGGTTGTGTTTGCCCAATTGTCTGATTATTATTTTCCTTTTGATTGGGGAGGTGATGCCACCCACATTCCAAGAAAGACATCTAATATTTCCTTTCATTTATAAAGCATAACATAGTCAGCTTGGGGAGGGCAGAGAGAGAGAGAGGAGAAGAGAAGAGAAAAAAAAAAAAAAACACACAACCATACAGCCATCCAAACCAAGTATAGATATAACAGAAAAAAAAAATTCTGACCAAGCAAGATACAATTTGCTAGCTCCTCTAGCGTATACATCAACTTAATAAATAACCTTCTTATCCTTGTTACATTATACACATTTTCATTTCTAGCATATGCATTGACACGCAAAATAAACATTCTCATTTGGTTTGCAATATGTACTTTTCTTAATTCTTCAGTTATAAAGCATATCATAAGCAGCTTGGGGAGGGCAGGTGGGGTGAAAGGAAGAGAGAGAAGACAAAACAAACAAACAAAAAAAAAAAACACCAAACATCCACACAACCATCCAAACCTAGCATAGATACAACAAAAATTTTCAGCCAAAACGTAGTACAATTTGCTAGCGTATACAACAACTAATAACTATCCTTCTTATCCTTATTACAGTATAGAAATTTTCCATTTCTAACATATGCATTAGCACGCAAAATAAACATTCTCATTTGGTTTACCTTATGTGAATTTCTTAATTCTTATGTAAGTGATATCTTATGTTTTTTAAAATAGGCCTTGACTTCTTCTAAATTGTCTAATCTAGATGTGCTCTCCTTCTCTTCTATAAGAATTTTTGTGGGGTACAATAATTTTGCTAGAAAGCCCTCTTGAATCAACTTAGTACAAAAAGGTGCCATCTCTTTCCTCCTAAAAGCAGTGTCAGCGGAATAATCTTGAAATAAAAAGATTTTATTTTCTCCTATATGGAAATTGTCAGCTTTTCTATATGATCGGAAGATATTTGTTTTGTCCTGGAAGTTTAAAAAATTTACCAGAATTGGTCTGGGGATATTTTTCCCATTAGCTCTGCTTCTAGGGGGTCCCAGTCTGTGTGCTCTTTCTACCACTAATGGCAGCTGCAAATGTTCTATACCCAAAGCTTGAGGGAGTGTTATCGTTGCAAATTGTAATATGTCTTTATACTGGTCTGTCTCAGGCAATCCTATTATTTTTAGATTGTTCCGCCTTGAGTGGTCTTCAAAGTCATCTACCCTAGCAGTCAGTATCATGTTTTTCTTTTCTAGATCTAGAACTTTTTGTGACTGATTATTAAATGTGTCTTCTACTGCTGATATTCTATCTTCCGCTTCTGTGAGTCTGTTAGCAAATAATTTTAATTCTGATGATAAGCTAGATATTTGAGTTTTGAGAGATTCAAATTGGGGTAGAAAGATATCACTAAGTTGAGTAATTAGTGGTTGTAAGTCTGCTTTCAGATTTAATCCTTCGCTAGTATTTTCCGACATAACATCCGATGTACGTGGCTTTCTGTCTTTGATTTTAGGAGGCATGATCTGAGGAGCTATATTGTGTGGGAGGAGAAATCTTTCCATATATTTCTTGTGTTTGTGAGGAAGGGAAAAAGCAAGCCCAGCAAAATTAAGAATTAGGTATGGAGAGACACTAAATGTGATTTAGAGGGGAATAACCCCACTTGTGCAGATATGTGTTATTCCATGAGGAAGGAAAAACAAAAATAAAAAAGAAGAAAGACCCCCCCCCCAAAAAAAAGTAAAAATAGTGTGCAATATTCTACGTGAGTTTTAAATGACCATGCCTTGAAGAGCATAAAGGTACATCCTATAAAGAGGGAAAACAAAAAAGTTTAAATAAGCTGACTATCAGTTTAAAAGGGTATCCCCTTCCACTCCTTATACTGTGAGGAAAAAAAGGAGTAAATCAGTAGGAGACTATTATCTGGATACAAGAGATGTTTTGTGGCCTTTAATGAAATATATGACCCCCGTTTGTAGTTTAGCAATTTATCATAGAGGCCTGTGTAATATTGATTTAATCCTAGTTCCTTAAGTTAAACCTACAGGGGCTTCTATTTTCTAATATTGTCTATTACAGATGTAAGCTGGTAATTCAATAAGTATATTCAACCTATGGCAATATTTTAAGACAACAGCTTAGAAAAATAAGACATGAGACATAAGATCCCAATACCCTTCCAGCTTTAGGCCCCAACACTTTGTATCACGTAATACACTATGTGCCAAACAAACATAGAAGAGAAAGAATATATATACAATTGCACAATAAAGTAACCAGTAACCAAGCAGCAACTTCTAAAATCTTTAGCTTCAAATTGCTACAATGTGTTTAGGCCAACTTAGTTACCATTTAACTGTTGTGGATTCAGAAAATAGCAATTACCAAAAGAGAATACTAAAATGTTGCAAACAGAGTATATCCGTGTATAGTCTTAATGGCTCATCAGTCATTACAGTATCTGTATAGGTATAAAGGAGATAACAGACTCTAAACGACTGTATGAAAAACAGTATGGCCTTAAGTGAGTAGGAAAAAAAAAAAAGTACTTGCATGTTTGGAGCTTTTATCAAGACACAATATATCTTCTTTTATCTGGAAAAGTCCGGACTGGTGTCTAGTAGCTTGGCCAAATGTAACCGTTTATTACCCTTGTGCAATGTTCTTTATATTGAATATTTTCCTCTGTCCGTGAGCTGAGCCTATAACCCAGGACTTCCCATGAAGAGTAATGCTCTGGGGCTCTGCTCCGTTGTATCCTGGGGCCGATTGCCCTCTCGTCTTCGGCTGTCCATGATTTGCTTCCTGTTCCCACATTTTTTCAACCTTTATCCCAATTGGCTGATAGAATTCTATACTAAGAATCTTCATCCATCCGCACTGGATAAAGATAGAAGATGCCGTCTGGGTGAAGACTTCTGCGGGCTTGGATGAAGACTTCGGACGACTTCTTGTAAGACTTCTTGCCGCTTCGATGAAGACTTCTGCCGGCTTCTTGGAGGATGGATGTTGGATCTTCAAAACTGTAAGTTGATCTTCAGGGGTTAGTGTTAGGATTTTTTAAGGTTTTATTGGGTAGGTTTTATTTTTAGATTAGGGTTTTGGGCTGAAAAAGAGCTAAATGCCCTTTTAAGGGCGATGCCCATCAAAATGTCCTTTTCAGGGCAATGGGGAGCTTAGGTTTTTTTAGTTTGCTTTTTATTTGGGGGGTTGGTTGGGTGGGTGTTGGGTTTTACTGTTGGGGGTTGTTTGCATTTTTTATTTACAGGTAAAAGAGCTGATTACTTTGGGGCAATGCCCCACAAAAGGCCCTTTTATTAGTTTATTGTAGGCTAGGGGCTTTATTTTTTTTTATTTTTTTTTTGGGGGGGGGGGTTATTTTCATAGGGCCCTTAGATTAGGTGTAAATAGTTTAAAGCTTTGATAATTTCTTTTTTATTTTTTGTAACTTAGTGTTTATTTTTATTTTTTTAACTTAGTGTTTGTTATTTTTTGTAACTGAATTTTGTAACTCTGTAATTTTTTAGTGTAGAATTAAATTATTTGAGTAGGGTTAGGTGTTTAAATATATAATATAGTTAATTTAATTTGTATAAATATATAATATAGTTAATTTAATTTGTAGTTTTATGTAATTTTAGTATAAAAGTTAGGTTCGATTAATTTTTATTTTAATATAGTTTAATGTAATTTAGTATAACAGTTAAGGTAGATTAATAGTTTAATATAGTTTAATGTAATTTTAGTATAATAGTTAGGGTAGATTAATTAATAGTTTAATATAGTTTAATGTAATTTTAGTATAATAATTAGGATAGATTAATTAATAGTTATATATAGTTTAATTTAAATCTAAAGATAAGTTTAAATTTATTATAAGATAGGAATGAGTTAATATTTAATATAAACTTAGCGGGTTGCCTGGTTTAGGGATTAATAAGTTAATTTAGTTTATGGCGATGTGGGGGGCTGGCGGTTTAGGGGTTAATACATTTATTTAGTTGCAGTGGGCTCCGGGAGCGGCAGGATAGGGGTTAATAACTTTATGTAGGTGACGTGGTATAGGGGGTGGCAGATTAGGGGTTAATAAGTATAATGTAGGTGGCGGTGGGCTCCGGGATTGGTGGTTTAGGGGTTAAACAGTTTAGTATAGTGTGGGTGTTCAGTGACTGTGTATAAATAAAACTGTGAAAAAGCCGAAGAGCAGCGAGATCGGTGACTGTTAGTTATCAACAGTCCGCTGCTCATCGCCCCGTACTTGGTGCGCAGCTTTTTGGTTGCTTTTTTGTTAAATATGGAGAACATATTCAGGTCTGCGGCAGCAATGTTAGGCGAGCGTATTGGTGCCAGCGAATGCAGCACAGTTGACGGCTTGATAAATAGGCCCCTATCTATTAACCCCTAATCTGCCATGCCCCCACAACGCAAACTATCAAATTAAACTATTAACCGCTAATCCACCATTAACCCATATTGCAATTAACCTAATACATCTATGAAGACTGTTAGTATATACTAGGTTTGCAATATCATTTATTTTTATATCAGCAGTAATCTCCAGTAAAATGTTGGAGTACAAACAGTTTCACTATCAAATATTGCTAACAGTTTAATCGATATATACCTCAATATGTTCATTAAACCCACCTATAATTTCCAGCATTTATAAATATGTTCAATATATATGGGACCATCTAATACCATTGAAAATGTAAAATTTGAGACCAGACACGAATATATTACCAATTCTATATTAAAATATGCTTATGTGAGTCTCATTCCTTTTCAATATAAATATAGCCCAAATATTTGTACATCTCTTGATAGTGTTATTTTGAATGCATGAAAACACAATTAAGGTATAATTTATGAACCAGCTTATTGCATGATTCTCCCTGCATTGGTACTCTTCTGTCTATTCAGATAACTGAAAAAAAGCTGTGTTATAAGTCTGAGATTTTGGAACACATTTTAAATATAGCAATGCAGCTATTATTGAATTCACTTCATATTTAATATTATACAAACAGACAATCTCTCAGACTTATCTATTATATTTAAAGCATACTGAGGTATAATTTAAATATTTATGCAGCTTAAGGATATTTTAAATAGATTTGAAAATTATAACAATTCTTTTTTTATGAAGTTCTAATTTCCCCTTTTAAAATCAAGATTTACATTTCCTGTTTGTCTGGGGGAAGTTGTGTAATGTAGGTAAGATTCAAGGATTGATTAGTATTCTGTATTGCTCGTGGGATACCCCTCTATCAGACCGAACTTGGCCAGTAGTCTTGTTATCCCGGCGTCAAGCCGGAATGATAGGGAATATCCCAGAGCAGAGAAAGTTAGTAAGATGAGAGCGGCACTGACCACAGGCAGGACAGTACCCAGTGGCAATGGCAGAATAGGGCAAGACAAATCACTGGAATGGTCAGACAGGCAGGATACAGCAACAGTAAAGCAGTCCAAGGACAAACCAGTAGAATGGTCAGGCAGGCATGGTTCGGCAACGGTAAACCAGTCCAAGGACAAACTACTAGAATCGTCAGGCAGGCAGGGTTTGGCAGCGGAAAAGCAGTCCAAGGACAAACTATTAGAATGGTCAGGCAGGCAGGGTTTGGCAACTGTAAAGCATTCTAAGGGCACACCACTAGAATGGTCAGGCAGGCAGGGTTCAGCAACAAAGAGGCAATCCAAAATAACAGGGGTTAATAAGCAGAGTAGTAGGACAGGCAGGGTTCAGTAGCAAATATCAGTCCAGCAATTCAGGGGTTAAACAGGTAGAGTAGTCAGACAGGCAGATTCAGCAGCAATTTATCAGTCCAACAATTCAGGGGAATGGCAGGCAGAGTAGTCAGACAGGCAGGGTTCAAACACAGCAAACCAAAGAATAAAACGATCTATCACTCCCAGGAGTACAAAAAGTAAGACCTATACTTGGGCAGTGATAGATCGAGAAGAAATGATTCAAATAGGTACAGGATTCATGCCCAGGCATCAGGAACGGAGAGGAGTGTGCAGCGATGACATCAGTCCCGCACGCCTCCGGACCCGACACAGCCCCTGGCAACGAGCAGGGAAGGAGACGCTGCACCCCTAGCAATGGCTAGAGCGGCACGGCATGACATAGCCCCCTTTCTCAAGTTGGCCTCAAAGGATGAGCAGCATGGAATCTGTAGACCAAAGATGGAGCATGCACATCACGGGCAGGAACCCAGAAACGATTTGCTACACAGTAACCCTTCCAATGTATTAGATACTGCATTTTTCTGCACCTGTATCTGGAGTCCAGGATCTTAGCCACCTTATATTCAGGATCACCACGGACCAGGAGTGGAGGAGGATGAGCTTGGAGCCGGGTATATTATTATTATTATTATTCTTTATTTATAAAGCGCCGACAGATTCTGCAGTGCTGCCCATGGTTACAAGGATAACAGTACAGTGGAGAAACAATACGATAAGACACAAAACTTTACAGACAAATACAGGGGTAATTGAGGGCCCTGTTCCAATGGGAACTTACAATCTAGATGGGTAGGAGGATAGGAAACAGGAGGTGGGGACTGCAGAGGTGAGAATGATATTAGTGAGGAGATAGAGGGCAACTGTTAGTTAATTGAAGTTAGTTTGTTAATAAGTCAGGTGATAAGCTTCCCTTAACAGAAAGGTCTTTAGGGAACGTTTAAAGGAAGAGAGGTTAGGGGCAAGTCTGACATCTTGAGGAAGTGCGTTCCAGAGGGTTGATGCCGCACGAGAGAAGTCCTGTAGTCTAGAATGAGAGGAGGTGATGGTAGCGGATGCAAGAAGCAGGTCGTTGTTGGATCTTAGGGGACGAGCAGGAGTATATTTGTTGATGAGTGAGGACAGGTAGGGTGGGGGGTATATCTAGTTTTGATGTAAGGCTTGAGTAGCGAAATGTGGAAGACTGATTGTATGTGCAGGGTTTTGGGCAAGGCCACTTTGTAGGCAACAAGAGACAGTCTTTTCAGGACCTTGTAAGGGCCGATAAACCTAGGCCCCAATTTGTGACAGGGATGATGTAAACAAATATGTCGAGTAGAGATCCATACATGTCACTATGCTTAGCACCTGCTTTCAAACTCCTTCACATAAATCTGATAGTTGGTACCAAATCAGAATCTTGTCTTGTCAAAAACTCCCACTGCTAATGCCTTATAGACACATTCTCATGCACCTCTCCGTAGTGATCACAACTGTTGTTATTCACAACAAACCAAACAAAAGCTCTGCCACAGTAAAAATCAGCAAACAAACGGGAATAGTTACTCACAGCCAACACCCGGATTTCATTCCCATGGTCCTTCTTATCAGGTCTTGCCAGCGGATCTATGTGGAGACTCTACCTTTTGCAGACGTCCAGGTGTCCGTTTTTGGCATTCTCTTCCCTCCAGCCAACTGTGTATGGCTCAGATATTAGCGTGTAACCTTAGGTCATGTGACCAGCAGTGGGAGTATAAATCTTATGCAAGGGACAAATCCCAATGAGTGCTCACCGTGTTTCAAAATATGAGTGTCCACAGAGCAAAAAGAAGGAGCACCTCCACGGGATATATGTAAAACAAACTTTATTCCAAATAATAGAGTAAAAATTATTGAGTATTCAATGGAAGTAACAGCAAAGGTCAGAGGATAGTGACTAAATCCTTACTGATCCACTGACCCGTTTTGGCTGTCAAGCAGGAACCCCAGTGGACTGAGCAGAAAGAGGGAAGACACAAGGTTGATACCCTGCTGCGGCTTGAAATGGAGAACATCAAAAAGAAGAGAAGTGCGCCAATGAGTTTTTCTTGCCAGCTCTGCTAGGGGTAACAGCTCAGAGCAGTTGGTATGGAGAGCATTGACAAAGGCTCTAAGGTAGGCTTCAAGATCCTGGTTTATCCTCTCAGTTAGTCCATTGGTCTGAGGATGGTAGCCAGAGGACAAACAGTAGTTCCGATCAACTTGCAGAAGGTTCTCCAAAAGGTAGAGATGAACTTTGGACCTCTGTTGGAAACAATATTCACAGGAATGCCATTAAGTCGTACCACATGCAAGAGAAAAAAGAGACAATAGTTCTTGGGCAGAAGGCAGTTTGGTAAGGGGTACGAAATGAGCCAGTCTGGAAAAGCGATCCACCACAACCCAGATAACTGTATGGTGGTCCGAAGGAAGAAGGTCCACAATGAAGTCCATTGTTATGTGTGTCCATGGTTGTTTGGGAATGGACAATGGTTGGAGCAAGCCAGGAGGCAAAGATCAGGTTTTTTTTGTTGGCAGCACAAGTTGTGCAGGTTTTCACATAATCCTGAGCGTCAAATTTCATAATAGGCCACCATACATAATGGGAAAGAATCTTGAAAGTCCTAGTCGAACCAGGATGTCCTGAGAATTAGCTATCATGAGCCCATGCTAGCACAGGGGTGTGTAAGTTCAGAGGTACAAAGAGGATATTGGAGGCCACAGGGGCTCCAGGAGGTTTACTAGACTGGGCACATTGCAATCTTTGCAGAAGTGTGGTATTTAGTTGAGCAACCACACAGGAGGGGGTATGATGTGTTCAAAAGGAGCTTGATAGGAGTCATTTGAGTGAGGAAACGGACTGGAAAGGGCATCCGCTTTCTTATTCTTGGTGCCAGGAAGATAAAAGACTACAAAGTTAAAATGAGAAAAGAACAAGGTCCACCTGGCATGTCTATGGTTGAGTCGATGAGCAGTCTCTAGGCAAGTCAGATTCTTGTGGTCGGTGAGTATCTGAATGGGATTGGCGGTGCCCTCTAACCAATGATGCCATTCAGTCAAAGCCATCTTAATGGCTAGGAGTTCATGATTACCCACATTGTAATTCCTCTAAAGCATTTAGAGAAAATGGCTACAGGGTGTCACTTGGTAGTCAAAGGATCCCTTTGGGTTAAAACTGTTCCAGCCCCTATCTCAGAGGCATCAAACTCTAAAGTGAACTGTATGTGAGGATCAGGATGGCAGAGCACAGGAGCTGAACAGAAGGCCTTTTTCAGACAAGAGAAGGCATTTACGGCTTCAGGAGGCCAATGTTTACAGTCTTTGTTCCGTTTTGTCAATTCAGTGAGAGGAGCGACTGTTTGATAAAAGTACTTTATAAACTTGCAGTAATAAATGGAGAATCCCAAGAACCTCTCTAATTCCTTTAATGATGTAGGTTGAGGTCATTCTAGAACTGTGGTGAGTTTAGCAGGATCCATTGCAAAACCCTCCTTTGAGATGACATAGCCAAGGAATTGGATCTGAACTTGATCAAACTCCAATTTTTTTAGCTTGGCTACCAAAGAATTGTCTCATAGGCGTAGAAGCACCTGTCTCACATGTCTATGATGCTCCTCTAAAGTGGAAGAGAAAACAAGGATGTCATCTAGATAGGCGATGACAGTGCGGTTGAGGAGGTCACGGAAGACATTGTTGACAAATGCCTGGAAGACTGCAGGGGCATTACACAGCCCAAATGGCATTATAATGTATTCGTAATGCCCAGATCTTGTGTTGAAGGCGGTCTTCCATTCGTAGCCTGGAAAGATACGTATCAGATTGTATGCCCCACGTAAGTCCAACTTGGTGAAAAAGCGAGCATCCTGGAGTGAGTCATACAATTCAATGATCAATGGAATGGAATAGTGATTCTTAATGGTTATGTTGTTCAAGGCCCTGTAGTCGATGCAGGCTCTGAGTCCACCATCCTTCTTATTGAGGAAAAAAGCCTTCCCCAGCAGGAGAGGAGGAAGGGTGTATAAAACCTTTAGCTAGGTTCTCTTGGATGTACTCCTCCATGGATTTGGTTTCAGCCTTGGAGAGTGGATACGTCCTCCCTTTAGGAAGGGGGCTCTGGGAAAGAAGTTGATCTTGCAGTCATAAGGACAGTGGGGTGGCTGCAGATGTGTTTGAGAAAAAAGCAGCTGATGTGCTAAGCCTGCATATACCGAAGGAAGGTTTGAAGGAGTCTGGATGTTGGCTATGGGAATGCAGAGCAGAGGAGTGACTTTAGCAAGGCAGGAGTGGAAACAGGAGGTACCCCAGGAGGCCAGCTGTCCTTCAGCCCAGTCAAACTGTGGATTGTGTAACCGAAGCCAAGGAAGACCAAGAATGACAGGCTGTGCTGGGGAATGAATTACCTCAAACTTCAGCTGTTCAGTATGAAGGACCCCCATGGTCAGGGTCAGGGCTGCTGACTCAAAATGGATCAAGCCTGAACCAAGGGGGGTGCACTCCAAAGTAGTTATTTTGAGACAATGTCTTCTCTGCAGAAGAGGAAAGCCAGCTTGAATCGAGAAACGATGATCCAGGAAGTTTCCAGCTGCCCCTTAATCAATGAAGGCTTGAGTGTGGACAGTATTCTGAAGAAAGGTAAGGGTAACAGGTACCAGGATCCGAGAGGAGTGAGGGGATTTAGTAGAAATCATGCTTAGAGGTACCCCCTGTGTTATCCCCTAAGCATTGTCTTTTCCTGGCTGAATGCCAGTCATTTAGTTGGTGGGTGTTAGATCCACACTAAAAGCATTGTCTCAATCTCCTTCTTCTCTGTCTTTCAGACTCTGAAGGTTTGAAGGAGGAGAGATCCATAGGTTCCTACACTGAGGTAACTGGTGCTGCTGAAGGGGTAGAGGATGCTGCCGGAACCAGACAAACAGGGGGACGGTAAGGGAGGACCCTCCTTGTTCTGTCTCTCTCAGCTTGTCTCTCCAGAAAGCAAGAGTCCAGACTTATACAAATCTCTATAAAGTCATCCAAAGAAGAAGGAATACCATGATAGGTGAGTTCATCTTTGATGCGTTCATGCAGACCCCTCCTAAAGGCTGTCTTGAGAGCACTGCCATCCCAAGTGGTTTCAAGTGCCAAGGTGCGAAACTCAATGGCAAACTGTGCCACAGTTCTATTGCCCTGGCGAAGATCCAGGAGAGAATACTCTGCAACAGAGGGATGGCCAGAAGTCCCAAACACAGAAGATAAAGCAGAAATGAAATCATCAGCATCATGCAGGAGTGTAGCATTCTTTTCCAAAAGAGGAGAGACCCAGGCTAGGGCCTTGTCTTTCAGCAAAGAAATGATAAAGGTGACCCTTGACCGGTGAGACTGAAAAGTGTGAGGATCATTGTGGAAGTGCAGCCTGCATTGGTTAAGAAAACCCCTGCAATCCGTAGTACCTTCATACTTGTCAGGCAAAGGTATCCGGAAGCAGAGGAAGAAATCACAGTACTAGGAGTGGGGACTGGTGGTGAAACAACAGGAGTGGTATTCCTTGATGTGACCAGTAAGGAGAGTTGAGCGGTAATAGCCTTCAGTTTGGAATACATATTCTGCAACTTTGTGGTATGGGTTCCCAACATCTGTCCCTGAAGATAAACAGCTCATGCCACCTCATCTGGCTCCATGGCCCAAGTATAATGTAATGCTTGTGGGATACCCCTCTATCAGACCGAACTCCAGCCAGTAGTCTTGTTATCTCGTCATCAAGCCGGAATGATAGGGAATATCCCAGAGCAGAGAAAGTTAGTAAGGTGAGGAGAGCGGCACACAGTCAGGACAGTCCCTAGTGGCAATGACAGAATAGGGCAAGACAAATCACTGGAATGGTCAGACAGGCAGGGTTTGGTAACGTTAAAGCAGTCCAAGGGCACACCACTGGAATGGTCAGACAGGCAGGGTTCAGCAACAAAGAGGCAATCCAAAATAACAGGGGTTAATAAGCAGAGTAGTCAGACATTCAGGGTTTAGTAGCAAATATCAGTCCAGCATTTCAGGAGTTAAACAGGTAGAGTAGTCAGGCAGGGTGGGTTCAAACACAGCAAGGCAAAGAATAAAACGATCTATCACTCCGAGGAGTACACAAAGTAACACCTATACTTGGACAGTGATAGATCGAGAAGAAGTGATTCAAATAGGCGTAGGATTTGCACCCAGGCGTCAGGACCAGAGAGGAGCGTGCGGCAATGACGTCAGCGCCGCATGACTCTGGACCCGACACAGCCCCTGGCAACGAGCAGGGGAGGAGACGCCGCACCCCTAGAAACGGCTAGAGTGGTGCAGCATGACACATTCAAGTGTAATGTTTAGATTCCCTGTAGAGCTTTCCGGCTTCATAGGTTGGTCTCAGACTGGGCGAATGTTGTTCTTGCATGGGGTCATTATCTATTTGGACTTTTATTAGGGCAATAATTTAAATCATAGATTTTGATCCGAGCAAAGGTATTGAATATAAACTCTTTGTAGTTTGGGACAAATGTTTGTTCTTTAGAAGTCCTGTTTAATGAAACTGAACAACAGGAGGTCTGACTAAACATTTTTTTTTCTGTGCAGTGAAACTTACAGTAGTAACTTGATACCATTAGCTTCATATATGATATCTATTTCAATATATATATTTGTGCACATAGCTTCCAATTATATCTCACCTTTTACATGACAACCCCTAAACCGCCAAACCCCACAATGCACATAACTAATCACTAAGCCCCCTAACCTAACACTCCCTAAATTAACCCCATTACATAAATTAAAATAATCCTAAATTACAATTAAAATAAAAAAAGGTAACATTACTTAAAAAATAAAAAATAAGTTTAAATTAAGATAAAATTACAGAAAATAAAAGTTTATTATTATTTTTAACGGCTCAATGGAAGCGAGTCCATAGTGGGTAGATATAAGATTTTCATTTACAAAATTAAAAAAGAAATATGCACAAATCTTCAAAATCATAAAAAAAAAATCAGCTCAATTTAAAGGGATAGTCTACTCCTGAATTGTTATTGTTTAAAAGATAGATAATCCTTTTATTACCCATTCCCCTATTTTGCATAACCAACAGGGTTATCTTAATATACTTTTTACCTCTGTGATTACCTTGTATCTAAGCCTCTGCAGACTGCCCCCTAATTTCAGTTCTTTTGACAGACTTGCATTTAGCCAATCAGTGCCCTCTCAGTTGTAAATTTACGGGCGTGGTGACAATGTTATCTGTATGGCACACATGAACTTACACCCTCTAGCTGTGAAAAACTGCCAAATGCATTCAAATAAGGGGCGGCCTTCAAGGTTTTAGAAATTAGCATATAAGCCTACCTAGGTCTAGCTTTCAGCAAAGAATACCAAAAGCAAAAGCAAATTTGATGATAAAAGTGAATTGGAAAATTGTTTAAAATTCCATTCCAAGTGGCCGATTTATTAACATTCGGCCGCCCTACATCGCTGAATGCCGACAGCATACACTGTCGGCATTTAACATTGCACAAGCAGGTCTGGTGAACAGCTTTTGCAATGCCGCCCCCTGCAGATTTGTGGCCAATCAGCCCGATCGTAAGAAGCAGCGGTCTTAAACAGGGTTATACAGCCCCATTCGGGCCGTGATAAATCGGCCCCCATATCTGAATCATGAAAGTTTAATTTTGACTAGACTGTCCCTTTAAGTATACTAAAAGTATATGGCAGTGTTGCAATAATGTTTATAACAGCGTCATGAGTACAGTGCTCTAGACACATGCACACACCTGAGTCTACCTCAGTATGCTATCAGGGAATGGAGCAATGTTTCAACAAAGGATAAAAGAAGGTAAAAAAATGTCTTAGATTGTACACACTATCTGAATAATGACAGTTACATTTTGGCTTATCTGTTCATCTAAAATAGGATTTACAACTTCTAAAAGTAGTTGCAGACCCCAAAAAGGTACCAACAGTTGTGAGGTAGCCATGGCATTGTAGTGATGGCCATAGTATAGCCCCCATAGATAGTATAGGCTGATGCTACATGTCACTACTTAAAGGGACACTGAACTCAAATTTATTATTTTATGATTCAGATAGAGCATGAAATTGTAAGCAACTTTCTAATTTACTTCTATTATCAATATCTCTTCATTCTCTTGCTATCTTTATTTTAAAAGCAAGAATGTAAATCTTAGCAGCCAGCCCATTTTAGGTTCAGCACCATGGATAGCGCTTGCTTATTGGAAGCTTACATTTACCCACCAATAAGCAAGCATAACTCAAGTTCTCAACCAAAAATGGTCCGGCTCCTATGCATCATATTCCTGCTTTTTAAATAAAGGTAGAATAGTTACTAAATAGTTATTAACTATTTAATAACTACCTAGCTAAAAGAAATACAAATTTACCTGTAAAATAAAACCTAACCTAAGCTACAATAACACCTAATGTTACAGTACAATTATATAAATTACCTAAATTAAATACAATTAAATAAATTAAATTAGCTAAATCACAAAAAAAACACTAAATTACAGAAAATAAAAAACAAATTACAGATCTTTAAACTAATTACACCTAATCTAATAGCCCTATCAAAATAAAAAAGCCCCCCCAAAATAAACCCCCCTAGACTAAACTAGACGATCAATAACCCTTTAAAGGGCCTTTTGCAGGGCATTGCCCCAAAGTAATCAGCTCTTTTACCTGTAAAAAAAATACAAACAACCCCCCCAAAAGTAAAACTCACCACCCACACAACCATCTCCCCAAATAAAATACTAACTAAAAAAACCTAAGCTCCCCTGAAATGGGCATTTGGATGGGCATTGCCCTTAAAAGGGCATTTAGTTCTTTTGCAGGTCCAAAGCCCTAACCTAAAAAATAAACCCACCCAATACACCATTAAAAAAATCCTAACACTAGGCCCCGTATTGCCACCTCCACTTTATATCGCCCAAAAGAGTTGGGAGGGATTGGAGCCCCAAACCTGATGCGTTATAGGCAGGCAGTTTTCCTCACACGAATTGTGGACTGGTGCAAGCACAACATGAACAAAGAGTGGATCCAATTAGAGCAGTCACTCTCCGATAAATATTACCTGTGCGGGAACTGCTGGCTTCCCAATGTCCAACGTAAACTATCCCACACAACCCCCAGGCTGGTACACGAAACCTTCAGACAGTGGGACAAAATACTCCAGAAGCACCCTAAAATCTCCACCACATGTTCTCCCCTGACACCGGTCAGTAAAAGCACACCGTTCTCATCTATGATAAAGACAACCACCGCAACCCACCCCACCCCCTTTATACACAGCTCAGTCCCACACCACCTTTTATACAAGGGTAAGGAGATTCAACCACAACAAGCAATAAGCAATATCCTTGGGACACATTTCCAAAATTGGTTCACTTTCACAAAGTTGAAACACTATATGTACACACATCCTCTTAAATCTCACCTGCAAAGACACCTCTCTCAATTTGAAGCAATATGCTTCCACTCTTCCCCACAGAGGGGAATCCTATCCCTTACATATAAACTGTTATCACAGGTGTCCCACTCAGCACCCCCTACATACGTAGCCAAATGGGAAATAGATTTGGAAACTACTTTAGACCTGCCAGACTGGACAATTATTTTCCAGCAGATGACGAAAGCCTCATCGTCTATATCAATGTTAGAGATGAACCTTAAGCTATTAAGCCGCTGGTATTACACCCCCGTCAGATTGCACCATTTGTTTCCCAGCGCGACCACCATGTGCTGGAGAGATTGTGGTGCAACAGCAACCTTTGCGCATATCTGGTGGAATTGTCCGATAGCCACATCCTATTGGTGCTCCCTTAAACCAGAAATCGAAAAAGCTTTAGGCGCATCGCTCCCCTTCACGCCCTGGGTTTTTCTTTTCAACAAATTCCCTAAAATCCCATGCAAACTAAAACAAACACTTCTCACTATCATGATCAATTCAGCTAAGAGGCTAATCCCACTCAATTGGAAGAAGACAAACCTACCATCCCTGGCAGTCTGGAAAACTAAAGTTACCCACTACCTCCAATTGGAGAAGTACCACTACATCCACACTAAACGAATAGACGAATTCTATAACATATCATTTCTATGGGAGGAATATGTAAACAGCCAGTAGAAACTTACCCCCCTGCACGCCTTCAGAACTGGACCATACAATGTCACACTTATTTCCGCCTTCTCTAGACCTAATTCTCTTAACACACACACACAGCCGGGTCAACTCATTATAACAATGAGGACGTTAACGTCCTCCTACACATAGCTACTTCTTACTCTCAGATACTGGCTGAATGGTACTTCACATCTAATCCAACTATAATAGCCAACCTCGAGTCTTACTACTGTGAACATAATAGAATAACGGTAGCGAAGTTGTATTTGCATTTTTTTTTCTTTTTTTTCCTATAACAAATGATGTCAATTTGTACGTTTTCTTAATATTTTTCTATGTATTTCTTTGACAACTTCTAATAAAGCATTTGAGAAAAAAAAAAAAAAAAAAAAAAATCCTAACACTAACCCCCGAAGATTCACTTACCGGGAGAAGTCTTCATCCAAGTGGCAAGATGTCCTCAACAAAGCCGGCAGAAGTGGTCCTCCACATGGGCAGACGGCATCTTCTATCTTCATCCTTCCAGTGTGGAGCGGGTCCATCTTCAAGACATCCAACACGGAGTATCCTCTTCAAATGACGGCTTCTTCGTAATGAATATCTCTTTAAGTGACGTCATCCAAGATGGCATCCCTTAGATTGGGATTGGCTGATAGAATTCTATCAGCCAATCGGAATTAAGGTAGAAAAAATCCTATTGACTGATGCAATCAGCCAATAAGATTGAGCTGGCATTCTATTGGATGTTCCAATCAGCCAATAGAATGCAAGTTCAATCCTATTGGCTGATCCAATCAGCCAATAGGATTTTTTCTACCTTAATTCCGATTGGCTGATAGAATTCTATCAGCCAATCGGAATCTAAGGGACGCCATATTGGGTGACATCACTTAAAGAGATATTCATTACGAAGAAGCCGTCATTTGAAGAGGATGTTCCGCGTCGGATGTCTTGAAGATGGACCCGCTCCGCGCCGGAAGGATGAAGATACAAGATGCCATCTGGATGAAGGCTTCTGCCCATCTGGAGGACCACTTCTGCCGGCTTCGTTGAGGACATCTTACCGCTTGGATTTTTTTAAGGGTGTATTGGGTGGGTTTATTTTTTAGGTTAGGGCGTTGGGCCTGCAAAAGAGCTAAATGCCCTTTTAAGGGCAATGCCCATCCAAATGCCCTTTTCAGGTATTTTTAGTTAGTATTTTATTTGG
Organism: Bombina bombina; assembly: GCF_027579735.1. NCBI lineage: Eukaryota > Metazoa > Chordata > Amphibia > Anura > Bombinatoridae > Bombina > Bombina bombina. Next base: position 314,591,406 of record NC_069503.1, on the reverse strand, counting down.
GGGGTTGGTTGTGTGGGTGGTGGTTTTTACTGTTGGGGGGCTGTTTGTATTTTTTTTTTACAGGTAAAAGAGCTGATTACTTTGGGAAAATGCGCCACAAAAGCCCCTTTTAAGGGCTATTGATAGTATAGTTTAGGCTAGGGTTTTTTTATTTTGGGGGGGCTTTTTTTATTTTGATAGGGCTATTAGATTAGGTGTAATTAGTTTAAATATCTGTTTTTTTGTGATTTAGCTAATTTAATTTATTTAATTGTATTTAATTTAGTTAATTTATTTATGTAGTGTAGTGTTAGGTGTTACTGTAACTTGGGCTAGGTTTTATTTTACAGTTAAAATTGTATTTATTTTAGCTAGGTAGTTATTAAATAGTTAATAACTATTTAATAACTATTCTACCTAGTTAAAATAAATGCAAACTTGCCTGTAAAATAAAAATAAACCCTAAGCTTGCTACAATGTAACTATTAGTTATATTGTAGCTAGCTTAGGGTAATAGGAATAATTTAGTTAATTATAGTAATTTTCTTTAGATTTATTTAAATTATATTTAAGTTAGGGGGTGTTAGGATTAGGGTTAGACTTAGATTTAGGGGTTAATACATTTAATATAGTGACGGCGACGTTGGGGACAGCAGATTAGGGGTTAATAAGTATAATGTAGGTGGCTGCGATGTTAGGGGTGGCAGATTAGGGGTTAATAATATTTAATTAGTGTTTGCGAGGCAGGAGTGTGGCGGTTTAGGGGTTAATATGTTTATTCTAGTGGCGGCGATGTCCAGAGCAGCAGATTTGGGGTTAAAAATTTTATTATAGTGTTTGCGATGCGGGAGGGCCTAGGTTTAGGGGTTAATAGGTAGTTTATGGGTGTTAGCGTACTTTTTAGCACTTTTGTTATGAGTTTTATGCTACAGTGTTGTAGTGTAAAACTCATTACTACTGACTTTAGAATGCGTTACGAATCTTGGAGGTAGAGGGTATACCGCTCACTTTTTGGCCTCCCAGGACAGACTTGTAATACCGGCGCTATGGAAGTCCCATAGAAAAAAGGGTTTACGAAGTTTACGTAAGTCATTTTGCGGTAAGGTCAAAAAAGTGTGCGGTGCCCCTAAACCTGCAAGACTCGTAATAGCAGCGGTAGTGAAAAAGCAGCGTTAGGACCTGTTAACGCTGCTTTTTCAGCATAACGCAAAACTCGTAATCTAGTTGAATGTGTGTGTAAAAATGAAAATTTAAAAATTACCACCATACACTTTCTTCAATTTTTTTGGCTAAAACGGTTGCATCAAAGGCATCAAAGCACACAATATACAATACCTTGGGGTGTCAAAATTTTTTAAAAAAAATACACTTTCATGGCAATAAATAAAAATGGGGTATGCAATTGGCCCCAAACTAAAGATAGACCTATCAGAAGAAATACTCTTACTTTTAACTAAATTTACAAGTCATAAAATTGTAATAGAACTTGCCAAAATCCTGTCAAACCTATGCATGGGGGGCATAGGTGTATTCAGGAGGTCTTGCAGAAAACAACCTGGAGTTTCTTTTTTTGCAATAACTTACAACAGTCTCTCCTAAATCATAGTCAAAAAGCAATGTGTGTGTAAAAATAAAAATTGAAAAATTACCACCATAAACTCTCTCCATTTTTTTTGGCTAAAACGGTTGCATCAAAGGCATTAAAGCACACCATATACAATACCTTGTGGTGTTAAAATTTCAAAAATACACACTTTCATGGTAATTGATAAAAATAGGTTATGCGATAGGCCCCAAACTGAAGATTGGCCTATCAGAAGAAATACTCTCACTTTTAACTAAATTTACAAGTCAAAAAATTGTAACAGGACCTTCTCAAAATCCTGGCAAACATATGAATGGGGGGCATAGGTGTACTCAGGAGGTCTTGCAGAAAACAACCTGGAGTGTTTTTAATAACTTACAATAGGCTCTCCTAAATCATAGCCAAAAAGCAATGTGTATGTAAAAATGAGAAAATACCACCATCCATTTTTTTGGCTAAAACAGTTGCATCAAAGGCATCAAAACACCCCATATACAATACCTTGGGGTCTCAACTTCTGAAATATATACACGTTCATGGCGAGCAAATAAATTTAGGTATGTAAAAAAGCCCCCCAAAAGAAGATAGTCAAAGAAGATATGTTAAATTTGACACATGACAGAAGTTTGGCATTGCAAACCCCAAACAACCCAACAAATGCAGAGGGGGTATCACTGTACTCAGGAGATCTTGTTGAACAAATATTGGGGTGTTCTTTGGCAGTAACACATAACAGGAACTAAGAATCCATGCCTAAAGTACAACGTGTGAAAAATAACACTAAATAATGACTACCCAAAAGTTTGACAAAGACTGGTGGTTAAATTAGTGCATGGAAACTGTTAAAATACCTGCATTTCAAATACCCTAGGTTGTCTACTTGTCAAAAATATATGGTTGGATGGGGGTAAATTACATTGGCCGGCTTCAGAAATGACCCAAATAGGACATGGGTGCATGATGACAGATGTCAAAATTCCAAGTTGGAAAACTGGAACGCGCCCCCTAAAAATAATGCTTTTAATCCCCCTGAGAACCCAACAAACTATGCATGGGTGGTATCACTGTACTCAGCATATGTTGTTGAACACATATTGAGGTGGTTTTTTTTTTTGCAGTAACACATAGCAGGAACTAAGAATCCTTGCCTAAAGTATAATGTGTGTGAAAAATAACACAAAAAATGTCCACCCAAAAAGTTTGACAAAGGCTGGTGGATGCATTGGTGCATGTAAAGTGTTAAAATGCATGCATTTCAAATACCCTAGGGTGTCTACTTTTCAATGTTTCATGGAGGTAAATTACATTGGCCGGCTTCAGAAATTACCAAAATAGGACATGGGTGCATGATGACAGATGTGAAAATTCCAAGTTGGAAAACTGGAATGCGCCCCCTAAAAATAAGGCATTTTAGCCCTCTGAAAACCCAACACACCTATACATGGGTGGTATCACTGTACTCAGGAGATGTTGCTGAACACATATTGGGGTGTTATTTGGCAGTATCCCTTAACATTCTCAGTAAATGTATTCTTAAAATGCTATTTTGTAAAAAAAAATCCCCACTTTTTTTCTTTCTTCCAAACTTTGGCATAGATTGGTGGTAAAATGGTTGCATGAAAAGAGTCAAAATACCCCAAGTTTAATACCTTAGGTTGTCTTCTTTTTAAAAATATATATATGCGAAGGGTTATTCAGGGATTCCTGACAGATATTAGTGTTCAAATGTAACTATCGCTATTTTAAAAAAAAAAAAAAAAAAAAATGGTTTTAAAATAGCCAAGTGCTACTTGTACTTATTGCCCTATAACTTTCAAAAAAAGCAAAGAACATGTAAACATTGGGTATTTCTAAACTCAAGACAAAATTTAGAAACTATTTAGCATGGGTGTTTTATAGTAGTTGTAGAAGTGTAACAGATTTTGGGGGTCAAAGTTAGAAAAATTGAGTTTTTTTCCATTTCTTTCATCATATTTTATTAAAAATAATTATAGTAAATGATAAGATATGATGAAAATACTGGTATCTTTATAAAGTCAATTTAATGGCGACAAAACAATATATAATATCTGTGGGTACAGTAAATGAATAAAAGGAAAATTACAGCTAAACACAAACACAGCAGAAATTTAAAAATAGCCCTGGTTCCAAACGGTCAACAAATGGAAAAGTGGTCTGGTCACTAAGGGGTTAAATATAGTAGAATTGCATAATCAACACGTGTAAAATAAAAGACAATGCAATAGCACTTACTCTGAACTTTAAAGGCGCAGTAGACTTTTTTCTGACATATTTCAAAATTGACTTCAATTTGCCAGCTTTTTGTGTGACAGCCATCAGCCAATCAATGTACACTGTGAACTCTTGCACATGCTCAGTAGTAGCTGGTGTCTATGTGCAAATAAAAAGACTGTGTACACTTTCATAATAGAAGTAAATTGCAAAATCTTAAAACTGTATACTCTATTTAAATCATGAAAATTTAAAGGAACAGTAAACCCCAAAATTTTCTTTCATGATTCAGATAGAGAATACAATTTTAAACAACATTCTAATTTACTTCTATAATCTAATTTGCTTCATTCTTTAGATATCCTTTGTTGAAGAAATATCACATGGATGAGCTAATCACACAAGATATCTATGTGCAGCCACCAATCAGCCGCTACTGAGCCTATCTAGATATGCTTTTCAGCAAAGGATATCAAGAGAATGAAGCAAATTAGATAACAGAAGTAAATTAAAAAGTTGTTTAAAATTACATGCTCTTTTTTAATCATGAAAAAAGGTGGGTTTAATGCCCCTTTAATTTTGGCTTGTGTGTCCCTTCAATACTGTTATTGAATAGCAAAATGAACAGAACTATTGAAAGTCTAAAAAGGCATAAATGTGATAAGGCTTACAATACTTACATACAACTCTTATATGAGCAGATTAAGGAAGTGTTAATTGTGTCTGTTAAAATATAAATGCAAATTGTAAAACTGAATTATCCATCATAAGGGAAATCCGGGATTTACATTTGATGTAATTTCACACTACTTTATTCTGAGCAAAATTACAATAATGTACTTAGGTAACTTATAAAGTGAAATATCAAGCAAACCTAAATATACTACAAATCAGTTTATTCATTATGTGCTCTCATATAGTAAGGTAACTAGTGAGAGAACTATGCTGTGATTTATATTTCAAAATAGCTTGATCTTTATTATATTTCGAGTACTTACTTTTAAAATTCACATTTTGCTAATTAACGTTTTAATGTTTAAGTAGGTTAATTGGTTACGGTGCAGCTTCTAGATGAATTTGTTTGTACTGAGATTTGTTACTGATGGTTCATTCACAATTTATTTTCTTCATTTTTTTTTGTACTTGTCCAATAAATTCCCTACAGATTTCTCTATCATCACCTACACAACTCTCCTACTGGCTATAAAATCCTACAGCAGCTTGTCGGTAATTGATCAGACAAGTGAACTGTAAAATATTCATTTTCTACTTCAACAGCCAGATAAATCTCCGGGGAAGTGGATGAAAATATTGTTATGCACATCAGGGTTGGAGTAGTAATAGTAAGATTACTGATAAGAACAGGTCTGCTGCTACACTCAATAGTCAATGCTGTATTCCAGTTACTGCAAACGAGAGATGAGTAAGTGTGCAGTCTACATTTCCTGCAGTAAAAGGTTTATTATTCACTAAACATGTAGCTTATATTATTGCTATATTTGATTTATTATTTTTTTTAACACATTTTGAAGAAGGATTAAAAAAATGTCCCTGTTTTAATGCAAATAGAATGTAAAAAGTTGATTTTTAAATAGGTATTTTAAATGTAGTTTCATGTTAATACTGTTATTTTCCCATTATATTATATGGTATTGTATATTTGTCTTTCATGATTTTTGTTTTATATATTTTAACAATAACCAATGTTTGCAATTTACACATAATCGTTGCTGATAATCATTTTCTCTGCTCTATGAAAATCCCTGATAAGTTCAACCAGTGTTCTAATCCCTCTACTACACAATTTATAGAACCTGTTTGAGCCTAAATTAAACATTATTGATATTTCTTTGAAAAGTGTTGATAAAAGCCTTAATCAGTATCAGAACGGTATTGTTCATAGAAATATTGTGAAACTAATTGAGTTACACACTCATATAAAACACATGCCAGTTTCAAATTATGTAAATTTAATCTACCCACACCATGGATTCAGTACAATCTTCATTTTACCCTATCACATATCTTAATATGTACACACACATATATTTACAACAAATATTTCAATTGTATACAGTTGGCAACAGCTATATATCTTAAGCCATACCACTATCTTACTGGATATGCTACTGGATATGTTATCCCTATAGACTTTATCCCATTAAAACATATTTTACTCAACCAGTGTCAGAAACTTTCATATCTGCTATAAGAGGCCCAAACAGTAGAGGTTTGTATTGCCCAGTAGCCAGCAGGTCAGGTCAGCAGATGTTTCCAGGATCCAGGTGATTAAGGATCACAGAGGGGACTATGGGACAGAGCTAGGTAACAGGTATGGCATACACAACACCTCCTACAGGGCCCCTTAAACAACAAACACATGGAATCCACTACATGTGAGTAGGAGGAAGCTAGATAAGTTGTCAAACTTAATTTGACCGGTACCATGACTGTCTATGCAAATCCTCACCCTTTTATGCATATTCCTACCCACTCTCCTCCATATTTCACGCCCATTTTATTGTGTATTGTGAGGCTTTTTAAAACTTTTATTTTCCAATCAAAGTTACCAAGAATACATACATTGCTTCAGTGAGTGTTTACAATCGAGTATATATATGTCTTTACATGGACAGCGACAATTAACAATGCCTGTAGACTCTCAAGAAGTTATTAGTCTTACCGTAATTTTAACAGATTCTACCAGAAAGAGTCGGGTAGGTAATGATTTTGAGCCTCTCTTGGCAACTTCATTTTCCACTTTTTCCTTAACTCTTTCTAACTTTCCTTCTCTCCTTTTTCTCCCTCCAAACAGCACTCCTCATATTGAGGAAAAGTGTATCCTTTTTATATCCTATAGATTACATAATGATAAATAACAAACATATAACAATTTGCTCTCTAATAGAACTGGTATTAGGCGGCTCTTATGTAAAGAACCTTTCTTCACCCCTCTCCCGCAGTACCGGCCTCCCCAGGACAGATCAAGACAGTGTGTATGTACTGGCGGCTCTACTTGCGTCCCCACTCACTTGGTAAATGTTGCTCCACTTCCCTCTAAGGTGTTCCTCGAGCATAAATTCTGTGTCCTTTATGGGATATAAGAGTTGCTTCTGCAACGATGGTTTTAATGTCTCTATGTATGTACCCCATTTTTTCATCAGTGACCTGGTTCTGCCCTGTGTGTCTTGCATGGCATCCGCTATTTCATAGGTTACCTGCTTGAGTATCGTATTTTTAAGTTGTGTAAGAGTGGGAGCCTCTGGGCTAAGCCATTTGTGGAAGATGAGTTTTCTAGCCTGTAGTAGGATGTTACTAACCAGCCGTTCATGGGATTTTGGCTCATGCTCTGGAGAATGCAAGAAAGCTATCAGTTTGGGAGACATCTCTATTTCTACATGTAGTGTGGTGTTCAACCAATGCGCTGTCATACCCCAGAATCTAGTTATTTTCGGGCAAGCCCAAATCAAGTGTAGAAGGTCTGCATTTGGGAATTGGCACTTGTGACATGAACCTTCTGTGTCTGGTCTCCATTTTTTATATATTTTTGGTGAGATGTACGCCGTCTGTAGTAGTCTGATATGCGACTCCCGGCTGATCGCCGACAGGGACCCTTTCCTCGATAAAGATATGCTCTTCTGGGTAAGATCTGTTGTTATGTCAGTGTTCAGTATATTCGTCCACGTGTCACTAATGTGTGCTAACGTCGAATCGTTAGTTCCCTTCATATAAAGCTTGTATATGTGTGATATAGTAGTCACCCCCTGTTCAGTCTTGTGAAGCAATCTATTTATGCTTAAGTTTTGATCTACGACACTCTCTTTCCTAATCAGTTCTTTGGCGTAGTGTCTAGCCTGTAAATATGCGAAGTGGTGTGAGTTTGGTAAATTGAACTGATTCTGTAGGTCTTGAAATGTTTTAACCGTTGCGTCTAGTTTGTTTAACATGTGTGATATGGATGTCAGTCCCCTAGCCTTCCAGCCTCCAAACACCCCAGAATCAATGCCTGCCGGGAACTCCGGGTTCCCATTTAGAGGAAGAAATCTAGTAAAGTGGTGGTCAAATTTGAGGGCTCTACACAGTTTCCACCATGCTCTCAGGGGTTGAAGTATCAATGGATAGTCTTTAAAGGATTTTTCAGCTTGCGCTGGGGACATGTGTGGGATCGCCTGCAGTGACCAGGGATATGTCCCCTGTTCCTCTAGTTTGGGTATTGTGAAGTTCTCTCTCTCGGTCAACCAGTCTGCTACATACTTGATCTGTGCTGCACTACAGTATGCTCCTATATTGGGGAGTGCCAGTCCCCCTGAGGGGGTCTCTGCCATTAGTCTACTAGCCTTTATCTTGTGTTTTTTCCCTGCCCAGACAAAAGAGGTGATTGATTTGTTCAGTTTGCTCAGGTCAGACTTATGAATGTTTTCAGGAATCATCTGGAACAGATACAGGAGTTTCGGGAACGCGATCATTTTTATGAGGGCTCTCCTACCTGACAGTGTAAGTGGCAATCCCCCCCATCTGACCAGCATGTCTTGGATGTCTTTTATTTGGTTACAGTAATTTAGATCATACCACTTCCCAGGATCTGTGGACAGTATGATCCCCAGGTACTTGAAGGAGTGGGTGACTTGTTTAAAGGTACGCTGCAGATTTGGGTGTGTCTGTTTTTTGTATAGCCAAACTAGTTCGGACTTGTCCGCGTTTACTTTATAACCTGAGATTAGGCTAAATTGGTGTATGATGTCCATAATTTTGGGGATGTTTCTGGATGGGTTTTGTACGTATAGTATCATGTCATCAGCGAAAAGGGACAAGTGGCACTGCTCCCCACCTACCCACAACCCCTCCGTATCTGCTCTTATTTTAATGGCAAGGGGTTCGATGGCCATATCAAAAAGGAGAGGGGACAGCGGGCATCCCTGTCTAGTTCCCCTACCCAGTTGGAAGGGAGGGGATGCCACTCCATTAACTATGACAGACGCCTTGGGGTTGGCATACAGTGCTCTCACCGCGTGCGCGAAGTGGCCTGTAATGCCAAAATTTTCAAGGGTGAGGAAAAGATGGTCCCAAAGGACCATGTCAAAGGCCTTTTCCGCGTCTACTAAGAGGGCGCAGGCCTCCGGAGTGTCTCCCCTCCCCTCCTTCGATTTATTCCAAAAATGTGTGAGAATGAATTGCAATTTCCTTAAGTTTAATACTGAGGATCTGCCCTTGACCGTTTGGTCCCGGTGGATCACCGAGGGGAGCGCAATTGCCAGTCTATCTGCCATTATTTTTGTGAACAGTTTGTAATCTTGGTTCATCAAGGAAATTGGGCGGTATGACTGTGGTAGTAACGGGTCTCTGTCTGCTTTGGGAATAACTGTGACATTTGCCTCTGTAAAACGATCATTAGGTTTTATCTCCCCTGCCATAATTTTATTAAACAGTTTGGTGAGTACACCCATCACCTCCCCTCCTATCAACTTGTAAAATTCCCCTGGTAGTCCGTCTGGTCCTGGCGCTTTGTCTAGAGGCAGGGACTTAATGGCTCGCAACGTCTCCGTCTCTGTGATGGGTGCATTTAAAAGTGTCAAGTGTTCGTCTGATATTTGAGGGGTGTGTATGGAGTACCAAAACGCTGCTTGTTTTGTTTTATTCGCGGTCTGTCCGGAGTAGAGCGTCTGATAATAGTCTATGAAGGCTGTGTGGATTCCCGCCATTGTTGTGAATATGGAGTTCTTCACTTTGATTGCCCCTATACATTTATTAGGTTTAGCTAGTTGTGTAAGTCTGGCTAGGAACCTACCCGTCTTGCTACCATGCCTGTAGAATTTGGCCTGTGTAATTGTCATTTCCCTGATTGCGTTTTGATGTAGTGTCATGTCTCTATGCTTTTTTGCTTCTATGTACTTCTGTTTTGTGAGTTGGTTAGGGTGTCTCAAGTATTTGTTCCTAGAGCTAATGAGCCTGCGCAGCATCTCCTCAATTCTATTCTTTCTCTGTTTTAGTTTGCCAGCCGAGTAGGAGGTGATGACACCTCTCATTACCGCTTTTCTCGCCTCCCAGAATAAGAGTGTGTCCTGCGCATGTGTAGCATTTAGTGTTTCATATGCTTTCCACTCCCCCATAAGCCATCTCTTAAAATTGATGTCTCCATAGAGGTAAGATGGGAACCTCCATCTGCGAGGCCCTTCTCTTGCTGGTGTTAGCCTGATTTTTAGCGTAATTGGTGCGTGATCTGATATTGTCGCTACATCTATGTCAGTGTCTGTGATAAGTGGCCCCAAAGCGTCTGATGTCAGGAATAGGTCAATCCTGGAGAGAGTATGTTTAGCTAAAGTGTGACATGTGAAGTTTTGTTCTTCTGGGTGTCTGTCTCTCCAGATATCTGTTAGTTTCAGCGCATGTTTGAATTTAGAGAGAATTTGTGAGTCCCTTCTAGCATTGTGATGTTTTGAATGTTGGGAGGTGTGCATACTGGGATCCCTGTATCTGTCCGCTGGTGTCTGAGGTGCTATGTTGAAGTCCCCTCCCAATATCAGGGGAGCATCTGCGAATCTCAATATCTCCCTATGAAAGTCTATCCAAAAGTCTCTCTTATTAGTGTGGGGACCATATACTCCTCCAATCATTGTCTCTTTGCTCCCTATTCTAAGCTTTATGAGGACGTATCTGCCCTGTGCATCTACTAGTTGTTTGTCTATATGGTAGTCTAGATTTTTCCTAAAAAGAATTGCTACTCCTCTGGCCCGCTTTTCCCCATATGTGGTGTGAATGACTTCTCCTACCCAGCCCTGTTTCAATTTCTGGTGCTCTATACTAGACAGGTGTGTCTCTTCCAGTATCGCTATATCTGTGTGATGGTTTTTGAGATATTTGAGAATGGCTTTCCGTTTTATGGGTGAGGTGATACCCCCAACATTCCATGAAACAATTTTCATGATTAGCAATGGTAGTGTGATGCTTAGGTATAAATTATATGTGGTGAGCATATGGTGTAGGGGATCTGTCCTGGGTACTCACGGTTAGCCGGCTGCGGGAGAGGATGATGCCCCTTCAGTACTGGGTTAATTTCTCAGATACACCTTGACAGACCTGTACACTAAAGAGAAAGTCAACAGTTCAATACCATGCCCTGTCTAGTAAACGTTATTTCAATCAGTTATCCAAACAGTTCACAGTCTAAATTGAAAACCAGTATTTGAGTCTTGATGGTAAAATATAGCATAAAAACAAATAAACAAATAAACAAATATACTCCACAAAGCCCCAACAGCCCTCCCCCCCCCCAACTTGAAAAGAACAGTTAGGTAGTGGAATAAACCACTCAGAGTCTTTAACGGCCCTCCATATGGCTGAAATAGTAACTTAGATTATACTTATTATATCGTCCGCCCGGACTATACATGCTGGTTTCAGGTCTCTTCTTCTTCTTCCTGATGCGGTCTCTGTACTGTTCCTGTGGCAGTTCCTGATCTCTCCAGGAATAGCTGGAGATGTTTGGGTGAGTCAAAAAACTGAGGGCCTTGGGCTGTTTGTAGTCGCAGTCGAGCTGGGTACAGGAGAGCCACCGACTCTCCACGGGCAATCAGATCTCTGCAATATGGCGAGAATTCCCTCCTTTTCTTAGCAACCTCTGCTGAGTAGTCTTGGAAAATATATATTTTCTTTCCTTCATACATGAGAGATGGTATTTGTCTATATGCCCTTATCAGCATCATTTTGTCTTTGAAATTTAAGTAACGCACCATGATTTGCCTCGGACCTTGATTAGATGTTCCCTCGCGTTGAGGGGCTCCTATTCTGTGCACTCTTTCTGCAACACATGGTATACTGGAGGCAGGAAATTTAAGCAGGTCAGGGAGAATGTTTTCAACAAAGTCCATTAGCGCTTTAGGTGGGACAGACTCTGGGACCCCCACAATACGAATGTTGTTCCGTCGTGAACGGTTTTCCAAATCGTCCAGTTTAGTTAGCAGAATTTTATTTTGTTTCTGTAGCGTGGAGAGCGCTGATGAGGCTTCCCTGTGTCTCTCCTCTCCCTCCGCCACTCTCTGTTCTACATTCTGTAATCGGGATGAGAAGGCCTTGAAATCTGTGGAAAGCGTGTCTACCCCTGTTTGCAGTTGTTCAATTTTTGGCAGGAACAATGCTGAGAGTTGCGCAACTATAGGGTGTGTATCTTGGGTGAGTTCTGAGGTGTCTCCTTGCGGGTGCGAGTCCCCCTGAGTTTTCGCCTGGTGCTTTTGGCGTCTATCCGGTTGTTTCTGTCTCCCTGCCATTTTATCAGTCTTTTTGTTATAAGGTGGGAAATACTTTTGCATACAAGCAGCTCTTGTGACATAGAAGTAATACAGAGATTATAGCGACCTTCACTAGGGCAGGACAAACATAGCTGAATAAGTGGAGGGCCTCTGAGGATGTGGGGGGGGGTACAAGGGCCTCTGGCGCTGGTCTAGTGTGCCATGCTGAGGATGAAGTTACTTATGTGGAAATAGGTTAGAGCAGGAGGCCTTTTTTTTTTTTTTTTTTTCTTTGTTTATTTTTCAGTGTCTGTGACTCCTTCAATGATCTGTTTTAGGGAGATAAATATCCTCAGGAAAGAAACAGGGGGGAAGCCACGGGCAGCACTCTGTCACATAACTTCTGTCTCTTTTCTCTGCTGATGTGTTATCTAGAGCTATGCCTGGGTGGATCGTGCTCCCTGCTTTATTTGCTGGATTATAACAGTCTATGGACCTTCTCTGGGGCGCAACTAACAAAGGTTGGCCTTATCGGTATTGCCCTCTTGCCTGTTGTTGCTCGTTTAGTTTATCCCTTCTAGGGACTGAGATGTCCTGACACTTGTTAGGCCCCAAGATGGCGCTTGTTCCCGCGCCCTGCCCAGGGTCAGTCACTAGGCCCAGTTACGGATGTGCCCCCTTTTCTTGTGTTATGTTTATTGGGGAGATCTGTGCCCCTCTGACTTACGGACCGCTCTGGAGTTCTCCGGTCTCCTCTTTGAGCGAGATGACGGCTCCTCACACTGTAGTACTCCGGCAGTCTACCGGTTGATGTGCTGCCTAGGAGAAATGTGTTGGGGTACTTTGGGGACCAAAAAGATCCTTTTCTTTGCACAAGCCGCACGGAGCTCTGCTGAAGTGCGACTTGTTGCTCTGCCCGCCCACCGGAAGTCCCCCATTGTGAGGCTTTTTAATAGTTTTTTTAATAGTGATTTTTAATGTTATAATAAACAATATAATTTATTTTAAAGTATGGGTGTTTCATGTGTTGTTTAATTATATTGATATTTATTAAGCTTTCAATACTATTAAATTAAATTAAAAAGCAGAATATATTTCCTTTTTAAAGTTTACTCATGACTATATTTGCATTTATAACAATGCAAGAAAGACAATTGAAAAAATGTAGAAGCTTAACCACTGCAAGGGTTTAAAAAGTACTTGAGGTATTTTCCACTGTAGAAGGTATCCACGAGGAGTGGCTAGACCTGTAAAAGGTTTTGTCTGATTTTTGACATGCTGTGATGCCTGTGGTAAAATGGGCAAATCCCTAATTTGTATTTTTAAATGATGATAGGTATAACTGTAAGTAGCATTGCCTATAACTGATGAAGGTATGATCAGTTCTGCCATAGGTTTCATAAAAATGTCCTAGCCTTTTGGTGTTTTGTCCATGGTGACATTGCAACTTTGTGTAACCCCACGTACTAAATCTAAAATACTGGAACCTGGAAAGGTTTGATCTTTGTAAATAAATTCCCTTTTGTCATTTCAGGATGTGGTGTGTTTGGATTGTAGAAAAAGGAAACAGATGGCAGCACTCCAAAATAAAAGATGTATATTTATTTACATCTACTCCAAACAAACATAGAACAACGACGTTTCGGGTGTTATCCCTTAATCATGTTGTATACATCACATACTAGAATTGCACCTTATAAACCTTAAATCCCTCCCCTTAATCACAATTAACACACCTGTGTTAAAAGAATCTCAGGTAAATGCAGAATATACTACCACCTAATGGTCATATACAATGACCTACAATCTTAACATTATCCCTCTAGTGGATAAAAACATATATTGCATATATTTGATCAAAAATGTACATATAAATGGAACAATCAAAGACTCATAGAATATCCAAAACATTGAAATACTTTTGTATAACATTAAATAATGTAATCATTAAGTAATATTGGTTACATACTGGGAATTAAAATAATATTCTCACTAGGGATTACAGAAAAACGGATAAATCAAAATCTCCTTATTCATGCCCATAGGACCCTTAGATTCCAACCTATGGATCAAGTATAGCTCACGCAGTTTAAGCATAATATCTCTATTACCTCCACGTCTTGGGATCTCTATCTGATCTATAATTTGAAATCTAAGTTGGGAAACTTGATGTCCAGCTTTTAAGAAATGTTCAGCAACTGGAGATCTAGGCCTAGATTTAGAGTTCGGCGGTAGCCGTCAAAACCAGCGTTAGAGGCTCCTAACGCTGGTTTTGGCCGCCCGCTGGTATTTGGAGTCAGTGATTAAAGGGTCTAACGCTCACTTTTCAGCCGCGACTTTTCCATACCGCAGATCCCCCTACGCCATTTGCGTAGCCTATCTTTTCAATGGGATCTTTCTAACGCTGGTATTTAGAGTCGTTTCTGCAGTGAGCGTTAGAGCTCTAACGACAAGATTCCAGCCGCCTGAAAATAGCAGGAGTTAAGAGCTTTCTGGCTAACGCCGGTTTATAAAGCTCTTAACTACTGTACCCTAAAGTACACTAACACCCATAAACTACCTATGTACCCCTAAACCGAGGTCCCCCCACATCGCCGCCACTCTATTAAAATTTTTAACCCCTAATCTGCCGACCGCCACCTACGTTATACTTATGTACCCCTAATTTGCTGCCCCTAACCCCGCCGACCCCTATATTATATTTATTAACCCCTAACTTGCCCCCCACAACGTCGCCGCAAGCTACTTAAAATAATTAACCCCTAATCTTCCGACCGCAAATCGCCGCCACCTACGTTATCCCTATGTACCCCTAATCTGCTGCCCCTAACATCGCCGACCCCTATGTTATATTTATTAACCCCTAATCTGCCCCCCACAACGTCGCCGACACCTACCTACACTTATTAACCCCTAATCTGCCGAGCGGACCTGAGCGCTACTATAATAAATGTATTAACCCCTAATCCGCCTCACTAACCCTATCATAAATAGTATTAACCCCTAATCTGCCCTCCCTAACATCGCCGACACCTAACTTCAATTATTAACCCCTAATCTGCCGACCGGAGCTCACCGCTATTCTAATAAATGGATTAACCCCTAAAGCTAAGTCTAACCCTAACACCCCCCTAACTTAAATATAATTTACATCTAACGAAATAAATTAACTCTTATTAAATAACTTATTCCTATTTAAAGCTAAATACTTACCTGTAAAATAAATAATAATATAGCTACAATATAAATTACATTTATATTATAGCTATTTTAGGATTAATATTTATTTTACAGGCAACTTGGTATTTATTTTAACTAGGTACAATAGCTATTAAATAGTTAAGAACTATTTAATAGTTACCTAGTTAAAATAATTACAAATTGACCTGTAAAATAAATCCTAACCTAAGATATAATTAAACCTAACACTACCCTATCAATAAAATAATTAAATAAACTACCTACAATTACCTACAATTAACCTAACACTACACTATCAATAAATTAAATAAACACAATTGCTACAAATAAATACAATTAAATAAACTATCTAAAGTACAAAAAATAAAAAAGAACTAAGTTACAGAAAATAAAAAAATATTTACAAACATAAGAAAAATATTACAACAATTTTAAACTAATTACACCTACTCTAAGCCCCCTAATAAAATAACAAAGACCCCCAAAATAAAAAATTCCCTACCCTATTCTAAAATACAAAAATTACAAGCTCTTTTACCTTACCAGCCCTGAACAGGGCCCTTTGCGGGGCATGCCCCAAGAATTTCAGCTCTTTTGCCTGTAAAAAAAAACATACAATACCCCCCCCCCAACATTACAACCCACCACCCACATACCCCTAATCTAACCCAAACCCCCCTTAAATAAACCTAACACTAAGCCCCTGAAGATCTTCCTACCTTGTCTTCACCTCACCAGGTATCACCGATCCGTCCTGGCTCCAAGATCTTCATCCAACCCAAGCGGGGGTTGGCGATCCATAATCCGGTGCTCCAAAGTCTTCCTCCTATCCGGCAAGAAGAGGACATCCGGACCGGCAAACATCTTCTCCAAGCGGCATCTTCTATGTTCTTCCATCCGATGACGACCGGCTCCATCTTGAAGACCTCCAGCGCGGATCCATCCTCTTCTTCCGACGACTAGACGACGAATGACGGTTCCTTTAAGGGACGTCATCCAAGATGGCGTCCCTCGAATTCCGATTGGCTGATAGGATTCTATCAGCCAATCGGAATTAAGGTAGGAATTTTCTGATTGGCTGATGGAATCAGCCAATCAGAATCAAGTTCAATCCGATTGGCTGATCCAATCAGCCAATCAGATTGAGCTCGCATTCTATTGGCTGTTCTGATCAGCCAATAGAATGCGAGCTCAATCTGATTGGCTGATGGGATCGGCCAATCGGATTGAACTTGATTCTGATTGGCTGATTCCATCAGCCAATCAGAAAATTCCTACCTTAATTCCGATTGGCTGATAGAATCCTATCAGCCAATCGGAATTCGAGGGACGCCATCTTGGATGACGTCCCTTAAAGGAACCGTCATTCGTCGTCTAGTCGTCGGAAGAAGAGGATGGATCCGCGCTGGAGGTCTTCAAGATGGAGCCGGTCGTCATCGGATGGAAGAACATAGAAGATGCCGCTTGGAGAAGATGTTTGCCGGTCCGGATGTCCTCTTCTTGCCGGATAGGAGGAAGACTTTGGAGCACCGGATTATGGATCGCCAACCCCCGCTTGGGTTGGATGAAGATCTTGGAGCCAGGACGGATCGGTGATACCTGGTGAGGTGAAGACAAGGTAGGAAGATCTTCAGGGGCTTAGTGTTAGGTTTATTTAAGGGGGGTTTGGGTTAGATTAGGGGTATGTGGGTGGTGGGTTGTAATGTTGGGGGGGGGGTATTGTATGTTTTTTTTTACAGGCAAAAGAGCTGAAATTCTTGGGGCATGCCCCGCAAAGGGCCCTGTTCAGGGCTGGTAAGGTAAAAGAGCTTGTAATTTTTGTATTTTAGAATAGGGTAGGGAATTTTTTATTTTGGGGGTCTTTGTTATTTTATTAGGGGGCTTAGAGTAGGTGTAATTAGTTTAAAATTGTTGTAATATTTTTCTTATGTTTGTAAATATTTTTTTATTTTCTGTAACTTAGTTCTTTTTTATTTTTTGTACTTTAGATAGTTTATTTAATTGTATTTATTTGTAGCAATTGTGTTTATTTAATTTATTGATAGTGTAGTGTTAGGTTAATTGTAGGTAATTGTAGGTAGTTTATTTAATTATTTTATTGATAGGGTAGTGTTAGGTTTAATTATATCTTAGGTTAGGATTTATTTTACAGGTCAATTTGTAATTATTTTAACTAGGTAACTATTAAATAGTTCTTAACTATTTAATAGCTATTGTACCTAGTTAAAATAAATACCAAGTTGCCTGTAAAATAAATATTAATCCTAAAATAGCTATAATATAAATGTAATTTATATTGTAGCTATATTATGATTTATTTTACAGGTAAGTATTTAGCTTTAAATAGGAATCATTTATTTAATATGAGTTAATTTATTTCGTTAGATAAAAATTATATTTAAGTTAGGGGGGTGTTAGTGTTAGGGTTAGCCTTAGCTTTAGATGTTAATCCATTTATTAGAATAGCGGTGAGCTCCGGTCGGCAGATTAGGGGTTAATAATTGAAGGTAGGTGTCGGCGATGTTAGGGAGGGCAGATTAGGGGTTAATACTATTTATGATAGGGTTAGTGAGGCGGATTAGGGGTTAATACATTTATTATAGTAGCGCTCAGGTCCGCTCGGCAGATTAGGGGTTAATAAGTGTAGGTAGGTGTCGGCGACGTTGTGGGGGGCAGATTAGGGGTTAATAAATATAACATAGGGGTCGGCGATGTTAGGGCAGCAGATTAGGGGTACATAGGGATAACGTAGGTGGCGGCGGTTTACGGAGCGGCAGATTAGGGGTTAAAAGTGTAATGCAGGGGTCAGCGATAGCGGGGGCGGCAGATTAGGGGTTAATAAGTGTAAGGGTAGGGGTGTTTAGACTCGGGGTACATGTTAGAGTGTTAGGTGCAGACGTAGGAAGTGTTTCCCCATAGGAAACAATGGGGCTGCGTTAGGAGCTGAACGCTGCTTTTTTGCAGGTGTTAGGTTTTTTTTCAGCTCAAACAGCCCCATTGTTTCCTATGGGAGAATCGTGCACGAGCACGTTTTTGAGGCCGGCCGCGTCCGTAAGCAACTCTGGTATCGAGAGTTGCATTTGCGGTAAAAATGCTCTACGCTCCTTTTTTGGAGCCTAACGCAGCATTTGTTTGAACTCTCGATACCAGAGTTAAATTTATGGTGCGGCCAGAAAAAAACCCGCGGAGCGTTAACAGCCCTTTTACCGCCGAACTCTAAATCTAGGCCCTAATGTTTTTAGTTCTAATATTAGAGTTATGCTCATTTAATATTTCCCTTATCTGGCGAGTTGATTCGCCTATATAAATACAAGCACATGGACATTTTAATAAATAAATAGCATATGATGCATTACATGTATAATAGCCCTTAATGTAGAATTTCTTCCCAGTTGTAGGGTGATTGAAAATAGAGCCTTTGATCATATTGTTGCAATTTGAGCAACTTAAACAGGGGTAGCAGCCTGTATTCTTTTTACCAATAAAGGATTGTCTACTTTTTTATCAGATCCAATGTCTTCTTTTATTAAGTGTATCCCTTAAATTACATGCCCTTCTATATGTTGGCATAGGGGGCTGTTGGAACTCTAATATCTCAGGATTACAGATACGTAATATAGACCAGTGTTTACGAACGGCTAGATTTAGAGTTTGGCGGTAGCCGTGAAAACAAGCGTTAGAGGCTCCTAACGCTGGTTTTGGGTTACCGCTGGTATTTAGAGTCAGTCAGGAAAGGGTCTAACTCTCACTTTCCAGCCGCGACTTTTCCATACCGCAGATCCCCCTACGCCATTTGCGTATCCTATCTTTTCAATGGGATCTTTCTAACGCCAGTATTTAGAGTCATGGCTGAAGTGAGCGTTAGAATTTTAACGACAAAACTCCAGCCGCAGAAAAAAGTCAGTAGTTAAGAGCTTTCTGGGCTAACGCCGGTTTATAAAGCTCTTAACTACTGTGCTCTAAAGTACACTAACAACCATAAACTACCTATGTACCCCTAAACCGAGGCCCACCCACATCGTCGCCACTCTATTAATTTTTTTTAACCCCTAATCTGCCACTCTGTACACCGCCGCCACCTACTTTATCCCTATATACCCCTAATCTGCTGCCCCTAACATCGACCGACACCTACATAATATTTATTAACCCCTAATCTGCCGCCCCCAACGTCGCCACCACCTACCTACACTTATTAACCCCTAATCTGCCGACCGGACCGCACCACTACTATAATAAATGTATTAACCCCTAATCCGCCTCACTCCCGCCTCAATAACCCTATAATAAATAGTATTAACCCCTAATCTGCCCTCCCTAACATCGCCGACACCTAACTTCAAGCATTAACCCCTAATCTGCCGACCAGAGCTCACCGCTACTCTAATACATTTTTTAACCCCTAAAGATAATTCTAACCCTAACCCTAACACCCCCTAAGTTAAATATAATTTTTATCTAACGAAATAAATTAACTCTTATTAAATAAATTATTCCTATTTAAAGCTAAATACTTACCTGTAAAATAAACCCTAATATAGCTACAATATAAATAATAATTATATTGTAGCTATTTTAGGATTAATATTTATTTTACAGGCAACTTTGTATTTATTTTAACTAGGTACAATAGCTATTACATAGTTAATAACTATTTAATAGCTACCTAGCTAAAATAATTACAAAATTACCTGTAAAATAAATCCTAACCTAAGTTACAATTAAACCTAACACTACACTACCAATAAATTAATTAAATACAATACCTACAAATAAATACAATTAAATAAACTAACTAAAGTACAAAAATAAAAAAGAACTAAGTTACAAAAAATAAAAAAATATTTACAAACATTAGAAAAAATATTACAACAATTTTAAACTAATTACACCTACTCTAAGCCCCCCTAATAAAATAACAAAGACCCCCAAAATAAAAAATGCCCTACCCTATTCTAAAATTAAAATAGAAAAGCTCTTTTACCTTACGAGCCCTGAAAAGGGCCCTTTGCGGGGCATGCCCCAAAGGATTCAGCTCTTTTGCCTGTAAAAAAAACAAACATACAATACCCCCCCAACATTACAACCCACCACCCACATACCCCTAATCTTACCCAAACCCCCCTTAAATAAACCTAACACTAAGCCCCTGAAGATCTCCCTACCTTATCTTCACCACGCCGAGTTCACCGATCGATCCAGAAGAGCTTCCGATGTCTTGATCCAAGCCCAAGCGGGGGGCTGAAGATGTCCATGATCCGACTGAAGTCTTCATCCAAGCCGGAGCTGAAGAGGTCCATGATCGGGCTGAAGTCTTCATCCAAGCGGGAGCTGAAGAGGTCCATGATCAGGCTGAAGTCTTCTATCAAGCGGCATCTTCAATCTTCTTTCTTCCGGATCCATGGTCATCCCGCCGACGCGGAACATCCATCTTCACTGACGACTTCCCGACGAATGACGAATGACGGTTCCTTTAAGGGACGTCATCCAAGATGGCGTCCCTCGAATTCCGATTAAGCCAATAGAATGCGAGCTCAATCTGATTGGCTGATCGGATCAGCCAATCGGATTGAACATGATTCTGATTGGCTGATTCCATCAGCCAATCAGAATTTTCCTACCTTAATTCCGATTGGCTGATAGAATCCTATCAGCCAATCGGAATTCGAGGGACGCCATCTTGGATGACGTCCCTTAAAGGAACCGTCATTCGTCGGGAAGTCGTCGGTGAAGATGGATGTTCCGCGTCGGTGGGATGACCATGGATCCGGAAGAAAGAAGATTGAAGATGCCGCTTGATAGAAGACTTCAGCCCGATCATGGACCTCTTCAGCTCCCGCTTGGATGAAGACTTCAGCCCGATCATGGACCTCTTCAGCTCCGGCTTGGATGAAGACTTCAGTCGGATCATGGACATCTTCAGCCCCCCGCTTGGGCTTGGATCAAGACATCGGAGGCTCTTCTGGATTGATCGGTGAACCCGGCGTGGTGAAGACAAGGTAGGGAGTTCTTCAGGGGCTTAGTGTTAGGTTTATTTAAGGGGGGGTTTGGGTTAGATTAGGGGTATGTGGGTGGTGGGTTGTAATGTTGGGGGGGGTATTGTATGTTTTTTTTTTACAGGCAAAAGAGCTGAATTCTTTGGGGCATGCCCCGCAAAGGGCCCTTTTTAGGGCTGGTAAGGTAAAAGAGCTTTTCTATTTTAATTTTAGAATAGGGTAGGGCATTTTTTTATTTTGGGGGTCTTTGTTATTAAATTAGGGGGCGGAGTAGGTGTAATTAGTTTAAAATTGTTGTAATATTTTTCTAATGTTTGTAAATATTTTTTTATTTTTGTAACTTAGTTCTTTTTTATTTTTGTACTTTCGTTAGTTTATTTAATTGTATTTATTTGTAGGTATTGTATTTAATTAATTTATTGATAGTGTAGTGTTAGGTTTAATTGTAACTTAGGTAAGGATTTATTTTACAGGTAATTTTGTAATTATTTTAACTAGGTAGCTATTAAATAGTTATTAACTATTTAATAGCTATTGTACCTGGTTAAAATAAATACAAAGTTGCCTGTAAAATAAATATTAATCCTAAAATAGCTACAATATAATTATTATTTATATTGTAGCTATATTAGGGGTTATTTTACAGGTAAGTATTTAGCTTTAAATAGGAATAATTTATTTGGTTAATTTATTTCGTTAGATAAAAATTATATTTAACTTAGGGGGGTGTTAGGGTTAGGGTTAGAATTCGCTTTAGATGTTAAAAATGTATTAGAGTAGCGGTGAGCTCCGGTCGGCAGATTAGGGGTTAATGCTTGAAGTTAGGTGTCGACGATGTTAGGGAGGGCAGATTAGGGGTTAATACTATTTATTATAGGGTTATTGAGGCGGGAGTGAGGCGGTTTAGGGGTTAATACATTTATTATAGTAGCGGTGCGGTCCGGTCGGCAGATTAGGGGTTAATAAGTATAGGTAGGTGGGGGCGACATTGGGGGCGGCAGATTAGGGGTTAATAAATATTATGTAGGTGTCGGCGATGTTAGGGGCAGCAGATTAGGGGTACATAGGGATAACGTAGGTGGCGGCGGTGTACGGAGCGGCAGATTAGGGGTTAATAATAATATGCAGGGGTCAGCGATAGCGGGGGTGGCAGATTAGGGGTTAATAAATATAATATAGGGGTCGGCGGTGTTAGGGGCAGCAGATTAGGGGTACTTAGGGATATCGTAGGTTGCGGCGGTGTACGGAGCGGAAGATTAGGGGTTAATAATAATATGCAGGGGTCAGCGATAGCGGGGGCGGCAGATTAGGGGTTAATAAGTGTAAGGTTAGGGGTGTTTAGACTCGGGGTAAATGCTAGGGTGTTAGGTGCACACATAGGAAGTGTTTCCCCATAGGAAACAATGGGGCTGAGTTTGGAGCTGAATGCTGCTTTTTTGCAGGTGTTAGGTTTTTTTTCAGCTCAAACTGCCCCATTGTTTTCTATGGGGGAATCGTGCACAAGCACGTTTTTGAAGCTGGCCGCGTCCGTAAGCACCGCTGGTATTTAGAGTTGCAGTGGCGGTAAATATGCTCTACGCTCCCTTTTTTGGAGCTTAACGCAGCCCTTCTGTGAACTCTAAATACCAGCGGTATTTAAAAGGTGCGGGGAAAAAAAAGCATGCGTAGCTAACGCACCCCTTTGGCCGCAGAACTCTAAATCTAGCCGGAAGAATCTTATGTATTTTCTTTACTTAATATATGATAATCACTGGCAAAAATCATCCTTTTTTCTATAGATTTATCTTTCTTACCATCCATTTTTTTTTTAAATAAATTTTGCCTAGAGATTTTCATAACCTCAGTAATCTCCTTACAAATAAAATTGGGGTTATATCCCTTTTGAATAAATAAATAAAAAGAGAGAAGCGCTCAACCTGGAAACGAACAATAGCATAATAGCTTGTTCTATGGCTAGTTACCACCCAAGAAGCAGCCTCTTTTTGCTCAACATGTGCCTTTCACAGAGAAAAACTTTCCTGAAGCATATCAGTCTGATCCTGACTTCACAGTACAGTCCAGCCCCGAAATACCAGGCAATTCTTCTCTGAACGAGAGAAACAGCAAAACCCCAGACGTACGTTTCGGCCTATTGTGGGCCTCGTCAGTGAGGTGCAGCCATATCCCTCTAGGCACACTGAGCAACGGGTCCACGTCTGGATTCCAGCATCACACTTAGGGAAACTTCCCAAAATGTCATAATTTGCATAAATAAAAAGAGAGAAGCGCTCAACCTGGAAACGAACAATAGCATAATAGCTTGTTCTATGGCTAGTTACCACCCAAGAAGCAGACTCTTTTTGCTCAACATGTGCCTTTCACAGAGAAAAACTTTCCTGAAGCATATCAGTCTGATCCTGACTTCACAGTACAGTCCAGCCCCGAAATACCAGGCAATTCTTCTCTGAACGAGAGAAACAGCAAAACCCCAGACGTATGTTTCGGCCTATTGTGGGCCTCGTCAGTGAGGTGCAGCCATATCCCTCTAGGCACACTGAGCAACGGGTCCACGTCTGGATTCCCGCATCACACTTAGGGAGACTTCCCAAAATGTCATAATTTGCATAAATAAAAAGAGAGAAGCGCTCAACCTGGAAACGAACAATAGCATAATAGCTTGTTCTATGGCTAGTTACCACCCAAGAAGCAGCCTCTTTTTGCTCAACATGTGCCTTTCACAGAGAAAAACTTTCCTGAACCATATCAGTCTGATCCTGACTTCACAGTACAGTCCAGCCCCGAAATACCAGGCAATCCTTCTCTGAACGAGAGAAACAGCAAAACCCCAGACGTACGTTTCGTAATTCTTTTATTAGAAAAAGAATCATATATGCATATATACAAAATAAAATCATAATAACAAATGCAAACAAAATATCTCTTGTTACAAAACTGAAATATTGACCCAAATTTTTGTCATCAGAAAAAATCAAAATGCAAACATTAAACTTAAATAATCACACAAAATAAAATTAAACATATTTCAAATACAGACAAAAACAAACTGGAGGAAAAAAAAAAAAAAAAACCTAAATAATCCAATCCTTCCACTTCTTTGTCTTCCAGATGCCTTCAGAATCTAATTCCCCATATCGCCTCCTATCAAAAGAAAAATACAAAAACAACTTCCCACGGATCATACCCACACAATTACCTACAGTAACTACCTCTTTCTTAAAAATCAAAATATTACGCACATCCCACAACACCTCCTTCACACAACATGCCAACAACCATATCAATCTTGCTTTCTTCTTTTCCACACCACTTCCACACAAACCATACATCATCATATTAAAAGTAAAAAATTGCACTCCAGTCAAACCCTTAATCATCCTTTTCAAACTTCTCCAAACATCCCTAGCATACTCACAATTCCAAAACAAATGAATAACACTCTCACTTTGAAAACAACCATCTCTAGGACACACTTCTGAAGCCACTAAACGACGCATTCTCTGAAAATCCCTTGTTGGCAAACACTTATACACACTCATCCAACTAACATCTTTCTGCCTATTCATCAAATACTTATTACACACATTTTTCCATACCAACACACATTCATTTTCATTCAAACCCCCAATCAACTCAAGACCTTCCTTCTTCTCCAACATTTTCAACACCATTCTGTTTGCACACCACATCTCCCTACTAACATTCTCCAAACCATATTTTTTAATCCAACATTCCACCCTTACATAAGACCACGGAACAGCAAAACATACCGGTTTCTTTCTATCAATCTCAAATAAACCATATCGTCTTAAAACATTTCCACAAGCATACTTTACCATACAACCAGCCATGCTATCCTTACCACTCAGAACCACACACCTACTAACATATTTCACAGCCAAAAATCTCACCACATTTGGAAAACCCTTACCACCAACATTCTTACTCTTAACAACAACATCTCTTTTCAAACGCTCCATACCAGAACTCCAGAAAAAAGAAAACAACACTCTCAAAATTCTCCGAAAAATCCTCTCAGGTGGCGGAAAAACTAACGCCAAATATAACATAATAGGGATCAAAACCGATTTAATAACTAACATTTTTCCTTCCAAAGATAAAGTCCTTAAAGACCAAAACTGAAGTTTTCTACTCATTTTATCAAAAACATTCTCCCAACTTTCCAAACCTTTCAAATCCACATCAAATTTCACACCCAACACCTCAATTGCACCTTCAGTCACAGGCCATCCAAAGGAATCAATCTCCCTATCATTACCAAAAACTTTAACTTTACACTTATTCCAATTAACTCTGAAACCACTTGCCATACAAAAACATTCAACTAAAGATTTCACCCTCCTCAAACCAGCCTGAGTCTCACATACCACACTCACATCATCCATATACCCAATCACTTTTAAACACCTTCCATTACTACCAGGAACACTCACACCTCTAACTAATTTATCCTTCCTCAAACTAGTTAATAATGGATCAATGACACATACAAATAACACAGGAGACAAAGGACATCCTTGACGCACTCCAGATTTAACACAAAATTCCTCAGTCAAAAAACCATTCACCTGGACTTGACTCACAATATCACTATACAAACATTTAAACCATCCAATAATCTTACCAGAAAAACCTAAACGTTTTAAAACATGAAACATAAAATCATGCACTACCCTATCATACGCTTTTTCAAAATCCACAATAGCAACAGCAACAGACCTCATCCTCTCCCTCACATACCACAGTACATCACGTAGTAACAACAAACTTTCAGAAATCTGACGCCCAGGAACAGCACACACTTGCTCTTCACCCACAACCTTACCAATCACTCCACGCATTCTATTTGCCAACACCTTTGCAATAACCTTATAGTCAACATTCAACAACGTAATCGGCCTCCAATTCCTCAAATCTCTCTTATCACCCTTTTTAAATAACAAAACAATCAAACCTTTCCTCATTGAAACAGGCAAAACATTCATTCTAAAAACAAACTTAAAACATCCAACATATCAACCCCAATCAAATTCCAAAAGCAAGTATAAAATTCAACAGGCAAACCATCACAACCAGGTACCTTCCCATTCTTAAAACTCCTAACAACCTCTGCAATCTCATCCAAACTTAGATCCCTTTCTAACAAATCGTTATCATATTTTTCCAACTTAACCTCAATGTTTTCCAACAACTCATTTTCCAAGAAAACATCTCTTGTTTTTTCTTTATACAGCTCACTGTAAAACTCATGAACTTCACGCAAAACACCAACAACTCCCTTTCCATTCTAGCTTTCTCACAGCCATTCTTAATAAAAAAACCTCTTTATTTGCACCTTCAACCATTCCCACCACATAAGCACATTACTAAAATCACATTTTCTTTCACGCCACCTTTCATACATCCAAACAAACTGACGCTTAAACTTCTCATCTTCTAACAAATCCACATTCAGTTTCCAAACACCCTTACCATATTTGATCTTCAAATCACAATTCACCTTACACATCAAAAGGGCATGATCCGTAAAGGGCATCCGCTTTAAAGAAAAATTATCAACACATAAAAATTTAGATAAAAAACAAAAATCAATTCGAGATTTTATCCCACCACTATAACTAAAGAAAGTAAAACCCTCCCCTGAAAAAGAAACAGACCCGAAGGCATCCTTCAAACCGAAAGATTTAAGCAAATCAAGTAAAAACTTCCCTGAGCTATCCACCCTACAATCACTCCCACCCTCTCTGTCCCCATTCTTAATAATACAATTAAAATCCCCAACCAAAAAAGTTGGCTCTCGACCTGGCAGAAAAAACTTTAAAGTTTCAAAATTAAGCAAACATTCTACCCTATTTGGAGAAGCATATACATTAAACAAACGAAAAACAGTCCCACAAAAACTAAAACTAACCAAAAGTACCCGACCTGGGACAATATGAACTACATTAAGTATAGAAAAACTAAACCCCTTAAACAAAACTCCCACCCCCCGATTCCTATCAGAAGAACAAGACCATACTTTAGGACCATATTCCCAGTCAGCACATTTAGGATGTTCAGAGAGACCACATTCCTGCAAACAAAAAATATTAGCAGAACATACAGATAATAATTTAAAAATTGCAGCTCTCCTTGCTATAGTTGTCATACACTTGACATTAAGGGAAGAAATGGTCAGAAACATCACAAAAATAAATTAAAGAAAAACAAAAAAAGAAATAACATCAGGACTTCTTCTTTCCTTTCTTTTTCTTAGGACTCAAAGGAGATCCTTTAAATCTGCCTCTGTGACGTTCCGACCTCCTAGGCTCCCCCTTGCCAGCCTCATAACCAGTAACTTCAGCAAGTTGGTTCACATCTCTTTTATCTAGATAACCAACAGAAGAGGCATCAGAAAAGTCACCTATACACTGGCTTGAGTCAGAAGGAACGTCTTTAGTAGAGACAGAAGGAAACTCTGAAATTAAAGAGTCAGCATCACTTGTAGTATCTGGATCTGCACCCTTAACTACTGGAAGATTCAAATCAGGACTCTCCCATCCATCAGAATCCGCATCTATTTTTCGCTTGGAGGCAGATTTTTTCCCTTCAGTGTCCATATCCTCCTCAGAACTAGAGGATACAACAGCAGACCAATCAATGTTCTCCCCTTCACCAAGAACAGCATCAGGAGCAGCATCACAAGATGACTCAGTGAAGGAAAAATTCTCTGTCCCAGGAACAGCAACAGTATCATCCACAGAATTGGGCAACAGGGCTTCAAGAACATCTGAAGCAGCTATCACATTAGATGTAGCAAGATCCACTTCCTGAAGATGAGATTGGGCTTCCTCTACCTTCTCAGCCACAGGAACCACCACAGGAGCATCAGACACCTCTCCGACAGGGACCCCAAATGCAGATTTCTTACACAAAAGAGGTAATATAGAGTTCAATGCCTCATCAGAGACCTCCTCCTCATTCACAGATGGCTCAACTGCAACTGAAGATGTTTTTTTTTGCAACATCAGCATAGGAAGGCTTCACTCTATCAAGCCCCTGAAACATCATCAAAGGACACATCCTGCACAGATGACTTGAAGAACCACACAGGTCACAGGTCCGGCGTTTACTACAGTGAGCAACAAGATGATCCTCCTCACCGCAATTTCGACATCTGGCACCTGGGCAATTTTCAGCAATGTGACCAAACAGGTTGCAACTACGGCAAAAAAGAGGCATGTCATCATAGTATAGGAAACCTCTATTTCCACCAATGGCGAAAGTCTGTGGAGGGTGTTTCTTTCCACCAATACCTAATTCATCTGGCACAAACCGCACCCAGAACCTGCGCTTTCCATTGAAAGTCCCAAACTGATTCTTCAGCTTGCTACCTCCTTGAACATCATCAAAGTAGCGACAAAGAAACAGACGAATTTCCACATCAGTGACCCAAGGGTTGTACATATGTACTGTCACAGGGATTCTTCTTTCCCTCTGCACACAGGCAACAAATTTCATGCCAACCAACTCTGGAGCAGCAGCCATATCAATAGTCCATTGATAGCAGGTCTGTAAATAATGCTCATTGGTGAAAGCCACATCAAAAATCCCTCTTGAAGGGAATGACTGAACACAATGCAAGCTTGCTCTTGGCATCTTCAAAACACCCTCCAAAACCACCTGCTGGACATGAGCCAAACCAATCTTCTCTCGAAAGTCCTCAGAAATCAACACCCGAAGTGTATGGGGAACATTTGGCACATTGGTAGCCATATTGCCCTATTGCCTCTTTAGGCTGGATTTCAGAGCGCCCCCCCAAAAGCAGCATGTGGCTGAAGTCCAGGGACGATGCCACAAGGCCAAGGGGACGGCCCTACTACCCAGTTGCTGTACGCCTAAGGAGTAGCCACCCCCCCAATAGCAGCAGGAGTCCAAACCCCAAAGGGAAAGGACTCCAGGCCGAAGAAGCAGGTCTCCAGGCAGCAAACCAAGACCAAGACCAAGTACAGAAAACTGCACTTGATCCAAGCCAAAGGCCCGAGAAGCAACCTCAGCTGATCATTTCGGCCTCAGACTGATATGCTTCAGGAAAGTTTTTCTCTGTGAAAGGCACATGTTGAGCAAAAAGAGGCTGCTTCTTGGGTGGTAACTAGCCATAGAACAAGCTATTATGCTATTGTTCGTTTCCAGGTTGAGCGCTTCTCTCATTTTATTTATGCAAATTATGACATTTTGGGAAGTCTCCCTAAGTGTGATGCGGGAATCCAGACGTGGACCCGTTGCTCATTGTGCCTAGAGGGATATGGCTGCACCTCACTGACGAGGCCCACAATAGGCCGAAACATATTTCTGGGGTTTTGCTGTTTCTCTTGTTCAGAGAAGGATTGCCTGGTATTTCGGGGCTGGACTGTACTGTGAAGTCAGGATCAGACTGATATGCTTCAGGAAAGTTTTTCTCTGTGAAAGGCACATGTTGAGCAAAAAGAGGCTGCTTCTTGGGTGGTAACTAGCCATAGAACAAGCTATTATGCTATTGTTCGTTTCCAGGTTGAGCGCTTCTCTCATTTTATTTATGCAAATTATGACATTTTGGGAAGTCTCCCTAAGTGTGATGCGGGAATCCAGACGTGGACCCGTTGCTCAGTGTGCCTAGAGGGATATGGCTGCACCTCACTGACGAGGCCCACAATAGGCCGAAACGTACGTCTGGGGTTTTGCTGTTTCTCTTGTTCAGAGAAGGATTGCCTGGTATTTCGGGGCTGGACTGTACTGTGAAGTCAGGATCAGACTGATATGCTTCAGGAAAGTTTTTCTCTGTGAAAGGCACATGTTGAGCAAAAAGAGGCTGCTTCTTGGGTGGTAACTAGCCATAGAACAAGCTATTATGCTATTGTTCGTTTCCAGGTTGAGCGCTTCTCTCATTTTATTTATGCAAATTATGACATTTTGGGAAGTCTCCCTAAGTGTGATGCGGGAATCCAGACGTGGACCCATTGCTCAGTGTGCCTAGAGGGATATGGCTGCACCTCACTGACGAGGCCCACAATAGGCCGAAACGTACGTCTGGGGTTTTGCTGTTTCTCTTGTTCAGAGAAGGATTGCCTGGTATTTCGGGGCTGGACTGTACTGTGAAGTCAGGATCAGACTGATATACTTCAGGAAAGTTTTTCTCTGTGAAAGGCACATGTTGAGCAAAAAGAGGCTGCTTCTTGGGTGGTAACTAGCCATAGAACAAGCTATTATGCTATTGTTCGTTTCCAGGTTGAGCGCTTTTCTCATTTTATTTATGCAAATTATGACATTTTGGGAAGTCTCCCTAAGTGTGATGCGGGAATCCAGACGTGGACCCGTTGCTCAGTGTGCCTAGAGGGATATGGCTGCACCTCACTGACGAGGCCCACAATAGGCCGAAACGTACGTCTGGGGTTTTGCTGTTTCTCTTGTTCAGAGAAGGATTGCCTGGTATTTCGGGGCTGGACTGTACTGTGAAGTCAGGATCATACTGATATGCTTCAGGAAAGTTTTTCTCTGTGAAAGGCACATGTTGAGCAAAAAGAGGCTGCTTCTTGGGTGGTAACTAGCCATAGAACAAGCTATTATGCTATTGTTCGTTTCCAGGTTGAGCGCTTCTCTCATTTTATTTATGCAAATTATGACATTTTGGGAAGTCTCCCTAAGTGCGATGCGGGAATCCAGACGTGGACCCGTTGCTCAGTGTGCCTAGAAGGATATGGCTGCATCTCACTGACGAGGCCCACAGAAGGCCGAAATGATCAGCTGAGGTTGTTTCTCGGGCCTTTGGCTTGGATCAAGTGCAGTTTTCTGTGCTTGGTCTTGGTCTTGGTTTGCTGCCTGGAGACCTGCTCCTTCGGCCTGGGGTCCTTTACCTTTGGGGTTTGGGCTCCTGCTGCTATTGGGGGGGTGGCTACTCCTTAGGCGTAGAGCAACTACGTAGGGCCGTCCCCTTGGCCTTGTGGCATCGTCCCTGGACTTCAGCCACATGCTGCTTTTGGGGGGGCGCTCTGAAATCCAGCCTAAAGAGGCAATAGGGCAAATATGGCTACCATTGTGCCAAATGTTCCCCATACACTTCGGGTGTTGATTTCTGAGGACTTTCGAGAGAAGATTGGTTTGGCTCATGTCCAGCAGGTGGTTTTGGAGGGTTTTTTGAAGATGCGAAGAGCATTGTGTTCAGTCATTCCCATCAAGAGGAATTTTTGATGTGGCTTTCACAAATGAGCATTATTTACAGACCTGCTATCAACGGACTATTGATATGGCTGCTGCTCCAGAGTTGGTTGGCATGAAATTTGTTGCCTGTGTGCAGAGGGAGAGAAGAATCCCGGTGACAGTACATATGTACAACCCTTGGGTCACTGATGTGGAAATTCGTCTGTTTCTTTGTCGCTACTTTGATGATGTTCAAGGAGGTAGCAAGCTGAAGAATCAGTTTGGGACTTTCAATGGAAAGCGCAGGTTCTGGGTGCGGTTTGTGCCTGATGAATTAGGTATTGGTGGAAAGAAACACCCTCCACAGACTTTCGCCATTGGTGGAAATAGAGGTTTCCTATACTATGATGACATGCCTCTTTTTTGCCGTAGTTGCAACCTGTTTGGTCACATTGCTGAAAATTGCCCAGGTGCCAGATGTCGAAATTGCGGTGAGGAGGATCATCTTGTTGCCCACTGTAGTAAACGCCGGACCTGTGACCTGTGTGGTTCTTCAAGTCATCTGTGCAGGATGTGTCCTTTGATGATGTTTCAGGGGCCTGATAGAGTGAAGCCTTCCTATGCTGATGTTGCAAAAAAAACATCTTCAGTTGCAGTTGAGCCATCTGTGAATGAGGAGGAGGTCTCTGATGAGGCATTGAACTCTATATTACCTCTTTTGTGCAAGAAATCTGCATTTGGGGTCCCTGTCGGAGAGGTGTCTGATGCTCCTGTGGTGGTTCCTGTGGCTGAGAAGGTGGAGGAAGCCCAATCTCATCTTCAGGAAGTGGATCTTGCTACATCTAATGTGATAGTTGCTTCAGATGTTCTTGAAGCCCTGTTGCCAAATTATGTGGATGATACTGTTGCTGTTCCTGGGACAGAGAATGTTTCCTTCACTGAGTCATCTTGTGATGCTGCTCCTGATGCTGTTCTTGGTGAAGGGGAGAACATTGATTGGTCTGCTGTTGTGTCCTCTAGTTCTGAGGAGGATATGGACACTGAAGGGAAAAAAATCTGCCTCCAAGCGAAAAATAGATCCGGATTCTGATGGATGGGAGAGTCCTGATTTGAATCTTCCAGTAGTTAAGGGTGCAGATCCAGATACTACAAGTGATGCTGACTCTTTAATTTC
Source organism: Bombina bombina (assembly GCF_027579735.1). Lineage (NCBI taxonomy): Eukaryota > Metazoa > Chordata > Amphibia > Anura > Bombinatoridae > Bombina > Bombina bombina. The sequence continues at coordinate 314,558,847 of NC_069503.1, read as the reverse complement.
AGAGTTTCCTTCTGTCTCTACTAAAGATGTTCCTTCTGACTCAAGCCAGTGTATAGGTGACTTTTCTGATGCCTCTTCTGTTGGTTATCTAGATAAAAGAGATGTGAACCAACTTGCTGAAGTTACTGGTTATGAGGCTGGCAAGGGGGAGCCTAGGAGGTCGGAACGTCACAGAGGCAGATTTAAAGGATCTCCTTTGAGTCCTAGGAAAAAGAAAGGAAAGAAGAAGTCCTGATGTTATTTCTTTTTTTGTTTTTCTTTAATTTATTTTTGTGATGTTTCTGACCATTTCTTCCCTTAATGTCAGGTGTATGACAACTATAGCAAGGAGAGCTGCAATTTTTAAATTATTATCTGTATGTTCTGCTAATATTTTTTGTTTGCAGGAATGTGGTCTCTCTGAACATCCTAAATGTGCTGACTGGGAATATGGTCCTAAAGTATGGTCTTGTTCTTCTGATAGGAATGGGGGGGGGGTGGGAGTTTTGTTTAAGGGGTTTAGTTTTTCTATCCTTAATGTAGTTCATATTGTCCCAGGTCGGGTACTTTTGGTTAGTTTTAGTTTTTGTGGGACTGTTTTTCGTTTGTTTAATGTATATGCTTCTCCAAATAGGGTAGAACGTTTGCTGAATTTTGAAACTTTAAAGTTTTTTCTGCCAGGTCGAGAGCCAACTTTTTTGGTTTGGGATTTTAATTGTATTATTAAGAATGGGGACAGAGAGGGTGGGAGTGATTGTAGGGTGGATAGCTCAGGGAAGTTTTTACTTGATTTGCTTAAATCTTTCGGTTTGAAGGATGCCTTCGGGTCTGTTTCTTTTTCAGGGGAGGGTTTTACTTTCTTTAGTGATAGTGGTGGGATAAAATCTCGAATTGATTTTTGTTTTTTATCTAAATTTTTATGTGTTGATGATTTTTCTTTAAAGCGGATGCCCTTTACGGATCATGCCCTTTTGATGTGTAAGGTGAATTGTGATTTGAAGATTAAGTATGGTAAGGGTGTTTGGAAACTGAATGTGGATTTGTTAAAAGATGAGAAGTTTAAGCGTCAGTTTGTTTGGATGTATGAAAGGTGGCGTGAAAGAAAATGTGATTTTAGTAATGTGCCTATGTGGTGGGAATGGTTGAAGGTGGAAATAAAGAGGTTTTTTATTAAGAAAGGCTGTGAGAAAGCTAGAAGGGAGTTGTATGATAAATGGTATCTGAGGTTGTTATATTTGTATGAATTGAGAAATTGTGATATTGATGTGCATGAGGAAATTGCTGAAGCAAGAAAGATAATTAAAAATTGTATGCATGAAAAAGGAAAGAAAATTGTTTTTATGGCAAGATTGGAGAAAATGGAAAAGGATGAGTCTTGTAGTAAATATTTTTTTAAGAAAGCTTTTGAAGAAAAGACTGGTTTTGTTAGTGTTTTTGATTAGGTTTAGTGTGAAGTTAATGGTACGGATGGTGTTTTGCGTGAAGTTCATGAGTTTTACAGTGAGCTGTATGAAGAAAAAACAAGAGATGTTTTATTGGAAAATGAGTTGTTGGAAAACATTGAGGTTAAGTTGGAAAAATATGATAATGATTTGTTAGAAAGGGATCTAAGTTTGGATGAGATTGCAGAGGTTGTTATGAGTTTTAAGAATGGGAAGGTACCTGGTTGTGATGGTTTGCCTGTTGAATTTTATACTTGTTTTTGGAATTTGATTGGGGTGGATATGTTGGATGTTTGTAAGTTTGTTTTTAGAATGAATGTTTTGCCTGTTTCAATGAGGAAAGGTTTGATTGTTTTGTTATTTAAAAAGGGTGATAAGAGAGATTTGAGGAATTGGAGGCCGATTACGTTGTTGAATGTTGACTATAAGGTTATTGCAAAGGTGTTGGCAAATAGAATGCGTGGTGTGATTGGTAAGGTTGTGGGTGAAGAGCAAGTGTGTACTGTTCCTGGACGTCAGATTTCTGAAAGTTTGTTGTTACTACGTGATGTACTGTGGTATGTGAGGGAGAGGATGAGGTCTGTTGCTGTTGCTATTGTGGATTTTGAAAAAGCGTATGATAGGGTAGTGCATGATTTTATGTTTCATGTTTTAGAACGTTTAGGTTTTTCTGGTAAGATTATTGGATGGTTTAAATGTTTGTATAGTGATATTGTTAGTCAAGTCCAGGTGAATGGTTTTTTGACTGAGGAATTTTGTGTTAAATCTGGAGTGCGTCAAGGATGTCCTTTGTCTCCTGTGTTATTTGTATGTGTCATTGAGCCATTATTAACTAGTTTGAGGAAGGATAAATTAGTTAGAGGTGTGAGTGTTCCTGGTAGTAATGGAAGGTGTTTAAAAGTGATTGGGTATATGGATGATGTGAGTGTGGTATGTGAGACTCAGGCTAGTTTGAGGAGGGTGAAAACTTTAGTTGAATGTTTTTGTATGGCAAGTGGTTTCAGAGTTAATTGGAATAAGTGTAAAGTTAAAGTTTTTGGTAATGATAGGGAGATTGATTCCTGTGGATGGCCTGTGACTGAAGGTGCAATTGAGGTGTTGGGTGTGAAATTTGATGTGGATTTGAAAGGCTTGGAAAGTTGGGAGAATGTTTATGATAAAGTGAGTAGAAAACTTCAGTTTTGGTCTTTAAGGACTTTATCTTTGGAAGGAAAAATGTTAGTTATTAAATCGGTTTTGATCCCTATTATGTTATATTTGGCGTTAGTTTTTCCGCCACCTGAGAGGATTTTTCGGAGAATTTTGAGAGTGTTGTTTTCTTTTTTCTGGAGTTCTGGTATGGAGCGTTTGAAAAGAGAGGTTGTTGTTAAGAGTAAGAATGTTGGTGGTAAGGGTTTTCCAAATGTGGAGAGATTTTTGGCTGTGAAATATGTTAGTAGGTGAGTGGTTCTGAGTGGTAAGGATAGCATGGCTGGTTGTATGGTAAAGTATGCTTGTGGAAATGTTTTAAGACGATATGGTTTATTTGAGATTGATAGAAAGAAACCGGTATGTTTTGCTGTTCCGTGGTTTTATGTAAGGGTGGAATGTTGGATTAAAAAATATGGTTTGGAGAATATTAGTAGGGAGATGTGGTGTGCAAACAGAATGGTGTTGAAAATGTTGGAGAAGAAGGAAGGTCTTGAGTTGATTGGGGGTTTGAATGGAAATGAATGTGTGTTGGTATGGAAAAATGTGTGTAATAAGTATTTGATGAATAGGCAGAAAGATATTAGTTGGATGAGTGTGCATAAGTGTTTGCCAACAAGGGATTTTCAGAGAATGCGTCGTTTAGTGGCTTCAGAAGTGTGTCCTAGAGATGGTTGTTTTCAAAGCGAGAGTGCTATTCATTTGTTTTGGAATTGTGAGTATGCTAGGGATGTTTGGAGAAGTTTGAAAAGGATGATTAAGGGTTTGACTGGAGTGCAGTTTTTTACTTTAATATGATGATGTATGGTTTGTGTGGACTTGGTGTGGAAAAGGAGAAAGCAAGATTGATATGGTTGTTGGCATGTTGTGTGAAGGAGGTGTTGTGGGATGTGCGTAATATTTTGACTTTTAAGAAAGAGTTAGTTACTGTAGGTAATTGTGTGGGTATGGTCCGTGGGAAGTTGTTTTTGTATTTTTCTTTTGATAGGAGGCGATATGGGGAATTAGACTCTGAAGGCATCTAAAAGACAAAGAAGTGGAAGGATTGGATTATTTAGGTTTTTTTTTTTTGTTTTTTTTCCCCTCCAGTTTGTTTTTGTCTGTATTTGAAATATGTTTAATTTTATTTTGTGTGATTATTTAAGTTTAATGTTTGCATTTTGATTTTTTTCTGATGACAAAAATTTGGGTCAATATTTCAGTTTTGTAACAAGAGATATTTTGTTTGCATTTGTTATTATGATTTTATTTTGTATATATGCATATATGATTATTTTTCTAATAAAAGAATTACGAAACGTACGTCTGGGGTTTTGCTGTTTCTCTTGTTCAGAGAAGGATTGCCTGGTATTTCGGGGCTGGACTGTACTGTGAAGTCAGAATCAGACTGATATGCTTCAGGAAAGTTTTTCTCTGTGAAAGGCACATGTTGAGCAAAAAGAGACTGCTTCTTGGGTGGTAACTAGCCATAGAACAAACTATTATGCTATTGTTCGTTTCCAGGTTGAGCGCTTCTCTCATTTTATTTATGCAAATTATGACATTTTGGGAAGTCTCCCTAAGTGTGATGCGGGAATCCAGACGTGGACCCGTTGCTCAGTGTGCCTAGAGGGATATGGCTGCACCTCACTGACGAGGCCCACAATAGGCCGAAACGTACGTCTGGGGTTTTGCTGTTTCTCTTGTTCAGAGAAGGATTGCCTGGTATTTCGGGGCTGGACTGTACTGTGAAGTCAGGATCAGACTGATATGCTTCAGGAAAGTTTTTCTCTGTGAAAGGCACATGTTGAGCAAAAAGAGGCTGCTTCTTGGGTGGTAACTAGCCATAGAACAAGCTATTATGCTATTGTTCGTTTCCAGGTTGAGCGCTTCTCTCATTTTATTTATGCCTTTTGAATAAATGCTTGACCCATTTCCTGTAATCAAATCTCTGCAGTTTCATCATCTGAAACTATGCGGCTTACCTGTATCAATTGGCTTCTAGGTAATGATCTATTCAAATGAGGAGGATGTGCTCTCCATTCATGTAGGAGACTTCTATATGTACTCTTTTTGAAGAGATCTATACCTAGGTATCCTTCATATTTAATGACTTTAGTATCAAGAAAATCAATATGTAATTACTATGTACCAGATTTAAATGTCTAGTGGCCGTATTAAGAGAGTTCACAAACCTCACCAGGGACCCAATGTCGCCCAACCACACACCAAATATATTGTCTATGTAACGCCACCAGGTGGCGCCATATAGTAAAAATAATTCATGTTTATAGACAAATGTCTCCTCATATACATTCATAAATATATTTGCGTCTGTAGGGGCGACATTGGATCCCATGGCTGTCCCCTGAAATTGTTCATAAAATTGGTCTTGAAAAAGAAAATAATTACATCTCAAAATGATGTCCAATAACTGTAAAATAAAATAAATGTGTCTATTGTTGTATCTGCCTGATTGTAACAATGTTAACTGTACTGCTCCCATTCCACTAGAATGTGTAATGGAGGTATATAATCTAGAGACGTCTAAGCTAAATAATATACTTTTATTAATCGACACAGAGACATTCTCTAATTTTCTGAGAAAATCTCCTGTATCCTGAATATATGAAGATGATTCAACAACAAATGATTTTAATATACGGTCTAAATAAATAGAGATGTTAGAAAGGACAGAACCAGTACTGGCCACAATAGGCTGCCCCGGGGGGGGGGGGGGTGTGTATCTAAGTTCCTATGAACCTTAGGTAAGGTATATATAACAGGTGTCTTAGGGTCTTTGCAAATCAGAAATTTTTCAATTTTAGCATCAATCAAGCCATCATTTACAGCCCTCTGAATACATGTTGTAATTTCTCCCTCAATATAAAAAATATGGTTATAACCTATAGCTTTATATGCACTGCAATCAGCTAGTTGGCTCTCAATCTCTTTAATATAATAATCCCTTTTAAGGACTACAGTTGCTCCACCCTTATCTGCTGCTTTCAGCAACATTTCTTTCCTGTTTCTAATAGATTGGTGTGTAACATTTTAGTGAAAAGGAGCTCAGCATTTTTTTTTTTTTATAATTTTTATTGAGGTATATTTAAGGCATACATTAAACATAAAGATAAGCACTTGCATTGCATGTCACATACATTAAGGTTTAGTGTTACAAGAGAAATAGGATAAACATAAAGAAAACGAAAATGTAACAATTTACATATCATGCAAACATGGGATACATAGGATGCCAAACATTTAGGTGCCTTCTAAATACAAACCTAGGCCACTCTTGGACCATCACAAGCATTAAGATGCAAGAAGTCATATGCAAACAAAGGAGACCACTGATGGATCTCATTGGTAGACCTCGATTTCATATAATTTTATCTCATGCTTATGTGAATAGTGCATAAGTTAGGTTAGGTGTTATAGGGATTATATTGTTACGTGCACATATATATATATATATATATATATATATATATATTTGTACAATCTTGCATAGGTTATGTGAGAAATGAAGCTGAGTATAATGATAAACTGCAAGATTTTGCTAACAAAAAAGGTAAATAAGGTGCAGTATATGCTGTAGGTGGTTGTTTAAACCAGGTAGGTAAAGACTTAGTATGTCGCTGAGTAAGGTCTCATGAGCGTGTGGATAGCCAGGAGAGAGGTAGATACAGATTAGCTACATATAAGAGAAATGTTGCATTAAGGGTATTGCTAGTGAGTAGATCCTAAGAAGTAGGGATGTTAACGCAGGACCAGCCTGCAACAGAAACATATCTCGGCCCGGTATTGCATTGAGGTGGTGCCTCACAGTGTAGTCACGACCATAGAGTCTAGTCATAGGTTTTACACATACTACTTATTGTAGATAGGAGTCGCTCATCTCTGCAAAGAAAAGAGATGTCATATGTCCCCAATGCCCAAAATCAATTTAAAAAAGAAGAGACATATATGATCAGCAACATGCTGCTGTCAGCTAGTATGCAAAGGGAGAGAGTAGTTATAGCTATGATAGTGCAATATATTCAAACTTGCTATAGCTTGGCTCACTTAGCAGTAACACAATCATTTACACATGTGCTCACAGCCAGCCCCATACTGCTGCAAAAAACATTTGTCTGGCTTGGTACATATCTATAATATAAACATTTTTTGACCGTGGTATAGGACTAAGATTAATAAACAAACACCTGGGTTATAGTAAGCACCCAGAAACAGGCGTGATGAGCAGTCATTAACTATCACTTATTCAGATGGGAGGCATGAACTTATGAGATACAATGTGCAGGATAATATAGGCTTTCAAAGGAGTACATTGTCAAAACATGCAGCGCATAGGAGCAGGCCGTAACTAAGATATATATGATTACCCATTAGGTTAGCTAGCGATCCAAGCAATAAGTATATAGTGGCATTTGCACTGTAAAGGAGAACTGTAGTTCTCCTTTCCCCTAAGTTGGGACCTGGCTACTGAGTGTGGGCCCTACACCCAGCTCAGGTGGCCTGTGGCATCTGGGGAATATTTATGGTTGAAGGGGAGGAGCATATGGTGAGTTCTAAAATGGTTAAACAGGAATAAACGTGCTAGGAGCAGAACCTATATATCACACAGCTGAACTAAAGAAATAGGTAGGTACACAGAAACAAGGTAGGGCTGAACTGTAAGCCACGTGATAGGGTGGAGGCTACAAATATATATTACTATAGAACTGTGGGGCAGTTTTAAAACTTAAGTTAGGTGACATAAAGAATTAAGTTAGGAGTAAATAGTTGTCCATCAACATCAATGTTCACCAGAGCAATTAACTGTATATATAGCACAACAATATGTATAGGTGAACACTGTTAGGTTTGTTTTTATCCCTTATGAACCAAAGGTTAAGGTCTAAACGGAATACTTTGTTCAGAATACATACAAATCTAGCTATAGCAGAATTTGTCTGCCAGAACAGGGAATCTAATCTATATAGTAGTAGTGAGAGGTACAAAACATACAAATCAGATAAACATATACATCCGGTTAATAACCATCATGCAATTTTGTGCTTGCAGTATAAGATATATCCAAATAGGACTACACATGGCAAACGTCAGAATTTAAACATCTGTTAACATTCTAGCAATAACATCAAAGAGTCCATATGTATAAATCCTAGGACAAATAACAATACTTTGTGCGCCCATAATTTCTGCGGCAACTCATGGTCAAATGTAGATAGATTAGGGAAGGTAGGAATTATTCTACATAGGAAGCTTTAAATGACAGATTGTTAGCATTATATAATGTAAGGTAATGTAGATGGATACCTAGATTCAAAAGACATAACCTATAGAGCCATAAAAAGTTGAGCTCACATATTAGGCTTTAAATAACGGTTTGGTGGTATAACATAGTGTAGAATAATGCAGATGGGTACCTAGGTTCAAAAGTCATAAGCAACAAGACAAAATGAAGTTAAGCACACAGGGTAAACTTTAATAACATGAATGCTGTAAATTAGAAGAAGATAACTGGCGCTAAACAAATAGCTAGGATTACACTACCAAATGTAAAAATAAATACCTTAATAGTTATAATTTATGTGGTCTGATGCAACTAGTGGTTCATAAATAATAATGTGAATGTAAAAAACCCTGAAATCTCAAGTGCACTTGTGTTGTTAGTAGATATAAAATGTACAAAATCCTAATGTCAATTAGTGATGTCTTTCTTTAAGATAAATAATGTGCAACTAAGTGGCAATACCTAATATGCAAAAAATAAAACTCTGTGTTGGTTAGAAATAGATGCAATGATCTAAACCGTGCTGTGGTGTAGGATACACTAGGTCAAGGAATAGCCTCAACGGACAATATGAAAAAGGCCAAAGTTAATATTAGGTGCAAATAAAAAGTGATAGCGGTCTGCTTAGTTAAGAGGAAAAATAAGTTTTTAAGGTGCGGATAATGCAAATAAATCCCTCTGACTAGAATAAAATATATATATATATTTAATATAAGACATTAATAAAACAATAGAGGAGTCTGTATAATACTAAATGTAATTAATGTATTAAAACATACAATAGGGACGTCTCCCTTGAGTGCTAATAGCAAGAAACAAAATATTGGCTCCAAGATGAATGGATATATAACACGTATGGCTGATAGAACAAAGTTCCTGTAGGATGAGAGAGTCACAGTTTAATAACTAGTAAGGTACCTTACTGAACTCGGGGTAGTGGGAGCTGGCGGCTCAACCGTATGTTGATTCCTTGTGCTTCCTTCGGCGTCTGAGTTTGATGGGGTATTTCGCGGCTGAACAACAAACCGCCCACTTCTGTGATGATTGGCGGTTTGGGCCACACACCCTTTCTCTGATAGGCCAGATGGATCCACGTACTGAGTGAGTGTATCAGCACATCTGATGGTAGGTATAACAGTCTTGTTTACGATAAAATGCCTGTGAACCTTGAATAAGGTAGATATGCTCCTTTAAAAACTGCAATCCAAGCAGTATTAGTGGCAAGATTGGACAACTTATATTAGCGCTGATCAGATCCCTGATCCTCAAGTGGCTGTTGACTTCGTTTAAGTTAGGTAGTCCACAAGAGGGGCTGGATCGCAGCTAGTAGTGTGATATAAGACTTGTAGTGTCCCAATAATAAAAACAAAATCACTGGAGTAAATTCTACGCTTTTCACCCAGAGAGGGCTTTATCAAGACCAGCTCCCACTACCCCGAGTTCAGTAAGGTACCTTACTAGTTATTAAACTGTGACTCTCTCATCCTACAGGAACTTTGTTCTATCAGCCATACGTGTTATATATCCATTCATCTTGGAGCCAATATTTTGTTTCTTGCTATTAGCACTCAAGGGAGACGTCCCTATTGTATGTTTTAATACATTAATTACATTTAGTATTATACAGACTCCTCTATTGTTTTATTAATGTCTTATATTAAATATATATATTTTTTATTCTAGTCAGAGGGGTTTATTTGCATTATCCGGACCTTAAAAACTCGAACTTATTTTTCCTCTTAACTAAGCAGACCGCTATCACTTTTTATTTGCACCTAATATTAACTTTGGCCTTTTTTATATTATCCATTGAGGCTATTCCTTGACCTAGTGTATCCTACACCACAGCACGGTTTAGATCATTGCATCTATTTTTAACCAACACAGAGTTTTATTTTTTGCATATTAGGTATTGCCACTTAGTTGCACATTATTTATCTTAAAGAAAGACATCACTAATTGACATTAGGATTTTGTACATTTTATATCTACTAAAAACACAAGTGCACTTGAGATTTCAGGTTTTTTTTACATTCACATTATTATTTATGAACCTCTAGTTGCATCAGACCACATAAATTATAACTATTAAGGTATTTATTTTTACATTTGGTAGTGTAATCCTAGCTATTTGTTTAGCGCCAGTTATCTTCTTCTAATTTACAGCATTCATTCTATATTGAACTACTGAGGAGGAGTAGTTTTTATAACGAGGCTTTTAGGATTACAGTTAGCGCTAACCCTCACTCTCACTACTCAAACTTTAAATAACAGTCCGTTAGTAAAATAAAATGTTAATAATGTAGAAGGGTACTTAGGTTCAAAAGTCATGCCCCACAGAACAATATAGGGTTGGGCTCGAATCTTACCATGAACAACAGTTTGGCTCTAAAGGGTGTACATAACATGACCTAATTTGAGCTGTAAGGATGTTTATCCACAAATCTAGTAGGGATAGAAAAGTCATATTATGCACTCATCAAAACGTCCTCACAGTTAATCAGCTGCTATCCACCGACTCTAGTCATACCCACACCGAAGACATTGAATAAAAATATATAAACATGTGGATCAGTCCCAAGGCAAATTATATTATTAACCCACGCCAAGTTTACAAACCTGTCGGATACTTGCTGAGGAGTAATAGTCCCAATTAAGTGGCTGCCTGTTCCTTCCGTAGGTTTCAATATATCCATCGGTTGCCAAGAACCCCCAGAGACAGTCAGACTTCAATTTATAAGTAAGCGTAACACCTGCACCATCGGGAGCTGGGAGCGTACCCCCTACTCCGGCGGCACAGGACAGATCAACAGCTGACATCTTGACTAGTGCGGCGCTTGCCCTGCTCTTGTGATGGCGAACAGATTCCTCTGCTGCGTGGGTGTCAAGAGAGGGATCCCCATGTTGTGCCAGGTCACAAAGAGCCTCAACGTTCTCCTTCGGTTCCGGAGCTCTCACTGGGGCAGTAGTCAGATCACAGAATGGTGAGGAGTATATTGCAGCGCGGAATTCCTGGGCCGTCTGAGCACAGCAGGATAGAGTATGTATGCTGGTTTGCTCCGTTGCATCTGGAGTGGTGCCGCAGGCAGCAATCTCTAATGGCTGTTCATAGGTAGCAGGATGCGCTCCTGAGATAAGTTGCGGTGCGAAAAGAGTATTGTACAGATCTTTTAGTATGCTTTGGTGGTAATCCTGCATAAGGAGCTGCAGTTGTTGTTCCCATCTGTCCACGCTCTCCATGTTTGCAGCGTGGGGTAACCGATTAACTTCGGTAATCAATCAGTGTCAATCGTTTCAGGGTAGTTGTATTCCTTTGCGTAGGTAAGGTGTAGAGTTAGCTAGCTATCGTTAGGAACCAGCTCCTTACTTTCAGTAAGACAATAGCAAGGAAACCTCCCCAGCCTATATGCAGGCCCAAGATACCGGTCGAGGATACAGGCTGCCTCATGGTGATGTAGGAGAGCGAGATTAAAGCCGTAGTTTTGTCTAATTCTTCAAATCTTTATAGTGGCACTCCATAGATATAGTTCTGCAGTTATATCATATATAAAAGATCTAAAATTGAGAAATGTATGCAGGAGCTCTTGCTATGCACGTCCTATCACCCCAGCAGTTGGCTCCGCCCCCCCTCAGCATTTTTCTTAAACTTGTCATTCACATTGGTAATAACTATATAAACCATTCTATCAATATTTTCAAAAGAGATAGCACTTTGTGTTATGCACAACAGGATCAGATTCACAATGTAGCAGCTTGTTAGTACAGCAAAAGCAGGAGTATAGTGCACGTGAAAACAGGGGTCCTGCCTGGCTCCCCCAATACCAATAGTAGAAACGAATATGTCCACAGCACTGTATTATTCAAATTTCTTTATTCTCTGTAAATTACAGACATAAAATAGCGACATTTCGAGTGTTGCCACTCTTACTCATGCTAGTTACAATGTATCATGCAACAATTTAAAACCCTCAGTTTGGCGCCAACCACTCTACTAGGTGGATCTGCTGCCATCTACTGACTAATCTGGTAAATAACACTTTAAAACATTTCAATATTACATGATAAAATGTAACTATGAATTAAAAATATGTTTGCTTACACACAGTATTAATTTCATGTTCTTTCTATCACTTAATGTATTCTATATACAATCAATTTATATTACAGATGTAGCAAGTTCATTATACATATAGTCTGCTACAGATGATTTATCCTAAAATTAAATTTTATTATATTTCATTTCATATAGGTGGTATATACGCATACCTCCAATTTCTCCTAATGTTAACTAGACTATATGTCAGGATGTATACAGAGTATTCTACAGATAAAATATAGTGAATATATGGGGTTCATATTACAGAAATATTGACCAATCAAAGTCTATATATATATATAGACTTTTTTATTTTGGGGGGGCTTTTTATTTTGTTAGGGGGATTAGATTAGGTGTAGTTTAAAAATCTTGTAATTTGTTTATTATTTTCTGTAATTTAGTGGGGGGTTTTGTACTTTAGATAATTTAATTTAATTGTATTGAATTGCATTTAATTTATGGAAATATTTTAATTATAGTGTAGTGTTAGGTGTAATTGTAACTTAGGTAAAGTTTTATTTTACAGGTACTTTTGTATTTATTTTATCTAGGTAGTTATTAAATAGTTAATAACTATTTAATAACTATTGTACCTAGTTGAAATAAATACAAACTTGCCTGTAAAACAAAAATAAAACCTGTTAGCTACAATGTAACTATTAGTTATATTGTAGCTATCTTAGGCCTAGATTTAGAGTTGGGCGGTAGCCGTCAAAACCAGCGTTAGAGGCTCCTAACGCTGGTTTTTACCGCTCTCTGGTATTTGGAGCCAGTCATTAAAGGGTCTAACGCTCACTTTCCAGCCGCAACTTTTCCATACCGCAGATCCCCTTACGTCAATTGCGTATCCTATCTTTTCAATGGGATCTTTCTAACGCTGGTATTTAGAGTCTTGGCTGAAGTGAGCGTTAGAAATCTAACGACAAAACTCCAGCCGCAGAAAAAAGTCAGTAGTTAAGAGCTTTCTGGGCTAACGCCGGTTTATAAAGCTCTTAACTACTGTGCTCTAAAGTACACTAACAACCATAAACTACCTATGTACCCCTAAACCGAGGCCTCCCCACATCGCCGCCACTATAATAAAAAATTTTTAACCCCTAATCTGCCGACCGCACACCGCCGCCACTTACGTTATCCCTATGTACCCCTAATCTGCTGCCCCTAACACCGCCGACCCCTATATTATATTTATTAACCCCTAATCTGCCCCCCTCACCGTCGCCTACACTTATTAACCCCTAATCTGCCGCTACTATAATAAAGTTATTAACCCCTAATCCGCCTCACTCCCGCCTCAATAACCATATAATAAATAGTATTAACCCCTAATCTGCCCTCCCTAACATCGCCGACACCTAACTTCAATTATTAACCCCTAATCTGCCGACCGAATCTCGCCACTACTGTAATAAATGGATTAACCCCTAAAGCTAAGTCTAACCCTAACACTAACACCCCCCTAAGTTAAATATAATTTTTATTTTATTTATTAAATAAATTATTCCTATTTAAAGCTAAATATTTACCTGTAAAATAAACCCTAATATAGCTACATTATAAATTATAATTATATTGTAGCTATTTTAGGATTAATATTTATTTTACAGGCAACTTTGTATTTATTTTAACCAGGTACAATAGCTATTAAATAGTTAAGAACTATTTAATAGCTACCTAGTTAAAATAATTACAAAATTACCTGTAAAATAAATCCTAACCTAAGTTACAATTAAACCTAACACTACACTATCAATAAATTAATTAAATAAACTACCTACAATTATCTACAATTAAACCTAACACTACACTATCAATAAATAAACTAAATACAATTCCTACAAATAAATACAATTAAATAAACTAACTAAAGTACAAAAAATAAAAAAGAACTAAGTTACAAAAAATAAAAAAATATTTACAAACATTAGAAAAAAATTACAACAATTTTAAACTAATTACACCTACTCTAAGCCCCCTAATAAAATAACAAAGCCCCCCAAAATAAAAAAATGCCCCACCCTATTCTAAATTACAAAAGTTCAAAGCTCTTTTACCTTACCAGCGCTTAAAAGGGCCGTTTGCGGGGCATGCCCCAAAGAATTCAGCTCTTTTGCCTGTAAAAAAAAACATACAATACCCCCCCCCAACATTACAACCCACCACCCACATACCCCTAATCTAACCCAAACCCCCCTTAAATAAACCTAACACTAAGCCCCTGAAGATCTTCTTACCTTATTTTCACCATGCCAGGTATCACCGATCGTTCAAGGCTCCAAAATCTTCATCCAAGCCCAAGCGGGGGCTAGACATCCATCATCCGGCGGCTGAAGAGGTCCAGAAGAGGCTCCAAAGTCTTCATCCTATCCGGGAAGAAGAGGTGATCCGGACCGGCAACCATCTTGATCCAAGCGGCATCTTCTTCTTCATCCGATGACGACCGGCTCCATCTTGAAGACCTCCACCGCGGACCCATCTTCTTCTTCCGACGACTTCCCGACGAATGACGGTTCCTTTAAGGGACGTCTTCCAAGATGGCGTCCCTCGAATTCCGATTGGCTGATAGGATTCTATCAGCCAATCGGAATTAAGGTAGGAATATTCTGATTGGCTGATGGAATCAGCCAATCAGAATCAAGTTCAATCCGATTGGCTGATTCGATCAGCCAATCAGATTGAGCTTGCATTCTATTGGCTGTTCCGATCAGATTAGATAAAAATTATATTTAACTTAGGGGGGTGTTAGTGTTAGGGTTAGACTTAGCTTTAGGGGTTAATCCATTTATTACAGTAGCGGCGGGATTCGGTCTGCAGATTAGGGGTTAATAATTGAAATTAGGTGTCGGTGATGTTAGGGAGGGCAGATTAGGGGTTAATACTATTTATTATAGGGTTATTGAGGTGAGAGTGAGGCGGAATAGGGGTTAATAACTTTATTATAGTAGCGGTGCGGTCCGCTCGGCAGATTAGGGGTTAATAAGTGTAGGCAGGTGGAGGCGACGGTGAGGGGGCAGATTAGGGGTTAATAAATATAATATAGGGGTCGGCGATGTTAGGGCAGCAGATTAGGGGTACATAGGGATAACGTAGGTGGCGGAGGTATACGGAGCGGCAGATTAGGGGTTAAAAAAATATGCAGGTGTCAGCGATAGCGGGGACGGCAGATTAGGGGTTAATAAGTGTAAGGTTAGGGGTGTTTAGACTCAGGGTACATAGGGTGTTAGGTGCAGACGTAGGAAGTGTTTCCCCATAGAAAACAATGGGGCTGCGTTAAGAGCTGAACGCTGCTTTTTTGCAGGTGTTAGGTTTTTTTTCAGCTCAAACTGCCCCATTGTTTTCTATGGGGGAATCGTGCACAAGCACTTTTTTGAAGCTTGCCGCGTCCGTAAGCACCGCTGGTATCTAGAGTTGCAGTTAAATTATGCTCTACACTCCCTTTTTGGAGCCTAACGCACTGAAAACCCAGCCATTCTGTGAACTCTAAATACCAGCAGTATTTAAAAGGTGCGGGAGAAAAAAAGCACGCGTAGCTAACGCAACCCTTTGGCCGCCAAACTCTAAATCTAGCCGTTAGGGTTTATTTTATAGGTAAATATTTAGTTTTAAATAGGAATAATTTAGTTAATGATAGTAATTTTTATTTCAATTTCTTTTAATTATATTTAAGTTAGGGTGTGTTAGGTTTAGGGGTTAATAACTTTAATATAGTAGCAGCGACGTTGGGGGCGGCAGATTAGGGGTTAATAAATGTAGGTAGGTGTCAGCGATGTTAGGGCCCTCAGATTAGGGGTTAATAATATTTAACTAATGTTTGCGAGGCGGGAGTGCGACGATTTAGAGGTTAATATGTTTATTATAGTGGTGGCGACGTTGGGGGCAGAAGATTAGGGGTTAAAACATGTAGGTAGGTTGCGGCAACATTGGGGGTGGCAGATTAGGGGTTAATAAATATAATGTAGGTGTCGGCGATGTTGGGGGCAGCAGATTAGGGGTTCATAAGTATAATTTAGGTGGCGGCGTTGTCCGGAGTGGCAGTTTAGGGGTTAATAATTATAATGTAGGTGTTGGTAATGTCGGGGGCGGCAGATTAGGGGTTAATAAGTGTAAGATTAGGGGTGTTTAGACTCGGGGTTCATGTTAGGGTGTTAGGTGTAGACATAAAATGTATTTCCCTATAGGAATCAATGGGGCTGATCACATTGCATAGCAACTACATTGGAATTGGGGGGTGGAGTCTGCTGCTGCACGCTTTGTGTCGATGTGAAGCCGATTGCCCTAATATCGCTTCCCCACTCAGCTCCATCTTGCCTGGACAAGATTCCCGGACTTTGATGGGACCTGGCGTGGCTCTGGCCCACCTAAAGAGTTGGAGGTCTATTTAGCCGAAGTGGTTTGCGGACTACGCATTCTTTGTTTTAAAATTGTCTGTTAAAGCACAGAACAAGTGGACCAATCTTGCGACCGCCGGTCCAAAACTTACCTAGAACAGCAAGTTGTGCCTGGATGGAAGGCAGCAGATGAAGGCGACGGAGGAACCGGTGTTCTGAAAACAGCAGACTGCGGTACTGCTTGAGGGCGGAGCTGCTGGTGTGCGGAGGGATCTGTGCATCATGCTCAGCACTCGCAGGCAGAGAAAGTCTCTTTCCAGCTCGGTCTGGTTAATTGGAGTTACTGGTCAGCAGCGCCACAATACCGTCCCTTGAACTCCTGGGTAATTTCGGGTAAGACAATGGTCTGGTTTATTGAGCTGCGGTGCCTGGTTGGAGCTACATTTTGATCTCTCTGGTTTGTGGGGCAGTCTCGCTTGGTGGGTCCCCCTCCCTCTTGGTCTTGGGACTACTTGGATCCCTGTGAATAGGATTGAAGAAAGAGGGTAGGTGGAGGAAAAGGTGGTTTACTATGAACACCGCTGCTAGTTAAATTCTGTAATCTGCCTAGGATAAGGAACCTTATTGTTTTCCTGGTCTCCTTTATGTAAAAATAAAATCTAAAAGGGGAAAAAAAGGAAAGGAAAAAAAGAAGGAAAAAGAAAAAAAAGGTAAAAGAAAGAGAAAAGCAAGGAATTCTGGATGTTAGTTTTAGGTAAAGATACATCAAGATTTTTGGATAAAGCTCTTTATATATAAAAGGAAAGTTCCTGGGGGCCTATATTAAATACTTCAGGTGTTAAGGACTATCTACTTTTGAGAGAAGCACTTTCTGTTGAATATGGTGGTTTATAACTCAGTGACTACTCACTTTTTTAACTCAGTTTCCAACTCGATTCCAACTTAAGGAAGGTGGGAAAGAAGAAGAGAAAGGAAAGGAATAGGAAGGGAGAAGGAGAAAGGAGGATAAATCCTTGGAAGGGGAATATTCCATGCACTTTACTTATGCACCTTACCCTGGTTGTACTGTTTAATATTTAGTTGACCCTGGCAGTCAGTATTGAGGGTGATGGTAATCTCTGTTGGTTGTTAAACTCTACAAGAGAGCTGGATTCGAGAGTGATAACTGAATTGGCTTTGGGGGTTGTTGTTTTTGTTTTTTTATTCTACCCCCACTCTATTAGATACACACACCTTAATAACTCAATTAACAGAAATATTCACTCCTCAATTTGAGGTCATTAAAAAAGAGCTGGGGGTAATTTCTTCTGACTTAAGCTCATTGTCTACAGAAGTGAGACAATTCTCTTATAGAATCCAGGAGGCTGAAGATAGAATTGCTATTCTAGAGGATAAAGTTAATTGACAAGATATTATTATTTCCACTCAGGATTCTAAAATTAATGCCTTGCAGTTGCGCCTTGGCGATCTTAAAGATCGCTCAAGACACAACAATATTAGAATAGTTGGCCTTCCTGAAACCCCTGAATTTGAAGACCTTATGCAGTTCACCTCCTTAATATTGCCTAAAGCTCTGGGCTTTAATGCTCAGCAATTGCCATTAAGTATTGAAAGGGCCCATAGAATAGGCGCTAAGAACTACTCAGTCAAAGGTCCAGCAAAAAATAGGATGGTGATCTTTAAACTTCTGAAGCATCAGGATAAATTAGAACTACTCAAATTGTTTAAAAAAATCAATCCCCTTTATGATTGGGAATCACAAAATTCTTTTGTTCCAGGACTTTTCATATGAAACAGCAGCGAAGAGGAAACTGATGGCTCCATATTGTTCTCAACTGATTAATAAAGGGGCTGTTGCCTGGATGGTCTATCCTGCCAAAATTATTGTTGAGGACAAGGGCATCAGGCAGACCTTCGTTGAAGTTTCAGAGATTAAAAAATATATTGACACTAACCAATGACTGTTGTTAGAGTATTTTATTTGTTTTTTTACAATGTTTAGTTATTTTTTTTATTTTTGGGTTGTCCTGGTGCCTGTTTTTTAGTATAGGTGCAATGGACAGATGCATAAATCAAGGCTATTCAATAAAGAATATATATTGGTGTGTTCTATGCACCCACAGGAGACTGTGCCCCTTTCCCCCCCCCTTTTTTTTTTCTCTCCTCCCCTGTCAAGGTTCACCTCCTTTTTTCAATCTCTATTGAATATTTGTCTTTAAAAGGGATTGCAGGGTTATATTGTAATTTTTTTTATTAATTTCTAATCTCAAAATCTTATCGTGGAATGTAGGAGGGGTATCTTACCCAGTAAAACGTAAATTAATTATTGAGTTATTAGTCAAATCTAAACCCGACATCGTCTATCTTCAAGAGACGCATTTAAATTCAGTTGAGGCAGCAAAACTGAGAATTAAATGGGTGGGGGAAGTTATTACTACCTCAGTAACGAATAGGAAGTGTGGGGTGGCGATCTTAATTAGTAAAACTCTTGATTATAAAATTTTGTTTGTGGATGTGGATTCAGATGCTAGATTTATAATAGCCCAGTGGTGGTAAACAATATTAAAGTGACTTTATGTAATTTATATGCGCCAATCTAATTCTCTGTGCAATTCTGAGATAAGATTAAAAGTAAAAATTTTCCATTTCTTAAAGAAAATCTGGTACTGGGAGGGGATTTTAATTCAACAATCTGTCCTACACTAGATAGATTATCAAAGAAAAATCTAGCAGAAAATAAAAAGGGAGCAAAATATCTTAATTTTTTTTGTCATAAACTCAACTTAGTAGACATTTGGCGAATTTACAATCCAGATGTCCAGCGGTTTACTTGTGAATCACAAGCACATAGAACCTTCTCGCAAATTGATTATTTATTAATTTCAGATACCTTTCTTTTTCATAAAATGGAAGCGGATATAGGGGAAATTTTAATATCGGATCATGTGATCATTTCATTGACCTTCTTATTCTCTAGTAGAACTGCTACTAATCCTTCTATATTAGTTTACCCGCGGTATCTATTTAATAATCCCAAATATGTTATGTGGTTAAAACAAAAATGGCAAGATTATCTTTTGGATAATATTGCTTATCTTAATAAAATTGAAATATTTTGGGAGGCGTCTAAAGCGGTGGTGAGGGGAGAAGTCAAAGCATATTTGAATATCTTGCATAAAAAAAAGAGAGCCCGTGAATCACAACTCTCTAATCAAGTTAGGAATGCATATACAAAATTTATTTCAGACCGCTCTGAGACTCATTGGAATAAATATATTTTATTGAAAAGAGAAAGAGATTTATGTCTGTCTCAGAAAGCACGTGAAGAGGAAGTTAAATTCAATCTCCACTTTCGGAGTTTCCATGGCTGTTCAGCTAAGAACCTTGCCAGACTCATTAAGAACAGAAAGAAGAAGAATTATATAACGGCCATTAGAAAAGAGGGGAAGAGACTTACTGATCCGGATGAAATTAGTATGGCTTTTTTTTAACTATTACCAATCTTTATATACTAAAATGGATACTAATGTTTTGAAGCAAGAGGATTTCTAGTTGCAAACCACGTTACCAAAGATTTCACAGGAGAATTTAGAGGACCATAATGCTTTAATCACGAGGGAAGAGATTAGTAAAGCTACAGAGCATGCAAAATTGAACAAAGCAGCAGGTCCAGATTGTCTTCAGTCGGAATATTATAGAAGTCTATCAGAAGAACTGGTTCCTATTTTAGAGATTTAATATAATAGCTATTTTTCATCAGATGTGCCAATCTCTGTGCTGTTCTCTGCGGCTAACATCTTGCTGATCCCTAAAAAAGGTAAAGATCAGGAAGATCTAGCTTCATATAGACCTATCTAAGTGTTAAACACTGACTATAAGATTCTTATGACTATTATTGCTTCTAGACTCTCTGTGGTATTAGACAAATTAATCCATCCGGATCAGTCAGGTTTCTTGTCCACTCGGGACCCCGCTAAAATTTTTCACAAAGTTGTAATGTTAGTTGACTATGTTTGGAATATTGATCAATTTAAACAGAAACCCTCTTATAGAGACCCAGTAATTTTGACCTTGGATGCAGTTAAAGCTTTTGACTGTATCACATGGGAGCATTTGTTCATCACCCTAGCCAATTTTAACATAAAGAATAACTTTGTTAGGTTTTTGGGTAAACTATATCTTAATCCCATTTCATTTCTGTTGATTAATGGATCTGTATCTAAAGCAATTCCACTACAAAGAGGTACACGGCAAGGGTGCCCTTTGTCGCCGCTGCTTTTTAATTTAGCTCTTGAGCCATTAGCCATTCAATTAAGAGCTAGGCTAGCAGGGATTAAGATAGGCTTTGTTACTTTAAAGACGCTGTTGTATGCGGACGATCTACTGATTCTTTTAGAGGATATTGGTCAATCAATACCAATTATAACGCAATGTCTGAAGGAGTTTAGTTCCTTTTCAGGCTACAAAGTCAACTTGGAAAAAAGTGAACTAATGAGGATCGGGAACCAGAGAAGGAAAGATGTAGCCTCTCCGTTTAGAGTAGTGGAAACTATTAAATATCTTGGTATTGAATTACATAGAAACCCTAAAAATTGGTACAAAGCCAATTTTTCCACATTATTTTTAAAAATCCAAGAGGATTTAAAACTGCCTCTTTTCCTCTCTCCATTACGGCTAAGGATAATCTGATCAAAACTATCATTTTTCCTTGTATTCTTTATCCTCTTCAAAATCTACCCCTCTTTATTTTGAATAAAGATTTAAGGAAACTTTCTTCATGGTTTTCTCAATTTATTTGGAGTGGTAAGAAGGCGAGCCTTTCCTTGGATAGACTTATGCAAGATGATTCATTTGCCGGTCTAGCTCTCCCAAATGTGCGGTTATATAATCTGGCTACTATGCTTAAAATTGCTATTGATTGGTTGGCAGAGACCAATATAGTTTCTACTAATGTGTTAGAATCATATATGATTGCGCCATGGTCTTTGAAAGCCATCTTACATTGTCCTTTGCAGAGCCTACCAGCAAATATTAAACCTCTTTTTTCCTTTAAAAACACAATTCAGGCTTGGCAAAAGTGCTGCTCTATATTGCAGATTGATTTTACGTTTTCAGAATATTTACCTATAATAGGGAATCCTCAATTTACTCCTGCTATTTATCATGAGGTCTTCAAAATATGGTCATTTAAAGGATTGTGCAATATTCAACAGGGGTTAGATGAAAACTATCAAATTCTATCTGCTGGGCAGATTTTTCAACGTTTTGATCTTCCCCATAATAATCTATTTGCTTACATTCAACTGAGACATTATATTCAATCTCAGAACTGGCCCAGGTCTATGGATGTTGCGTGTTCCGATATTAAGAAGTGTATATGCAAATATAATAAAGCCTCAATTTCATTAATATATGATATTATGTTGTCCAAGCAGGGTGCCAGACTCTTGGACAGAATATGTAAGTTTTGGTTTCCTAGTATTCCTACGTTAGATATTGAGAGAATTCATGAAAGCTTCCATAGTTTGGCCCAATGTCAGGTTGCTATAAGTTGAAAGGAGTCCCATACAAAGATAATGACTGATTTTTACTTATCTCCGCTTAAAATTGCCAAATTTTACCCTTCAAACCCCTCAGTCTGTCCCCGGTATTTCAACAGGGATGCTTATTTGGCGCATATGTTCTGGCACTGCCCTAAAATTAAACAACTATGGCAAAAAGTTTTGTATTGGTTTAATATAACACATCTTACGTCGGTTACGCTTTCCTTAGAAGAGATTATTTTTCTGGTTACTAGGTCAAGGACTAATCCATGGATAATAACGTTAAATACTGTTATATTGACAGTTAGATACTTTATTTTGAAAAATTGGAAAGCCAAGTGCATTCCAAGCTTTTCTCAAATTTTTAAGGGAATTCAATCCTAAATTATTTATGAAGCTTTCCATTTGTTTCTAGCAATGGAGGAAAGGATAAGGCAGTTAGGAAGATGGGTATCGATTATTAAGTCGTTTCCAATTCCGCTGCAAAAGCAATTATTATCTCCTTTTGTGTCATGTATGAGTTTTGCTGAACTAGTTTTAGCAGACATGTTTCCTGGGTCTTGGATTATAAATATCAGAAAAATTAATTAATAGGTAGTATATGGGATGCAAAATAATATTATTATGTCCCAGTAGGAGGCGTCCCGGAGAGGTGGATTTTTTTGTTTGTTTTGTTTTTCTTCGTATGGTCGATGATTATTATTATTTTTTTATCACTATTATTTGAAAATGCCAGGTAGCTATTGATTGTGGTATAAGTCCAAAAAGTCATATTTTAAGATAAGATTGGGTTAGGACACTGCTGTTTATTATTTTTATGAAGATGCACAATATCAGTGTCCTGCGTGACATATCTGTATATTATTTGATTATGTATTGCTACTGGTTGGCTTCAATAAAAATGAATAAAAAAAAAAAAAGGAATCAATGGGGCTGCGTTAAGGAGTTTTATGCTGCTTTTTTGCCGGTGTTAGACTTTTTTTTCAGCCTGCTCTCCCCGTTGATTCCTATGGGGAAATCGTGCACGAGCACGTTACACCAGCTCACAGTTAACGTAAGCAGCGCTGGTATTGGAGTGCGGTAATGAGCAAAATTTTTCTCAATGCTCACTTCTTGTCTGGTTTGTAAAAACCCGTAATACCAGCGCTGTCTGTAACTGAGCGGTGAGCATAAACTGCTCGTTAGCACCGCACAGCCTCTATGCAAAACTCATAATCTAGGTGTAACTAAAGTGCTAGGAATAATACAGGTTCTTATCAAGACTTAAAATAACTTTCCTATAGAATACTAGACAAATATATCAATTATGGGTCAAGAGACTAATTAAAGGGCTAGAAATAATAAAGGCTCAAAACTCTATATTAACCCTCATATATAATACTAGACAGATGTACCAACTATGGGTCAATATATTAACTGATGAACTAGGAATAGTAAGGGTTCTTATCATGTCTCTATAAAAATAATAATCAGAGTGATAGAGATAGCTAGAAATATCTCTCTGTAACATTTATAAGAATTACAATAAGAATACACTAACACATGTTATCAACAAAGTATCACCAGACTATCAGCATGTCTCTGAATATAGTAAAATAAGCAATATAAACAAACTAGCTTAAACAACCCGCAAAGGGGGCATTATAACTCAAGAAGAACAGGGTTCTGTGCAACATTCTGTTTGGGTCCCCTGAGCTTTCAGGGTAGATATGTGTATAAGCTGGATGGACATGGTATTAAGCAAGGAATACGGACTGCTAGGAGTGGATTATATTGCCTATGTGGGGTTCCGCTCCTCTGCACAGTGTTGATGCGAATCCAATTGAAGAGGACCTCCATATGTGGCACCACTAGGATCTGTGCGGCAGTTGGGAATTCTCTGGTCCAGCAAATTAATTACATCATCAATTCTGCTGCAGATGTGTCACCCATAACCTTCCAGAACTGTCTTTATCTGATTATAAAGCTCCCTCATGTTTATCAATTATTGGTCCAAATACAACATGCAGCACATATAAAGAAGTATTGCGATGCACCCCTGGCATTGTGATATGGCAGAGACCCAAGGATACTCTGCCCGGCGTCTGTGGGAGGCTGCAATCTTGATAAAAGCGCCAATGTTCTGTTGCTGGCAGCTTACTCAACAATTTTAGAATCATCAGATGGAGGATAATTAGCTTTTTTGCAATATATGGGATTTCATGCCAGATGGCATCTTGTTAAAGTATCTTGTCAAGCTGAATCGTCAAGGCTGGAGCAGCACTCAAAACTGTGACCTATCATGGCCGCCACATGTTTTTTTGCGCCAATGGTCATTTTATTTATAAGAGTGATAAAACTTTTCTTGTAAAAATTGCAGAGATATGATGAATTTCTATAGCCACTTGTCCATACAATATAATATTAGGGTGAAAGGTTTATAAATGAATGATGTGTAAATATCAATATCTTGACAAACTAAAGCAATGAGGCCGAATTATCATATGTCTTTTGGACCTGATCCGGTCCAAAAGACATCGCTGAATGCGGAGAGCAATACACTCTCTGTATTCAGCATTGCACAGCACCAGACTTTTTTAGTAGTCTTATTAAAAGTTATGTTTTAATTTTAAGCCCCATATATGTCCCTAGTAAGCCAAGTGAGTGCCAAGTGGGAATATTGTTTTCTCTATTATATTAATATATAGAAATATGTATTTACAAAAAAGGACATTATCCTGTATGTAAAGAACAATGGAATGTTAAATATGTACAGAAAATATAGTGTAAAACACATACATATTTAAATACATAAGTACACACACACGCACATATATATATATATATATATATATATATATATATATATATATATATATATAAAACTATACACACACACATACATACACATATTATTTTAATATCCAAATTAATTCACCAGCAGAACATTAACATTATTTATTAGTTTCCTTTAAAATACATTTAAAGGTTTAATACTTAACACATTCTTGAGGAGAGTGCACTAACCAGATCCATTTCTTGCCAGGTGAGGTATACACATATTAACACATAGGGGCATATTTATCAAGCTCCGAATGGTCAAAAAGACCGCTGCTCCATAACCTGTCTGCCTGCTCTGAGCAGGTGGACAGACATCTCCGGAAATCAACCCGATCGAGTACAATCGGGTTCATTGACACCCCCCTGCTGGCGGCCCATTGGCCGCTAGTCTGCAGGGGGCGGCGTTGCACCAGCAGCTCTTGTGAGCTGCTGCTGCAATGCTGAATACGGCGAGCGTATTGCTCGCCGTATTCAGCGAGGTCTGTCAGACCTGACCTTGATAAATTGGGGCCATAAATACAGCATCTCACAAAAGTAAGTACACACCTCACATTTTTGAAAATATTTTATTATATCTTTTCATGTGACAACACTGAAGAAATGACACTGTGCTACAATGTACAGTAGTGAGTGTACTGCCTGTATAACAGTGTCAATTTGCTGTCCCCTAAAAATAACTCAACACACAGCCATTAATGTCTAAACCATTGGCAACAAAAGTGAATACACCCCTAAGTGGAAATGTCCAAATTGGGCCCAATTAGCCATTTTCCCTCCCCAATGTGACTCATTAATGTTACAAGATCTCAGGTGTGTTAAATTTGGTGTTATCACTCTCACACTCTCTCATACTGGTCACTGGAAGTTCAGCATGACACCTCATGGCAATGAACTCCCTGAGGATCTGAAAAAAAGAATTGTTGCTCTAAATAAAGATGGCTTAGGCACGGTGGGCAAGACCATACAGCGGTTTCACAGGACGCTTCCAATCGACTGCTAGCAAGGGGTGTCAATCAGCCCGATCATATAGAATCGGGCGGATTAATATCCGTAGCCTCTGAGCAGGCGGACAAGCTATGGAGCAGTGGTTTCATTCGGAGCATGATAATTCAGCCCCTCAGACTCTAGTGGAGTAATGTGCATTCCAGAGTTGTCCATTGCGGAAGATGTGTGCTCTGGTCCTGTAACTGTTCTGACATAACGTCACACCCTTAAACATCTTCCCCACAGGGGGACTTATCTGTCATTCTTGTGCACATGTAGCATTTTTTTTTAAGGCATTAGCAAATTGTATGTTGCTTAAGGGGACAGTCTACAATAGAATTGTTATTGTTTTAAAAAACAGATAATTCCGTTATTGCCCATTCCCCAGTTTTGCATAACCAACACAGTTATATTAATACACTTTTTATCTCTGTGATTACCTTGTACCTAAACAAGTGCGTTTCGTTTCGTTCCAAATTCGAATTCGGACGAATTTGATCAAATTCAGAGCTTCGGACCGATTCAAATTTCTGAACCAAATCCTTTCCGAAACCATACTAATCCAAATAAATTTGTTCCGAAATATTCGAATTGTTCTGACTTATTTGGTTTCATTCGGATGTGCGTGTTGCAGTTGTCTTTTTAAAAAAAAATATTATTATTAAATCAAAAGAACCACAAAATCATTTGAAAATTAGATATTATTATAAAATAATTAAAATATAAGTAAGATTGAACAGGTAAAAGTTTTAAGTTCAGTTTTGGACTAGTATGGTTATGTTATGTATTGTATAACTTGGATATTTTTGACAAATCTGAATCGACATAACATAACTAACGAGTGACAACGAATCGATTCAAATTCATTTGTTTTTATTCAAATGAAAGTAGTTTCATAATCTTCTATGGACTTCTTTTCCAATTAGATCATTCCTTTTGTTTTGTGGGTTGGGTTACTGTCACAGTGATAGTCTTCTAATCCAATAATCATATTATTTAAATTTTGTATGTAGAATTACTGTCACATGCAGTGCAATGTGCTTTTAGCTTTCTTCAAAGGTTGTGCTAATGTTCTATTGGCTGATTGGAATAGCCAATAGAATGCAAGCTTAATCCTATTGGCTGATTGGATGAGCCAATAGGATGAAAGCTCAATCCTATTGGCTGATTGCAACAGCCAATAGGATTGTTTCCACCTTAATTTCTATTGGCTGATAGAATTCTATTAGCCAATCAGAATGTAAGGGACACCATCTTGGATGACGTCATTTAAAGGGAAACTTCATTCTGCAAGAGTCATTGAAAGAAGAGGATGCTCCGCGCCGGATTTCTTGAAGATGGAGCCGATCCATGCCGGATAGATGAAGATAGAAGATGCCGTCTGGATGAAGACTTCTGCCTGCTTGGAGGAAGACTTCGGCCCGCTTGGATAAAGACTTTGGCTGGCTTCGCTAAGGACTTCTGCCGATTGGATGTGGATAGATGTCCGCTCTTCGAAAACTGTAAGTGGATCTTCGGGGGTTAGTGTTAGGTTTTTTAAGGGTTTATTGGGTGGGTTTTAATTTTAGCATAGGGACTTTGGGCTAAAAAAAGGCTAAATGCGCTTTTAAGGGAAATGCCCATTCAAATGCCCTTTTCAGGGCAATAGGTGCTTAGGTTTTTTCGATAGAATTTTATTTGGGGGGTTTGGTTGTGTGGGTGGTGGGTTTTACTGTTGGGGGGTCGTTTGTATTTTTTTTAACAGGTGGCATTTTTATTTTGATAGGGCTAATAGATTAGGTGTAATTAGTTTAAATATTTGATAATTTAATTTTTATTTTGTGTAACTTACACCTAGATTACGAGTTTTGGAGTAACAGGGGTGCATTGCTAACGAGCATTTTTTTTCAATGCTCCCTTAAAGGGACACTGAACCCAAATTTTTTCTTTCGTGATTCAGGTAGAGCATGCAATATTAAGCAACTTTCTAATTGACTCCTATTATCAAATTCTCTTTGCTCTCTTGCTATGTTTATTTGAAAAAGAATGCAGCTAAGCTTTTTTTTGGTTCAGAACTCTGGACAGAACGTTTTTATTGGTGGTTGAATTTATCGACCAATCAGCAAGAACAACCCAGATTGTTCATTGCCATGAGGTGTAATGCTAAACTTACATTCTTGCATTTCAAATAAAAATACCAAGAGAATGAAGAAAATTTGATAATAGGAGTAAATTAGAAAGTTGCTTAAAATGTTATGCTCTATCTGAATCATTAAAGAAAAAAAATTTGGGTTCAGTGTCCCTTTAAGACAACGTTGGTATTACAGGTTTTTTTAAATCCGGCGTTAGCCTCAAAAAGGTGAGTGTAGAGCAAAATTTAGCTCCACATCTCACCTCAATACCAGCGTTGCTTACGGTAGCGGTGAGCTGGAAAAATGTGCTGGTGCACGATTTCCCCATAGGAATCAATGGGGCAGAATCGGCTGAAAAAAAACCTAGCACCTGCAAAAAAGCAGCGTTCAGCTCCTAACGCAGCCCAACTGATTCCTATGGGGAAAGAAATTTTATGTCTACACCTAACACCTTAACATGAACCCCGAGTCTAAGCACCCCTAATTTTACACTTATTAACCCCTAATCTGCTGTCTCCGACATCGTCGCCACCTACATTATAATTATTAACCCCTACTCTGCTGCTCCAGACACCGCCGCCACCTACATTAT
The DNA here is from genome assembly GCF_027579735.1 of Bombina bombina. Lineage (NCBI taxonomy): Eukaryota > Metazoa > Chordata > Amphibia > Anura > Bombinatoridae > Bombina > Bombina bombina. The sequence continues at coordinate 314,530,483 of NC_069503.1, read as the reverse complement.
ATGTAATAACCCCTAATCTGCCGCCCCCAACATCGCCGAACCCTACATTATATTTATTAACCCCTAATCTGCCCCCCAACGTCTTCGCAACTATATTAAATGTATTAACCTCTAATCTGCAGCCGCCAACGTCGCCGCCACTATAATAAAGTTATTAACCCCTAAATCTAAGTCTAACCCTAACCCTAACAACCCCTAATTTAAATATAATTTAAATAAATATAAATAAAATAACTACAATTAAATAAATTATTCCTATTTAAAACTAAATACTTACCTATAAAATAAACCCTAAAATAGCTACAATATAACTAATAGTTACATTGTAGCTATTTTAGGATTTATTTCTATTTTACAGGCAAGTTTGTATTTATTTTAACTAGGTACAATAGTTATTAAAAGGTTATTAACTATTTAATAACTTCCTAGCTAAAATAAAAACAAATTTACCTGTAAAATAAATCCTAACCTAAGTTACAATTACACCTAACACTACACTATAATTAAATTAATTACCTAAACTACCTACAATTAAATTAAAAACAATAAACACTAAATTACAGAAAATAAAAAAATAATTAATATTTTTTTAAACTAATTACACCTACTCTAATCCCCTAATAAAATAAAAAGCCCCCCAAAATAATAAAAAGCCCTATCCTATACTAAATTACAAATAGCCCTTAAAAGGGTCTTTTATGGGGCATTGCCCCAAAGTAATCAGCTCTTTTACCTGTAAAAAAAAATACAATACCCCCCAACATTAAAACCCACCACCCACACACCCAACCCTACTCTAAAACCCACCCAATCCCCCCTTAATAAAACCTAACACTAACCCCTTGAAGATCACCCTACCTTGAGACATCTTCACCCAGCCGGGCACAAGTGGACCTCCAGAGGGGCAGAAGTCTTCATCCGATCCAGGCAGAAGAGGACCTCCAGACCAGCAGAGGTCTTCATCCAGGCGGCATCTTCTATCTTCATCCATCCGGAGCGGAGCGGGTCCATCTTCAATCCAGCTGACGCGGAGCATCCTCTTCAAACGAAGTCCAAGTGAATAATGAAGGTTCCTTTAAATGACGTCATCCAAGATGGCATCCCTAGGATTCTATCAGCCAATCGGAATTAAGGTAGGAAAAATCCTATTGGCTGATGCAATCAGTCAATAGGATTGAGGTCGCATTCTATTGGCTGATTGGAACAACTAATAGAATGTGAGCTCAATCCTATTGGCTAATTGGATCAGCCAATAGGATTGAACTTCAATCCTATTGGCTGATTGGATCAGACAATAGGATTTTTCCTACCTTAATTCCGATTGGCTGATAGAATCCTATCAGCCAATCGGAATTCAAGGGACGCCATCTTGGAAGACGTCATTTAAAGGAACCTTCATTCTTCTCTTGGACTTCATTTGAAGAGGATGCTCTGTGTCGGCTGTATTGAAGATGGACCCGCTCCGGACGGATGGAGATAGAAGATGCCGCCTGGATGAAGACTTCTGCCCCTCTGGAGGTCCACTTGTGCCCGGCTGGGTGAAGATGTATCAAGGTAGGGTGATCTTCAAGGGGTTAGGGTTTTATTAAGGGGGGATTGGGTGGGTTTTAGAGTAGGGTTGGGTATGTGGGTGGTGGGTTTTAATGTTGGGGGGTTATTGTATTTTTTTTTACAGGTAAAAGAGCTGGTTACTTTGGGGCAATGCCCCGCAAAAGGCCCTTTTAAGGGCTATTTGTAATTTAGTATATGGTAGGGATTTTTATTATTTTGGGGGGCTTTTTTATTTTATTAGGGGAATTAGAGTAGGTGTAATTAGTTTAAAAAAATTGTCATAATTTTTTTATTTTCTGTAATTTAATGTTTGTTGTTTTTCTTACTTTAGTTTATTTAATTTAATTGTAATTATTTGTAGGTAGCTTAGGTAATAAATTTAATTATAGTGTAGTGTTAGGTGTAATTGTAACTTAGGTTAGGATATATTTTACATTTAAATGTGTTTCTATTTTAGCTAGGTAGTTATTACATAATTATTATATTAATAAATAAATCCTAAAATAGCTAAAATATAACTATTAGTTATATTGTAGCTAGCTTAGGGTTTATTTTATAGGTAAGTATTTAGTTTTAAATAGGAATAATTTAAATAGGAATAATTTATTTAATGACAGTTATTTTATTTAGATTTATTTAAATTATATTTAAATTAGGGGGGTGCTAGGGTTAGACTTAGGGTTAGGGGTTAATACCTTTAATATAGTAGTGGCGACGTTGGGGGTGGCAGATTAGGGGTTAATAAAATGTAACTAGTGTTTGCCAGGCGGGAGTGCGGCGGTTTAGGGTTTAATATATTTATGAAAGTGGCGGCGATGTCCGGTCGGCAGATTAGGGGTTAAACTTTTAATTGAAGTGTTTGCGATGTGGGGGGGGGGGGCTTGGTTTAGGGGTTAATAGGTAGTTTATGGGTGTTAGTGCACTTTTTAGCACTTTACCTAAGAGTTTTATGTTACGGCGTTAGCCCATAAAATTCTTAACTACTGACTTTTAAATGCGGTAGGAGTCTTGACAGGAGAGGGTCTACCGCTCACTTCTTCCAAGACTCGTAATACCGGCGTTATGCAAGTCTCATAGATAAGATAGGATACGCAATTGACATAAGGGGATTTGCGGTAAGCTTGAATCGCGGAAGAAAAGTGAGTGGTACACCTGTACCTGCCTGACTCGTAATACCAGCGGGGGTTAAAAAGCAGCGTTAGGACCTCTCAATGCTGCTTTTTAAGGCTAACGCAAGACTCGTAATCTAGGCGTTAGTGTTTTTTATTTTGTATAACAGTGTTTTTATTTTTTGTAACAGTGTTTTTTATTTTTTGTAACAGACGCCTAGATTACAAATCTTGTGTTAGCCTTAAAAAGCAGCGTTGAGAGGTCCCAATGCTGCGTTTTAATGCCCGCTGGTATTACGAGTCTGGCAGGTACAGGTGTACCGCTCACCTTTTTCCACGACTCGAACATACCGCAAATCCATTTACGTCAATTGCGTATCCTATATTTTCAATGGGATTTTCCTAACGCCGGTATTACGAGTCTAACCAAAACTGAGCGGTAGACCCTCTCCTGTCAAGACTCATACCGCATTTAAAAGTCAGTAGTTATGGGCTAACGCCGTAACATAAAACTCTTAACTAAAGTGCTAAAAAGTACACTAACACCCATAAACTACCTTTTAACCCCTAAACCGAGCCCCCCCCCCACATCGCAAACACTTAAATACATTTTTTAACCCCTAATCTGCCTACCGGACATCGCCACCACTTTAATAAATATATTAACCCCTAAACCGCTGCACTCCCGCCTCGCAAACACTAGTTAAACTTTATTAACCCCTAATCTGCCATCCCTAACATCGCTGACACCTACCTACATTTATTAACCCCTAATCTGCCGCCCCCAATTACGCCGCCACTATATTAAATGTATTAACCCCTAAACCTAAGTCTAACCCTAACACCCCCCCTAACTTAAATATAATTTAAATAAATCTAAATAAAATTGCTACAATTAACTAAATTATTCCTATTTAAAACTAAATACTACCTATAAAATAAACCTTAAGATAGCTACAATATAACTAATAATTACATTGTAGACATCTTAGGGTTTATTTTTATTTTACAGGCAACTTTGTATTTATTTTAACTAGGTAGAATAGTTATTAAATAGTTATTAACTATTTAATAGCTACCTAGCTAAAATAAGTACAAATTTACCTGTAAAATAAAACCTAACCTAAGTTAAAATTACACCTAACACTACACTATAATTAAATTAATTACCTAAATTAACTACAATTAATTACAATTAAATTAAATAAACTAAAGTACGAAAAAAACACTAAATTACAGAAAATAATAAAATAATTACAAGTTTGTTAAACTAATTACACCTAATTTAATAAAATAAAAAAGCCCCCCAAAATAAAAAAAATCCCTACCCTATACTAAATTACAAATAGCCCTTAAAAGGACCTTTTGCGGGGCATTGCCCCAAAGTAATCAGCTCTTTTACCTGTAAAAAAAATAGAATACCCCCCAACATTAAAACCCACCACCCACACACCCAACCCTACTCTAAAACCCACCCAATCCCCCCTTAATAAAACCTAACACTAACCCCTTGAAGATCACCCTACCTTGAGACGTCTTCACCCTGCCGGCTGAAGTCCTCCACGAAGCCGGGCAGAAGTGGTCCTCCAGATGGGCAGAAGTCTTCATCCAGGCGGCATCTTCTATATTCATCCATCCGGAGCAGATCCATCTTCAAGACATCCGACGCGGAGCATCCTCTTCCAACGAAGTCCAACTGAAGAATGAAGGTTCCTTTAAATGACGGCATCCAAGATGGCGTCCCTTGAATTCCGATTGGCTAATAGAATTCTATCAGCCAATCGGAATTAAGGTAGAAAAAATCTGAATGTCTGATGCAATCAGCCAATAGGATTGAGCTTGCATTCTATTGGCTGGTCCAATCAGCCAATAGAATGCAAGCTCAATCCTATTGGCTGATTGAATAAAAAGCCAATAGGATTTTTTCTACCTCAGCCAATCGGAATTCAAGGGACACCATCTTGGATGACGTCATTTAAAGGAACTTTCATTCTTCAGTTGGACTTCGTTGGAAGAGGATGCTCCACGACGGATGTCTTGAAGATGGACCTGCTCCGCTCCGGATGGATGAAGATAGAAGATGCCACCTGGATGAAGACTTCTGCCCATCTGGAGGACCTCTTCTGGCTGGCTTCGATGAAGACTTCTGCCCGTCTGGAGGACCACTTTTGTCCGGCTTCGTGGAGGACTTCGGCCCGGCTGGGTGAAGACTTCTCAAGGTAGGGTGATCTTCAAGGGGTTAGTGTTAGGTTTATTAAGTGGGGATTGGGTGGGTTTTAGAGTAGGGTTGGTTGTGTTGGTGGTGGGTTTTAATGTTGGGGGGTAATGTACTTTTTTCCACAGTTAAAAGAGCTGATTACTTTGGAGCAATTCCCACAAAAAGCCCTTTTAAGGGCTATTTGTAATTTAGTATAGGATAGGGCTTTCAATTATTTTGGGGGGCTTTTTTATTTTATTAGGGGATTAGAGTAGATGTAATTTGTTTAAAAAATTGTAATTATTTTATTATTCTCTGTAATTTAGTGGTTTTTTAATACTTTAGATAATTGTTTTAAATTGTATTTAATTGTAGCTAATTTAGGGAATTAATTTAATTATAGGGTAGTATTAATTGTAATTGTAACTTAGGTTAGGATTTATTTTACAGGTAAATTTGTCTTTATTTTAAATAGGTAGCTATTAAATAGTTAATAACTATTTAGTAACTATTGTACCTAGTTAAAATAAATACAAAGTTGCCTGTAAAATAAAAATAAATCCTAAAATAGCTACAATGTAACTATTAGTTATATTGTAGCTAGCTTAGGGTTTATTTTATAGGTATTTAGTTTTAAATAGGAATAATTTAGTTAATTGTAGTTATTTTATTTAGATTTATTTAAATTAAATTTAAGTTCGGGGGTGTTAGGGTTAGGGTTTGACTTAGGTTTAGGGGTTAATACAGTTAATATAGTGGCGGCGACGTTGTGGGTGGCATATTAGGGGTTAATAAATGTAGTTAGGTTGCGGCGACATTGGGGGCGGCAGATTAGGGGTTAATAAATATAATGTAGGTGTCAGTGATGTTGGGGGCAGCAGATTAGGGGTTCATAAGTATATTATAGGTTGCGGCGGTGTCCGGAGCGGCAGATTAGGGGTTAATAATATAATGTAGGTGGCAGCGATGTTGGGGGCGGCAGATTAGGGGTTAATAAGTGTAAGATTAGGGGTGTTCAGACTCTGGGTTCATGTTAGGGTGTTAGGTGTAGACATAAAAAGTATTTTCCCATAGGAATCAATGTGGCTGCTTTAGGAGCTGAACGCTGCTTTTTTGCAGGTGTTAGGTTTTTTTTCAGCCAGCTCTGCCCCATTGATTCCTATGGGGAAATCGTGCACGAGCATGTTTAGCCAGCTCACCGCTACCGTAAGCAGCGCTGGTATTACAGTGAGATGTGGAGCTAAATTATGTTCTCTGCTCACTTTTCTGCCGGGTTTCTAAAATCCCGTAATACCAAGGCTCTCTGTAGGTGAGAGGTGAGCATAAACTGCTCGTTAGCACCGCAAGCCTTACCGACAAAAACTCGCAATCTAGCCGTTAGTGTTTTGTATTTTTTGTAACTTAATTGTAATTTTTTGTAACTTAGTAATTCTTTATAGTAGATTTAAATAACTTGAGTAGGGTTAGGTTTTAAATATGTAATATAGTTAATTTAATTGGTAGTATAATGTAATTTTAGTATAATATTGTAGGTAAATTAATAGTTTAATATAGTTTAATGTAATTTTAGTATAATAGTTAGGGTAGGTTAATTAATAGTTGAATATAGTTTATTTTAATTCTAAAGGTAAGTTTAAATTTATTATAAGATAGGGATGAGGTAATTATAATGTAAAGTTAGCGGGTTGTTAGGTTTAGGGGTTAATAGCTTAATTTAGTTTATGGTGATGTGGGGGGCTGGTGGTTTAGGGGTTAATAGGTTTAGTAAGTGGTAGTGATGTGGGATGCCAGGGGTTTAGAGGTTAATACATTTATTTAGCTGCAGAGGGGTCTGGGAGCGACAGAATAGGGGTTAATAACATTATGTAGGTGGCGGCGGGGTCTGGGAGCGGCAGGATAGGTGTTAATAACATTATGTAGGTTGCGGCAGGGTCCAGAAGCGGCGGGATAGGGGTTGATATATTTTATGTAGGTGGTGGCGATGTCGGGGTGGCAGATTAGGGGTGTTTAGACTTGGGGCTTATGTTAGGGTGTTAGGCATAAACGTTACTTTTATTCTACCAAAGAAATGAATGGGATATCTGGCAGCATCGAACATAAGCTTTCACTGCTTTCAGACTCCCATTGATTCCTATGGCATCCACGGCCTCCAGGGTGACGGATTGAAAACCAGGTATGCTGGGCTGGAATAGTGGCGAGCGTACCGGTTAGAAGTTTGATAACTTGCAAAAGTTGTCAGATAGTGCCAAATTTGTATTCAGAACATCTGTAATGACATAAGCATTGATCTGTGTCGGATTGAGACCGGCAGATTGTATGTTACGTCACAAATTTCAACTTTTGCTGGTCTGTAGGCTTTGATAAATGGGGCGAATCATGCTTGCCACAATTACGCTGCTGAATTCCAGCGTATTTGCGGTTGACGGCTTGATAAATATCCCTCACAGTGTCCTAGAGATTTACTGGTCTGAGTGCAAAATTTAATTTCAGGTTATTATTATTATTATTATTGTTGCTGAAATTGTGACTCAAGGGAGAAAGTTTTACAACAGTCAAATATATCTTTATCTTGTTAATATAGTTCTTGCATTAATAACTTTTATTTGAAGTTCTCACTAGAGTAGTTAGTTAAATATTATTACAATTGTATACTAGTTGCTTACTTGCTTGCTAATAATTGATTGTCTTGGGTGACTTTTTGGGAGTTCTATGAGCTCAGCTCACTCAAATTGTTTTTGTTTGTTTAATAAAGTTACTGCTGTGCTGTCTTAAACTTAGATAACAGGCACACAGGTTGGTGGCTGAGCACAGGATTTTGAACCAGTGACATGTGGTGACGTCAGAGGCTGGTGAGGCAGTGGCTAGGATACGCCTTCATTCTTTAGATATCCTTTGTTGAAGAAATAGCAATGCACATGAGTGAGCCAATCGCATAAGGTATCTATGTGCAGCCACCAATCAGCAGCTACTGAGCATATTTAGATATGATTTTTAACAAAGGATATCAAAAGAATGAAGAAAATTAGATATTAGATATAAATTGGAAAGTTATTTAAAATTGTATGTTCTTTCTAAATCATGAAAGAAAACATATGGGTTTCATGTCCCTTTAAATGTTTTGGAAAACTGGTCAACTTAGTAAACATCTGATTTTAGTCTAAAGGATTGTAACAGAAATTCTTGCCAGATAAAAAAAATGCTTGCTCTGATTATGAGAGCTAGAAATCCAGGCCCATTAAAATATGTTTAAAACATACTTTTTACTTTAATGCTGCAAATTATGATTACAGATTCCTTCATTATTCAGTAAATATAAAAATGTCTTGATCCAGTGGCGGCTAGTGAAATTTAAAGATGGTGGGGCGCTTGACCCCACCCCTTTAAATAAAGCCACATCCTCAGATGGCACCACCAATTCATTAATTAAATAATTAAAAGGTAGACCGAAACAAAGAAAAGCACTCAGGTGGAGAGGGAGAGAGAGACAGGGGGAGAGTGAGAGAGAGACAGCGGGAGAGAGAGAGAGAGACACAGAGGGTTAGAGAGAAAGAGACACACAATCACACAGAGGGTTAGAGAGACACATAAGGGATGAGAGAGTCAGTGGGGGAGGAAGAGAGAAAGAGAGAGAAAGAGACCATGGGGGAGAACGACACATAAGGAGAGAGGCAGAGGGAGTCGGAGAGACAGGGAGAGCTATGGATAGAGAGAGAGATGGATAGAGAGACAGATGGATAGAGAAAGAGAGATGGATAGAGAGAGACACACACAGAGGGGAGAGAGAGAGAGACAGAGGGGAGAGAGAGAGAGAGAGACAGAGGGGGGAGAGAGAGAGACAGAAGGGGAGAGACACAGAGGGGAGAAAGAGAGACAGAGAGACAGATGGGAGAGAGAGACACACAGAGGGGATAGAGAAAGAGACACAGAGGGGAGAGAGAGACACAGAGGGGGGAGAGAGATACACACAGAGGGGAGAGAGACACACACAGAGTGGGAGAGAAAAAGAGACACAGAGGGGGAGAGAGAGAGAGAGACAGAGGGGAGAGAGAGACACAGAGGGAAGAGAGAGAGAGACACACAGAGGGGGAGAGAGAGACACACACACAGAGGGGAGAGAGAGAGGAGAGAGAGAGATAGAAGATATATATATAGAGAGAGAGAGATAGAGAGAGGAGAGAAGAGAGGAGAGAAAAGAGAGAGGAGAGAGAGAGGGGGGAGAGAGAGAGAGAGAGGAGTTAGACAGAGGAGAGAGAGAGACAGAGGGGAGGGAGAGAGACAGAGGGGAGAGAGAGAGACAGAGGGGAGCCAGAGGGGAGAGAGAGAGAGACAGAGGGGATATATATATATATATATATATATATATATAGAGAGAGAGAGAGAGAGAGAGAGAGGGAGGGAGAGAGAGAGAGGGGAGAGAGAGAGAGACAGAGGGGAGAGATACACACATAGGGGAGAGAGAGAGACACAGAGGGGAGAGAGAGAGACACAGAGGGGAGAGAGAGACATAGGGGAGAGAGAGACAGAGGGGAGAGAGAGACAGAGGGGAGAGAGAGACAGAGGGGAGAGAGAGACAGACAGAGGGGAGTGAGACAGAAGGGGGAGAGAGGGAGACAGAGGGAGGAGAGAGACACATAAGTGGGGAGAGAGGGAACACTGAAATGGGGGAGGCACCACTGAATGTTTAAGTAATATTTTAAGTGACTGTCAAATGCTAATAGTCTACAATCTATTTTAAATATCTGAAACAGAACAGCACATATGAATGGGAGCAGTAATACATTATTATTTGTTGTCTACATCAGGGTTGTCCAACATACACCTAAGGAATCACTTGTTTAAATGAAATACAATAGCTACAGGAGCCATGGAGAATATTTGCTATAACTCATTCTAAATTGCTTGGTTTCATTTGCATTGCCATCATGCTGTTGGTCTAGCTTACTCTGCTCAAATAACAACTCATCCATACAAACAGCAAAATAGTAAGATAATGAGAAAACACAGAGCTACAGAGAGTTAATTAGTCAGTAAGAGAGTCAGACTATAAACTAGTGCGGAGTACAGAGGCAAGCTGCTAAGGTAACATTAATAAGTTTAGTAAGAGAGTGAGGCTATAAACTAGTGTAGAGTACAGAGGCAAGCTGCTAAGGTAGTGGGTGTAAAGTTTGAGTAAACAAAATACAAAAATGATCCTTAAACTGCTGTAAAAGAGTAAAAAAAAACAAAAAACACTAAACCACATTCATTAAATTATCATTTTCACTAACAGAATCCCTTTCAGCAAAATCTAAGGTTGCAGCACTTCAAAATGTGGCTAAAACACTGCTCTCTGCATCTCTTCCTGCTCTGTAAGGAAGTGACAGTGGAACATTCCACTACACTTGGAGGGGAAGTACAGAACTCTCTTTGTATTGAAGCAAAGCTGGCATCTGCACAGGGCAGCAACAATATAAATGAAAGTAGATTTTTTTCGTTTTTGTTTTGTTTTATATGATTTAACATCCAGCCCCAACCCTAAGTTCCCCTGACTGAATATATTTTTGCCCATATGAGAGGTGAAGCCTTGCCTCACCTGCCTCTAGTGACTGCACATCACTGTTTTGAACACATCAGCAGAATACACATTATCCTATATTAACCCCTTAATGACCACAGCACTTTTCCATTTTCTGTCCGTTTGGGACCAAGGCTATTTTTACATTTTTGCGGTGTTTGTGTTTAGCTGTAATTTTCCTCTTGCTCATTTACTGTACCCACACATATTATATACCGTTTTTCTCGCCATTAAATGGACTTTCCAGAGATACCATTATTTTCATCATATCTTATAATTTATTGTAAAAAAAATTATAAAATATGAGAAAAAAATGGAAAAAAAACACTTTTTCTAACTTTGACCCCCAAAATCTGTAACACATCTACAACCACCAAAAAACACCCATGCTAAATAGTTTCTAAATTTTGTCCTGAGTTTAGAAATACCCAATGTCTACATGTTCTTTGCTTTTTTTGCAAGTTATAGGGCCATAAATACAAGTAGCACTTTGCTATTTCCAAACCATTTTATTCAAGATTAGCGCTAGTTACATTGGGACACTGATATCTTTCAGGAATCCCTGAATATCTCTTGACATGTATATATTTTTTTTTAGAAGACATCCCAAAGTATTGATCTAGGCCAATTTTGGTATATTTCATGCCGCCATTTCACCGCCAAATGCGATCAAATACAAAAAATCGTTCACTTTTTCACAAACTTTCGGTTTCTCACTGAAATTATTTACAAACAGCTTGTGCAATTATGGCATAAATGGTTGTAAATTTTTCTCTGGGATCCCCATTGTTCAGAAATAGCAGACATATATGGCTTTGGCATTGCTTTTTGGTAAATAGAAGGCCGCTAAATGCCGCTGTGCACCACACGTGTATTATGCCCAGCAGTGCAGGGGTTAATTAGGGAGCTTGTAGGGAGCTTGTAGGGTTAATTTTAGCTTTAGTGTAGTGTAGCAGACAACCCAAAGTATTGATCTAGGCCCATTTTGGTATATTGCATGCCACCATTTCACCGCCAAATGCGATCAAATAAAAAAAAAAGTTCCCTTTTTCACAAACTTTTTGTTTCTCACTGAAATTATTTACAAACAGCTTGTGCAATTATGGCATAAATGGTTGTAAATTTTTCTCTGTTATCCCCTTTGTTCAGAAATAGCAGACACATATGGCTTTGGCGTTGCTTTTTGGTACTTAGGCCGCTAAATGCGCATCACGCGTATTATGGCTAGCAGTGAAGGGGTTAATTAGGTAGCTTGTAGGGAGCTTGCAGGGTTAATTTTAGCTTTAGTGTAGAGCTTAGCCTCCCACCTGAAACATCAGACCCCCTGATCCCTCCCAAACAGCTCTCTTCCCTCCCCCACCCCACAATTGTCCCCGCCATCTTAAGTACTGGCAGAAACTCTGCCAGTACTAAAATAAAAGCTATATTTGGGCTTTTTTTTTTAAGAAAAGGCATATTTACATATGCTGCTCTGTAGGACCCCCCTTTAGCCCCCAACCTGACTGATCCCCCACCAAACAGCTCTCTAACTCTCCCCCTCTGCCTTAATGGCCGCCATCTTGGGTACTGGCAGCTGTCTGCCAGTACCCAGTTTAGAATAAAATGACTGATATTTTTTATTTTTTCCCCTTTTCTGTAGTGTAGCTCCCTGCCCCAGCAAAGACCAACCCCCCACCCCCTCCTAGATACCTCCGATTTATATATATTATAATTTTAATACAGCATTTTTCAAACTTTTAATAAGTTATAGTTTCTGTAGTGTAGCGTTCCCACCCGCTCCCGCCCCGTGCACGCGCCCGCCCGCCGCCCCCCGTGCACGCGCGCGCGCCCGTGCGCGCCCCCATCAGCCCTGCCCCCGATCCCGCCCCCCTCTACATTACCCGGCCCATCGATGGCCGCCCACCCGCCTCCCAAGTCGGCTCCCACCCACCAACGATACCGGCCATCGATGTCCGGTGCAGAGAGGGCCACAGAGTGGCTCTCTCTGCATCGGATGGCCAGACAGTGTTATTGCAGGATGCCTCCATATCGAGGCATCACTGCAATAACCGGAAAGCAGCTGGAAGCGAGCAGGATCGCTTCCAGCTGCTTTCCACACCGAGGACGTGCAGGGTACGTCCTCAGGCATTAACTGCCTTTTTTTTGAGGACGTACCCTGCACGTCCTCGGTCATTAAGGGGTTAATAATATTTACTCTTTGTGGATAAATATAATTTTATTAAAAAAAATTGTGTGTGTATACTATTCATCATTGTAGCTATACAAAAAAAATGTGTTTACATTTTTTTGTTTGTTTAAGAGAGTTACTGACGTGCTGTCTTAAACTTAGATTACAGGCACACTTGTTGTTGAACATAGGATTTTTGAACACATCAGCAGAAGAAACATAATTTATGTAAGAACCTACCTGATAAATTCATTTCTTTTATATTGGCAAGAGTCTATGAGCTAGTGATGTATGGGATATACAATCCTACCAGGAGGGGCAAAGTTTCCCAAACCTCAAAATGCCTATAAATACACCCCTCATCACACCCACTATTCAGTTTAACAAATAGCCAAGTAGTGGGGTGATAGAAAAAGTAGTAAAAAGCATCAAAAAAAGGAACTGGAAATAATTGTGCTTTATACAAAAAATCATAACCACCATAAAAAGGGTGGGTCTCATGGACTCTTGCCAATATGTAAGAAATTAATTTATCAGGTAAGTTCTTACATATATTATGTTTTCTTTCATGTAATTGGCAAGAGTCCATGATCTAGTGATGTATGGGATAGCAATACCCAAGATGTGGAACTCCACAGAAGAGTCACTAGAGAGGGAGGGATAAAAATAAAAACAGACATTTTCTGTTATAAAAATTAAATCCACACCCAAAAGAATACATTTTTCTCATAAATACAAAGAAAAAACTTAAAACATAAGCAGAGGAATCAAACTGAAACACACAGTGTGAATAAAATGATATAATATGTTTTCCAATCCCTGTTACTTAGTGTGTTATACAAACATATCTGTATATTTGAATTTTTTAATTTTGGTTTAATTGCAGATATTTTTTATGGATTTGATATAGTGGACTTGTGAAGAAGTATGGTATCCACAAAGAATATTCACAATATTAATTCTTAATTACCATATTTACCATATTTGTTTGTTTAAAGCTGAACATACATAATTAAAATAGCGTCAATGGTATCAACAATATAATTAAAATAGTGTCAATGGTATCAACATTAGTAACAAATAATAAAAGTGAAACAAAAATAAAGTGATACAGTAAAAATCGTATAAGTTATGAAAGATAAAGTCTTTCTGCCGTGATCGTTAGAGTAATTGTTAATTGCTTTTTGTTAAAAGCGCTGTTGTTAAGTCCTCCGTGGGGATAGTATGTGCGGGCGTGCTGCAACACGTTTTTGTCTAATTGCTATATATATTGCGATTATAAGTCACTGTTAAGTAGTTTTGGTTATCTGTCCTTCACATTAACTTCCTTAGTTGGTGTAGGTATAATAAATCTTACCCGTTGTTTCTTTTGGGATACTTTGTTTCTGGTCTAGTTTCTTTTTGTACCCAATTCAATCTCTACTGTGATGAATGTGGATCGGAAGCCGGGATAGCCGCTGCCGGTGTTGTAGTGGTTTCAGTATGTCGAGTTGGTTTGTCTCTGCGATTACACACACTTGAAGAGGTAGATGCTGGGGTATTGTGGTAGTGTGCTTTAACCGTTAATCCTTTTGTCCGATGGCTGGGCTTTTTGCCCGGTTCAGGTTTTCAAAACCTCTTGAATTGTTGCGAATGTGTTCTGTTTAGATCCGTACTCTATTTGTTTCAGAGTATCCGATCTGCAGGTGTCCACGGGTTTCTTTAGGCCCAATTATTAGGTAAGGTATTTCAGTTGTTCTTGGCGGTCTTTTGAAAGGAGGACTAGGTGCTTTGAAGGTTGTTCTTGAACGCTTCAGAATATCTTTCAAGCGTATTTGTTGGTCCGTGGTTTGATGTAGTCTTGGCGGTCCACTTCGAAAGTGGACTATGAAAATGTTCAGTGTAGCAAGGAGTAGGCAACGCGTTTCAGCTGATTAATACAGCCTTTATCAAGCATATCCTTGCAGTTGTAAACAGTGGATTTTTGTATTCTGTGATTTGATTCTATTGGATCCCCTAGGTAGTTGTATCTTTACAATCTGGTGATCCTATTGGTTGTTGTGTCGGTGCTTTTGATTGGTCATTCCTTAGCATGTGACCTATTAATGGTTCAGTTTATCACGGTGATGGGGGAATTTTCACTTATTTGTATCAGATGACCAAGTAAATGCATAAAACGTTATGAAAACTTGTTCCAGTAGTAAACACAAATACGAATGTATTGTTATAATAAAAACATAAAAAACTTTTTGTACATCAGAGAATCTGTCCTTACAGGGTTTGTGAGTCAGTATAAGGTTTTTGGTATATGCCAATTTGAATATTTATTATGTTCTTTTTAGTCCTTTAGTGCAAGAATTCATATTTTATTGTTGGTTCAATTCTAGGGTTGGTAAATTAGAGGTTTAGTCATTTGTTTTGATGATGCAATTTAATATAACAGTGGAATGGGAAATTTCAATTTTGCGTGTTCTTGTTTGATCTTTAGTAATCGTTTGTTAAAAAGCAGGGTTTTTATTAATAATCGTTATTTCCATTATTATTGCTTTGGTGCAAGTATATGAAACATGCATTATTGGTTCTGGAATTTTTATTCCTATTTTTGTAATTTATTTTTAGTGTTCGTTCTTTTATAATCTTTTGTTGAAGAGCAGGTTAATCTTTTGGTATTCATCATTTAAATTGTATTGGTTCAAGGATATAAAACATCCATTATTAATAGTTGTGTATCAATCTGTTGGGTTTCTCTTCCGAATTTGGAGTGTTTGTTCTCTTTTAGCCTTTGTTGAAAGAGGGTATCATAAAACGATTTTTTAAAATTTGGTGAAATTTTGAATTGTTTATGAAGTGTTGTTATCAGATTGGGTTTTTGGTGAAACATGCATTATTATTGGTTCTGGAATTTTTATTCCTATTTTTGTAATTTATTTATTTTTAGTGTTCGTTCTTTTATAATCTTTTGTTGAAGAGCAGGTTAATCTTTTGGTATTCATCATTTCAATTGTATTGGTTCAAGGATATAGAATATCCATTATTATTAGTTATGTATCAACCTGTTGGGTTTCTCTTCCGAATTTGGAGTGTTTGCTCTCTTTTAGCCTTTGTTGAAGGAGTGTATCATAAAACGATTTTTTAACATTTTTGGTGAAATTTTGAATTGTTTATTAAGTATTGTTATCAGATTGGGTTTTTGGTGAAACATGCATTATTATTGGTTCTGGAATTTTTATTCCTATTTTTGTAATTTATTTATTTTTAGTGTCCGTTCTTTTATAATCTTTTGTTGAAGAGCAGGTTAATCTTTTGGTATTCATCATTTCAATTGTATTGGTTCAAGGATATAGAACATCCATTATTATTAGTTGTGTATCAACCTGTTGGGTTTCTCCTCCGAATTTGGAGTGTTTGTTCTCTTTTAGCCTTTGTTGAAGGATTGTATTATAAAACGATTTTTTTAAATTTTTGGTGAAATTTTTAATTGTTTATGAAGTGTTGTTATCAGATTGGGTTTTTGGTGTTGGCATGCAGGATTTTTTGTGGTTCAAGTATTCAAGAAACAGTTTAGACTGAAGTCTATATTCAGACCTTTTGGTCTTAAGGTTTGCATTTCGAAGATCCATTTTGCTTCTTTTTTAAGTAGGTTGTTTGCCTGGTTACCACCTCTTATATTTTGTTTAATTTTTTGTATAGCTGTGTAGTTGAAATATTTTAGATTGCTGTTATTGCAAGTTCTGAAGTGTTTGGGAACTGGCAGGTCTTTATTTCTTTCTAGTCCCGATTTTTCTATTGATAATATGTGTTCCCTTATTCGTTCTTTTATCATCCTTTCCGTTTCACCTATATATTGTTTGTCACATTTTGTGCATGTTATAAGATATATTATGTTTGTGTCTGTACATCTTATAGTCTCTTTTATTTTATATTCCTTGTTTGTGATGCTGGATTTGAATGATTTAGCTTTTTTTGCATGTCTGCATGCTTTGCAGAAACCGCAGGGATAAAATCCCTGTAATGTTTCACCTTGAACTCCTTTTTGGATTTTCGGTTTGTTATGTTTTATGGTTGGAGCTAGTGAACTTTTTAGATTTTTGGCCTTTTTGTAAATGAATTTTGGGTTTTGTGGTAATTTTTCTCCTAAGTGTGGATCTTGTTGTAGTATTTTCCAGTGTGATTTGATAATTTTTTCTATTTCACCTCTATCCTCACTGTACTCTGTGATGAAAGGGATGAACCATTCTTTAGATTCTTCTATAGTGTTAGTTTTATCTTTGGGTTTATATTTGAGTATGTCCTTTCTGTTGGTTTTTTGTACTTGAAGTCTTTCCACTTCTATTTCTTCCTCTGTGTATCCTCTTTCTATTAATTTCTCTTTAAGTCTCTTTGATTGGATTTCAAAATCTGTGTCTTTTTTACAGTTTCTTTTGAGTCTAAGGAACTGACCCTTTGGTATATTTTGTTTCCACCGCTTGAGGTGACCACTTGTTTCGTGTATGAAGTTGTTTGCATCGACCTCTTTGAAATAGGTTTTTGTGAGAAGCTCGTTATTTTCTATGCTAATTTCTAGGTCTAGATAATGTATTTTCTCTGTACTGTAGTCTGCAGTGAATTTTAGATTAAGTTGATTGTTGTTCATATGTTCTAAGCAGGTATTTAAATCTTGTGTTGTGCCTTTCCAGACAAAGAAGAGATCATCAATAAATCTTTTATACATGATGAAATTATTTTTGAAGGGGCTCTCTTGTAGGAATTGTGTTTCCCATAATCCCATGAACAGATTTGCGTAACTAGGGGCAAATTTAGTGCCCATAGCTGTTCGGCAAATCTGTTCATAGTATGTGTTTTCGTACATAAAAAAGTTATGGGTTATAATAAATTCTATACAATCTATTATGAATTCTCGTTGTTCTTTTAACATAGTTGGGTCATTTCTTAAATATTTATTGATGGCATGGAGGCCATCTTCGTGTCTAATGGAGGTATACAGTGCCTGAACATCGCATGTCACTAGTATATATTCATCAGTCCATTTGAAATTATCTAACATTATTAATAGGTTTGTTGAGTCTCTTAAATATGAGTCTAAGTTTATGACGTATTTTTGAAGATATTTGTCGATATAGGCTGATAAATTTGACGTTAGTGAGTCAATCCCTGAAATAATTGGTCTGCCTGGTGGGTTAGTAAGTGATTTGTGGATTTTTGGAAGGACGTATATGACTGGAATAATAGGGTGGTTAGGGAGAAGGTAGTTGTGTTCTTTCTCATTAAGAATACCTATATTAGATGCTTTATCCAGAAGGTGTTTTAGAAATACTTTGTAAATGATGGTTGGATTACACCGTAATTTTTTGTAGGTGTTCACATCTTGTATAAGTGAATGTACCATTTCTTTGTATTTGTTTGTATCTAAGATGACTATCCCTCCTCCCTTATCCGCTGGCTTTATTGTGATTTCGTTGTTTTCTTCTAGTTCTTTTATAAGGTTTTTTTGTTTTAGTGTGATGTTATGTTTTATTTTCTTTTGTGCGATGTTGCTTATATCTTCTAAAATCAGTTTCTCAAAGGTTTCTATGTAGTTGCCTTTTTCATGTTTAGGATAAAAGTTTGATTTTTCTTTTAGCCCTGAGTGTATGAAGTTGTCTGTTTGGGTGTTTGTGATGTCATTAGTTATTTCTCTTTCGAGAGAGGTCTTCTGGAAATATTTTTTGAGGGTTAATTTCCTAATAAATTTGCTGGCGTCTATATATGTTTCAAATTTATTTAGTTTTCTTGTTGGTGCAAAAGAGAGGCCTTTATTCAAAATTTCTATTTGGGATGTATTTAGAGTGACTTTGCTAAGATTAAAGATGCCATTTTGCTTTATCTCATTCTTTTCGCTTGTTGGTTTTGGTATTGGTGCTCTCCTCTTTCTCCTCTCTGTTCCCCTCCCTCTGTTACCTCTTCTTCTGAATGGTTTCTTTTTCTTCTGGTATTTGGGTGTGGTCCTACCTCTAAAAAATGTTGTTCAGTAGTTACAGAGGAGTGTTCACCTTTTGTGATAGTATTTCCATTTTCTAAAGGTGCATATCTGTTGTATGTGGGCACTGTCCAATTCTCTTTTTCAGTCCTGTTATTTTTATTTTTGTTGTTCCAACCATGGTTGTGAGTTGTGTTGGTTGTATACTCTTGGTTTCTATTGTAGTAATTGTGGTTTTTGTATTGTTCTCTGTAATAAGTAGGTTGGTGTAAATATTCTGTTCTATTTTCTCTGGAGTAGTCTGTTTCTTTCTTATTTCTCTGGTAATAATTTTGGTGGTTGTGATGTTTATGGTTGTATCCTGTTGTTTGCCAAGCGGGTCTGAAATTTTGTTCTCTTGTAGAGAAAGTTTCTTGGTTCCTTTTAAAAGTGTTATATGAGTTGTGGTTATATGGTTTATAGTTGATCTCTCTTTCATTGTAATTTTGATATCTGTTGTTTTGTGTCCTGTAGTCTCTGTCATCGCTATTATTATTGGTGGGATATTCATTTTTAGATGTATCACTATGTTGAGTGTCCTTAAATCTGTATTGTTGTTTTTCTGTAAGGGGCATTTTATTTATCCCTGATGGGAGGTCAGTTTTGTGTTCTACTGTGGTTTTCATAGTGTCTCTTCTCCAACTGTGGCTTGTGTATTTATTTGAATCAGGGTTTTTTAGATGTGTGTCATAGTCCTCTTTGTCTCTTTCAAATTTATTTAGTTTGATTTTAATCAGTTCATCCTTGGTTTCCCTCATTAATTTCTTAAGTTGTTCTTCCTTTCTTTTGTATTCGTCTAGATCTTTAAATATTTGGAGTTTACTCTCTATTTCATTGATTTCATTTCCTAACTTTATTCGAATCTCTTCTCTATGTTCTTTAATTAATTGCATTAGTTTAGCAGATGCCTCATCTAGGATCTCAGCCCATTTCTTTTTAAATTCTTCAGATTCTGTTTTGAATGTGCATTCCATTTTTATACGTAGTCCCCTAGGTATTCTTTTAGCACTTAAATACTCATTAAGAAAGATGCACTCAGTTTTGTGTCTAATTTCCAGAATAAGCTTTTTTTCTAATAAATTCATAAATTCTCTAATTTTTTCTTTATCGCTGTTATTGACTATAGTTGGTATTGTATGATGTGTTTTGTCAAAGATGTTGTGTATATTGTCATATATAGTTGATCTGAGTTCAAAGATATCGGTTCTGTCTGTTTTATCATTTTCTTTTCTAAGAGATATAGGGTTTTCAGGTATTTCCGTTGTGTGTAACATTGTGCTGTTATTTTCCATCACTGCTGCAAGGTTTATTATAGAGATTATTTTAGGTGTATTGGTGTTTTGGGTTAATAAACTATGCACTGTGGGGGTAAAAGCTAGGGAGTCTCGAAGAAGTAATCTCACAAACTTCAAAGTGGGGGTAAAATCTGGATTGGATGAGACTCTTAAGCGCTTGTGCTTAATTACCCAATAAGGAAAGATAGTCTTACTATGTAGTTGGATTCAATGAGATCTATTTATTTTTAGAGTTATAAATACATACAATAAAATTTAAAACAATAGAAATTGATTCTTAAAACAAATCTAACTGGTTGGCCAACCATACAGTGTGAATAAAATGATATAATATGTTTTCCAATCCCTGTTACTTAGGCCTAGATTTAGAGTTCGGCGGTAGCCGTCAAAACCAGCGTTAGAGGCTCCTAACGCTGGTTTTGGGCGCCCGCTGGTATTTGGAGTCAGTGATTAAAGGGTCTAACGCTCACTTTACAGCCGCGACTTTTCCATACCGCAGATCCCCCTACGCCATTTGCGTAGCCTATATTTTCAATGGGATCTTTCTAACGCTGGTATTTAGAGTTGTTTCTGAAGTGAGCGTTAGAGCTCTAACGACAAGATTCCAGCCGCCTGAAAATAGCAGGAGTTAAGAGCTTTCTGGCTAACGCCGGTTTATAAAGCTCTTAACTACTGTACCCTAAAGTACACTAACACCCATAAACTACCTATGTACCCCTAAACCGAGGTCCCCCCACATCGCCGCCACTCGATTAAAATTTTTAACCCCTAATCTGCCGACCGCCACCTACGTTATACTTATGTACCCCTAATCTGCTGCCCCTAACACCGCCGACCCCTGTATTATATCTATTAACCCCTAACTTGCCCCCCACAACGTCGCCGCAAGCTACTTAAAATAATTAACCCCTAATCTTCCGACCGCAAATCGCCGCCACCTACGTTATCCCTATGTACCCCTAATCTGCTACCCCTAACATCGCCGACCCCTATGTTATATTTATTAACCCCTAATCTGCCCCCCTCAACGTCGCCGACACCTACCTACACTTATTAACCCCTAATCTGCCGAGCGGACCTGAGCGCTACTATAATAAAGTTATTAACCCCTAATCCGCCTCACTAACCCTATCATAAATAGTATTAACCCCTAATCTGCCCTCCCTAACATCGCCGACACCTACCTTCAATTATTAACCCCTAATCTGCCGACCGGAGCTCACCGCTATTCTAATAAATGTATTAACCCCTAAAGCTAAGTCTAACCCTAACACTAACACCCCCCTAAGTTAAATATAATTTTTATCTAACGAAATAAATTAACTCTTATTAAATAAATAATTCCTATTTAAAGCTAAATACTTACCTGTAAAATACATCCTAATATAGCTACAATATAAATTATAATTATATTATAGCTATTTTAGGATTAATATTTATTTTACAGGCAACTTTGTAATTATTTTAACCAGGTACAATAGCTATTAAATAGTTAAGAACTATTTAATAGTTACCTAGTTAAAATAATAACAAATTTACCTGTAAAATAAATCCTAACCTAAGATATAATTAAACCTAACACTACCCTATCAATAAAATAATTAAATAAACTACCTACAATTACCTACAATTAACCTAACACTACACTATCAATAAATTAATTAAACACAATTGCTACAAATAAATACAATTAAATAAACTATCTAAAGTACAAAAAATAAAAAAGAACTAAGTTACAGAAAATAATAAAATATTTACAAACATAAGAAAAATATTACAACAATTTTAAACTAATTACACCTACTCTAAGCCCCCTAATAAAATAACAAAGCCCCCCAAAATAAAAAATTCCCTACCCTATTCTAAAATACAAATATTACAAGCTCTTTTACCTTACCAGCCCTGAACAGGGCCCTTTGCGGGGCATGCCCCAAGAATTTCAGCTCTTTTGCCTGTAAAAAAAAACATACAATACCCCCCCCCAACATTACAACCCACCACCCACATACCCCTAATCTAACCCAAACCCCCCTTAAATAAACCTAACACTACCCCCCTGATGATCTTCCTACCTTGTCTTCACCATGCCAGGTTCACCGATCCGTCCTGGCTCCAAGATCTTCATCCAACCCAAGCGGGGGCTAGACATCCACTGAAGAAGTCCAGAAGAGGGTCCAAAGTCTTCCTCCTATCCGGCAAGAAGAGGACATCCGGACCGGCAAACATCTTCTCCAAGCGGCATCTTCTATCTTCTTCCATCCGATGACGACCGGCTCCATCTTGAAGACCTCCAGCGCGGATCCATCCTCTTCTTCCGACGACTAGACGACGAATGACGGTTCCTTTAAGGGACGTCATCCAAGATGGCGTCCCTCGAATTCCGATTGGCTGATAGGATTCTATCAGCCAATCGGAATTAAGGTAGGAATTTTCTGATTGGCTGATGGAATCAGCCAATCAGAATATAGTTCAATCCGATTGGCTGATCCAATCAGCCAATCAGATTGAGCTCGCATTCTATTGGCTGATCGGAACAGCCAATAGAATGCGAGCTCAATCTGATTGGCTGATTGGATCAGCCAATCGGATTGAACTATATTCTGATTGGCTGATTCCATCAGCCAATCAGAAAATTCCTACCTTAATTCCGATTGGCTGATAGAATCCTATCAGCCAATCGGAATTCGAGGGACGCCATCTTGGATGACGTCCCTTAAAGGAACCGTCATTCGTCGTCTAGTCGTCGGAAGAAGAGGATGGATCCACGCTGGAGGTCTTCAAGATGGAGCCGGTCGTCATCGGATGGAAGAAGATAGAAGATGCCGCTTGGAGAAGATGTTTGCCGGTCCGGATGTCCTCTTCTTGCCGGATAGGAGGAAGACTTTGGACCCTCTTCTGGACTTCTTCAGTGGATGTCTAGCCCCCGCTTGGGTTGGATGAAGATCTTGGAGCCAGGACGGATCGGTGAACCTGGCATGGTGAAGACAAGGTAGGAAGATCATCAGGGGGGTAGTGTTAGGTTTATTTAAGGGGGGTTTGGGTTAGATTAGGGGTATGTGGGTGGTGGGTTGTAATGTTGGGGGGGGTATTGTATGTTTTTTTTTACAGGCAAAAGAGCTGAAATTCTTGGGGCATGCCCCGCAAAGGGCCCTGTTCAGGGCTGGTAAGGTAAAAGAGCTTGTAATATTTGTATTTTAGAATAGGGTAGGGAATTTTTTATTTTGGGGGGCTTTGTTATTTTATTAGGGGGCTTAGAGTAGGTGTAATTAGTTTAAAATTGTTGTAATATTTTTCTTATGTTTGTAAATATTTTATTATTTTCTGTAACTTAGTTCTTTTTTATTTTTTGTACTTTAGATAGTTTATTTAATTGTATTTATTTGTAGCAATTGTGTTTAATTAATTTATTGATAGTGTAGTGTTAGGTTAATTATAGGTAATTGTAGGTAGTTTATTTAATTATTTTATTGATAGGGTAGTGTTAGGTTTAATTATATCTTAGGTTAGGATTTATTTTACAGGTAAATTTGTTATTATTTTAACTAGGTAACTATTAAATAGTTCTTAACTATTTAATAGCTATTGTACCTGGTTAAAATAATTACAAAGTTGCCTGTAAAATAAATATTAATCCTAAAATAGCTATAATATAATTATAATTTATATTGTAGCTATATTAGGATGTATTTTACAGGTAAGTATTTAGCTTTAAATAGGAATTATTTATTTAATAAGAGTTAATTTATTTCGTTAGATAAAAATTATATTTAACTTAGGGGGGTGTTAGTGTTAGGGTTAGACTTAGCTTTAGGGGTTAATACATTTATTAGAATAGCGGTGAGCTCCGGTCGGCAGATTAGGGGTTAATAATTGAAGGTAGGTGTCGGCGATGTTAGGGAGGGCAGATTAGGGGTTAATACTATTTATGATAGGGTTAGTGAGGCGGATTAGGGGTTAATAACTTTATTATAGTAGCGCTCAGGTCCGCTCGGCAGATTAGGGGTTAATAAGTGTAGGCAGGTGTCGGCGACGTTGTGGGGGGCAGATTAGGGGTTAATAAATATAACATAGGGGTCGGCGATGTTAGGGCAGCAGATTAGGGGTACATAGGGATAACGTAGGTGGCGGCGGTTTACGGAGCGGCAGATTAGGGGTTAAAAGTGTAATGCAGGGGTCAGCGATAGCGGGGGCGGCAGATTAGGGGTTAATAAGTGTAAGGTTAGGGGTGTTTAGACTCGGGGTACATGTTAGAGTGTTAGGTGCAGACGTAGGAAGTGTTTCCCCATAGGAAACAATGGGGCTGCGTTAGGAGCTGAACGCTGCTTTTTTGCAGGTGTTAGGTTTTTTTTCAGCTCAAACTGCCCCATTGTTTCCTATGGGAGAATCGTGCACGAGCACGTTTTTGATGCCGGCCGCGTCCGTAAGCAACTCTGGTATCGAGAGTTGCATTTGCGGTAAATATGCTCTACGCTCCTTTTTTGGAGCCTAACGCAGCATTTGTTTGAACTCTCGATACCAGAGTTAAATTTATGGTGCGGCCAGAAAAAAACTCGCGGAGCGTTAACAGCCCTTTTACCGCCAAACTCCAAATCTAGCCGTTAGTGTGTTATACAAACATATCTGTATATTTGAATGTTTTAATTTTGGGTTAATTGCAGATATTTTTTATGGATTTGATATAGTGGACTTGTGAAGAAGTATGGTATCCACAAAGAATATTCGCAATATTAATTCTTAATTACCATATTTACCATATTCGTTTGTTTAAAGCTGAACATACATAATTAAAATAGCGTCAATGGTATCAACAATATAATTAAAATAGTGTCAATGGTATCAACATTAGTAACAAATAATAAAAGTGAAACAAAAATAAAGTGATACAGTAAAAATCGTATAAGTTATGAAAGATAAAGTCTTTCTGCCGTGATCGTTAGAGTAATTGTTAATTGCTTTTTGTTAAAAGCGCTGTTGTTAAGTCCTCCGTGGGGATAGTATGTGCGGGCGTGCTGCAACACGTTTTTGTCTAATTGCTATATATATTGCGATTATAAGTCACTGTTAAGTAGTTTTGGTTATCTGTCCTTCACATTAACTTCCTTAGTTGGTGTAGGTATAATAAATCTTACCCGTTGTTTCTTTTGGGATACTTTGTTTCTGGTCTAGTTTCTTTTTGTACCCAATTCAATCTTTACTGTGATGAATGTGGATCGGAAGCCAATTCAAATAAATACACAAGCCACAGTTGGAGAAGAGACACTATGAAAACCACAGTAGAACACAAAACTGACCTCCCATCAGGGATAAATAAAAGGCCCCTTACAGAAAAACAACAATACAGATTTAAGGACACTCAACATAGTGATACATCTAAAAATGAATATCCCACCAATAATAATAGCGATGACAGAGACTACAGGACACAAAACAACAGATATCAAAATTACAATGAAAGAGAGATCAACTATAAACCATATAACCACAACTCATATAACACTTTTAAAAGGAACCAAGAAACTTTCTCTACAAGAGAACAAAATTTCAGACCCGCTTGGCAAACAACAGGATACAACCATAAACATCACAACCACCAAAATTATTACCAGAGAAATAAGAAAGAAACAGACTACTCCAGAGAAAATAGAACAGAATATTTACACCAACCTACTTATTACAGAGAACAATACAAAAACCACAATTACTACAATAGAAACCAAGAGTATACAACCAACACAACTCACAACCATGGTTGGAACAACAAAAATAAAAATAACAGGACTGAAAAAGAGAATTGGACAGTGCCCACATACAACATATATGCCCCTTTAGAAAATGGAAATACTATCACAAAAGGTGAACACTCCGCTGTAACTACTGAACAACATTTTTTAGAGGTAGGACCACACCCAAATACCAGAAGAAAAAGAAACCATTCAGAAGAAGAGGTAACAGAGGGAGGGGAACAGAGAGGAGAAAGAGGAGAGCCCCAATACCAAAACCAACAAGGGAAAAGAATGAGATAAAGCAAAATGGCATCTTTAATCTTAGCAAGGTAACTCTAAATACATCCCAAATAGAAATCTTGAATAAAGGCCTCTCTTTTGCACCAACAAGAAAACTAAATAAATTTGAAACATATATAGACGCCAGCAAATTTATTAGGAAATTAACCCTCAAAAAATATTTCCAGAAGACCTCTCTCGAAAGAGAAATAACTAATGACATCACAAACACCCAAACAGACAACTTCATACACTCAGGGCTAAAAGAAAAATCAAACTTTTATCCTAAACATGAAAAAGGCAACTACATAGAAACCTTTGAGAAATTGATTTTAGAAGATATAAGCAACATCGCACAAAAGAAAATAAAACATAACATCACACTAAAACAAAAAAACCTTATAAAAGAACTAGAAGAAAACAATGAAATCACAATAAAGCCAGCGGATAAGGGAGGAGGGATAGTCATCTTAGATACAAACAAATACAAAGAAATGGTACATTCACTTATACAAGATGTGAACACCTACAAAAAATTACGGTGTAATCCAACCATCATTTACAAAGTATTTCTAAAACACCTTCTGGATAAAGCATCTAATATAGGTATTCTTAATGAGAAAGAACACAACTACCTTCTCCCTAACCACCCTATTATTCCAGTCATATACGTCCTTCCAAAAATCCACAAATCACTTACTAACCCACCAGGCAGACCAATTATTTCAGGGATTGACTCACTAACATCAAATTTACCAGCCTATATCGACAAATATCTTCAAAAATATGTCATAAACTTAGACTCTTATTTAAGAGACTCAACAAACCTATTAATAATGTTAGATAATTTCAAATGGACTGATGAATATATACTAGTGACATGCGATGTTCAGGCACTGTATACCTCCATTAGACACGAAGATGGCCTCCATGCCATCAATAAATATTTAAGAAATGACCCAACTATGTTAAAAGAACAACGAGAATTCATAATAGATTGTATAGAATTTATTCTAACCCATAACTTTTTTATGTACGAAAACACATACTATGAACAGATTTGCGGAACAGCTATGGGCACTAAATTTGCCCCTAGTTACGCAAATCTGTTCATGGGATTATGGGAAACACAATTCCTACAAGAGAGCCCCTTCAAAAATAATTTCATCATGTATAAAAGATTTATTGATGATCTCTTCTTTGTCTGGAAAGGCACAACACAAGATTTAAATACCTGCTTAGAACATATGAACAACAATCAACTTAATCTAAAATTCACTGCAGACTACAGTACAGAGAAAATACATTATCTAGACCTAGAAATTAGCATAGAAAATAACGAGCTTCTCACAAAAACCTATTTCAAAGAGGTCGATGCAAACAACTTCATACACGAAACAAGTGGTCACCTCAAGCGGTGGAAACAAAATATACCAAAGGGTCAGTTCCTTAGACTCAAAAGAAACTGTAAAAAAGACACAGATTTTGAAATCCAATCAAAGAGACTTAAAGAGAAATTCATAGAAAGAGGATACACAGAGGAAGAAATAGAAGTGGAAAGACTTCAAGTACAAAAAACCAACAGAAAGGACATACTCAAATATAAACCCAAAGATAAAACTAACACTATAGAAGAATCTAAAGAATGGTTCATCCCTTTCATCACAGAGTACAGTGAGGATAGAGGTGAAATAGAAAAAATTATCAAATCACACTGGAAAATACCACAACAAGATCCACACTTAGGAGAAAAATTACCACAAAACCCAAAATTCATTTACAAAAAGGTCAAAAATCTAAAAAGTTCACTAGCTCCAACCATAAAACATAACAAACGGAAAATCCAAAAAGGAGTTCAAGGTGAAACATTACAGGGATTTTATCCCTGCGGTTTCTGCAAAGCATGCAGACATGCAAAAAAAGCTAAATCATTCAAATCCAGCATCACAAACAAGGAATATAAAATAAAAGAGACTATAAGATGTACAGACACAAACATAATATATCTTATAACATGCACAAAATGTGACAAACAATATATAGGTGAAACGGAAAGGATGATAAAAGAACGAATAAGGGAACACATATTATCAATAGAAAAATCGGAACTAGAAAGAAAAAAAGACCTGCCAGTTCCCAAACACTTCAGAACTTGCAATAACAGCAATCTAAAATATTTCAACTACACAGCTATACAAAAAATTAAACAAAATATAAGAGGTGGTAACCAGGCAAACAACCTACTTAAAAAAGAAGCAAAATGGATCTTCGAAATGCAAACCTTAAGACCAAAAGGTCTGAATATAGACTTCAGTCTAAACTGTTTCTTGAATACTTGAACCACAAAAAAATCCTGCATGCCAACACCAAAAACCCAATCTGATAACAACACTTCATAAACAATTAAAAATTTCACCAAAAATTTCAAAAAATCGTTTTATAATACAATCCTTCAACAAAGGCTAAAAGGAAACGAACACTCCAAATTCGGAAGAGAAACCCAACAGGTTGATACACAACTAATAATAATGGATGTTCTATATCCTTGAACCAATACAATTGAAATAATGAATACCAAAAGATTAACCTGCTCTTCAACAAAAGATTATAAAAGAACGAACACTAAAAATAAATAAATTACAAAAATAGGAATAAAAATTCCAGAACCAATAATAATGCATGTTTCACCAAAAACCCAATCTGATAACAATACTTCATAAACAATTCAAAATTTCACCAAAAATGTTAAAAAATCGTTTTATGATACACTCCTTCAACAAAGGCTAAAAGAGAACAAACACTCCAAATTCGGAAGAGAAACCCAACAGGTTGATACACAACTAATAATAATGGATATTCTATATCCTTGAACCAATACAATTGAAATGATGAATACCAAAAGTTTAACCTGCTCTTCAACAAAAGATTATAAAAGAACGAACACTAAAAATAAATAAATTACAAAAATAGGAATAAAAATTCCAGAACCAATAATAATGCATCTGATAACAACACTTCATAAACAATTCAAAATTTCACCAAATTTTAAAAAATCGTTTTATGATACCCTCTTTCAACAAAGGCTAAAAGAGAACAAACACTCCAAATTCGGAAGAGAAACCCAACAGATTGATACACAACTATTAATAATGGATGTTTTATATCCTTGAACCAATACAATTGAAATGATGAATACCAAAAGATTAACCTGCTCTTCAACAAAAGATTATAAAAGAACGAACACTAAAAATAAATAAATTACAAAAATAGGAATAAAAATTCCAGAACTAATAATGCATGTTTCATATACTTGCACCAAAGCAATAATAATGGAAATAACGATTATTAATAAAAAACCTGCTTTTTAACAAACGATTACTAAAGATCAAACAAGAACATGCAAAATTGAAATTTCCCATTCCACTGTTATATTAAATTGCATCATCAAAACAAATGACTAAACCTCTAATTTACCAACCCTAGAATTGAACCAACAATAAAATATGAATTCTTGCACTAAAGGACTAAAAAGAACATAATAAATATTCAAATTGGCATATATCAAAAACCTTATACTGACTCACAAACCCTGTAAGGACAG
The DNA here is from genome assembly GCF_027579735.1 of Bombina bombina. Classification (NCBI taxonomy): domain Eukaryota; kingdom Metazoa; phylum Chordata; class Amphibia; order Anura; family Bombinatoridae; genus Bombina; species Bombina bombina. The sequence continues at coordinate 314,501,033 of NC_069503.1, read as the reverse complement.
ATTCTCTGATGTACAAAAAGTTTTTTATGTTTTTATTATAACAATACATTCGTATTTGTGTTTACTACTGGAACAAGTTTTCATAACGTTTTATGCATTTACTTGGTCATCTGATACAAATAAGTGAAAATTCCCCCATCACCGTGATAAACTGAACCATTAATAGGTCACATGCTAAGGAATGACCAATCAAAAGCACCGACACAACAACCAATAGGATCACCAGATTGTAAAGATTCAACTACCTAGGGGATCCAATAGAATCAAATCACAGAATACAAAAACCCACTGTTTACAACTGCAAGGATATGCTTGATAAAGGCTGTATTAATCAGCTGAAACGCGTTGCCTACTCCTTGCTACACTGAACATTTTCATAGTCCACTTTCGAAGTGGACCGCCAAGACTACATCAAACCACGGACCAACAAATACGCTTGAAAGATATTCTGAAGCGTTCATGAACAACCTTCAAAGCACCTAGTCCTCCTTTCAAAGGACCGCCAAGAACAACTGAAATACCTTACCTAATAATTGGGCCTAAAGAAACCTGTGGACACCTGCAGATCGGATACTCTGAAACAAATAGAGTACGGATCTAAACAGAACACATTCGCAACAATTCAAGAGGTTTTGAAAACCTGAACCGGGCAAAAAGCCCAGCCATCTGACAAAAGGATTAACGGTTAAAGCACACTACCACAATACCCCAGCATCTACCTCTTCAAGTGTGTGTAATCGCAGAGACAAACCAACTCGACATACTGAAACCACTACAACACCGGCAGCGGCTATCCCGGCTTCCGATCCACATTCATCACAGTAAAGATTGAATTGGGTACAAAAAGAAACTAGACCAGAAACAAAGTATCCCAAAAGAAACAACGGGTAAGATTTATTATGCCTACACCAACTAAGGAAGTTAATGTGAAGGACAGATAACCAAAACTACTTAACAGTGACTTATAATCGCAATATATATAGCAATTAGACAAAAACGTGTTGCAGCACGCCCGCACATACTATCCCCACGGAGGACTTAACAACAGCGCTTTTAACAAAAAGCAATTAACAATTACTCTAACGATCACGGCAGAAAGACTTTATCTTTCATAACTTATACGATTTTTACTGTATCACTTTATTTTTGTTTCACTTTTATTATTTGTTACTAATGTTGATACCATTGACACTATTTTAATTATATTGTTGATACCATTGACGCTATTTTAATTATGTATGTTCAGCTTTAAACAAACGAATATGGTAAATATGGTAATTAAGAATTAATATTGCGAATATTCTTTGTGGATACCATACTTCTTCACAAGTCCACTATATCAAATCCATAAAAAATATCTGCAATTAAACCAAAATTAAAACATTCAAATATACAGATATGTTTGTATAACACACTAAGTAACAGGGATTGGAAAACATATTATATCATTTTATTCACACTGTATGGTTGGCCAACCAGTTATTTTTGTTTTAAGAATCAATTTCTATTGTTTTAAATTTTATTGTATGTATTTATAACTCTAAAAATAAATAGATCTCATTGAATCCAACTACATAGTAAGACTATCTTTCCTTATTGGGTAATTAAGCACAAGAGCTTAAGAGTCTCATCCAATCCAGATTTTACCCCCACTTTGAAGTTTGTGAGATTACTTCTTCGAGACTCCCTAGCTTTAACCCCCACAGCGCATAGTTTATTAACCCAACACACCAATCAAACTGAAACAGCTGCCTGAAGAATTTTTCTACCAAAAACTGCTTCCGAAGAGGCAAATACATCAAAACGGTAGAATTTAGTAAATTTATGCAAAGAAGACCAAGTTGCTGCTTTGCAAATCTGATCAACTGAAGTTTCATTCTTAAAAGCCCACAAAGTGGAGACTGATCTAGTAGAATGAGCTGTGATTCTCTGAGGCGGGGCCTGACCCGACTCCAAATAAGCCTGATGAATCAAAAGCTTTAAACAAGATGCCAAGGAAATGGCAGAAGCTTTCTGACCTTTCCTAGAACCAGAAAAGACAACAAATAGACTAGAAGTCTGAAATCTTTAGCAACATCAACATAATATTTGAAAGCTCTTACAACATCCAGAGAATGTAAGGATCTCTCCAAATAATTATTAGGATTAGAACACAAAGAGAGGACAATTTCCCTATTAATGTTGCTAGAATTCACAACCTTAGGTAGAAATTTAAATGAAGTCCGCAAAACTGCCTTATCCTGATTAAAAATCAGAAATGGAGATTCACAAGAAAGATCAGATAATTCGGAAACTCTTCTAGCAGAAGAGATAGCCAAAAGGAACAACACTTTCCAAGAAAGTAGTTTAATATCAAAGGAATGCATAGGCTCAAAAGGAGGAGCCTGTAAAGCCTTCAAAACCAAATTAAGACTCCAAGGAGGAGAAATTGATTTAATGACAGGCTTGATACGGATCAAAGCCTGTACAAAACAGTGAATATCAGGAAGCTTAGCAATATTTCTTTGAAACAAAACAGAAAGAGCAGAGATTTCCCTTCAAGGAACTTGCAGACAAACCTTTAGCCAAACCATCCTGAAGAAACTAAAATTCTAGGAATTCTAAAAGAATGCCAGTATAATTTATGAGAAGAACACCATGAAATATAAGTCTTCCAGACTTGATAATAAATCTTCCTAGAGACAGATTTATGAGCCTGTAACATAGTATCAATCACTGAGTCAGAGAAGCCTCTATGACTAAACACTAAGCGTTCAATTTCCATACCTTCAAATTTAATGATTTGAGATTCTGATGGAAAAATGGCCCTTGAGACAGAAGGTCTGATCTTAAAGAAAGTGGCCAAGGTTGGCAACTAGACATCCGGACAAGATCCACATACCAGAACCTGTGAGGCCATGCTGGTGCCACCAGAAACACAAACAATCATTCCATGATGATCTTGGAGTTTACTCTTGGAAGAAGAACTAGAGGCGGGAAGATATAAGCAGGTTGGTAAAACCAAGGAACTGCTAACACATCCACCGACTCCGCCTGAGGATCCCGGACCTGGACAGGTACCTGGGAAGTTTCTTGTTTAGATGTGAAGCCATCAGATCTATTTCTGGAAGTCCCCACATCTGAACAATCTGAAAAAACACATCTGTATGAAGCGACCACTCCCCCGGATGTAAAGTCTGATGGCTGAGATAATCCACTTCCCAATTGTCTACACCTGGGATATGTACCATAGAAATTAGACAAGAGCTGGATTCCGCACAAGAAAGTATCCGAGATACTTCTTCCATAGCTAGGGGACTGGGAGTCCCACCCTGATGATTGACATATGCCTCAGTTGTGATAGTGTCTGTCTGAAAACAAATGAACAGTTCTCTTCAACAAAGGCCAAACCTGAAGAGCCCTGAAAATAGCACAGAGTTCTAAAATATTGATTGGTAATCTCGCCTCTTGAGATTTCCAAACCCCATGTGCTGTCAGAGATCCCCAGACAGCTCCCCAACTTGAAAGACTTGCATCTGTTGTGATCACAGTCAGGTTGGATGAACAAAAGAGGCCCCTTGAACTATATGATGGTGATCTAACCACCAAGTCAGAGAGAGTCGAACATTGGGATTTAAGGATATTAATTGTGATATCTTTGTATAATTCCTGCACCATTGATTCAGCATACAAAGCTGGAGAGGTCTCATATGAAAATGAGCAAAGGGGATAACGTCCGATGCTGCAGTCATGAGACCTAAAACTTCCATGCACATAGCTACTGAAGGGAATGATTGAGACTGCAGGTTCAGACAAGCTGAAACCAATTGTATTCATCTCTTGTCTGTTAGAGACAGAGTCATGGACACTGAATCTATCTGGAAACCTAAAAAGGTGACACTTGACTGAGGAATCAAGGACCTCTTTGGTAAATTGATCCTCCAACCATGTCTTTGAAGAAACAACACTAGCTGATTCATGGGATATTCAGCAGAATGTAAAGACTGAGCTAATACCAAGATATCATCCAAATAAGGAAACACCGCAATACCCTGTTCTCTGATTACAGAGAGTAGGGCACCGAGAACCTTTGTAAAAATCATTGAAGCTGTTGCTAGGCCAAATGAAAGAGAAACAAATTGGTAATGCTTGTCTAGAAAAGAAAATCTCAGAAACCTATAGTGGTCTGGATGAATCGGAATATGAAGATATGCATCCTGTAAGTCTATCATGGACATATAATGCCCTTGCTGAACAAAAGGCAGAATAGTTCTTATAGTCACCATTTTGAAAGTTGGCACTCTTACAAAACGATTAAAAAATTTCAGATCCAGAACTGGCCTGAATGAATTTTCATTCTTTGGGACAATGAAAAGATTTGAATAAAACCCCAGACCCTGTTCCTGGAACAGAACTGATATGATTACCCCTTAAAACTCTAGATCTGAAACACAATTCAGAAAAGCCTGAGCCTTCACTGGATTTACTGGGACGCATGAGAGAAAAAATCTTCTCACAGGAGGTCTTACTTTGAATCCTATTCGATACCCTTGACAATACTCTGAATCCATTGATTTTGGACAGAATCTGCCCAAATGTTTTGGAAAAATGTTAATCGGCCCCCTACCAGCTGAGCTGGAATGATGGCCGCACCTTCATGCAGACATGGGGGCTGGCTTTGGTTTCTTAAACGGCTTGGATTTATTCCAACTTGAAGAAGGTTTCCAATTGGAACCAGATTCTTTGGGGGAAGGATTGGCTTTCTGTTCCTTATTCTGTCGAAAAGAACGAAAACGATTAGAAGCTTTAGATTTACCCTTAGATCTCTTATCCTGAGATAAAAAACTCCCTTCCCCCAGTGACTGTTGAAATAATCGAATCCAACTGAGAACCAAACAAATTGTTACCTTGGAAAGAAAGAGATAGTAATCTAGAATTAGATACCATGTCAGCATTCCAATATTTGAGCCAGCTAAAATAGCTAAAGATATGGATCTAACATCAATTTTGATGATATCAAAAATGGCATCACAGATAAAATGATTAGCATGTTAAAGCAAGCGAACAATAATAGACAAATCAGGGTCTGTTTCCTGTTGCACTAAGCTTTCCAACCAAAAAATTATGCAGCTGCAACATCAGCCATAGAAATGGCAGGCCTGTGAAGATAGCCAGAATATAAATTAGCTTTCCTTAGATAAGATTCAAGTATCCTATCTAAAGGGTCCTTAAAGGAAGTACTATCTTCCATAGGGATAGTAGTACATTTAGCAAGACTAGAAATAGCCTCATCAACTTTGGGGATTTTTTCCCAAAACACCAATCTAACTGCAGGCAAATGATACAACTTTTTAAACCTAGAAGAAGGAATAAATAATTCTTTGAAATCATATCAGAAATAGCATCAGGAACTTGAAAAACCTCTGGAGTAACCACAGGAGGTTTATAAACAGAATTTAAACGTTTAGTAGTTTTAGTATCAAGAGGACTAGTTTGCTCAATATCCAAAGTAATCAACACCTCTTTTAACAAGGAACGAATATACTCCATCTTAAAGAGATAAGAAGATTTGTCAGTGTCAATATCTGAGGTAGGATCTTCTGAATCAAATAGATCCTCATCAGAAGAGGATAATTCAGTATGTTGTCGGTCATTTGAAATTTCATTAACTCTATGAGAAGTTTTAAAAGACCTTTTACGTTTATTAGAAGGCGGAATAGCAGACAAAGTCTTCTGAATCGCATCAGCAATAAAATCTTTTATAGTCACAGGGATATTATGTACATTAGATGTTGAAGGAACAACAGGCATTGTACTAGTACTGATGGATACATTCTCTGCATGTAAACGCTTATCATAACAACTATTACATACCACAGCTGGAGATATAATCTCCGCTAACTTACAACAGATACACTTATCTTTGGTTGAACTGTTATCAGGCAGCAGGAATCCAACAGTGGTATCTGAGACAGGATCAGATTGAGACATCTTGCAAATGTAAGAGAAAAAACAACATATAAAGCAAAATGATCAATTACCTTATATGGCAGTTTCAGGAATGGGAAAAAAATGCAAACAGCATAGCCCTCTTAGCATAGAAAAAGGCAAGGAGCACATAGGAAGTGGGGTTTAAATAAATAATTTATTTGGCGCCAAGTATGACGCAAAATGCAAAATTAATTTTTTTGGCGCTAACAACATCCGGAAATGATGCAACTCACGTCATGGCAGATGCAACCTTGTGCAAGGAAACCTGGCATCAACTAAGACACCAGAAATGACGAACCGAACGTACCTTCACGCCCAAAAAATTCTCGCGCCAAGAATGATGCAATAAATATCAGCATTTTGCGACCTCGCAAGCCTAATTTTGCCTGCGAAAATTAATGAAAAAGCAGTCAATTTGAAGAAAAGACTATAGCCCAGGTAAGAAAAAATAACTTTCTTAATATATTTTCCCAATTTTGAAACTGATAGTCTGCAAAAGGAAATATACATACACCTGACTCATGGCAAATATAAGTACAATACATATATTTAGAACTTTAAATACATAAAGTACCAAGCCATAGCTGAGAGTGTCTTAAGTAATAAAAACATACTTACCGAAAGACACCCATCTACATATAGCAGATAGCCAAACCAGTACTGAAACAGTAACAGTAGAGGCAATGGAATATGAGAGTATATAGTTGATCTAAAAAGGGAGGTAGGAGATGAATCTTTGAAAAGATTTCCTGTGAGGAAAACCATAAAATCAATAGGCAATACTCTCTTCACATCCCCCTGACATTCACTGTACTCTGAGAGGAATCAGGCTTCAAAATGCTGAGAAGCGCATATCACAGAAGAAAATCAAGCACAAACTTACTTCACCACCTCCAAAGGGAGGCAAAGTTTGTAAAAACTGAATTGTGGGTGTGGTGAGGGATGTATTTACAGGGAGTGCAGAATTATTAGGAAAGTTGTATTTTTGAGGATTAATTTTATTATTGAACAACAACCATGTTCTCAATGAACCCAAAAAACTCATTAATATCAAAGCTGAATAGTTTTGGAAGTAGTTTTTAGTTTGTTTTTAGTTATAGCTATTTTTGGGGGAAATCTGTGTGTGCAGGTGACTATTACTGTGCATAATTATTAGGCAACTTAACAAAAAACAAATATATACCCATTTCAATTATTTATTTTTACCAGTGAAACCAATATAACATCTCAACATTCACAAATATACATTTCTGACATTCAAAAACAAAACAAAAACAAATCAGTGACCAATATAGCCACCTTTCTTTGCAAGGACACTCAAAAGCCTGCCATCCATGGATTCTGTCATTGTTTTGATCTGTTCACCATCAACATTGCGTGCAGCAGCAACCACAGCCTCCCAGACACTGTTCAGAAAGGTGTACTGTTTTCCCTCCTTGTAAATCTCACATTTGATGATGGACCACAGGTTCTCAATGGGGTTCAGATCAGGTGAACAAGGAGGCCATGTCATTAGATTTTCTTCTTTTATACCCTTTCTTGCCAGCCACGCTGTGGAGTACTTGGACGCGTGTGATGGAGCATTGTCCTGCATGAAAATCATGTTTTTCTTGAAGGATGCAGACTTCTTCCTGTACCACTGTTTGAAGAAGGTATCTTCCAGAAACTGGCAGTAGGACTGGGAGTTGAGCTTGACTCCATCCTCAACCCGAGAAGGCCCTACAAGCTCATCTTTGATGATACCAGCCCAAACCAGTACTCCACCTCCACCTTGCTGGCGTCTGAGTCGGACTGGAGCTCTCTGCCCTTTACCAATCCAGCCACGGGCCCATCCATCTGGCCCATCAAGACTCACTCTCATTTCATCAGTCCATAAAACCTTAGAAAAATCAGTCTTGAGATATTTCTTGGCCCAGTCTTGACGTTTTAGCTTGTGTGTCTTGTTCAGTGGTGGTCGTCTTTCAGCCTTTCTTACCTTGGCCATGTCTCTGAGTATTGCACACCTTGTGCTTTTGGGCACTCCAGTGATGTTGCAGCTCTGAAATATGGCCAAACTGGTGGCAAGTGGCATCTTGGCAGCTGCACGCTTGACTTTTCTCAGTTCATGGGCAGTTATTTTGCGCCTTGGTTTTTCCACATGCTTCTTGCTACCCTGTTGACTATTTTGAATGAAACGCTTGATTGTTCGATGATCACGCTTCAGAAGCTTTACAATTTTAAGAGTGCTGCATCCCTCTGCAAGATATCTCACTATTTTTGACTTTTCTGAGCCTGTCAATTCCTTCTTTTGACCCATTTTGCCAAAGGAAAGGAAGTTGCCTAATAATTATGCACACCTGATATAGGGTGTCTATGTCATTAGACCACACCCCTTCTCATTACAGAGATGCACATCACCTAATATGCTTAATTGGTAGTAGGCTTTCGAGCCTATACAGCTTGGAGTAAGACAACATGCATAAAGAGGATGATGTAGTCAAAATACTCATTTAGAAAATAGAATGTACATTTCAGAAATTACGATAGACAAGATAATGAATATAGGAGTTTTCAGCCCCAAAATAAACCAAGACAAAATGGGAATGGGAATTATGAATCCTATAACAGGTTTGAACCTTTGAGACATTTAGATATAGAAAATAGAACAAACAAAAATAATCAAGAAATGTATACAGATAAAAGGGATTTTTTAGGAGTAGGACAAATGACCAAAGATCCAATACCCCCAGAGAGGGAAAACAGAAATCAAAGAAAGAGAAAGGAATCAGAAAGAGAGGATCAAGAGGAAAACTATTATGTAAAACCAAAAGACAAGAAGAAAAAGTAGACAATTCTAAATATGAAAACCCAATAGAAAGAAACACATTAGGACTACAAGAAGAGTTGATCAATAAAAACACAAGTTACAAAGGTATTTACAATTTAAGTAATATAAGTTTAAGCCAAGAACAAAATGAAGTTTTAAGCAGAGGTTTATCGTTTGCTCCTAGTAAGAAAATTAACAAATTCAATACCTATATAGATGTGCAAAAATACATCAGAACCCTCACTTTAAAGAGATATTTTTCTAAAACACCAGTAGAAAAAACAATTATAGAAGAGAATATCAAACAGACAGAAAAAATAAAACAGTCAGGCCTCAAAAAGAAATCAACATTCTACCCTAAACATGAGAAAGGCCCCTTTCTAGAGACCTTTGAGAAGCTAGTAATAGATGACTTAAAGAAAATGAAAGAACCAAAATTAAATCGAAAAGATTATAATTTAAATAAAAGAGAAAGAGAGGCACTTGACACTTTGGAACAAAATAAAGAGATAGTTATCAAGCCTGCAGACAAAGGAGGGGGAATAGTGATACTCAACAAAGAACATTATGATAAAATATGTAGAACTCTTATAGAGGACACCAAAACGTACAAAAAATGTGTAAGGAATCCAACTAGCTTCTATAAACTAGAATTAAAAATGATTCTATCTGAAGCGAAGAATAATGGTATCTTAAATGATAAAGAATTAGAATATCTTTTACCACAACATCCGAAAATTCCTTTATTTTATACACTACCCAAAATTCATAAATCCATAACAGATCCCCCCGGTCGACCAATAGTATCAGGTATAGGGTCATTAACTTCAAACCTGTCGGAATATGTTGATCTCTATTTACAAAAATAAGTTACGAAATTAGACTCTTAGAACATATAACATGGGATGAGAACATGTGGCTTGTTACATGTGACGTAACGTCACTTTATACGTGTATACAACACAGAGACAGTTTAAGAGCAGTAGAACAATATCTGGAAAATGATAATGAATTAATAATACAACATAGAAATTTTATTCTGGAAAGTATTAAATTTATTTTAACGCATAATTATTTTTATTATGAAGATAATTTTTATGATCAGATATGTGGAACCGCGATGGGGACCAGGTTCGCTCCTAGTTACGCAAATCTTTTTATGGGATCATGGGAAACAGAATTTTTAACTAATACAGTTATGGGAGCGAACCTGGTCTCCTTTAAGAGATATATAGATGATATTCTACTAGTTTGGAGAGGTAATAAATCCCAATTTGAATCCTTTTTTAATAAGATGATTGAAAATGATATGAACTTGAAATTCACATACAAGATTAGTCAAGAAAAGATAATATTTCTGGATTTAGAAATCTTCATTGAGAATAATAAAATTAATACAAAAACACATTTCAAACCTGTCGACAGTAATAATTATATACACGCAAAAAGCTGCCATTTACATACATGGAAAAATAATATACCAAAGGGACAAATATTACGTATAAGAAAAAATTGTACCAACGAAAAAGATTATCTTGATCAGTCAACCATCCTTAAAAACAAATTCACAGAGAGAGGTTATAAAAGTGACGCTATTGATAAAGAGATTAGTAGAATACAACAGATAAATAGAATAGACATCTTACAAGGGTCAAAGAAAGACTTAATGAAAAAAGAAAAGAAACCTTTTGTACCATTAGTTACCCAATATAATAACAATCACAAAGAAATAGAGAGGATCATAAAGAAACACTGGAATATTTTAAAACTAGATGAGAAATTAAAAGGTGAGATAGGGGAAGCTCCAAATATAGTCTATAGAAGAGCTGATAACCTAAAAAATAGATTAGCACCAACAGATTTAAGAAGGAAAAGACATAAGAAAAATGACAAAGATCTTCTTGGCAAAGACCTAAAAGGTTTTTTTCCATGTCTTGCATGTAAAGCATGCAGACATTCTGAGAAAAAGAAAAAATTCTATTCAAATGTTACTGATAAGGAATATGAAATAAAATCCTTAATAAGATGTACAGACAGAAATATTATCTATCTTATCAATTGCAAATGTGGAAAACAGTATATAGGAGAGTCTACAAGACCCGTTAGAGAAAGAGTGAGAGAACACATTTTATCAATAGAAAATGCCACAGAAAAAAGAAATGAAGATCTCCCTGTACCAAAACATTTTTTAACTTGCAACAACTGTAATCTAAAACATTTTAAATACATAGCTATTGATAAACTAAACCCAGATTGGAGAGGTGGTGATATACAAAATGATCTTTTAAAATTAGAATATAAATGGATATATGAGTTAGAGACTAAACACCCAAAGGGATTAAACATAGATTTCCATTTGACCCCCTTTTTACACTAGTATCCTATTTTTATATACCTTTTTTATATACCTTTTTTATATACCAATTTTAGTAAAATAGGCATAAATTTCCACCTGATCGACACATAATTAAACTAATAACTAGTTACTCAGAATTAATCAGAATCCAGACATAATGCTATTTATAGGAATTAATCAGAATCCAGACATAATGCTATTTATAGGAACCCAAACTCATATGAAGCCTTCTCTTTGGTATTTTATATTTTATATATATAAAAAAATAGCTTTTCATAAGCAATCTAAAAATACAATAGACAGAAAACATGTAGCTACCACTGCTACGATTGTAGCTTAGTGGTGATAACAATATCCTCCAGTCCTATAGGTCATGAGTTCAATCCTCGACTGTGACAAAAAAATTTTTTATAACCTTCAAAAAAAATTTTTTATAACCTTCAAAGTAAATTTCTTTAATTGAATCTATTCTCTAATAAACCTCTATGCTCTATTTTGAAGTTTATCCTTCTCCTTTAATGAATATATTATATGAGATAAACTCTTTACACTATAAGTTTTTAAACAAGTTTGGCAGAAAATAATAGGACTAAATCTTCTAGGATCTTAAAAATGATCAATTCATAATAAACCTAGATGTAGCATAATGGAGAGAGTATCTCCCACTCAACCAAAAGATCACAAGTTCGAGACCCACCTAGGAAATTATTTTGGATAAAAGCCTTTTGGTAAATCAGTGTTTAACACTTAAGTGAACGACTTTTTATTGACCAATAATGTCAGATACTTCGTTGGTTTTCATTTTTATTTTATTTTATTTTATTGTTTTTTTGCTTTTTGCTTTTTATACGTTACAATAACTGATTAACACATTGATATTTTGGATACTTTGTGATAATTAATATATACACAATTGCGCAATTAGACATCAAATAGAACACTTATAAATAGAAGACAGATGGGGCAAAACACATATCGCTTGAGAAAGGCTGCAGTGGCAGCTGAAACGCGTAGCGTTTAACCCTTTTCCAAAACTGCAGGAAACTGAAGTCTGGGGATATCTGTTTTCGAGGATACCGAGTCACTGTGAACAAAAAAGTGACGGAAGACTACTGTAGACGGACCATCCTGGTTTGAGACAGATACTTCCGCCAGCGTGATTTGAGACGCTGCCAAAAAGGATAGCGGGAGTTTGAAAATAATCACCGGATAACAGAGGTTACGTCCCTGCTTCGAATTAAAAAACAGTAAGACTTTTTCCAACTTGGATCTCACCCAAAATATAGGGTAATACTACAAAGAAAGCTTTTACCGGTATTAGCAGAATATAACATCAGAAACTTAACATACTTCTTTCCCGATTTGGATACTATTATAATAACATTGGAAAAGGAACTTTTTGCCTCATCTTGCCATAAAGTATAACAAGTATAAATACTATCTACACTGTTCTATAACATACACCAAATACACAATTCAGATAAGATTTAATTTATAATTAGAACATACATATACTTACTTTTATATATACATATATTTTTTATTTATTATAGATATTGCTCGAATGGTTCCCTTAGGTTACTGATGCAATGTGTTCAATTCATTTAAAATATATTTTATATTGCATAAGTTTCTAATTTTTAATCTTATATCATCTGTCTTTTTTATCCTTTTAATATTGTTATAATAAAAACTATTCTATGTAAGAATTGAGATCTGTCACATGAAATGTACTAAAGAATCATTATTAAGTATTATTTATTCAAAAGCAAATATTTTACACATTTAATAAATTATAATTTTAACTAAATCCATTTTTTTTTATCTTTTTTATCTCTTTTATTAAAATTCACCATCATAATAATAGTTTAGATTTGTAATTTCCACTTTCAGACAATTTTTTTTTAACTTGGGGCCCAGGTTAAATTAAATAGGCGCAACCTGCTTTTTGTATTTTCTATTGTATCTATTTATTATCAATTTTTTAAGATTTTATTGATATAGCTTAGTTGCTTAGTGGAAATACATTATATCACTAATATTAATATCTTACACCCACTTATCAAAATACTCATTTGCCTAATAATTATGCACTCCCTGTATAGGCATTTTGAGGGTTTGGGAAACATTGCCCCTCCTGGTAGCATTATATATCCCATACGTCACTAGCTCATGGACTCTTGCCAATTACATGAAAGAAAGACACATTATCCTATCTATATTATATTTACTCTTCGTGGATAAATATATATTTTTTTTATTGTGTGTGTATTAATAGTATATACACACAAACATACTGAGAAGACTCTGTTCCACTGATCCCACTGTCTTGATAAACAATGGCAAGAAGGCTTACAAAGCAATCACTATACAGTCTCTTTTAGTGAATCACAGGTGACAGTGTGGATAACCGTAAGCCAATAGGTTAAAAATTAATCAGTCACAGAAGTTCGTATATAACATGTATAAGTGTGTACCACTGCTGCCAAAGCTACAAGATTTCTTACCGGTTCTGCCGATCTGCGGGGCATAGGTAAATACCTCTCCAAGTGCTCATCCGTCGATGTCCAGGTAGCTTGGCATCCTCGTGGAAAAGTTTAGCAATCGCTGCGTCCTAGTGTCACGCCGCTCTGATGTAATGCCTCCTATTGGCAGTTTCCTTCTGTCAGTCACCTTGTGTAATGGCTTAGACGTCTGGCTGTAAAGAGTCTTGATACTGCAAGTGAGAAACTCACACCCCCACAGGAGAACTCTGGGTAAACTGGCCAAGCAGAATCAAAAAGAAAAAGATGATCCTCAGAGTTCAATGATGAAATAAAAACATTTCTTTATTGGAGATAAGTTAAAACATGGAAAGGCACATGGCAAAGGTAGCAGCCAGGTGTGGCACAAGTGGCTTACGCGTTTCGGCATGGAGCCATAATCATAGCCTGTAGTGCTATGTGACACACCTCTATACATAGTAACACCTAAAATCCTATTGGTTAAAAACTTACAAAACACACCTGATTGTTAAACCTGAGCAAATGAATGTAAATTGATAACCCCTCTGCCCCTCTAAATCTGATATACAAAACGGCATTGTAATAATAAAAGTTAGAAGTTGTTATACTACCAATGCGAGACAGGGGAATTAGGTTATAGTTGGAAAATAATCTATGTATAACTATACAATTCCATACAATTCTATAGTAATTATTAACAGAGAATAATTAAAAGTGAATGTAACACAGAATACCTCCTTAGTGCAAACAGAACCAAATGGATCAAAATATTTAACAAGATTTATCACAGAATATAGAAAGAGACATAACTATAATATGTTATTCTCAATACATAATAGATCATTACCATTAGAACAAGGCAAGGTCAGAGGTTATACCAGATTGTGTGGATGATGACCTAAAATTCTGTTAAAGTGTGGTATGCATAACTGAGCCAGATCTGTAAAAGATAATATATGCGGCTGTAAGTATACCTATTGAAGCATGTCACAGACAGAATAGCATAATATTTTACAGAGACATTACACACAACCATAGAAAAAGGAAATTCGGTTTTATTTGGCACTAGCTGTCACCCTAAACATGTCCCTGAAGCTATTGCTAAAGGAGAGATGATTCGTTTGAAAAGAAACTGTTCTGACAATAATGATTTTAGGGTACTAGATAGAGACCTGGAAACCAGGCTACTACAGAGAAACTATCCCAGAAAAGCTATTTGCAGAGCTAAGAAATCGGTAAATACCAGGACTAGAGAAAGTCTCCTTCAGCCTAATAGTCAAGGAAACAGTAATACTACCAACCAATTCAAAGGGGTAACCTTTGTCACTACTCACAGTGGGCAATACAAAGATATATGCTCGATTGTATGGAAACACTTTCAAATTCTTAAAGCGGATGACAAATTGATTGACACGGTAGATAGCGGAGTTATGTGCTCGTATAGGAAGGGCCCAACCCTAGGCTCCCTCCTATCTCCCACTATGCTGCCAAAAGAGAACAAAGATAGAAGTGCCTGGATGAGACATCAATGCATGTTCAAGTGTGGTCACAGTAGGTGTAAACCATGCAAATCAGTAAGGATTTGCAATACTTTTACTAGCTATGTTACAGGAAAAACACATAACATCAAATCCTGCTTGAACTGTACCTGTAAATATGTTATTTACATATTGAATTGCTCCCAATGTGAAGTCCAATATGTGGGGCTCACCTCAAGAGATGTAAACACCAGAATTAGAGAGCATTTATCATCATTTAAAGTGGCAAAGTCAACCACCCCGGTGGTACAGCATTTTGGAGGATATCATGGAGGCAATCTTGCCAGTTTCTCATGGCGTGCCATCGAGAAGGTTGACAAACCAAAAAGAGGAAGCTCAATTGATCGCAAGTTGGAGTTGAGGGAGGCATATTGGATCTTTACATTGGGAACCAGGATTCCTAATGGCCTCAACTCCAAGTACGATATCATTAATTTTTGGTAATGTTGCAATATACTATCTGTCCCCCATTAACCGTATAGCATTTTTCTATGGTTGTGTGCAATGTCTCTGTAAAATATTATGCTATTCTGTCTGTGACATGCTTCAATAGGTATACTTACAGCCGCATATATTATCTTTTACAGATCTGGCTCAGTTATGCATACCACACTTTAACAGAATTTTAGGTTATCATCCACACAATCAGGTATACCCTCTGACCTTGCCTTGTTCTAATGGTAATGATCTATTATGTATTGAGAATAACATATTATAGTTATGTCTCTTTCTATATTCTGTGATAAATCTTGTTAAATATTTTGATCTAAATTTGGTTCTGTTTGGAGTAAGGAGGTATTCTGTGTTACATTCACTTTTAATTATTCTCTGTTAATAATTACTACAGAATTTTATGGAATTGTATAGTTATACATAGATTATTTTCCAGCTATAACCTAATTCCCCTGTCTCGCATTGGTAATATAACAACTTCTAACTTTTATTATTACAATGCCGTTTTGTATATCTGATTTAGAGGGGCAGAGGGGTTATCAATTTACATTCATTTGCTCAGGTTTAACAATCAGGTGTGTTTTATAAGTTTTTAACCATTAGGATTTTAGGTGTTACTATGTATAGAGGTGTGTCACATAGCACTACAGGCTATGATTACAGCTCCAGGCCGAAACGCGTAAGCCACTTGTGCCACACCTGGCTGCTACCTTTGCCATGTGCCTTTCCGTGTTTTAAATTATCTCCAATAAAGAAATGTTTTTATTTCATCATTGAACTCTGAGGATCATCTTTTACTTTGGATTCTGCTTGGCCAGTTTACTCAGAGTTCTCCTGTGGGGGTGTGAGTTTCTCACTTGCAGTATCAAGACTCTTTACAGCCAGATGTCTAAGCAATTACACAAGGTGACTGACAGAAGGAAACTGCCAATAGGAGGCATTACGTCAGAGGGGAGTGACGCTAGGACGCAGCGTTTGCTAAACATTTCCACGAGGATGCCAAGCTACCTGGACATCGACGGATGAGAACTTGGAGAGGTATAGCTATTTACCCGTTCCCCGCAGATCGGCAGAACCGGTAAGAAATCCTGTAGCTTTGGCAGCAGTGGTACATGCTTATACATGTTATATACGAACTTCTGTGACTGATTAATTTTTAACCTATTGGCTTACGGTTATCCACACTATCACCTGTGATTCGCTGAAAGAGACTGTATAGTGATTGCTTTGTAAGCCTTCTTGCCATTGTTTATCAAGACAGTGGGATCAGTGGAACAGAGTCTTCTCAGTATGTTTGTGTCTATATACTATTAATACACACACAATTAAAAAAAAATATATATTTATCCACGAAGAGTACATATAATATAGATAGGATAATGTGTCTTTCTTTCATGTAATTGGCAAGAGTCCATGAGCTAGTGACGTATGGGATTTTAGGTGTTACTATGTATAGAGGTGTGTCACATAGCACTACAGGCTATGATTATGGCACCAGGCCGAAACGCGTAAGCCACTTGTGCCACACCTGGCTGCTACCTTTGTCATGTGCCTTTCCATGTTTTAACTTATCTCCAATAAAGAAATGTTTTTATTTCATCATTGAACTCTGAGGATCGTCTTTTACTTTTAATAGTATATAGACCTTAAAATTATTATTAATTTAAAAAAAAAAAAATTGTGTATATTGATAACAATTGTATAATTCTATAGTACTACTATTATTTAATTTTTCTATTTTTATTTTTTAAATATATAATTAGTAGACAACTACCTAATTATTTGTAATGGATAGTCATCCCCCACCTCATATTCCTCCAAAAACCAGCAGCAGTGACACAGTAACCAGTGCCACCACATGTGTATCGCCATTGTCTGTGTCAAATCAACAAGGCACAGACATTTGTCATCCGGCCTCCACACGTGAAACAACACTTAGGTATCACAAGAGACGTGATACAAAGGAGAGGCAAATGAAGCAGCAGGAACTGCTGCCCTATCCTGTTTCTGTGCCTCAGGTAAAGTTAATGGGTTCAAGCAGAGTTAACAGCAGCAGTAGTTAAAGCACTGGTAGATTCACTAGCAGTAGTACTAGTAGTCATATGAGCCCACCCTCTAAATGGCAAAGGTCTGGAAGTCAAAATTTAAATTCACAATCCTCTAGCATGGTTGATAGGTACTCGTCTGAGACCCGAAAGCAGTCAGCATTTCGTCGGCGTCTTAATTTTCAGGATCTTACCCCCAAAACAACATGTACAATCACTTGTGCCAGTTGTGTCACCACCTCTGCTGTGTCCAGTTCTAGTACCGTGTTGCCAACTAACATGTTTTACAGTAGAGGCCAGGCAGTACCAACGCAGGCTTTTTACATTCAACATTCATTTAAGCATCCCAAACGTGAAGTATTGGAGTATAAGGAAGAAAAAAATTCTCATGCTGATACTGCTGCCACCACCACTGCTGCTGCCAGTGCCAACATTACTGATAGCCTATCTGCTATTTATATAAGTGAAGAGGGTACCAGTAGTCACCAGGGAGAAGAGGGCTCCCCAACATATGCCGCTGGTGATAAATCCATCTTTACTAACATCGAATATGTTGAATCAGTGTCATCTTATAATTTAGAACCAGATGATCATACTCACTATTCCCCTGCCCATAATTAACCTGATTCTATAATTTTATATTCCTCTCTGTCTCAAACATTATCACCACCAGTGTCACCAAGCTCTCCAATAGCTTGTGTTGAGTCTCCTAGCCAGATTGTAGTTAGTGCACCCGCCACTACTGGTAGGCCACTAACCTCCTCCATTCCCACCATCCCTGCAATGTTTAGGCCTCCTCCTGTTATGTCACAGAGAGAAGGCCATGACATAACAAAAACAAAAGAAGTTGCTACAGAATGTGCGTCAGAAGAAACTGTCACAAAAGATTCTTCACTGCACAGTGGCAAAGGTATCCGTCGCGCACAAGTGTGGAAGCATTTTGAGGCTATTGGTGATGGCCGCCGAGCCAGATGCAAATTGTGTGGGAAGGAAGTCAGCCGGGGGAGATTGTTGGGGCATCTCACCAATTCAGGGATGAACCAACACATCCGCACCCACCACAAGCCAGTGGTGTTAAAGGAAGGAAGTGGTGTGTCTCATCCATCCAGCACTGGGGAACTACTAGTAGCAGTGTCACAGTCACCACCAGTAGGAATCACAAGGGACAGGGTGATCATGCCTCTTCTGGTGCAGCTGCTCCGGGTGTCAGCCAACATCACATGAAATCCACCCAGCCCATGATAGAGCAATTTGGTGAATTTCATTCCAGTAAGATGTCAAGACAGCAGGTGCGAAAAATTACATGCCTCACTGCTCAGCTCATAGCCATTGGAGGGGCTCCTTTTAATATGGTGGAAGGGGACCACTTTAAACAACTTATGGAGGCTGCTGCAAACCATTATAAAGTTCAAGCTCATACCACATTTAGTAGATCTGTAATTCCTTCACTTTACCAGTAATACGTTGTTGTTTTGAAGGAGGAGCTGGGAAAAGCGGCTGAACAGTCAGTGCACTTCACCACTGACCTGTGGAGAGCTCCTAGTGGCCAACATGCCTTCCTGTCTTTAATGGTACATTGGTGGCTGCCAAATGTGTCACCAGTTATATCACCAAAAAGTTCAGGGGCAAACACCTCAGACGCAGTGGCTGGTGCAGTAGCCAAGGGGTGCCGCTCCTTTCTCCTGCATGCTGAGGTGATGGATCATCATCACACCTCACAGAACATCCTACATGCATAATATGGTGGCTCAGTGGCTGGGAGAGCAGGCAGGGACAAAGGCACAAATGGGTTTTGTGGTCACCGATGGGGCAACCAATATGCTAAAGGAGCTTCGGGAGGGTGGGTTTGTGGGTGTACATTGTTCCACGCATGTACTGCATC
This sequence comes from Bombina bombina, assembly GCF_027579735.1. Classification (NCBI taxonomy): domain Eukaryota; kingdom Metazoa; phylum Chordata; class Amphibia; order Anura; family Bombinatoridae; genus Bombina; species Bombina bombina. The sequence continues at coordinate 314,481,479 of NC_069503.1, read as the reverse complement.
TGGTTGTTAAGGGTGCCCTCGATCATGCCACCGGAAGGTTGGCAACACTTCATGAGTGTTGACGAAAAGTAGCTGGCCACTTCCATCATAGTGTAAAAGATAGCCATCTCCTTAGGCAGGAACAGATCAATTTTGGCCTCAAACAAGATATGAGTACTAGATGGAACTCCACATTAGATATTCTGGAGCGTATATTAGAACAGAAAAAGGCAATCCATGCAATGGCATACAAACATTCCATTGGCATTGACAGAACACTGGGAAGGGATGACTGGGCCATGATTAAACAGTTAGTGGCAGTACTCACACCTTTTCGGGCGGTGACAGAAAATTTAAGCCAAGAGAATGCTAGCCTGGCACATGTCTTCACCCACCTCTTGAATCTATTAGATGATTTCCTTTGCAATACAGAAGTATTGCCTGTTGGTAATCTTCTTGTTGGTGTTGCTGCCCTTCCGTCTGAAGGAGCAACTGACTCGGCGTGTAAAAAAGAGCATTGACATTAGCCCTCACTTCATGCTAGCCACAATTTGCGATTCTAGAGTAAAGGGAAAAATAGCACTCCGCACAAATAGCTTAACCACATGGAGGGACAAACTGATACAGAGGGTGTGTGATGGACAAAAAAAATGTCCTTACCTGTAGAGGCAGATGAAGAGATGCCGGAGTCTGATAGTGATAGTCACCTAAAACCAAAAGCCCCAGCACTCATGCTCGGCCCCTGATGAAAGAAAGCAATGCTGCAGACATAGTTAAGCTTTACCTATCTCAAACTCTCCTGCCCCCCAGTACAGATCCCTTGAGATTTTGGGATGAAAAGAGGTTTTTGTGGCCTGTCCTGTCTCTGGTAGCCCAGGAGCTACTTTCCTGTCCGCCAACCACCGTCCACAGTGAACGTGTATTTTCAATTCCAAGAAACACTTTCTCCTCATTGTTCACAGTTGTCCCCCCAGCTCATGGAACAGATTACATTTTTAAAAATAAACCTACCAAAGCTAGGTTACCCAGATCTCAGCTTTGATTCCTAATAAAAATATTCCTTTAATCTCCTACTGACCCACTTGCGCAGTGGGCCTGATTGTCAGGACTTGACTGGGAATTAAAAGCAGCCCTGGAAAATGTGGAGACTAGCCCTATTTTCCGTTCACTAAGTATAAAGCACACACCCCATTTTTCTTAAAGGGGATTACTGGGATACTCCTTCCCCCAATATTTTGTTTCAGAATTATATTATATTAGTTTGTAATAAATAAAAAAAATCTAGATTGTTGTTATATACACTGTAAAGCCCAATTACCTCCATTAATCACCCCTTTAAATTGTAGCTTTTCTAACCACAGCTGCTGCAGCCCACCAGGAAATCTCCTGGTATCCCGGTAGGCCAATGCGTCCTTGATGATTGTCATTACATGACAAATCATCATGGCTCCCAAACCAAAAGATCTCTTATTTTGATTACATTTTGTAGTTAGCTAGAGGACATCAATCAAGTAACTTCCCCAAGTTTTAACCCTCTTTGAGACATAATATATTATTCCTACTACAGCAGGCTAGCAACAAATTTATTAAAAATTTGAAATAATTTAAACATAAAAGCTAAGGCCGAAAAATATCACTATTTCACCCTTAAATATTTAAGAATAAACAATGAAATTTATGTCATGATTTGTCATTGAATGCCCACCAAGAGGTCCTATTTTACTGCACAAGGGTGTGATGGTTGATGTTATTATAATTTCAACTTTTGAGTGACTTTCTTTATTATTATGTTTCTTATATGTTTTATATATGTTGATTTATCCTAAATAAGCTTGCTCAAGCATTTGTGTTTAGTTATACAAAAAATTTTTTCAATCTTTTAGAATACAAAATTGCAACTTAATTAAACTTTTACCTTTGTATTTTTTCCTATTAAAAAAAAATGGCAAAGTTTCTGTTGTTAAGCATTGTCACACATTCTTAGAATTACAATTATAAATAATACATAAAACCATACAGTTAATCTCTAGGACACAGTGTTGTCATTATGGAAGTCCGCTCCTCATAAGAAGAAATAAAGAAAAGAATATAAATGCTTTGCCCAGAGTCACAAACAAGTGAGTGACTTGTAAATTGACCACTTAATCTACATACCATCAAACATTTGCATTTTTTTAATATTTTTAATATATTACTCTCTCTGTTTCTTTCTCTATTTTTTTAAAGATTACTAAAGAAACACTGGAGACTGTATGTTGAAGAAGGAGACAGACCATCAAAAAGAGGATGTTACAAGCATCTCAAATTCAAACCTCAGTAAGATAATAAGTTTTAGAGCTAGTAATTTCACCATCATTAGATAATTACAAATACATTATAATATGTATTATAATACATATGGTAGCTCCATGTGTATAAGGGTTATCATTAGCAATAAGAATTGAGTTGGTTAAACATTTTGAAGATTCAGAATCAGAATTTGAACTTTGCAGTAGGTAGGCTGCGCGGACAGTCAGTAACTCTCTTGGAAACATATCATTAACTGAGCAACGGTTTCCAATAAAGGTGAAGATATATATGTAAGTCCATATGTAAACCTCATGTGGCAGAATGGTTAAAAGTACATTTATTGTTCATGCTAATTGCTATTTTGATACAATATTACTGCCCTTCGTCATAGGTTCCATAAAGAGCATGTAGTATGCTATGCATGCACCCATTTCATATGTTGTGACGGTTAGAGACTCCTGGTTGGTACCCTATAAAAAATAGCACTGAATTTGACCTTAAAGGAAATATAGTGTATCTGATTCAGTATCATGAAATCTAACTTTTGGATTTAGTGATAGTATCCCTTTAATGTTGATTACTTTAGAGACAGATTAATTAATGACCCTAAACAATCTGAATTATTTTTTTTGTTTGTTTTAAAACATATGTATTGCAGATATAAGGGGACACAATTCATACTCCAAAATACTTTTGAATTTTAAAGATGACAGAAGACACATCCATAAAATGGACCGTCAAGAAAGCTTCACAGTGACTGTGTAAGTATATATATATATATACCTCCATGACTAAGTGCCCATTTAAATGGTTAACTAACTTATATTAATATATTAGAAGTTCAAATATTAAAACAAAAAAAAGGTTGTTGAAACATTTAACAATGTGAAAATGAAATTACACACATTGATGAAGAAATGACACAGCTTTATTAGAACTATTAGAAAGAGGGTTGCTTAAACCTAATAACATTTATATATAAATATATATATATATATTTTAATTAGATATATATTAGATATTAAATGCAAAAAAAAATAACACAAAAATCAGTGTAAGAGCTGTTGCAATTTTCATGGCACTGATCTCCAACCATGAGGTACATTGGTGGAGGAGACATAAAAATAACTATTAATATAAAACTTCGATTCATGTATCATGCAATGGAGCACTGTGCTGACGTTGACAATAAATAGCGTCCAAAATGGATTGACTTATATGATCCATCGCCTGGCGCTGTTCATGGTTAATACGGGCTAATGCACTGTCTACGTGGCTATGTAAAAAAAAAAAGGCAGATGGCAGCACTCCAGAATAAAAGATGTATATTTATTTACATCTACTCCAAACAAACATAGAACAACAATGTTTCAGGTGTTATCTCTTAATCATGTTGTATATATCACATAATAGAATTGCACCTTATAAACCTTAAATATACTACCACCTAGTGGTCATATAAAATTACCTACAATCTTAACATTAGCCCTCTAGTGGCTAAAAACATATATTACATGTATTTTATCAAAAATGTACATATAAATTGAATAATCAAAGACTCATAGAATACCCAAAATATTGAAATATTTTTGTATAATATTAAATAATGTAATCACTGAGTAATATTGGTTACATACTGGGAATTCAAATAATATTCTCACTAAGGATTACAGAAAAACGGATTAATCAAAATCCTTATTCATGCCCATAGGTCCCTTAGATTCCAACATATGGATCCATTATAGCTCACGCTGTTTAAGCATGCTCTCTCTATTACCTCCACGTCTTGGGATCTCTATCTGATCTATAATTTGAAATCTAAGTTGGGACACTTGATGTCCAACTATAATCTGTGAAAAAAATCACAAAGAGAGAGGTTGCCTCCTAGTGCAACTCTGTGCGAATGCTTGTAATCATGAGGCATGATGAAACAGCCAGTCTGGCTGAGAAACGCATTGCAACTGTTTTGTAAACATTTGTTGTTATTTCCATGGTTTGGATATATTGCATATATCCTCACTTTTAAATAAATAATTTTTACTACTCTTTGGGAGCCTGAGCTTTTCTTGTTGAAGGTATGAGGCAAGCAGCCGCTCCAAACTCCCATGCCGGTCCGGACTGTGGCTCAGGGTGATGACGTCACAGACGCCGCCGTGGTATTGGCAAAGTTTAGACAGAAAGGACATGCGGTGACTGGGTGCAGTGCCTGAAATTGGCAATCAATCAATTGCCACAATCCAGCATACAAAAATAGAAAAGGCAGCACCAGCATTAAATTAAAAAAAAACTCACTTTATTCACTTACATGCAAAACAGGTGTGACATAGAATGAAAGTCTGACGCTTTTCACGCCCCCTAGTGGCGTTTCATCAGAGACTACAGGTGTTCCTAAACATGGCCCTCTTATACTGGGACATATTAATTGCATTTTTAACCCCTTAATGTCAAAAACAAGCAAACATTAAAAGTATATGTGTTTAACATAAAATATGCTACAGTGTACATTATCCTGTATCCATTAAAGCCGAATCAAATAGAAAGAACAGTTATTACATTTTATTTGCAGGGCTGTTTTGGAAAATGACCTCTAATCATGTTGGTATCTGAGTATTTGAATATTTCTCATATCCTCTATACATAAATCCTGGGGAATTATATTTGATAGATTTTTAAGGTGGTATTACAAATATTAAAATACATACAATCAAGTTCTACAATAGACTATTAGTTCCATATAAATTACCCCTAATGTTCCCATTGTCTGAATATTCTTATCAGGTCATTAGGAACTATTTTTGATACTAAAATGTATCTAGATAATTTTTCATAATAAGCTACATGTTTATGTAGGATATTCCTAATCAATTCTTTAAATGTGAGACAAAAAGGTATCTGTCAAATTACTACATGACTCCTTCTTATGATATCTTTTCTATTTATTGCAAGTTAGTAAGACAATCCTTATGCCAGATACTACCATTTTAATAATTATATGAAGTAGCTTATGTCCCATTCAAGGTTTAGGCCATCAGGAATTCTGGTTTTAAGTTGATAAATCCAGTATAATTCCTTCCTATCCAAAATGTTGTACCTGTTCCCACCTCTGAAAGGGACCTTTGCCACATCAATAATTTTAACCCTAAAATTTCCTTTGTTAGTGAAATGAAATAGGTTAAAATGCCTTGCCACTGTGGAGTCTTTACAATAGTTTTTAACATCATTGGCATGTTCTCGTACCCTCACATTGACCTCTCTCGTCGTTTTTCCTACATATTGGATTTTGCAAAGATTGCATTCCAACAAATACACTGCAAATTTAGTTTTGCAGTTAGCATAAAATGAAATATTATACTCCTGTCTATCTACTGTAGATCTAAATGTAGTGGCCCTTTCCATAATATCACATGCCAGACATGTTCTTGCTCCACATTTAAAACAGCCTTGTTTCTTTAGCCAATTCTCTCACCTATTGATATCACTACTCGTGACCATACTGGGAGCTAGCTTAGCAGCCAAAGTCACAGGCTTTTTGGACACAAACCTGCAATTCGAAACATAGTTTTGCAGAATATTATCACCACTTAATATTGACAAATTCTTCTTCAATATTCCAACTATATAAAAAAACTGGTTGGTGTATTCTGTCATAAAAACAATGTTTTTACGACAGAATACACCAACCAGTTTTTTTATATAGTTGGAATATAGTTGGAATATTGAAGAAGAATTTGTCAATATTAAGTGGTGATAATATTCTGCAAAACTATGTTTCGAATTGCAGGTTTGTGTCCAAAAAGCCTGTGACTTTGGCTGCTAAGCTAGCTCCCAGTATGGTCACGAGTAGTGATATCAATAGGGGAGAGAATTGGCTAAAGAAACAAGGCTGTTTTAAATGTGGAGAAAGAACATGTCTGACATGTGATATTATGGAAAGGGCCACTACATTTAGATCTACAGTAGATAGACAGGAGTATAATATTTCATTTTATGCTAACTGCAAAACTAAATTTGCAGTGTATTTGTTGGAATGCAATCTTTGCAAAATCCAATATGTAGGAAAAACGACGAAAGAGGTCAATGTGAGGGTAAGAGAACATACCAATGATGTTAAAAACTATTGTAAAGACTCCACAGTGGCAAGGCATTTTAACCTATTTCATTTCACTAACGAAGGAAATTTTAGGGTTAAAATTATTGATGTGGCAAAGGTCCCTTTCAGAGGTGGGAACAGGTACAACATTTTGGATAGGAAGGAATTATACTGGATTTATCAACTTAAAACCAGAATTCCTGATGGCCTAAACCTTGAATGGGACATAAGCTACTTCATATAATTATTAAAATGGTAGTATCTGGCATAAGGATTGTCTTACTAACTTGCAATAAATAGAAAAGATATCATAAGAAGGAGTCATGTAGTAATTTGACAGATACCTTTTTGTCTCACATTTAAAGAATTGATTAGGAATATCCTACATAAACATGTAGCTTATTATGAAAAATTATCTAGATACATTTTAGTATCAAAAATAGTTCCTAATGACCTGATAAGAATATTCAGACAATGGGAACATTAGGGGTAATTTATATGGAACTAATAGTCTATTGTAGAACTTGATTGTATGTATTTTAATATTTGTAATACCACCTTAAAAATCTATCAAATATAATTCCCCAGGATTTATGTATAGAGGATATGAGAAATATTCAAATACTCAGATACCAACATGATTAGAGGTCATTTTCCAAAACAGCCCTGCAAATAAAATTTAATAACTGTTCTTTCTATTTGATTCAGCTTTAATGGATACAGGATAATGTACACTGTAGCATATTTTATGTTAAACACATATACTTTTAATGTTTGCTTGTTTTTGACATTAAGGGGTTAAATATGCAATTAATATGTCCCAGTATAAGAGGGCCATGTTTAGGAACACCTGTAGTCTCTGATGAAATGCCACTAGGGGGCGTGAAACGCGTCAGACGTTCATTCTATGTCACACCTGTTTTGCCTGTAAGTGAATAAAGTGAGTTTTTTTTAAATTTAATGCTGGTGCTGCCTTTTCTATTTTTGTATGCTGGATTGTGGTAATTGATTCATTGCCAATTTCAGGCACTGCACCCAGTCACCGCATGTCCTTTCTGTCTAAACTTTGCCAATACCACGGCGGCGTCTGTGACGTCATCACCCTGAGCCACAGTCCGGACCGGCATGGGAGTTTGGAGCGGCCGCTTGCCTCATACCTTCATTTGACTGAATCGAATTTGGGGCCTGTCTCACTCGAAAGTACCGGCGGAACACTTCTCCAAGGAAAAGAGGTATTGGTTTTAGATTATTCAATACACGATTTATGGCACATTTTACTGTATGACGCTTAAGGGAATAACGGAAAGCAGTGTGAATGATCAGTATAAAGTACTGTCAAGTGGCTGCATAGCAGTCTTAAGTTACAATGAGTACACACAATATATGGACTCCGTTTAAATCAAGGTGTCTTAAGTTACATACTTAACACGGGAATCTCTTGAAGATTTTTCAAAAAGTGTATCTAAACATTTTCCTGGAAGTGGAGAATATTAGTGTATCAAGGGCAAGAAAGGACTCAGTGTGTTTATGAAGTATTTGGGACATATAACATTTATTATTTTTTGTTCCTGAATGCGTGTGACTGGTATAGCATTTTTTGCATTTCTTATATGCGGCTAGGCACAAGTGTTGACATGGATCTTGATAATACAGTTTTATCCAGTTCATTATACAATGCTGAATCAAGGAAGGAACTTTTTAAACGTGTGTTTGCAGCAGACAGATGTGAAGGGTTTAGCCCATGCATGGAGTCACAATTTAAAGCCTTGGAAAAACTGTTAGTGGCAGACTTGCGACTAACTTGGGACATTGAAGCTTTTGAGCACTATGTAGAATTATCCAGAATTCCACGGGGGTTAAGGTTGAATAAGTTCCCAACCTTTGAGGTTGATAACCCTGAGATTATACAGGAATGGAATGATGCACTTACAGAATGCTCTATAAAATTATTAAACATACTTATTAAATGCAAGGTGCAAAAAAGGCTAAATCTCAAAGAAAGAATGGTAGAAATTGAGAAGGAATTAAAGAAATTTGAACAACATGAAGATTTCCTAGAACAGAAAAAAACAATGAAGGAACATGTTGACAAATTAGATGCTATTCTTGCTGAACGCAAGGGAGAAAAATTCAATAGAGACAGACTTGATTATGAAACAAATTGAGTATATCAATGGCCATTAAACCAAAAGAATATCTGGAAGGCTAACTATGGCAAAGGAAGGAGGTGGAATAATAAAAAGAACACCAAAGATGATAAGCAAAATCCAAAACCCATCTTGAAGAATAAAACATCTAAAAAAGTGTTTTTTTCATCAACTGAAGCTGAGTCATCTGAGCAGGAGCCAATAGAATCAGCAGAGTCTTCTTCTTCCCCTTCCCCCTCTTCCTCTCCTCCCTCTTCTTCCTCCTCTGTTTCTGCTTATTCCCTACAGGTCACCAGTGCGGATGATACTGAAAGTGAGGGTTCATCCACGAGGTCAAAAGAGCCCAGAGAACAGAAGAGGAATAATAAGAAAGAGTCCAAGAAAGGTCCCAAGGTCCCTTTAAACGGGTCAGAAGGTCAAAAAACAAAAAGAAAAAAGAAATAAGGAGACAAAAATTGGGACAATTGGACTTAAATGTTATTAATCTCTCTTCTTGTGTGTTGAATCAGGATCAAATCAATGTACTTAGTAGGGGTTTGGGTTTTGCACCTACAAGAGATTTTTCACCATTTAACACATTAATAGATGTTAGCAGGTTTGTTCGCAAGTTGACCTTGAAAAGATTTTTTGCTTTACAACAAAATAACACTTCCAATATTGAGACACAGGTTAACACCCAGACACAATTAGAGGAGGAAGTATCCTTTCAGGATGCATGCATGTTAAGCACCATGATAGACTTACACAGCTCCCATGATGTATTGTCTGAAGAAACTGCCCCTAAAGGACCTAAAAAATATGGGTCTGAATTTTACCCCATACAGTTTAGGGGAGGTGCAGTAAATTTGTTCCAAAAGACAGTGGAGCGTGAGATCCTGAGTCTATCACGGTCAAAAAAGAAGGTCAAAAATAATTTATCTAGGGCAGAAAAGTTGGCGCTGGACTCCCTCAAAGAGAATCAAAGCATTGTCATCAGAAACTCCGATAAGGGAGGGAATATTGTAATCTTGAACAAAACTGATTACTTGGATGAAGCCCAGCGCCAATTAAATGACCCTTGTACATACACCCCTCTAAGTGGAAATCCAACTGTTATTTTCAAACGAGAACTACTATCACTGTTGGATGATGGTATTTTTCTAGGGGTGTTTAAGCGTGAAGATGTGGAAGTGCTTGTACCTGAATTCCCTATTACACCACTTTTTCACTATCTGCCCAAATTGCATAAAAATCCAATACGGCCACCAGGAAGACCGATTGTATCGGGTATTGGGTCCTTGCTTGAACTCCTCTCTGAGTGGCTGGATTTAATACTTCAGCCGATAGTGAAAAAGTTGTTTAGCTATTTGAGAGACTCATCTCATTTGTTGGAAGGTCTTCAAGGCGTTAGATGGGGTAAAAATTACTGTTGGGTGGTTGTTGACATTGTATCCCTTTACACAGCAATCCCACATAATATGGGGATTTTGGCCGTGAGGTATTTTTTGGATAAATATACAGCATATGAAGAAGAAGTTAAGGTTTACATTTGTGCAATTCTAGAGTTTGTACTCACCCATAATTTTTTGACATTTGATGGTAGGTTTTACCTTCAGCGTTGTGGTACTGCAATGGGGGCAAAATTTGCCCCCCGCTTTGCCAATCTATATGTAGGGTATTGGGAAGCCAAATATCTTTACAACAGTGAAAATGCATCGTTCACTGGCAATATATGCCACTACAAAAGGTTCATTGATGACCTGATTATGATCATTGATGAGCCCTGGGATGATAACAATTTTCAGAATTTTATAAATTTTCTTGACAACAATGAGTTGAGCCTAAGGTTTGTGGGGAGCCATAGCAATCGATGTATTGACTTCTTGGATATAACGTTGGAGGGGGTGGCAGAGACCGGAATGATAGTGTCTAAAACTTTTCGTAAACCAACAGCTGGTAACACCATTTTACATGCGAGCTTGTGCCATCCCCCCCATCTGATTAAGGCAATTCCAAGAGGGCAGTACATCAGGCTGTGAAGGAATACTAATGATGATCATATTTATTCCCAGCAAGCGGATTAACTCACTGAGAGATTGACCGCCAGAGGCTATGACCGCACAAAACTGGAAAAGACAAAATATGATGTGAGATTGTTGAAAATGAGGACTTTAACCATGGGAGGCAAAAACTCTTCTCTGCAATTCGATAACAGCATTGTTTTTACGACAGAATACACCAACCAGTTTTTTTATATAGTTGGAATATTGAAGAAGAATTTGTCAATATTAAGTGGTGATAATATTCTGCAAAACTATGTTTCGAATTGCAGGTTTGTGTCCAAAAAGCCTGTGACTTTGGCTGCTAAGCTAGCTCCCAGTATGGTCACGAGTAGTGATATCAATAGGGGAGAGAATTGGCTAAAGAAACAAGGCTGTTTTAAATGTGGAGCAAGAACATGTCTGACATGTGATATTATGGAAAGGGCCACTACATTTAGATCTACAGTAGATAGACAGGAGTATAATATTTCATTTTATGCTAACTGCAAAACTAAATTTGCAGTGTATTTGTTGGAATGCATTCTTTGCAAAATCCAATATGTAGGAAAAACGACGAGAGAGGTCAATGTGAGGGTAAGAGAACATGCCAATGATGTTAAAAACTATTGTAAAGACTCCACAGTGGCAAGGCATTTTAACCTATTTCATTTCACTAACAAAGGATATTTTAGGGTTAAAATTATTGATGTGGCAAAGGTCCCTTTCAGAGGTGGGAACAGGTACAAAATTTTGGATAGGAAGGAATTATACTGGATTTATCAACTTAAAACCAGAATTCCTGATGGCCTAAACCTTGAAAGGGACATAAGCTACTTCATATAATTATTAAAATGGTAGTATCTGGCATAAGGATTGTCTTACTAACTTGCAATAAATAGAAAAGATATCATAAGAAGGAGTCATGTAGTAATTTGACAGATATCTTTTTGTCTCACATTTAAAGAATTGATTAGGAATATCCTACATAAACATGTAGCTTATTATGAAAAATTATCTAGATACATTTTAGTATCAAAAATAGTTCCTAATGACCTGATAAGAATATTCAGACAATGGGAACATTAGGGGTAATTTATATTGAACTAATAGTCTATTGTAGAACTTGATTGTATGTATTTTAATATTTGTAATACCACCTTAAAAATCTATCAAATATAATTCCCCAGGATTTATGTATAGAGGATATGAGAAATATTCAAATACTCAGATACCAACATGATTAGAGGTCATTTTCCAAAACAGCCCTGCAAATAAAATGTAATAACTGTTCTTTCTATTTGATTCGGCTTTAATGGATACAGGATAATGTACACTGTAGCATATTTTATGTTAAACACATATACTTTTAATGTTTGCTTGTTTTTGACATTAAGGGGTTAAATATGCAATTAATATGTCCCAGTATAAGAGGGCCATGTTTAGGAACACCTGTAGTCTCTGATGAAACGCCACTAGGGGGCATGAAACGCGTCAGACGTTCATTCTATGTCACACCTGTTTTGCCTGTAAGTGAATAAAGTGAGTTTTTTTTTAATTTAATGCTGGTGCTGCCTTTTCTATTTTTGTGAGCTTTTCTTGTTCTCTGGAGTACCCGGACCCAACATCCAGCTGCAGGATCAGTGTAGCTGGGTCACTGTTAATTCCCCAGCCTGCATCATTTAGCGCATGGGTGCTGCTCATTTTGTGAGTATTACATTATCTACCTGACCTGTGATTACAACCATTCGCACAGAGTTGCACTAGGAGGCGCCCTCTCTCTTTGTGATTTTTTTCACAGATTATAGTTTCTTCATCCTGTTTCACGAGAGGAGCTGCCCACCACATTGGAGGACTTATCCAGATGAACTTTTACAACAGAAGTATCTTTTTGGAATCCATTTATACTGGACTCTTTTTGATTAGACCTCCACATTGGGACACAGCTAAGTTTATCAATATAGTATAATGTTTAATTAATATCTAACTACTGTATGGTTATTATATATTACCAATCAATATATTATATTGCTTTACTAACTAATCTTAGACTGAGATATTGTTAACTGGACCATATACTTTTATATTCTTTCATATAATAGTTCTAATGATCATTAGGAATTTGTTTTTGTAGTTATTTTTATTTAATTATTCATTTATTTACTCTAATTATTTTGAAGTAGGGTTCATACTAGTTTTGGTTACTTTTTAGCAATAGGCTTAAGGCCTTTGTTGATACACTCAGATATTGTTTTAGTCTTATAGCGCCCCCTATGGTTGCACACTTAGGTGATAGCAACAGTTTGGTTACACTTGATGTCCAGCCTTTAAGAAATGTTCAGCAACTGGAGACTTAATATTCTTAGTTCTAATGTTAGATTTATGCTCATTTAATCTTTCCCTTATCTGGTGAGTTGATTCGCCTATGTAAATACAAGCACATGGACATTTCAATAAATAAATAGCATATGATGTATTACATCTATAATAACCCTTAACATAGAATTTCTTCCCAGTTCTAGGGTGTGTGAAAGTAGAGCCTTTGATCATATTGTTGCAATTCGAGCAACTTAATTATCTCAGGATTACAGATACGTAATATAGACTATGTTTAAAAAGAATCTTGTGTATTTTTGTACTTAATATGTGATAATCACTAGCAAAAATCATCTTTTTTTCTACAGATTTATAATTCTTATCATCCATTTTTTTTTCTAATACATTTTGCCTAGATATTTTCATGACCTCAGTAATCTCATTATTAATAAAATTGGGGTCATATCCCCTTTGAATAAATGCTTGGCCCATTTCATGTAATCTAATCTCTGCAGTTTCATCATCTGAAACTATGCGGCTTACCTGCATCAATTGGCTTCTAGGTAATGATCTCTTCAAATGAGGAGGGTGTGCACTCCGTTCATGTAGGAGACTGTTTCTATCTGTACTCTTTTTGAAGAGATCTATACCTAGGTATTCTTCATATTTAATGACCGTAGTATCAAGAAAATGAATACGTTCTTGGAACAATTAGACTCAGAAGGAAACAACAGCGCAGACGTGGAGGACATAGACATCGGAGAGGGCAAAAAACAGCCACGCAGAGGGAACCGTATGAAGAAATAGCTACCATTGAGCTGTCGCCTAATAGGTCTGTATGTAATCTAAAGACTGGTATTAGGCAGGAGTTTCCGGTTGTGAAGATGGTTGATGAGACTAATTGTTCCAAGAACAGTCTGGTAATTAACATCTCTGGAACTGACCTTACAGATATGATAGAAATGCAAGTTCTTAATAAGGGACTGTCATTTTGCCCAACTAACAAATGTGACTTTTTTCAATTGGAAATTGATTTATTTTAATTCTTCAGGAGCCTCAAATTAAAATCATTCTTTGAGCGATGGTATTGTCCCTAAGGGGAATATGTCTGTACCTTGCATTAAGGATGTAAATGGGCCAGCACTTAATGAGTTAAAAATACAATCTTTGGGTTTGAAAAACAAGAGCAAGGTTAAATGAGCATAAATCTAATATTAGAACTAAAAATATTAAATCTCCAGTCGCTGAAGATTTCTTAAAAGCAGGACATCAGGTGTCCCAACTTAGATTTCAAATTATAGATCAGATAGAGATCCCAAGACGTGGAGGTAATAGAGATATTATGCTTAAACAGCTTGAGCTATTCTGGATCCATATGTTGGAATCTAAGGGTCCTATGGGCATGAATAAGGATTTTGAGTTATCCATTTTTCTGTAATCCCTAGTGAGAATATTATTTTAATTCCCAGTATGTAACCAATATTACTTAGTGATTACTTTATTTAATGTTTTACAAAAATATTTCAATATTTTGGGTATTCTATGAGTCTTTGATTATTCCATTTATATGTACATTTTTGATAAAATACATGTAATATATGTTTTTATCCACTAGAGGGCTAATGTTAAGATTGTAGGTCATTATATATGACCACTAGATGGTAGTATATTTTGCATTTTCCTAAGATTCTTTTGACACAGGTGTGTTAATTGTGATTGAGGGGAGGGATTTAAGGTTTATAAGGTGCAATTCTAGTATGTGATATATACAACATGATTAAGGGATAACATCCGAAACGTCGTTGTTCTACGTTTGTTTGGAGTAGATGTAAATAAATATACAGCTTTTATTCTGGAGTGCTGCCATTTGCCTCTTTTTTCTACATTGTATTTGGGACTTGTTGGTGTGGAGTACTGGATGGCATGGTCACCCGTTTGATACAAAGATGCTGGAGAGTATATATATTCTATGTGGCTATGTAACTCAGTTTTTATATTTTCCACAGCTTGGGTCAACCTCTTGGTCTCTATTACATTTTCTAGAAGTAAATCCTCTGTCCTGCTATATGGATGGTGTGTTGCCTGTTCTGTTGGCTGGTCTACTGGTTGCTATAGAGGCGGTGGATTCTGCGGTATCTGCTCATGCTGCTCCTCCACAATGGGGACATAATCTGTGACAGATGGTTGGACAACACAACCTGTTGATGGTGAGAAGCTTGCTTGACAAATATTTTCTACGTTATCACTTTCCGCTAAAGAAATGACTGGTAAATAAAGTTCACTAGCATGGCTTCCCCCTGCAGACAAGCCTCATTGATCTGAAATAGATTAAACAGTAAACAAATGTTATTATTTTGTTATATGCAAACACATGGATTTGTGGACATCTTGTACAGGCAGAGAAAGAGTCTCCCTAAAAGTTTTATTTACTCAGGAATAAAAGACTGCCACAGCCTATCTACAAGATTGTATACGTTAGTCTGAATTATATTTGAATATCCAGGATCGACATATTTTAGTTTTGTCTGTCAAATCTAATTATACTCTATTACTCCTGGAAGCAGGTACCGAAAAAATGTATGACACGATTGTAGAAAATTTGCAAATAAAATTTATATTAGTTTTTCACATTTTTTTTAGGAAATATTGTGTAATAAATTAATTGCTGTTGATGTTGTTTTCTATAGCAAAGCCTATGTGCACTAAAATGTACATTTGACAAATGTCTACTTCCAGAGGCTGCCACTGGTGGGATACGAGTTAATGTTAAAGATACAATAAAATCAGCACAAGACAAGGTATGCCAAATTATACATAAGTTTATGGGATGACATCAGTATTTATTTTAATGCAAAAACAATTGGGTAAAAATAAAGTTAAAGCATATTGCCCTTCAATCATAACGGTTGATTTTTCATCCACATAAATATTTTTTTATTAACATGAGTTCTTTTTCAAGGATTAGCACAGCACTCAAAATAATATGTATGAAATATTAAACAAGGGGATTGAAGGACTATATCATTTTTCATTATTTTACACAATTGTTGCTGCATTTCCACTATTTATTTATCTTTACGTTTTTATTTTTTGTGAAAATGTTCATAAATATATTGATTATAGTTTTAACTGTAATATTTTGAATATGTTATACAACATTATAATTTGATTCCATAATTAATGTCTATTCACAAAATAGTGCATTAAGGTCCATGTGAAAATAAGAGAAATGCAAAATCTTGAATACATTTTATCAAATTTTAAAAAAAATAGTTTTGAAAGTTTTTAAAAGTGTGACGACTTTATAATAGATGTTGCACAGGCAGCCCATGTATACTATAATACATGATTATGATACATGATACATGTTATTTGATCATGTGCATTAGCAAATCTTAATTACATCAATTTCATTACCAACTGATGTCACCTCCTAAGGGTTTTTATTCAAAAGTGAATTAGTCTATACTCTTTTGCATAATAACCAGTTTTGCTAATAAAGCAATTAAACAAAAATAATAATAATTTCATGAAAAGCTCCATAGAGTGCCATACATTGGCTGAGAATGGTCAGCTGATAGTCTCAGCAAGTGGATGGACGACAAAATCATCATCAGGCTGCTGCAAATCAGTATAAGTAAATAGTGCTCCAAGGGATAATTAACTAAATACTTTAATTTCACTATTTAAAAAGAGTTAAAAATGTTAAGCAACTTTATAAATTTGTAGTCCTATCATAACATTTGTTTGGTTCTCTTGTTATAGTAATTTTAAACATCAAGAACTATGCCGCTATGCGTGGTTTTGAAACACACAAAAAAAACCAGCTGGGTAACAAGCTTACATTAATGATTTGTAAAATAAAGATACTTAGAGAATAAAGACTTATTGAGGAGTAAATTAGAAAGTAGCTTAATTTGCTGCTCTAGCTGAATCATGAAATAAATCATTAAAGCAAACATTTTTGTTCGTTATCCCTTTAGGCACAACACGTGATCATGGAAACTTGGCAATAAAGAGGTAAGAGGGCTAGACAGTTTGGACCATTAACAAGGAACTGGGACAGGGTACTATTTGCTTGTCCTACTCTGGGAGTAAACCTTTACTGATCAATAGATGATTATTTATAAACATATGTTTTTATTACTATTTAGGTACTTACCAGAACTTGACTGAGGCCTGCTTGAGGCTGATCCCCCTGCAGATTTTTTTTGGTAATCTGGAAAACATCAAGGTGAAGAGACAGGTAAGTCTAACACGTGTATTAGTGAAGAATAGTTAGTAGTGATGAATGAATAGTGATTTCAAAGAACCATATCCAGGGTAGTGAAATATATATATAATATAGTGTCCACCGTCCAAAATAGGCATTTAGATGCGCCAATCCAATTTACTATTTGAATTTATCAAAGTCACATTACAGCCAAAATGAAACAACGGCACAGCGTGGGAAGTTCATTTAGGAAAAGGGTAAATAAAGGGGTCATACGAAGAAGAAATTTGTAAAAGAAAACAAAGGGCTGTGGGAGGGACAGAGAAGAGAAGGGACATGAGGAGAAAGGGTATAGGGGAACAAAAAAGGAAGGGGCATAAGGGGACTGAGGGGAACACAAAAGAAAGGCCATGGTGATGGAGAGAGAAAATATATAAATATAAAGAGAGGGACTTGGATTCTGTCATATATAACTATGCCAGATAAATGCATCTTCCATCTTTCACATACATAACTAATATACACAAAGAATGTATGTGGATGATGGTAGTTGAGTTACGAAATATGTGTATGTTAACTATCAGCGAGATTACGAGTTTGGCGTTAACAGGGGTGCGTTTCTAACGAGGCTTTTTTTTCTAACGCTACCTTAAGCCAACGCTGGTATTATAGGTTTTTTTAAACCTGCCGTTAGCCGCAAAATGGTGAGCGTAGAGCAAAATTTAGCTCCACATCTCACCTCAATACCAGCGTTGCTTACGGTAGCGGTAAGCTGGCTAAATGTGCTCATGCACGATTTCCTCATAGGAAGCAATGGGGCTGAGCTGGCTGGAAAAAAAAACTAACACCTGCAAAAAAGCAGCGTCCAGCTCCTAACGCAGCCCCATTGTTTCCTATGGGAAAACTAAAGTTATGTCTACACCTAACATGCCAACATGAACCCCGAGTCTAAACACCCCTAATCTTACACTTATTAACCCCTAATCTCCCACCCCCAACATCGCAGACACCTACATTATATTAGTAACCCCTAAATCTGCCGCTCCGGACACCGCCGCCACCTACATTATCCCTTTGAACCCCTTCCGGAGCGGAGCCATCTTCTATCCAGGCGACGCGGAGCCATCCTTTTCAAACGACGTCCTAACGAAGAATGAAGGTTCCTTTAAATGACGTCATCCAAGATGGCGTCCCTTGAATTCCAATTGGCTGATAGAATCCTATCAGCCAATCGGAATTAAGGTAGGAAAAATCCTATTGGCTGATGCTATCAGCAAATCGGATTGAAGTTTAATCCGATTGGCTGATCCAATCAGCCAATAGGATTGACCTCGCATTCTATCGGCTGATTGGATCAGCCAATAGAATGTGAGCTCAATCCTATTGGCTGATTGCTTGAGCAGCGTGGTTTGCCATGGGTTACCCCTATCATGTGGATGCAGAACAGCCTAGCCCAGTATGAGTGACTTGTGGTCTCTGCCGGTCAGAGAGTTGGTGGTCGTTTGTGTGATGCGGTCGTGAGTATAATCTGGAGGATCGCATGAGTGATCAGCATCAGGGGCTTTGAGTATTGTGTTGTGCCTTCCTTGTGCCTTACCTTCTTGCTATATACTCACCCCCAACAGGAACTTTCACTTGAACTTTTATTTGTAACACGTCCGCCACACTTCTCCACCTATTTGTTATTTGACATACTGGCTGCTGTTTTGTTTTTGTATTCTACACCTGCAACTTCACCTAAGTCACTGGATGTATGGTCATCTTCATCATTAACCATTTAATTCATCTAATCCATCCTTTCATTCATTATCCATAATAATGAACAGTTCATATTGATTATTCCTTGTCATCAGCATCAGTCATCCATTCACTGCATTGGTTTGCTGTCATGTCATGTCATTTTCCATCTTCATGAGATAGTTTCCTGCAATGAACTTTTATTTGCCAGCTTAGGTTTAGTTCTGTGTTGCAAGTGGGGCCCATGTGAATTGTATGTTTGTCCTTTGTGTGTATATGTGGGGGTGTTGGTAAGTGTTTTTTGCTGCTGTATTTCTTAATTGGAAATCACTAAAGCAATTATTTATTGTTTGATTATTTAGAAATTTGTTATTTAATAAATTGCACATTCTTTTGATTTACTTGAGTACTCAATTTATTATTATAGTGTGTTTTGCTTTATATCCTGGTCTTTGAACTGCATCTTATTTTGGTACAGTTCTGTCTCTCTTCTCTATATCCAGTGTGTAATTGTAACTTAGGTTAGGATTTATTTTACAGGTAATTTTGTACTTCTTTTAGCTAGGTAGTTATTAAATAGTTAATAACTATTTAATAACTATTGTACCTAGTTAAAATAAATACAAAGTTCCTGTAAAATAAATATAATCCTAAAATAGCTATGTTACAAACTGCTATTTGTAACTGGCCCTTTAAATGGAAAATTGCCCTGCTTCCCTGGATTTTGGAGAAGCCTATTTGCCAGCCTCCTTCCACATGACTATGGCCCCTGGAAGATTGTGCCCCTGAGGACATATTTACTTTTATTGGGTGTGTATGGCCCTTTAAGAACCGTCTGGGGACATATTGTGACTTTGGTGAACAATGCCCCTTTAAGACTATGTCCCCAGACCTGTGAAATGACTTGTCCCTGGCTTTCTCCCACTTGGTTCAGTTTCATTGTGTGCCATTAAGTGCTATGTGACAGACCCTTCGGTCAGAACTACAGAGATAACTTTGTTCAGCTTCAAGAAGCATTCTAAATACAAGTTTGCTGGGATCAGCTCTAATTAAGTTTAGTGATAAAACATTCCCATTGTCTCTCTATCTAATATCAAATGTGTGATGGGGGATTTTATGCCTCCCCCTGAGAGTGTCCTGTTTGCATGTAACCTCAATAAAAAGCAGGCTGTGTGCTCCAGCACATCAGACCTATGTTGACCCTCTAACTTGAAGCTTTGACTCATGTTTGTAGGATACAGCTTATAATCACTACAGGGATTGCTATGCTCTTCATACTCCCTTAGCTACAGGGATTGCTACAGAAGGAAGAGGTTCACCTACTGGAGCCTGGTCATAGGTCCAGGGCGCAGAGCAGACAGCGAGATACCAGCCCAGCAGCGGTGGTTCATAGAGTCTGCATTACTTATGGTGGCTACGCAGCAGTTATAGAGTCTACGGTGCTGCTGCTCCTTTGGTGAGCGCTAGGAGCATCCTTTTCTACGGTCCAACTTCCAGCCAGCCTGGAGGCAACCGTAACATTTGGCGGCAGCGGTGGGATCGCGTCCTAGCGCAAGGAGCAGCACCACAACAGCACTGGTATCGTAAGAGAGCAATTGAGGGCAACGCTAGCCACTGCGCAGCGTCCCTACCTACAGCAGCATGGAGCTGACAAGACACTGGTCAGAACCCTGTGAAGAGCACCTCAACCTGATACGTCGCTATGAGGGCGCTGATTTCGTTCCAGAGGTAAAGAGGCGGCTAGTCCGATATGGTCCAGACCCTGCACAGGAGGTAGTCAGTCGCCTCATCCGGGAATTGGCTACTGAGAAAGAAGCGGCACGAGCCTTTGAGCGCCAACTGTGGAGTTTGAGGGTATGGACACCTGGTCTCTCTCCCCAGCCGCAGCATGTTCCACAGGGAGAGGAGAGCAGCGACCTCCCTCCCCAGCGGCAGTATACTGTGCAGAGGGAAGAGACAACCGGTCTCCTTCCCCAACCCCAACCATAGATACTAGAGGCAGCAGGCCTCATAGACTGGTCCTGGGAGGACCCCCAGCAGGCAGGTGGAGATGGGACCGCAGTCTCTCTACCGGCCCTACAGGGATGCTGGGCAGGCGGACCAGATCCCCAGCGACAGACCCAGCTACAGGGAGGGGAGAGCATCGACCTCCCTCCCCAGCCGGAGTGTGCCTTCCAGGGAGAGGAGACAACCGGTCTCTCTCCCCAGCAGCAGCATGTTCCACAGGAAGCGGAGAGCATCGACCTCCCTTCCCAACGGCCGCCGGAGTATCAGGAGGAGGAGGTAAGCCAATCTCCCCCTCCCCAGCTAACTCCTAACTTGGGCCCAGGGTTAACAGTGGAGATGTTAACCCCCACTGACCCCCACGTTCCCTTTGCCACTGGGCAGGACTATGCCCCAATTCCCCCAGCAGAAGAGCTGGCATCAGGACAGAGCGCTGCTGGCCTCTGCCCTACAGACCTTGTCCTTGTTACAGGACTGGCCTGCAAACCCCTCACCCCAGCAGAAGCGCTGGCACCAGGGCAGAGTGCCGCTGGCCTCTGCCCCCCAAGTACCATCAGCTATTTGCCCAGCTGCGCCAGGAAGGCAGAGGATGCTACACTTTCATCCTACAACCTGGAACTTACAGGCCAGTACTACGTATTGTGGGGGGGCTACTTTGCTGCTAACGATTATGTGTGGGTGGGTTGCGAGACTAACTTAGGCACTGACCGGCAGAAGGTCAGGTGCCTGGTTAGTCTCCCTCCAAAAGGGGAGATATGTTACAAACTGCTATTTGTAACTGGCCCTTTAAATGGAAAATTGCCCTGCTTCCCTGGATTTTGGAGAAGCATATTTGCCAGCCTCCTTCCACATGACTATGGCCCCTGGAAGATTGTGCCCCTGAGGACATATTGACTTTTATTGGGTGTGTATGGCCCTTTAAGAACCGTCTGGGGACATATTGTGACTTTGGTGAACAATGCCCCTTTAAGACTATGTCCCCAGACCTGTGAAATGACTTGTCCCTGGCTTTCTCCCACTTGGTTCAGTTTCATTGTGTGCCATTAAGTGCTATGTGACAGACCCTTCGGTCAGAACTACAGAGATAACTTTGTTCAGCTTCAAGAAGCATTCTAAATACAAGTTTGCTGGGATCAGCTGTAATTAAGTTTAGTGATAAAACATTCCCATTGTCTAATCAGACTTCTAGTAGTGATAAGGTGGACTGCATTGTTTTATTGTGTGTAAAATGTTATCTGCTGAAGTAATGTTGTGGACTGTCAAAGGGAGTGTCTCTCTATCTAATATCAAATGTGTGATGGGGGATTTTATGCCTCCCCCTGAGAGTGTCCTGTTTGCATGTAACCTCAATAAAAAGCAGGCTGTGTGCTCCAGCACATCAGACCTATGTTGACCCTCTAACTTGAAGCTTTGACTCATGTTTGTAGGATACAGCTTATAATCACTACAGGGATTGCTATGCTCTTCATACTCCCTTAGCTACAGAGATTGCTACAGAAGGAAGAGGTTCACTTACTGGAGCCTGGTCATAGGTCCAGGGTGCAGAGCAGATGGCGAGATACCAGCCCAGCAGCGGTGCTTCATAGAGTCTGCATTACTTATGGTGGCTACGCAGCAGTTATAGAGTCTACGGTGCTGCTGCTCCTTTGGTGAGCGCTAGGAGCATCCTTTTCTATGGTCCAACTTCCAGCCAGCCTGGAGGCAACCGTAACAAGCTACAATGTAACTATTAGTTATATTGTAGATATCTTAGGGTTTATTTTATAGGTAAGTATTTAGTTTTAAATAGGAATTACTTATTTAATTATGTTAAATTAATTTCGTTTAATTTAAATTATATTTTAGTTAGGGAGGGTTAGACTTAGGGTTAGACTTAGGTTTACGGGTTAATACATTTATTATAGTAGCGGCGACGTTGGGGTTGGAAGATTAGGGGTTAATAAATGTAGGTAGGTGTCGGCGACGTTGGGGGGCAGATTAGGGGTTAATAAAATGTAACTAGTGTTTGCGAGGCGAGAGTGTGGCGATTTAGGGGTTAATACATTTATTAAAGTGGCGACGATGTCCGGTCGGCAGATTAGGGGTTAATAATTGTAGGTAGGTGGCGGCGACATTGGGGGCGGCAGATTAGGGGTTAATAAATATAATGTAGGTGTGGGCGATGTTAGGGGCAGCAGATTAGGGGTTCATAGGTATAATGTAGGTGGCGGCGATGTCAGGTCGGCAGATTAGGGGTTAAAAAATTTTATTATAGTGTTTGCGATGTGGGGGGGGCCTCGGTTTAGGGGTTAATAGGTAGTTTATGGGTGTTAGTGTACTTTTGAGCACTTTAGTTAAGAGTTTTATGTTCCGGCGTTAGCTCATAAAACTCTTAACTACTGACTTTTTAATGCGATAGAAGTCTTGACAGGAGAGGGTCTACCGCTCACTTCTTCCAAGACTTGTAATACCAGTGTTAGGCAAATCCCATTAAAAAGATAGGATACGCAATTGACGTAAGGGGATTTGCGGTAGCCTCGAGTCGCGGAAGAAAAGTGAGCGGTGAGCCTATACCTGTCAGACTCGTAATGCCAGCATTAGGTAAAAAGCAGCGTTTGGACCTCTCAACGCTGCTTTTTAAGGCTAACGCAAAACTTGTAATCTCGGTGTATGTATGCTAGAATGCAACTCCTATCATTGCCATACATGATCGTTGCCTTACAGATATCAGTCTTTCTTTATTTGTATTAAAATTATTTTCAGGAATAGTAAATTGTAACAAAGGACAAAAAGATTGTCTTGTCTTCCACTTTTTCCCCCCACACCCATGCATATACTTAAAATAATCCTATATTTAATTTTACCCACCAGCTCTCTGTTGCCTGCTTTGTTCATCTGTCCTACTTGCGCTACGGACAACAGCTGGTGGAAGAAGTTTTTTCCGGACCTGCTTCTCCCAACTGTTAAAACGCACCGTCTTGGACATGGAGTGCATTTGTGAAATGTTCCTCTTTACCAGTGCCCTGCAATCATAATACCTATAAATCAAATAAAAAAACAATTTTGTTTAGCAAATAAAAAAATACAAACATTTGAAAAACAATACAATTGTTTTTTGTTTTTTTTTAATAAGGATTTCTTAACGTCAAAAGAATACCAGCGGAGTTTAACATATTAGAAAGTACTGCCAGTGCCTGCCCTGTACCCCTGATGTTTTTAGTTTTCCCAAAATATACAGTATATATATATATATATATATATATATATATATATATATATATATATGGAAGTGAAAGATGTGTATAGGTATGGCGCTGGATATAGCCCAGTGAGAAAATATAGGTATAATTGCAGCCTTGGAGTGGCTATCTAGGTGATATGGACCCCCAATACCCTATCACCAGATAGAGAATAGTAATTTAATCTCAATAGTAAGGGGAAGGGAAGGAGACAAAAGACAAAACATATAAGGAAAATACTCTAATGGCGCAACCTATCTGGTAGATCAAACTATAATGAGCCAATTAAAAATACAGTTCCATAAAAATATATTATATAAGACAAGGAACTAGAACAATCTCATATGGTGAATAAATAAATAGATATAGGTCAGACCCAATCTGAATGGTTCATGGGTTACATATAAAACATCAGTAGGGAATCTTTCACAAAATATAAAGTATGCAACATATTATGCACATAAAAAAATAAAAAAAATACATGATTTGATTAGATAAGAAGAAGTCATCTACAAGTGGAACTTCTATACTACTAACTAATAATTATTCATTACACATCTACAGTTTATCTTTTAATACTATATTGTAATCTACTATACGCTACTACACATTACATAATCTAGATTGTTCCAATGGAGGAACTTGAATATGGAAATTATTTTGATCCCAGTAAGAGATCAAGGAATCTAACTATTACTGAAGAAGAGCTTGAACAACATGATGAACTATATACGATAGATCCCAAACAATTATTTTTTTAACTAGAAAAATTAACCTGGAAGCAGATCTTGAACTGGCATGATAGCAATAATTTAGAGAGATACAATAAATACAAACTAATACCAAAAGGTCTTAGACTAGAGAAAAAATCTATAATAGATAGTACTGTTGGTGATATTCACCCTGGACTAAATAACTCTTCAGACCACGACAGGTTAAAGAGGGTTCGTTTATTGAAAAACACACTGCAGTGAGGAGAGAATGAATACAAAGTTTTCTCTGGGGGGTCAGTCCCCTTCCCAAACATTTATACAGGAGGCAGGGCATTCCTGAACTCCATATCTAGGCTAATACAGTTTATGATTGGCTGGCTAAAATGCAAGAGTTTCAACCAAATATGGTTATAACATAAGTAAAAAAATACAGTTTAGACACAATTCCATTCACTAAGTTCTATCCCTCAAAGTAGCTGATTTAACTGTCTGACCGTATATCAAAAAAGGGCAAAGGTCAGGGATGAACTAATGTCTGCTCTTATGTTAACAAAGAGAGCTGTGTAAAAAGCATATCATTCTACAAGCTTACTAATTTATGGTATACATCCATCCATATACTCACATATGTTTGGCCTACCAGGACAACAAGGGAATTGAATGTTTAGATATAAGGATAGATAAGGATTAGATTTAGAAGAAAAATAAAGAGACATACACTAGCTACTATAAAACATTGCCCTTAAGCAAGACAGGCCCCTCCTGACTAACAATGCCTGCATAGAAATTAACCCATTCAGACCTCACTAAGCACTGCAGGAAAAACAGTTACAGATATTGCTTATTATTTTATACAGTCCCTCCTCTGATGCTGTTAAACTCTGACAATAGCATCAAACAGCAATATGATTTAGTCGGGTGAATTCCATCTCAAACTGCAGTGCAGAGTTGCCGTGGTCATAACAATGGGGCAAACGCAAGGCTGGAGCTTCACAGGAGGGCATCAGTCTGCTGGTTGCTGGGCTGACGAGGTTACAGAGCTTGTGTAGCATTAATTTGAGACAGATTACTACAAGAGAAAGAAAAACAATTAGTACAACAAAGATTAGCAAACCTTGTAGTATCTGTACCCCCAATTTACCCAGGTATCCTGACAGGCCAAAAGTCAAATCAAAATCCAAAACACTAAACTTAATATCATGCAGGATAGTTAAGTAATAAAATTATAATTTTTTCCATTTGGTCTCTCTAAGTATTGAGCTTTGGTTTTTCACATATTAAAAGATAAGGAAGCAAGTGTGTGTAAACAAACATAATGAGATATGGCATTACCTGAAGCTCAACACATTGTAATAGGATGTGGTTTAAAAGCACAAAACCAGCTACTTCATATACACAACATATATTTTATACTCTGCAGCTGGTATAACAAGTCTAAAATAGATTAATATAAATACAATTTTTTAGTATACTGTCCCTTTAAGAGACTGGGGTTGCCACATACATACATTATATTGCTTTGTAATCTATATCTAATAGCTAAACATAAGTATATACGTATTTAAGCACAATTATATTAACACCTAACTACCTTGAATGCTCACTGCTATTGAAATGTATGCAAAACTAATAATCCATCTGAAAATAAACAAAAACAAATAGAGAATGTGGGGAAGGAGCAATATACAAAACCTCCCAGATACATTAGCTAAAATAATTAACCCAATCATCGCTGGGAGAAAATTTAACAAGTACACGTTTTATATGTACTTTACAAGAAATTAAAGCAAAATAAAAATGGATGTATAGTAATGTTTCATTGTCAATAGTGTAACATTGTACACATTGTTGAAATGCCTAATTTAATAGTATTTTGACTAAAATAACATTAATACAGAGGTACCAAACTCATGGCTATGTGGTATGAAACCACAGATCCAACAGGCACCTGTACCATCAGTGTGGCAGTTACAATAAATGCATTGTCTTGTTCCCATGGGGTGGTATGGCAGACATAACTGGGAACAATGAGAATACCCAAAATATAAAAGGATACATGGTGAGTTTGATATACATATAACAATTACACAGTAATAGAATAAATAAAGCATACAAAAAGTAATTGCTAACATTTGAGTGAATACTAAAAGCTTTATAAAACAGAGAATTCCTTTACACACCAGTAAGAGCATCACTAGGGTGTAAATGCAGCATACAGAAATTACAATGAAAAATAAAAAATTAGTTCATTAGCTTTAAACATTCAGGAAATAATCAAGCACTATCAGAGAATGATACTTCCCAAAGGCTCAGTCTTTATGGATTTCCTTGCCAGTGATAGGATCAGTCTGTGGTATACCAATTTGTAGTGAGATCCATGATTTAACTTCTGTGACTTCAGTGGCTGTATTTGTGATAAATAATACACAGACAGGCATCTTCTACTTTGGCTCTATAGGTATTTTTCTGGAAAAACTTTCAACCATTATAAGATCACCAGGTGAGATGACATGCACTACACGATTATCATTCTTTAACTGTGCAGCAAGTACCTGGATATGAAAAGACTTAAGATGTTAGTTGTATGTCATAGTCTCCAAAATCAACATCACAGATATTATATTTACAGCCTGTTTCTGAGCAATGTGAAACTAATAGTCACCAGCATTTTACACAGGGGGTATTGTAGAATACAGGGTAATTTATTTTTCTCTTTAAAGGATCAGTAAAATTGAACTTTAATGATTTAGATAGGGTATGTTATTCCAAACAACTTTAAAATCTAATTCCATCACCAAATTTGCCTGGCTTGCCTGATATTCCCTGCTAAAGGCCAAAACTAGGCAGGCTCATAGGCGCTGATTTCTAAGAACTTGTAGGCCGCTTCTTATTTCACTGTCTGGCTGTGAAAGGCTAATGCACTGCTAGTTAAACTGTGCTACCTATACAGCATTCACTGACGCAAGAGTCAGCACTAATTGGTCAAATTGCAAGTCTATAAAAAAGCACTGAGATAAGTGGGCAGTCTGCAGAGATCTGGATACTAAGTAATCACAGCGGTAAAAAAAAAGTTTATCAACACAACCGTATTGATCATGTACAACTGGGGAATGGGTAACAAATGGACCATTTATTATTTTATTTTTTAAACAATAAAAATGTCAAATACACAGTCAATTTCAATAAACTTTCCCCCTGGCGATTTTATTAGTCACAAATCTTTAACACATAGATTCTGCAATTATTACTCCAAGGCAGCTATACACTTTCTTGTTCCCCTCTAGACACATTAAGAAAAACTTTCCCTAGTTTACACAATAAGTCTTTCCTAAATACATTATTGAACAGTTTTGGAACATGTCATTCTGTTTCAGGACCTACAGTTAGACTCAAAGGTTCTAATATGTGGTATGATATACCCTTATTCCCAACTAAAGTAATCATTACAGCTTTTAACTATATTTACAAGGGGATATGTGCTTTGTCTAACAAGAACTGACTGTCTGCATTCTTCTTAAACAGTCCCCTCTCCCCCTCCTTTTTTCTTATAACACCGGCGCAGCTCCTATGTTTTTTTACTGTCTGACTGCTCAAAGTCTTATCTGTGTCACATTTTTTCTATAGTTAAAACATTTTATTCCACTTGAAAAATTAAGTAAAAGAAGTTAAACAACCATATACAAACATCTTAAGATTATACCTGGTTTAATTGTATTCATCCACTAAATATTATTTGAACTAAATATTGTCTTTGCATATTTATTGCAGCTGGCCAGTTCTGCAAATCAATACAAGACAATATGTATATATAAGAACATTTACAGCATATAATTTACCATCAATAATTCTGTGTAATTTCAGTGGAGAACACAATAAACCTTATACACACAAAATACTACACTTACCTTAAACTACACAGTGTACACTATTGCTCTGACAAAATCATACAGCAGAGACACATTGAACACTGAGAATCAACCACTAATTAAAACTTCAAAAATATTCACTCCTAAGGTAGAAAACCCACCATGCAAACTTCTAATATCTCCTTACATACCTCCAGCACCTCTTCAATATTTATACACATTTTCATGAGCATTACATTCTGACAAAGGAATACATTTCCTCTCAATTATGCCCATTTTCACAAAATTGTATAATATACAATTACTTTGTCCATGGGTACTCCCTGATAACAAACACTAAAACATGATTTACCCTACTTAAAATGTCACTTAAGGAATATAAAGCACAGTTCTAATTTATTACTTAATCTTTTAATAACTCAAACACAAACTTTTCTACCACATACTTTTACCAGTCCATCTATCAGTATTCCTATACCCCTCTTACATGCAGCTCTTGTGTTTGTATTTTAGTGCTGCAGTGCTGGGAGTGACCAACAATCTTTGCTCATGTGTCCCACATTTCCACATTTGAAACATTTTATTCTTTTACCCCTTGCACTCTTTTTCTTATTTTTTTGCTCTTTTTCTTCCCTTACTGGGAGATTTAATTTTAATTTTTTAATTTCTTTTTGATAATCCTCTAGTGAAGTCTTTAACGACTCACACTGTCTTTTTACTGCCTCAGTATTCCATTTAAAATATGCTTTCCACTCTTCTGATGTAGGGTTGTTCTTTTTTGAAACCTCTAGTAAAACATTACTTAGGGTATTTATTTTATCCAGGTTAAAAGAGCCACCCTCTGGCCATATATCGAACCCTTTGCTTTGAGTTAGTCGGGACCATTTAGTATGGTACTTATTACAAAAAGGGCCATGGTGTTGATTCATATATTCTGCTGGGGAACCCTTTGGCCATTTAGGATTAGTGGAACAGCCTTTAGAGGAACTATGTCCCATTTTAAATTGACTTTTTACTTTTTACTATTATTTTTTTTTAAATGTCACTTGGGGTTTTTATTTACAATTAACACAAATTCCTAAAAACTAAAACAACAAAAAACAACAAAACAGAACAAAAGAGAATTGTATTGTATCAGGGGAAGCTCCACCCCAACCTGGCAACACTACCTCACGTGTTTGCCCTCAAAGGAACATTATACACTCATTTTTTCTTTGCATAAATGTTTTGTAGATGATCTATTTAAATAGCCCATAAAGTTTTTTTTTTTTTTAACTGTATAGTTTTGCTTATTTTCAAATAACACTGCTCTGACTTTCAGACTCCCCACAGTTTTATGAGAATACCATCAGTTACCTAATCCAACTTGCTCCTGTTTATGTCCTTTTCAACAGAGCAAACTGAGAGCTCTGAGTAAGTTTTTAAACAGTTTATACTTGATTTTTATATCAGCACCTGTGCATCTTATTCTTTATAGTAGTGTCTATTACATGCAGTTAAATGAAAATGAGTGTATATGAGTGTATACTGTCCCCTTAAATGACTGCTGCAGTCTTACGTCTACCCAGGATAGCCCTTTCCTAAGATTAACAATATTTTCTTCACTGGAAATACTATCAGTGCTCACACAAGAAATAAAGCTGTCTAATCAGGACTTATCCAAGAGGTTTACCTAAACATATAATCAGAACAAGTAACTATGTGTCCTTTTAGGGTGTCTGCCAGGTCACAGTTTCGGATATAGGTTTGTCACAGTTCCCCTTGCATTCAAACACTGACTGGTTAACGTCCGATGGGACGTGCAGTCAGGTTGGGGCGGCTAGAACTGTAAACCCAGTCTCCTAATCCCAGTTGCCTTTTAATAGACACCCTCCTAGGTCACAAGTTTTTTACTTTTACAAAAACAATTTACACAATACAACACACAACATTAATGAATCAATAAAGGAGACTCTTAGGATAGCGTCACCCAGAACGCCAAACAGCTCTGACCCCTTACCCAGAGACACTCAATTACTGTTACACTAAAAACAAACAAATGCTCTTACCATTCAGACCGGTCTTAATTGAGTGCCCCTGGAGCAGAAAGTCTTTGCCACTTTATGATTGACTGGCTAAAATGCAAGAGTTTCCACCAAATATGGTTATAACATAAGTAAAAAAATACAGTTTAGACACAATTCCATTCACTAAGTTCTATCCCTCAAAGTAGCTGGTTTAACTGTCTGACCGTATATCAAAAAAGGGCAAAGGTCAGGGATGAACTAATGTCTGCTCTTATGTTAACAAAGAGAGCTGTGTAAAAAGCATATCATTCTACAAGCTTACTAATTTATGGTATACATCCATCCATATACTCACATATGTTTGGCCTACCAGGACAACAAGGGAATTGAATGTTTAGATACAAGGATAGATAAGGATTAGATTTAGAAGAAAAATAAAGAGACATACACTAGCTACTATAAAACATTGCCCTTAAGCAAGACAGGCCCCTCCTGACTAACAATGCCTGCATAGAAATTAACCCATTCAGACCTCACTAAGCACTGCTTGAAAAACAGTTACAGATATTGCTTATTATTTTCAACAGTACTGAGGTCGAATTGTTAACAGAATGGGACACAGCACTGGAGCAATGATCTCTAAAATTTATAGACATTCTAATCAGGTTCAGGAATAAAAAAGTACAAAATCTAGGAGAACAGATAAAGGAAATCAGAGAGAAATTGAACCCCCTAAAAGGGGACGTTTATTATTGTGAACTAGACAAAGAAAATAAATCTAAAATAGAAAAATTTGATAAAATAGTAGAATCAAAAAAACTAAATTTTATAAAGTTTTATAGAGACTACAATTTAAATAAAATTGAAATAGAAAAAAATGAGGATGTGAATATCTGGAACGAAAATCCACCAAAATCTCCAAATGAAGACGAAGATGTCTTCAATTGGTTACAAATAGATTCTCCTAATTTCTCAGTAAATCAACAATATAGGGAAATGAATGAGAGCATTACGAACATGGGAGTGGAAACTGAGGTTACTACCCAGACAAAGCATGGGAAGAATACAATAACAGTACATAACAATAAGGCTGAAAATAAAAATAAGAATAAAGAGAAGAGAGACATTAAGAGTCTCCCAGATAGGAATTTTCATGGATGGGGAAGACCCCGTGATAATCAAAGGTTTTATAATAGAAAAAATTCTGATAGAATGGATTCAAGACAGAATGCTTACTATATGAATGATAGAAAACCCCACCATTCCTATCAACCATATTTTAACTAAAAAAATGTACGAGAAGGAAATCATTATCAAAGGAATTTCTCTAACAATAGACATAATAGTGATAGAGACCAAAGGTCACTTCACAATAGACATGACTATAGGGAAAGAGATGATCGAAGACAAGGAGAATGGGAAGGAAGAAATGAACAAAGTAACTATGAACATAGAGAAAGCCAACGCATAAATATTCCCCAGCATCATTTTTTAGACAGCAACCAGGGAGACAGGGAGAGACACAAAAGAGACCATCCTCTGACCCTTACAAACACCCCACAATGGAGAACAAGGGGTGCAAAGAGGAAAAAGGAAGTACAGTTTCTACAAACCAAGATGTAGAAACCAAAATATTCAACCTATCTGATAAAACTTTTTCCAATAAAGAAATGCAGGTTCTACGTAAGGGACTATCTTTTGCCCCGACAAAGGGTCCTAACCCATTCCAGTTGTTCTTAGATTTAAATAAATTCACAAGGAGCCTAACTCTTAAAAGACATTTTGAAAAAAACAAACTTAAAGAGCATCCAAATATGGAAAAGTCAGGTACACAAACTATACAAGAGAGTGACTTGGATACACTCAATACTCTAGTGTCTTTGGAGAGAGAAAATACGGACACTCCAGACATATTTGGAGAGTCCCAACAATCGGGATCTGAGATAACTTTAACAAAAAAGCACACAGATCTAAAACCAAGATCTAATATATACCAGTTTTTGCAAAATGGTACAGGAAGATTTCGAGAGCCTTTGTAAAAACTATAAAATAAAAAAGGACAACTTGGACAAAAAAGATAAGGAATTTCTAAAAAGTCTAGAAAAGGACAAGAATATTGTAATTTGTGAAGCGGATAAAGGGGGAGGTATGGTTATTCAAAACAGAGAAGAATACCTCAAAGAACCCTTCCGCATGCTATACGATGTGAATACATATAAAAACTTGTAGGTAATCCAACAAAAATTTTTTTGACAGAATATAAACATCTTTTTGATGATGCTAAACATCAAGGCATCCTAAATGAGGAAGAATTCAAATATCTGAGCAATGATACACCAACTACGGCAATTTTTTACCACTTGCCCAAAGTTCATAAAAATCTTGACAACCCTCCGGGAAGACCTATAGTGTCTGGAATCGATTCATTAACATCAAGACTTTCAGAGTATATTGATATCTTTCTACAGCCTCTGGTGCCTACTCTCAAGTCCTATCTCAGAGACACTCCTGATACTATGGAAAAATGTAAAGACATTGAATGGAAAGAGGGATACTTTTGGGTAACACTAGACGTCAGTGCCCTCTATACTAATATACCCCATGAGAAGGGAATCCAGACTCTGGAATATTGGCTAAAGAGAAAAACATCGCTATCTGTGACTCATCAGACATTTATACTTAATTCAGCCAAATTTATTTTAGAAAGGAATTTTTTCCTATTTGAAGACATCTATTTCCTACAGACAAATGGCACGGCAATGGGGAAAAAATTTGCCCCCAGCTATGCCAATTTGTATATGGGAGCCTGGGAAGAGGAAGTAATTTGGCATAACAACATATTCCTCTCCAATATAGTTATTTGGAAAAGGTATATAGATGATATTGTCTTTATCTGGAAGGGGACAGACACCAATTTGGATGATTTCATTAAACACCTCAATCCAAATGAATACAACCTTTCCTTCACTGGTAAAAGAAGTACCACTGAGATAGAATTTCTGGATATAATATTCTTCCATGAAAATCTATCCATACAAACTAAACTATATAAGAAGGATACTGATAGCAATGGCTATCTGAGTGCACAGCGTGGCCACAATAAGAAATGGATTGATGATATCCCAATGGGTCAATATCAAAGAATCAAGAGAAACTGTTTGAGAAATGAAGACTTTAATCGAGAAGCTAAAAACATGACGGATAGATTTTTAGCAAGAGGGTATAACAAATACAAATTGAAAAAACACTCTACAGGGTGTGCAGAATTATTAGGCAAATGAGTATTTTGACCACATCATCCTCTTTATGCATGTTGTCTTACTCCAAGCTGTATAGGCTTGAAAGCCTACTACCAATTAAGCATATTATGTGATGTGCATCTCTGTAATGAGAAGGGGTGTGGTCTAATGACATCAACACCCTATATCAGGTGTGCATAATTATTAGGCAACTTCCTTTCCTTTGGCAAAATGGGTCAAAAGAAGGACTTGACAGGCTCAGAAAAGTCAAAAATAGTGAGATATCTTGCAGAGGGATGCAGCACTCTTAAAATTGCAAAGCTTCTGAAGCGTGATCATCAAACAATCAAGCGTTTCATTCAAAATAGTCAACAGGGTTGCAAGAAGCGTGTGGAAAAACCAAGGCGCAAAATAACTGCCCATGAACTGAGAAAAGTCAGGCGTGCAGCTTCCAAGATGCCACTTGCCACCAGTTTGGCCATGTTTCAGAGCTGCAACATCACTGGAGTGCCCAAAAGCACAAGGTGTGCAATACTCAGAGACATGGCCAAGGTAAGAAAGGCTGAAAGATGACCACCACTGAACAAGACACACAAGCTGAAACGTCAAGACTGGGCCAAGAAATATCTCGAGACTGATTTTTCTAAGGTTTTATGGACTGATGAAATGAGAGTGAGTCTTGATGGGCCAGATGGATGGGCCCGTGGCTGGATTGGTAAAGGGCAGAGAGCTCCAGTCCGACTCAGACGCCAGCAAGGTGGAGGTGGAGTACTGGTTTGGGCTGGTATCATCAAAGATGAGCTTGTGGGGCCTTTTCGGGTTGAGGATGGAGTCAAGCTCCACTCCCAGTCCTACTGCCAGTTTCTGGAAGACACCTTCTTCAAGCAGTGGTACAGGAAGAAGTCTGCATCCTTCAAGAAAAACATGATTTTCATGCAGGACAATGCTCCATCACACGCGTCCAAGTACTCCACAGCGTGGCTGGCAAGAAAGGGTATAAAAGAAGAAAATCTAATGACATGGCCTCCTTGTTCACCTGATCTGAACCCCATTGAGAACCTGTGGTCCATCATCAAATTTGAGATTTACAAGGTGGGAAAACAGTACACCTCTCTGAACAGTGTCTGGGAGGCTGTGGTTGCTGCTGCACGCAATGTTGATGGTGAACAGATCAAAACACTGACAGAATCCATGGATGGCAGGCTTTTGAGTGTCCTTGCAAAGAAAGGTGGCTATATTGGTCACTGATTTGTTTTTGTTTTGTTTTTGAATGTCAGAAATGTATATTTGTGAATGTTGAGATGTTATATTGGTTTCACTGGTAAAAATAAATAATTGAAATGGGTATATATTTGTTTTTTGTTAAGTTGCCTAATAATTATGCACAGTAATAGTCACCTGCACACACAGATATCCCCCTAAAATAGCTATAACTAAAAACAAACTAAAAACTACTTCCAAAACTATTCAGCTTTGATATTAATGAGTTTTTTGGGTTCATTGAGAACATGGTTGTTGTTCAATAATAAAATTAATCCTCAAAAATACAACTTGCCTAATAATTCTCCACTCCCTGTAGATAAAGTGAAAAAATGAATAGAAATGACCTTTTAAACACAGGCAACCACAGTAAAAAAAACTGAGAAACTGGATAAAAAGAATAATAGGGTTAACTTTATAACTATTTTTAATGAGGGCTCTGTGGAAATAAGAAATATAATAAAAAAACATTGGGGAATCTTGAGAAAAGATGATGCACTAAAAGAAGTCATAGAGACAGGACCTAGAGTGATCTATAGGAAAAATCACAACTTAAAAAAACTTATTAGCACCAAGCCAATTAAAAAGAAATATAGACACAGGAAAGACTTGGCTAAACAAATCTACTACTGGTTTTTATAAATGCAATAGACGTAACTGTCTATCGTGTGAACATCATTACAGGAAGAATAGACCTACGAGAAAAATAACATCCACAGCTACCAATAAAGACTTTGAGATTAAAACCTTTATGTAACTGCAAAACAGAGAATGTGGTCTATCTTCTGGAATGTGGGTGCGGCCTACAATATGTGGGCCACACGACCAGACCTTACAAGAAAAGATTGTCGGAACATCTTAACAACATAACAGAAGGTGTTACGTCCCACAATCTTTCGGCACATTATTTGAAAAAACATAACCAAGACCCAAGTTGCCTAAGGGAGACAATTATTGAGTTTGTTCCAGAAAGAAAAAGAGGATGAAATAGAGAATTAGAACTCCGCAAAAAAGAAACTTTCTGGATCTACACTCTCAAAACCCTAACACCACATGGACTAAACAAAGATATTGATTTGGCCGCCATTCTGGTCTAGTTGATAATCCCAATTCCTCTCTGATCCCCTATATTTAAAATTCACATATTAGACTCTATAAGCCCCCTTATAGGGTTCCTGTTCTAAACAGTTTAAATTAGAATACATGTATTTTGTACCTAATATTTCGATGGATTTATTGTATTTCAGTTCATAATTCCATTTTTATACTTTTAAATAGCCTAATAGTATTCAAATATTGTCATACATGTAATTATTTATTTTTCTATCTAGTATTCAGGAGTAGGTCCACTACTATATTTAATGTTTTTATATATATATATATATATATATATATATATATATATATATATATATATATATATAATTTATATTTATTTATAGATATCTAATAGTTATTAATAGTTTTATTATGGTACTTTTAATGCAGTTTAATATTATTTTTAAATCTCTATTTAGGACGGTCAGGTTTTAAATATACTTATTTTATATTATAAATTAGAAATTAAGAATTATAAATTATTAACTGTAAATCGAATCGACCTATTTAATAAAATCTGTATCTAGAAACATTTTGATAGCGATACACACTATACACATTATAAGTATCACTTCAATAGGATGTCACTGGTTAATATTTATAACGTTTTTATAAAAAATAATATATGATATAGTAAATATAAAGCTTAGTGATAGTTAGCAATTGAACTCTAAGGACAGTAGAAGTCATGTAAATAATATTTTAAAACCTATTAGTTTTGAACAGCAGTCTATACACAATTATTTAAATATGCTCTTAAAAATAGTGTTCATTGCAAAATCAAATCTAATACAATCCTATTATGTACAACACTGCACAGCAGCAGTATAATTATTATTATTATTATTTTTACAAAGGGCACATTCTACATTGAGTGACACAATATTCAGAAAGACAGAATACAATAGAAGCGAAGAAACACGCTATTTTTTATTAATTACTACTTTTCACACATTTCATATTTCACATTTCGTGTAATAAGATTTTATTTCGTGTTTATTCCGTTTTTGTAGCCCAGTATTATGTAAGTCCCAGAAACATTAGACTGAATAGTAATAATCTTCTCTAATAATCATTTCCACATATTAACATGAAGAAAATATACATGTATTTAATATGGAATATGTTTAAGTTATGTGGAAAAAATCATTGTATTACTACAATATTTTGCAGAGTACGGGATATTGTATTTATTTTATCCTTTGAGATACGCTAAATATATGCCAAAGTGATCTTGAAAAAGGACACATAGTTTGAAAACATACGGCACTAATGTGATTGTAAGATCAAGATGGAGGCATGTAACCAAAACACCGGAATAGAATAAATGAAACACCTCGTGGTATGGACCATGTGGTCTCAACTACGTCACTACACACCCATAACAACTAACCAATGACAAATAGGAGGGGGCGTGCCGCCGCCCCGGGAAAAACTTTTTAAACCGATTAAGACTAGCAAATGTTGATAGCCTCTGAGGAAGAAGGGTGCAAGATAAGATCCCTTTGAAACGCGTTAGGACACTATCACTTCATTTGCAGAAGTGCTCCCCCTACAAAAGGATGTTTTTATTACTCCACAAGCAGTATAAGGCATTTCATATGTTGATATATGTTTTTAATTACCTCATACTGTATTGAGGTCTTTTATTGTAAGCACATTATCGATTATAATAAAGTATAGTGCTATTTCACAAACAGGATTGCACTATTATTTTCTTCTCTTTCTGTGCCTTTATATGTCACACGCTTGGAGAACGCCTGTTTGGAGCAGCAACTGAGAGTTTTAAAGACACAGATACACGATCCTGAACTTTATCCCCAAGGGTTTTCCCTCTCACTATGCGGCACTTACCTCATAAGATTGAGGTGAAGGAGTGTGAGTAAACTCCCTAGGGGAGCCGTTTTTTGTCTATCAGTCTTTATTTATTTAATTTGATCTGAGAATCAAGATGAGCGTGACTAGGCTCTAATTCCCTACATTACAAGGGATGTTACACAAGTGACTATTTTCACTAATAATTTATTTTGTAAATTTTGTTTTACAGTCTGCTAAGTGTTTTTGTTTTTATTATTTATTATATTATAATTATATTGATTTTATTGAGTAACATAATCTACAGTGGGACATACTATTATTATTTGTATCTATCTATTTTTTTTTTATGTGCATAATATGTTGCATACTTTATATTTTGTGAAAGATTCCCTACTGATGTTTTATATGTAACCCACGAACCATTCAGATTGGGTCTGACCTATATCTATTTATTTATTCACCATATGAGATTGTTCTAGTTCCTTGTCTTATATAATATATTTTTATGGAACTGTATTTTTAATTGGCTCATTATAGTTTGATCTACCAGATAGGTTGCACCATTAGAGTCTTTTCCTTATATGTTTTGTCTTTTGTCTCCTTCCCTTCCCCTTACTATTCATATTACATATATATATATATATATATATATATATATATATATATATATATAAATACACAGGTTATAATAATGTATATGCATGTAAGATTTATGTATGTGACAAATAAATGTGTTTTGTTAACAAGTTAGAACAGTGTTTGCTTATATTTTAAACAATGAAATGGACACTCAAGTCAACATAAAGATTTTTGATTCATAATCAGATAGATCAGATACTTTTAAATTTAAAGGGACATGAAAGTAAAAGCAAAAAATTTATTTCATGATTCAGATAGAGGATACCATTTTCAAGAAATTTCGAATTTACTTATATTTCTTAATTTGTTACATTCTCTTTGTATCATTTATTGAAAGAGCAGCAATGCACTTATGATTTCTAAATGAACACAGGGGTGAGCCAATCACAATCGAGATAAATGTATATGCAGCCCCTAATCAACGGCTAGAACCTAGGTTCTCTGCTGCTCCTGAGCTTGCCTAGATACAACTTTCAGCAAAGGATAAAAAGAGAAGGAAGAAAATTAAATAATATGTTATTTTTAAAGTTGTTTAATTAAAATTGTATTATCTATATGAATCATGAAACATTTTGGTTCATGTCCCTTAAAGTAAATTAATTTTAGAATTTACTTCATTTATTTAAATGTGCACAAACTTTTTATATACATACTTTAAGGGGAAGTAATATCATCCTGAGCATGTGCAGAAGCTCACATGGTATAGATACATATTCTAGTCTGTGATGGGATGATATCTGCCACATAATACAGGGGACAATTAAAAAAAAAATGTTCTTAAAAATGTATTTTTTATAAATTTAAATTGTGTTTTATTTGCATTGTATTTTTATTATGCACTTCTCAATTATATGATTATTAGACTGCATGAGTGGTCCTTTAATAATCCTATATTTATATTATAAAAGGACAGTTATGTTTGACTGATGCAGTCATGCGCATACTAGAGAGTGAGACTGCAGCACAAGAAAAACATACCTGGCCTTAAACAAATTAACAACCAACGCTGAATGCGCAGTAGAGTAGAAGAGACTGCGCAAGACAAGCATGAGGAGGGTGCTGCTCGTTAAGCCATAAAAATGGACACTAAACCTAAATTTTTTACTTCACAATAGAGCAGAAAATGTAAGCAAATTTCTAATTTATTACTATTTGTAATTTTTCTTCATTTTGATGATATCTTGCTTTATTGGAAAAAAAAGGAATGTCAGGTTAGGAGCTGGCACATTTTTGGGTCAGCAGCTGGGTAGAGCTTGGTGATTGCTTTGCTACATTTAACCAAGAATCATCAAGCACTACCTAGGTGATGAGCTAAAAATAATACAGCTCTTAAGCTTGTCTTACATTCCTGCTTTTTCAAATAAAGATGACATAACAATGAATAATTATTGACAATAGTAGTAAATTTGACAGTAGCTTAAATTGCATGGTCTATTCTGAATCACAAAATGAAAATTTTTGGTTTAGTGTAATATATCCCTTTAGGGACGCTGTATGACTCTGCTAGCCTGGGCCTCTCTCTTCCGATATATATATATATATATATATATATATATATATATATATATATATATATACAGTATATATATAAAAGTAGCAAGATTGCAATATTTATTAATGCGTTGTGCATACCCCCATCAGGGGAACCTAATTCATGTGAGGCATATAGATTACATTGTGCTGACGCCCGGGAATTGTAAAAACACAGCACTAAATTGTCTTAAATGAAAGTCATCAGATAGTCATGTGATCAGGGGGCAGTCTGAACAAAAGATGCTTAAACCCAAGGTAATATAATACAGAGTTAAAAAAGTGTATTAATATAATATAACCATGTTTTCTGTGAGGAAATAGGGAATGGGTATTGTAATAAAGGGATTATCTCTATTTTACAAGACTTAAAAAACATTTTGTGTGGAATGTCCCTTTAAGGATGAGTGTGTGCTAGAGATAAAAGTGCAAAAGTGCACAAAGTGCCTCCTAAGAGGTTTACTTTATTAATTTATTTTTGTACTTACATATTTTGGCCTGTGTACACACAGGTTTTAACACACTAGTTAGTTTTTTGCTGCTTGATACAGGTGGCTGT
The DNA here is from genome assembly GCF_027579735.1 of Bombina bombina. Lineage (NCBI taxonomy): Eukaryota > Metazoa > Chordata > Amphibia > Anura > Bombinatoridae > Bombina > Bombina bombina. Next base: position 314,440,740 of record NC_069503.1, on the reverse strand, counting down.
CCTGTCCACTTCTCCAACTGCAAAGACAGCATCACGCACTGTGTTCCAGGCCACTGTTTTTTCAGCTGACGAAAGATCAGAGGAAAACAATACATGCTTCACTTTAAGCACTGCAGCCACAAGGGTCAAATTCTCTTCTAGGGTAAATATTGGCAGAACTGGAGTCCTCAGAGGATATAGGTGTCCTCCTCCTCTTACATTTTTTTTGGCACTGGTGTGCTTTCCATGCCTCTCCCTGTCTTTACCTACCCTATACCTACTAGTACCTACAAGTTCCCTATCCCTATCCCTACCTATATGGTGCCTAATCCTATCCCTACCTCTGCAATGACTATCCCTATTGCTCTCTCTGATTCCACAGTCCCTATCCCTACCACTCTCTCTACCTCCAATATCCCTACCTTGACTCTCCCTAACTGCACTGTCCCTAAGTCTACTCTCCCTATCTTCTCTAACAGAGTCAGACATTTCTCAAATGTTATTAATAATATCAATAATCACAACCTGCTCTTATAAAAACAAAACACAACTAAGATATTAGTTACATGGGTGTGGCTATAGTGCTGCCTGATTGGCTGCACAGTCTGAATATGAATATTAATAAAGATAAGTGTTTAAATGAAATATATATATATATATATATATATATTAGTAATATTACAGTCATTTTAACAGTGTAATAAATAATATTGATTATCGAATCGATTAGAAATCAAATCTATCCGAAATGATAGAACCGAATACGTTCCGAAACAACGGAATACAACTAATTTTGCCAAAATAACGATTCGGTCTGAAATTATGAATCGTTAAGAAATTACTAATAATTCGATTTCATTTTCGAATGGATCTGAATTTCCGAATTCGGAACTACACAAATAAAAAATAAATGAATTACCACCACATACCGAGTCAATCTGACTATATCGAACCGAAATTTAAAAAAAAATTAATCAAACCGAACCAAATTTTTCGATTGCGCACATGTCTATTATCTATAGACTTACATTTTAGCCAATTAGTGCTGTGTTGTACTGACTCATAAATAACTCCCTGGGCGTGAGCAAAATGTTATCTATATGGCCCACTTGAACTAGCAGTCTCCTGTTGTGAAAAGCAAATAAAAAGCATGTGAGACGAGGCTGTCTGTAGTGGCTCAGAAACAAGCAGAGATTTAGAGGTTAAAGTGTTATAAAGTATATTAATATAACAATGTTGGTTGTGCAAAGCTGGGGAATGGGCAGTATAGTCGTTATCTATCTTTTTAAACAATAACAATTTTAGTGTTGACTGTCCCTTTAATATTATTTGGTTTTAAGTTTAGAATTAAAGAACAACAACAATAAATATATGTTTAACATTTTATTAAAAGTAAGATGAAAGAGAACCCAGCAAACTCACACGCAAAACAAAATAGGTAACTATTGATTCCAACACAGTGTTACGCTAAGATTTTCAGGCAGTATGGAGGGGAAAAAAAGGTAATTCAATAGCGTATATGCAAGGAGGCACGCCACTTGTCCCAAATCCGGTAAAATACACACACATCCGAAAAGGTCACAAACTCCGTACCTTAATGCCGTTGTTTGAGGGGGGAACCTTGTCTCACTCCCTTCACATATTCAGCGTATTCAGCGGTTCACACAGTATCCTTACCGGACTCTTCAGGCATTATTTCCGCTTGTCTCCGATAACCTCTACGTCACTATCACATGACCTACCCATCCTCTGTCGAACACCTGCTCCTACCAAGAGACAAAACGAAATGGATGGCGCTGGTCTTGATGTATAGTTAATTTCTAGTGATAGATAGAAATGGACTTGATGTGCAAGTTAAATCCGACAAAATAATGTGCAAGATACTCACTCCTTTAGTAATGTCAGTTCTGCTTCTAAGGTGTGTCTCTCTCCAAAGGAACAACAGGTGATTTTCAAAGGTATTATCAGCTGGGTTATACAAAGTAGAAAGTCCGGCTTGTCACAGGAAAGAATGATTCCCAATATAAGAGATAAAAAGGTTTATTTTAGCTCTACGCGTTTCAACGCTCAAGCGTCTTTTTCAAGAGCAATAAAAACAAGTGAAAGTTTGTATAATGCTGTGACATTGTAGCCGGATTTTTATACAAGGGTATCGATGTTCCAATTTCCTGTGTATGACAGGAAATTGGACTCACATGAGACATAAATAAAACAATTTTAATTAGATGTTTAGGCCCAACCTTATTCTTGACATTGCTAAATCTTTTTATGTCGCTCTATTAAAGTTAAAAACAAAATATTTTTGTATTCTGGTTCGGCATAAACATGCAAACAAAAAGATAACCAATCGTAAAGTTCCTTCAAAATTTCATCCAATGAAAATACAGGGCTAGGTTAAGTTCCCATTCGAGTATTCCTTTTGTTTTGGGTCCCTTTCAGGTCCGCCGTAAAGTCACATGGTTTTTTTAGCCAATCCGATAGTGATGGAATGTTCTCCGTTAATCTGTGACGTTGCGTGGGCTCGTTTAGTCACGTGTTGTTTTTAGCCAATCAGGAAAAACGTCCTTTTTCGTGACTTTAATCAAATGTGCCGATGTGAGAATTTGACTTAACATTCTATAGATAGAAAAATAAGAGAAAGCGGCAGTATCCATTCTGATCGCATATGAAGTGAAATAATGACATTGTATCTGACATTTCTACAGCAACTTTAGATGGCATTGAAATCATATCTCGATAGTATAAAAAACAGTAACAATTTTATAAAATTTTAAACTTTGTGAAATCGTGTATTGCAATCAATATAGAAAAATGGTATAGAAAAAGGTATTAGGAAATACTATATCTTTCTTCTAATTGTTGTTCCGTGCTATTCTATTTAAGTGCAGAATGGGTTTAGTGTAAAAGAGAAATAAGACCCATTCTTATTTTAATATTTTATGTCTTATCTTAAAGAGATAAAATGTGAGATTAGATAGTGAAAGTTGTGTTGAGTACTTTTTTATTGTTATTATATCCGTAATATTTGGATATTGTAATTTGTGCTTTACTTAAAGTGAAAACTAAATAAAATTAAATTGAACTTAAATTAAATTAAATAGTGCTTGTTGTATAAGCATAGTGTGTAAATCCTAGTGACTAATTTAAGTGATAGACAATTAACATTTAAAAAGTTACTCTATTTACTTAAAGGTTTTCAGATCCCTAATATTTATGAATTACTGGTTTAAATAAAAGCTGCTATTCGGATGTCTTTATTTAACCCCCAATGGTTATAGGTTCTAAGCGTGTGAATCCACCATTATTCTCTCTTATTTAACTCGTGTTCTAAATGTCCTCCTCTCCAATGGGTGGATACTTTCTCTATTCCTATCCATGAAAAATTCTTGAAATCAAATTGGGGACAAGTATTACAGTGTAAAGGGACATCATGGTCCTCATGTTTCTTATCTATTTTGTTAAGATGTTCTAAAATGCGGGTCTTAAGAAATCTGGTAGTTTGTCCTAAATATTGAATCTGACAATTACACTGTAATAAATATATAACATTTTTGGTTTTGCATGTAATGAAATGTTTAATTGTGTAGGTTTTACCTGTTGTGAAGGAAGTGAAAGATTTGTGGGTTCTTTTTGTATAATTGCAACCTTTACATTTTCCACATGTATAAAAACCTTGTAAGTTTGAAATACTTAAAGGTGGTTTGGGGGCCATACCTTTTATTAGGGATGGAGCTAATTTTTGTTTAAAATTGCTGCCTCTTCTATAGGTGATTTGAGGTTTTGTAGGTATGGTTTTACTTAAAAATTCATCATTGTGTAAAATGTGCCAATGTTTTTTAATGATATTAGTAATTTGATTGTGCCCTGAGTTAAATGTTGTAATGAATCTGGGGAAAGAAGATTGCTTATTTGTAGTAATTTTTTGTTTGGCCAAGATAGAATTACGGTCCAAATTTTTAACTAGTTGTCTATCTGCTTCAAGGTTACTTGAAGAATAACCTTTTTCCAAAAATCTCTTCTTAAGTATTAGTGATTGTTCCTCGTAATCTTCTATTCTATCACAATTTCTCCTAATACGTTGGAATTGTCCTCTAGGGATTGCTTTTAGCCATGATGGATGGTGTTGACTATCGTGTTGAATGTACGTATTTGCATCACACTCCTTAAAGTGTGTTTTTGTGTGTATACATCTGTCAATGGTTATGATAGACAAATCTAGAAAAGTTGCTTTAGTGTTGTGTAGTTCTGGAGTCAATATGATGTTCATGTCATTCTTATTTAGATTATTGACAAATTGCTGACAATTTTCTATATTTCCCCTCCAAATACAGAGGACATCATCGATGTATCTCCGCCATGTCACCAGGCTCGCCCCAGCTACGTCATTGGACCACACGTGAAGATGTTCAAAGTGGTCCATATAAATATTGGCGTAGCTGGGGGCGAACCTGGTGCCCATGGCGGTGCCACAGATTTGTAGGTATTGTAGGTCATTAAACCAGAAAAAATTATGAGTTAACATAAAATTTATGGCTGCAAGAATAAAGTCTAACATTTTTTCAGATAAATTGGGATCTTGTGTTAATTTCCATCTAATGGCTGTTAAGCCTTTTTGATGGTCAATTATAGAATATAATGATGTAACATCCATGGTGGCCCACAGATAATCGGGTTCCCATTTTAATTGATTAATGATGTTAAGTACACTGGTGGTGTCTTTTAGATACGATTTGGAATTTTGTGCATAGGGTTGTAAAAAATAATCAATAAATGCAGATAAATTAGAGGTTAATGAATCAATGTCACTGATGATAGGGCGACCTGGGGGTTGTAGGGAGTCTTTGTGTAATTTTGGTAAAAAATAAAAAATTGGAGTTTTTGAATGGGTTCTAAACAGGAAGTCATATTCTTGTTCACTGATAACCTCTCTATCTAGAGCTAATGTTAGTAATTCTTGTAATTCTTGACTGAATTCTTTTTTGGGGGAGTGGTTTAAAATTTGGTAGGTGTTAGTATCTGATAGAATTCTATTAGCTTCTTGTAAGTAAAATGTCCTGTCCATAATGACTACCCCTCCCCCCTTGTCGGCTTCCTTTATGACGATGTCCTCTCTTTTGTTAAGTTCTTTTAGAATTTCAGATTCTACTTTTGATAGGTTATAATGTTTGGGTTGATGTCTCATATTTTCTATGTCTTTCATTATAAGTTTCCCAAAGACATCTATACATGGCCCTTTAAAATGGCTAGGATAAAATTTAGACGGATTTTTGAATTTGGTCCTTGGGTCACTCTCAGGGGGTGTGTAATTTAAAGTTTCCTTTTTGATAAAGAAACGTTTAATAGTTAAATTTCTGATAAACTTCTGGGCGTCTATGAATAATTGAAAAGTATTTACTCCTTGGGTTGGTACAAATTTAAGTCCTTTTGCTAGTACTCGTGTTTCTTGTTCAGTAATTGGCTGTGAAGATAAGTTATATATCTTACTTAAAAATGTCTTTTTCTCATGTGTCTTTCCTCCACCTCCTCTTCTCCCTCTGAATGATTTGGTGTCCTTTCTCGTTTTTTTGGGTTGGACCTGTTGTCCTGGTTCCTGAAATGTGGGGTATGTCTGTCTGCTAGTGCAATGGGACTGTCCTTCTGTAGGGGAGCAAATCTGTTGTGTTGAGGCCAATGGTGGTTGATGTGTGGTGTTGATTTGTGTTTGTCCCAATTTTGGTTTGGTGGAAAAGGGTGTGAATCTCTATGATGTGATCTATCATCATAATTATGATTGTATGTATTTCTATTGTAATGATCCTGTTTGACATCATGATGACTGTATGAATTACTATTTGGTTGTCTATTATAGGTATCCTTATCTCTAATGTGCTAATCATTATTTTGATTTCTTTCATAATAATTTTGCTGTTTATTTGGTCCCTGTTGGGTCCTATAGTTAACTCTGTTTTTTTCCCAAGGTTTATTGCTAGTGTAATGTTTATCTCCATTATAGGAATGGTTTTTATATGAACCTTTAACAAAATAGTTTTGTGTATTGGAATTTTCTTCTTGCATTTGAACATATTGTGTGCCTTTGTCAAAATCATCTTTGTCTCTTAGATATTTTTTGTATTTAGAGTTACCAATTTGTTCATCTAATTGTTTGGCATTATTTTTTATTTCTTCAAATTTATCTATACAGCGCTTGTCTGATAAAAATGTATCTAGTTCATTTTCTAAAGCTATTATTTCTTTTTCTATATTTTTTAGGTTAATATCTTGAGATTCATATAGTAAACTAACAAGTTCTGTTGAGCATTTGTGTAATGCCGCATTCCATTTATCTAAAAAAGTTTTGTCATTCATTCCAAAAATTTCCAAAATTACACAAAGAACCCCTACAACCCCCAGGTCGCCCTATCATCAGTGGCATTGATTCATTAACCTCTAATTTATCTGCATTTATTGATTATTTTTTACAACCCTATGCACAAAATTCCAAATCGTATCTAAAAGACACCACCAGTGTACTTAACATCATTAATCAATTAAAATGGGAACCCGATTATCTGTGGGCCACCATGGATGTTACATCATTATATTCTATAATTGACCATCAAAAAGGCTTAACAGCCATTAGATGGAAATTAACACAAGATCCCAATTTATCTGAAAAAATGTTAGACTTTATTCTTGCAGCCATAAATTTTATGTTAACTCATAATTTTTTCTGGTTTAATGACCTACAATACCTACAAATCTGTGGCACCGCCATGGGCACCAGGTTCGCCCCCAGCTACGCCAATATTTATATGGACACTTTGAACATCTTCACGTGTGGTCCAATGACGTAGCTGGGGCGAGCCTGGTGACATGGCGGAGATACATCGATGATGTCCTCTGTATTTGGAGGGGAAATATAGAAAATTGTCAGCAATTTGTCAATAATCTAAATAAGAATGACATGAACATCATATTGACTCCAGAACTACACAACACTAAAGCAACTTTTCTAGATTTGTCTATCATAACCATTGACAGATGTATACACACAAAAACACACTTTAAGGAGTGTGATGCAAATACGTACATTCAACACGATAGTCAACACCATCCATCATGGCTAAAAGCAATCCCTAGAGGACAATTCCAACGTATTAGGAGAAATTGTGATAGAATAGAAGATTACGAGGAACAATCACTAATACTTAAGAAGAGATTTTTGGAAAAAGGTTATTCTTCAAGTAACCTTGAAGCAGATAGACAACTAGTTAAAAATTTGGACCGTAATTCTATCTTGGCCAAACAAAAAATTACTACAAATAAGCAATCTTCTTTCCCCAGATTCATTACAACATTTAACTCAGGGCACAATCAAATTACTAATATCATTAAAAAACATTGGCACATTTTACACAATGATGAATTTTTAAGTAAAACCATACCTACAAAACCTCAAATCACCTATAGAAGAGGCAGCAATTTTAAACAAAAATTAGCTCCATCCCTAATAAAAGGTATGGCCCCCAAACCACCTTTAAGTATTTCAAACTTACAAGGTTTTTATACATGTGGAAAATGTAAAGGTTGCAATTATACAAAAAGAACCCACAAATCTTTCACTTCCTTCACAACAGGTAAAACCTACACAATTAAACATTTCATTACATGCAAAACCAAAAATGTTATATATTTATTACAGTGTAATTGTCAGATTCAATATTTAGGACAAACTACCAGATTTCTTAAGACCCGCATTTTAGAACATCTTAACAAAATAGATAAGAAACATGAGGACCATGGTGTCCCTTTACACTGTAATACTTGTCCCCAATTTGATTTCAAGAATTTTTCATGGATAGGAATAGAGAAAGTATCCACCCATTGGAGAGGAGGACATTTAGAACATGAGTTAAATAAGAGAGAATTATGGTGGATTCACACGCTTAGAACCTATAACCATTGGGGGTTAAATAAAGACATCCGAATAGCAGCTTTTATTTAAACCAGTAATTCATAAATATTAGGGATCTGAAAACCTTTAAGTAAATAGAGTAACTTTTTAAATGTTAATTGTCTATCACTTAAATTAGTCACTAGGATTTACACACTATGCTTATACAACAAGCACTATTTAATTTAATTTAAGTTCAATTTAATTTTATTTAGTTTTCACTTTAAGTAAAGCACAAATTACAATATCCAAATATTACGGATATAATAACAATAAAAAAGTACTCAACACAACTTTCACTATCTAATCTCACATTTTATCTCTTTAAGATAAGACATAAAATATTAAAATAAGAATGGGTCTTATTTCTCTTTTACACTAAACCCATTCTGCACTTAAATAGAATAGCACGGAACAACAATTAGAAGAAAGATATAGTATTTCCTAATACCTTTTTCTATACCATTTTTCTATATCGATTGCAATACACGATTTCACAAAGTTTAAAATTTTATAAAATTGTTACTGTTTTTTATACTATCGAGATATGATTTCAATGCCATCTAAAGTTGCTGTAGAAATGTCAGATACAATGTCATTATTTCACTTCATATGCGATCAGAATGGATACTGCCGCTTTCTCTTATTTTTCTATCTATAGAATGTTAAGTCAAATTCTCACATCGGCACATTTGATTAAAGTCACGAAAAAGGACGTTTTTCCTGATTGGCTAAAAACAACACGTGACTAAACGAGCCCACGCAACGTCACAGATTAACGGAGAACATTCCATCACTATCGGATTGGCTAAAAAAACCATGTGACTTTACGGCGGACCTGAAAGGGACCCAAAACAAAAGGAATACTCGAATGGGAACTTAACCTAGCCCTGTATTTTCATTGGATGAAATTTTGAAGGAACTTTACGATTGGTTATCTTTTTGTTTGCATGTTTATGCCGAACCAGAATACAAAAATATTTTATTTTTAACTTTAATAGAGCGACATAAAAAGATTTAGCAATGTCAAGAATAAGGTTGGGCCTAAACATCTAATTAAAATTGTTTTATTTATGTCTCATGTGAGTCCAATTTCCTGTCATACACAGGAAATTGGAACATCGATACCCTTGTATAAAAATCCGGCTACAATGTCACAGCATTATACAAACTTTCACTTGTTTTTATTGCTCTTGAAAAAGACGCTTGAGCGTTGAAACGCGTAGAGCTAAAATAAACCTTTTTATCTCTTATATTGAGAATCATTCTTTCCTGTGACAAGCCGGACTTTCTACTTTGTATAACCCAGCTGATAATACCTTTGAAAATCACCTGTTGTTCCTTTGGAGAGAGACACACCTTAGAAGCAGAACTCACATTACTAAAGGAGTGAGTATATTGCACATTATTTTGTCGGATTTAACTTGCACATCAAGTCCATTTCTATCTATCACTAGAAATTAACTATACATCAAAACCAGCGCCATCCATTTCGTTTTGTCTATTGTCTGTACAGTCCCTGGGGAGAGACTGAGGAAGGGCAGCAGTCATCTGTTTATTCTAACAAGGAGAGTATTGTTTTTTAGCACATTGTGTTGAGCATATTTGTTTTGTTAACATCTGACCTGTTTGCCACACATATTTTTGTACACTCAAATTTTTTCTCCTACCAAGAGGCAACATCTATGTTACTGGAACGTCTGGAGTAGTAAGTTGAAGGAAGAAGGCTGATCCAGGAACGTTAAAATACAGTCTTTATTGATTTCCACTTGGGATAAAACAAAAGGTGCCAGCAAATATCTGTATCACATGCATTCAAGGGCGAACACTGATGAGCTTACGCATTTCGGATATGCATCCATAGTCACAGCCTACAGTGCCAAACCCCTCATTGATTTAAAAATAATATGCAACAATATGATAAGGTAAAAAAAAAAAACACCCTCTGAACAACAACCAATGATACTAAATAGTAAATAGTTAACTCCTTCCTCAGCATACTTAAATTAATGCTCACGTAACAATAATAATGACATGTATCCTCACCTGTTGTCTTAGTATTCAATATACGGTACAGTTCTAAATCACAAGTGAGATATAAAAAGGAGAGTCTTGATCTAAAATGGAATACTAACAATTATGACAATCCTGAAGTTAAATAAATACAATCCTAAAAATAATGGTCAGAACCTAGCTCAATCTGTAAACTACACCAGAAAATGTCTAAATTAATGTTTTGCACATTTACACTATATCACAGCAAGGTAACATGTATGCTATGCTACTGTGGCGATTAAAGATTTAATACTTGTCTTAGGAGATCATAATAACCCATGCAGGAAAGTTTATCAGCTTTTGCTATGGCAGTAAATCACATGGAAATACACCAACAAATGCAGAGCGTGTATATGGATCAGCTGTTAAAAATCTAGTTATTTCCAAAGTATTCATTTTTTTCTTTTATAATTAGTCCTTCAATACTTCTATTTTTTGTTTAATTTCAATAATATTATCAATATGCTGTATACAATCATTAACATTTTGCTCCAGTGCTCTTGAAGACCGTACCTCAGCTCTGAGATTACCGCTACGTAATAAGATCCACATTCTTGATCAGGTGACAGATCAAATGCAAAAAGCGTGTAACCATTTATATACTCCTCTCTGTTAATTAGGATCCTAGAGTTAGAATTTTGTTTCTCTGCATTGTTGACTGAAGAAATAAATTCACATATTGTATTCCCATTTTAAAAATCTGGTTGAAAATGTTTTGTTGCTATTTGCTCACTGTCCAGATACAGTGCTACAAAATTAATATGATTGTGTTTGAAACATAGCGGGTTCTTGTCATAAGCCCCTGAGAAATCATCATTTTTTACAAATCCTATAACCACTAGCTTTGGTAATTGTCCCAGAAATACATTTTCTTGATTACATACACGGCTACCTGCAGCCTCGGAATACACTTTCAGCCTGTGAACATTTAAGATTTGAACTTCATACTGTTCTGCATCTGCAGTCATAACACAAAATTAATTTTTGTTCCTGGGGAGTTTTATTTTCATATCAATACCATTTAACATAATTTTATTTTTGACAAACAGGTGGCTGTAAAGATGTCCAAGTAATTCAATAGTTTTACCCTACTCTAACTTAAATACTCTGGTGAACCCTTCATTTTCACCACCTATGTCACGGGTGTCATAGTGTCCTGCAGTATCTTTATAAAATAGGCCGACTGAGAATTGTGTTGATAGGGCACCAGCACTATAATTAAGGATTGTTTCAATGTACCCATGATACGCATATAGATTATTTGATTGTAATATGAGTATGTACAATAGGGTATTGTTCAGATCAAAATAATGATCACCACTGCCTAATATATAAAACTCCAGTGGCACATTTTTAATAATTGCTGTCAGAGGTTGTACTTTCACATTGAGTGATTTTTCTATACTAATCTGTGTAGGTTGTATTTGGAAAATGTCCAATTCTGACTTGGCACATTCTAGGGCATTCTAAGGATCCATTATGAATAAATGCCATAACTTTTTAAAATTAAATCTGTGTGATTCTTAGAAGATGTCACCCACTGAATGTCTTCATTTTGTCTCTTTCTGATATTGCATGCACTGTTTTTGATTGTGTATTGTGATGAAAAGCAACATTGTGTTACCTTTTGGAGCCTCTGCTTTTGTTAGCAATATACAGAATTCCATATCCCTCTTGTTGACCGCTGTTTATTTTTTTATAACAGTTGATGAAACACTGCTCACAATATCCATTGCTATACTCTGTGCTGCTGTTTTCATATGTGGTTTCATGATTTCAGATCCATAGCTAAACAAAAGTACAGCCATCCTGATTCCTAAATAAATTCTGAAACACCCCACCAAACCCACTGCCATACATATATGAACTACCTTGAAAACCAGGCAAACCATTCCCCACTTACAGTATGTCATATAATAATTGCTATATATGTTGGGGTCATCAAAAGGTTTCATTGCAACCATTTTTCTTTTTAGAAGCAGCCTAAAGTGTAGTTTAAAGATTGCCTTTCCGTACTTAAATTCCACGTTTTTATTCTAGTCGTTCCTTATCTCAATTGTAACATGGTCAAAATGATGTTTACTCATATTTATATATGTAATCAGGTTTGATGTAACACTGCTAATGATTTTGTTATTTCCACCTGTAATTTCAATAGTGTGCAGCAATGGTACAAAGCTGTCAACTACACGTTGATGTTCTATGATGTCTGTGTATATAAATAGTGTCTAGAAAAAGCATTTACAGTATATCACAATATATCTTCCTATTGTCATCCTTGGCAACGTGTGTGCTAAAGTAATTTCTAACTCTGTGAATTTAAAGTCCCTAAATATGTGTTAACTTTTCTGAAGCCATAAGGTTACCACCACTACTACCGGAACTGTTAATTCATCATACTTTTACTTAACATTAATACTTACATTTTGTAGCGTGGGTAATTTATCATTTATCACTCTAAGTCATTCATATCTTTATAATAACCAGGTTTAACGTGTACCAAAGGTAATTGTTTCAATCTGCTTTATGATAGTTATTTTGGTGTCAGAGGCTTCAATGACATCTTACCTTTTAATATAATAGGTTTAGCTAGAAAATTAAATTAAACTAGAAATATTTGTTTTAGAGAAAGTATGGTAAATAAAAAGATACATGCTCCATTATACTATAATAAAGTTAATTGACTATTGGCTATCAATCTGTTATTTGGGTAACCTTTCCACTTCACATATAAAGACAATTTACTTCTGTTACGTTTCTTGTTTAGAATCTTTTCAAGTCTGTATGCATGGTTGTTTTCATGTATTATTTTTTAACTACCTTTAATAGTTTTATCTGCTAAATCTTTAAGTTTGCAGAGTTTTAGATCTTTGTTTATCCACACCACCCATTATAAATATTCTATCTGTGAAATTTTGCTCATATCCTTTTGAAATGATTCCTTATTTCATTGACATCCTGACATGTTCCCTAACATTTAAAGTAGGCTTATTTTTCTTAGCTTTTGAAGAAACTCCATAAATATTTTTCCAAATGAACAGTGAATTTTCTTTGGTCAAATTTACAGTTTAACAATGAATAGTTATGTAGTATGTGTTACTGTTACTAAAAAAATATATAGATATTTTAACACATCTATATATCTGTAGGTATTGTGGAATGTAAAATATCACCATATTTTAGTTTTTAATTTATGGTTAAGTGTTCAACAATTGCTACTTTAACACCATTGTTTGCTACAAAATGTTGAATTTTTAATTTTTTTAATACTTTTTGAACTGTTACATTTAAAAACTCTTTTCCTTTGTCGGTCTAAATTTTCAAAGGTGGACGTCCACATTGAAATATTTCTTCAAACTCCTTTGCAACAGTTAATCCTGTTTTATTTCACAAACTTACAGCCCATGCACGTTTAGAAAAACATTCTATAATGGTAAGAATATGTGTGACACCAACTCCAATCATTATTACCTAATCAGCGTGTATAAAAAAGTTGGTCCGGCATTCAAGCATCCATTACTCCTCCTGACCGATTAAACCGGAAGTGAATCCTGCGTTGCCGAGTGACCTACTACCCCGGAGTGCCGTAGCCAGCAGCGGAGAACCAATCTTCAAAGATACATGTGGGTAAACAAAAAAGCAGGCACTGCATACACAGAAAAATGCTGAAAAATATCCCAAAGTTTATTGGAACATGAAATACAGTAAATACCAATCCAAAGATAATGGGGTCCTTCAAAGTGACTCCTAGACAGGTAAGGTGTAGACAGAGGCAGTGATCTGACGTGTTTCGTGCCCCCTACAGGCGCTTACTCATAGATCTATTGCATGCTATGACAGTGTACTTTATATATGCTTTCCTCAATGACAATATTAACCCCATCATAGTCATAAAAAACGGGATAATTAGGAAAACCTTCTACGTTAAAAAATGCTAATCTTAATGTATTTGCAAAAGACTAGATTCTATGTGTTTGTCAGATGAAACTTATTTGCTGATAGTACCATTTTAATATTAGATATTGTTGCTGAACTTTGACAGGAAAGTAATAAATAAATAAATAAAGAAATAAATAAAGAAGAAATTAAGGCTACCATTAACTAATACCTTCCTAAACCTCACTTGAGATAAACACAAATTATAGGGAAGATCTTGGAAACCTAAGTATACCTCTTATTATACTGGCCACCAAACAAGGACAATGATATGAGACATTAGAGAATAATCAATAAGATCATTTGGAAGGCTGGAATGTACTATACTATGCAAGACTTGGCACCAAAGTATGTAAAAGGGGAGGATAGAGAATGCAGATTACAAAAAAGCAAATGACAAAAAAGGTAGTTACAGGTATGTCAGTCTTTAAATTGTGGGAAACAAATAGACAGATATGGAAAGGAAATATAAAGCAGCACTCCAAAGTAATTAGTCATCAATAAAAAAAATTATGTCACATTCTCTGTTCAGTCCTAACGGACTTCTAGTCTGCAATTGGAGTATCCAATAGATTTCCTTTCTTTGTAATATATTGTATCTATTTCCTCCTCTGGGCGGTAAGTTGGCGACATCTATTATACGGATGGAAATATTTGCTATATTTGTAAAATGTTAACCGTTAAAATGGTTCACTATAGCTGATTCCTTTACATAATTTTTAGTATCCCTCAGATGTTTGCTAAATCTCTTTCTGACCTCCCTTGAGGTTTGACCCACATACTGCATCTGACATAGATTGCATGTGATCAGATAGACCCCAAAAGTTGTGCCACAATTGGCATTGAATTTAATGTCATATCTACGTTTAGTTATACTGCTAGTGAAAAAGTTTCCATCACTCATGTAAGCACACATGCCACAATTTCTACTGCCTCTGTCTACACCTTACCTGTCTAGGAGTCACTTTGAAGGACCCCATTATCTTTGGATTGGTATTTACTGAATTTCATGTTCCAATAAACTTTGGGATATTTTTCAGCATTTTTCTGTGTATGACCTAATCAGCATAACATTGAATATCTATATATGGTGTCTAAAAGGTTTGTGGAGTGTATAAGCATCTTGGTCTTTTAAAAATGTTTCAATGTTTTCTCTGCTAATGTCATATGGTTTAGATACACAGTAAAAATGTTGAATCCCTCCAAAGGATACTGTTTTTAATCGATTATAATATATTTCTTTTAATATATCTTCATGATTTTTAATCACAGCTATATCACAAGGCTTACTACTTTCTTTAGTATATAGCATATATTAATCCTAAGTTTTGCAATTTGATTTATAATTGTTTTGTCAAGGATAATTGATCAACATTACACATATTGAAAAATGCTGTCCTGTGGTTATTATTCTTATCAATGTGTAATAATTATACCAAGTATCACAGAAAAGGTAAGTGAGATAAATGTGATGAGAATAAAAAACATAAAAAATAAAACAAACACAAAACCAAAAGTTTATATATAAGGATATATCCGTGTTCTCTGGGTTCAATTCCCCACTTCTTAACATTCCTCAATGAATTCTCAGAAAAAAGGAAACAAAAAAGATAACATACTGTGACTTTGTAACCACTTGTAGAGGAATAATTCTGTGTTGTAACGAGTGACTACTCACATTTGTTGGAGCTTACAACTAAGCTCAAGGAAATGTGCACTCCCACTTTATACTGGTGGGAAAACAGTACTCTCAGGCAAATCTTAAAACAAATATTTATTAAAATACATAAAAGGCGTCACAAGTGCCTCTGTAACACCTACAGTTACGGGTGAATGAGCAATGCTGATATAACAATTACTCAAAGGAGCAAGTCTTGGATGGGTGTGGATGGATTAGCAGAATATAAACCACTAAAACCACCATCTCACAGTCACAAAACAAAGCGCTCTTTTTCCCAGGTGTATCGGCAAGTGTAGAGACGCACTAAGAAGTCTGTGATTACAGTTCCGTTCCGACGTACGTTTCACTGGTTCAGCTTTATCAAGGCCTTGATAAAGCTGAACCAGAGAACACGGATATATCCTTACATATGAACTTTTGGTTTTGTGTATGTTTTATTTTTTATGTTTTTTATGCTTATTATTCTTATCAAGCTACAAAACACCCCTTCTTGACCAGGGGGTCTTTTAGACCGAAATGCTAACAACAAAACCAGTGATCTTGTAGAACTGTGACAACACACCCTGTGGTCATTTAGACATTACTTAGCAAACTGTAAAACATCACATTTTGTCCAGGATCTATATCCTAAAAAGCTGGACCATCAATATCTGTGATCTTGACCAGCCACTTAACACACATACCATACTAATATAGATGATGTATTACTTTTTTCTGATGAGCAACTTTGTCTTAAAACATACACTCTGGTAAGAGTGCAGTTATGGCTAGGAACATTGTATTAAGCAGAATTAACTTGCTTTATCAAGGCTTTCAATGGTAAGCTAAAATGAATGTGTTTATTGTTATAACAGTGAGAAACAGATTGAATTTGACCAAAAAGATATCTTAAAAGAGGAATTTATGCACAAGGGAAATGTATGTGAGAGGTTATTATTTTGTGGAGAGTAGGGGAGGCTGTGTATGGGGGCTGTTGAACATTCCCTTCCACTTTTAGACTTGAAACACTGGAATTATTTAGCTTAAAAACACTTGACTGGTTAATTTCTAATAACAATTTACTATTTATTGAGAAAAAAGCAAATTATCCTCCCTACAAAACATTGTTCTAAATATTCTAGTTAATTTTCGGCTTTCACTGGAGCGTACAGCTATAATTTTTATCTTGTAATAAAGGCACAAGTTAGACCATTCGTGATCTGCATTAAAACTATAGGTCCTAACCCTTTTCTGGTAAATGTGCATTACCATGAACTTTTAATATCAAGTTGTGTGGTAATGTTAGTGCGGTCCAGCAATATTGCGTATTGTGAACTGCATTATCATAAGCACACAACTTGGAAGCTGGCCCTTAATATAGTAAAAACAGAGGTTAAGTGTTCCTTATTGTGTTCTTTAAGATGCTGGTACAGGTACACTCACAAGACCTATTTGCATAAGTTATTCAGGTTTAACAGAAGAAGGGGAAAGTAAATGTTCACTTACAATGTTTTATGACATAATTTGTAGAGAAGCATGCCATCAAACATTTTATGCACCTCTCTTAGGGTCTGATAATCAAAGATTCTCCAACTTGGAGATAAGTTGTAGTGCAGGTTTCACAGGGGCTAAAAACATTGACCGATGAAAGAAAAAGGGCTTAACTCTCAAGCACTGTGAAATCTCTCTCATTTCTTTATCTGACGGAGAGAGAGAGAAGCTCAGTGCAATATAACCCTGACTTATATGGCAGTTTTGTTACATTTATTATTTGTGCATGGTATTGTATATGTAGTACTTTAAACTTCAAATTGGGTCCTTTCGGTATTATTACATTCAAGCTTTGCACTTTCTATTTTATATTTAAATACATTTAGGGGGGTAGTTATCAAGCCGTCAACCTCAAATACGCTGGAATTCCGCAGCGTATTTGTGGCGAGGCTGATTCGCCTTAGTTATCAAAGGCTCGAGACCGGCAAAAGTAGAATTTTGTGACATAAGCTTCGATCCGCCGGACTCAGTCCGACACAGATCGATTCTTACGTCACTCCAGATGTTCCGCACACATTCTCACTACTTTTGCTAGTTATCAAATGACTAGCAGGTACGCTCGGCACTTTTACGGCCCAGCGTACCTGGTTTTCAAACCGCCACCCCTGGAGGCGGCGGATCCCATAGGAATCAATGGGAGTCTGACCATAGCGAAAGTACAAGTTCGCTGCTGACAGACATTCCATTGATTTCTATGGGAGCTGTCTGCACCTAACACCCTAACATGTACCCCGAGTCTAAACACCACTAATCTGTCCCCCCTACACCGCCGCAACTAAATAAAATTATTACCCCCTAAACCGCCGCTCCTGGAGCCCACTGCAAGCTACTTTATACATATTAACCCCTAAACCGCCGCTCCGGGAGCCCACCGCAAGCTACTCTATGCATATTAACCCCTAAACCGCTGCTCCCGGAGCCCACCGCAAGCTACTCTATACATATTAACCCCTAAACCGCCGCTCCCGGAGCCCACCGCAACTATAATAAATGTATTAACCCCTAAACCGCCGCTCCCTGAACCCGCCGCAACCTATATTAAATGTATTAACCCCTATCCTGCCCCCTACACCGTCGCCACCTATAATAAATTTATTAACCCCTAATCTGCCCCCCCCTACACCGTCGCCACCTATAATAAATTTATTAACCCCTATCCTGCCCCCCACTATGCCGCCGCCACTGTAATAAAATTATTAACCCCTAAACCTAAGTCTAACACTATCCCTAACGCCCCCCTAACTTAAATATTAATTAAATAAATCTAAATAATATTTTTATTATTAACTAAATTAATCCTATTTAAAACTAAATACTTACCTTTAAAATAAACCATAATATAGCTACAATATAAATAATAATTATATTCTAGCTATCTTAGGATTTATTTTTATTTTACAGGTACCTTTCAATTTATTTTAACTAGGTACAATAGCTATTAAATAGTTATTAACTATTTAATAGCTTACCTAGCTAAAATAAACTGAAATTTACCTGTAAAATAAATCCTAACCTAAGTTATAATTACACCTACCACTACAATATACTTTAATAAATTATTCCTATTTAAAACTAAATACTTACCTGTAAAATAAACCCTAAGATAGCTACAATATAATTAATAATTATATTGTAGCTATCTTAGGATTTATATTTATTTTACAGGTATCTTTGTATTTATTTTAGCTAGTTAGAATAGTTATTAAATAGTTATTAACTATTTAATAACTACCTAGCTAAAAGAAATACAAAATTACCTGTAAAATAAATCCTAACCTAAGTTACAATTAAACCTAATACTACACTATCATTAAATTAATTAAATAAACTACCTACAAATAACTACAATTAAATACAATTACATAAACTAACTAAAGTACAAAAAATAAAAAAAGCTAAGTTACAAAAAATAAAAAAAATAAGTTACAAACATTTTACAAATATTACAACAATTTTAAGCTACTTACACCTAATCTAAGCCCCCTAATAAAATAACAAACCCCCCAAAATAAAAAAATGCCCTACCCTATTCTAAATTAAATAAAGTTCAAAGCTCTTTTACCTTACCAGCCCTTAAAAGGGCCATTTGTGGGGGCATGCCCCAAAAAGTACAGCTCTTTTGCCTGTAAAAGAAAAATACAACCCCCCCAACATTAAAACCCACCACCCACATACCCCTAATCTAACCCAAACCCCCCTTACAAAAACCTAACACTAATCCCCTGAAGATCATCCTACCTTGTCTTCACTCAGCCGAGCAGCGATGGAACCGAAGTGGACATCCAGAGCGGAAGAAGTTAATCCTCCAAGCGGCGCTGAAGAAATCTTCCATCCGATGAAGTCATCATCCAGGCGGCACTGAAGAAAAGTCTTCGATCCGGCCGATGTCATCTTCAAAGAGGCGCTGAAGAGGTCTTCTATCCGGGCGATGTCATCTTCCAAGCCGGGTCTTGAATCTTCCTCCCGCCGACGCGGAACCTCTTTCTTCACCGACGCACTACGACGAATGAAGGCTCCTTTAAGGGACGTCATCCAAGATGGCGTCCCCTCAATTCCGATTGGCTGATAGGATTCTATCAGCCAATCGGAATTAAGGTAGGAAAAATCTGATTGGCTGATGGAATCAGCCAATCAGATTGAGCTCGCATTCTATTGGCTGATCGGAACAGGTTTAATATAGGTTGCGGCGGGTTCAAGGAGCGGCGGTTTAGGGGTTAAACTATTTATTTAGTTGTGGAGAGGTGCGGGATCAGCAGGATAGGGGTTAATAACTTTATTATAGAGGGCGACGGTGTAGGGGGGGCAGGATAGGGGTTACTAGGTATACTGTAGGTGGCAGCGGTGTCCGGGAGCGGCGGTTTAGGGGTTAATACATTTATAAGAGTTGCTGCAGGGTCTAGGAGAGGCGGTTTAGGGGTTAATACATTTATAAGAGTTGCGGCGGGGTCTAGGAGCGGCGGTTTAGGGGTTAGTAACTTTATTGAGTTGTGGGGGGCTCCGGGGGCGCCGGTATAGGGATAGAACAGTGTAGTTTAGTGTGGGTGCTTAGTGACAGGCTAGCAATAAAGCTGGGAAAAAGCCGAAGGGCAGCGAGATCGGATGAGTGATAACTTTTACAGTCCGCTGCTCATCGCCCCGCGGCTTTTTGACAGCATTATTTGATAACTAAGGCGTATTTTTTCAGGTTCTCGGCGGCGAAGGTAGGCGAGCTTAGGCGGGCGTATTGGGCCGGCGAAGGCAGAAAAGTAGACGGCTTGATAACTACCCCCCTTCGAGTTAGATCCAGTAGTGATCTTACAGATTCTGATTATGTTTTCAAATTACTGTGTTACTTTAACAAATTAGGATCATACGTTCGATATTTCTCTGTATCTTTTATAACTTACATTGCACTTGATATTTTCTTTATTGCTAAATAAAACAGAGCTTCAGAAAGTGGGAGGGGCAGCGGAGTTCCCTGGGATGAACAGGGGAGTTACCATGGTGTTTCTGAAGCTCTTTTACAAGTCTTGTGAAATGGTTTAAGCATTTTAAACAAACTGGTCTCAGTGATTTTCCTCGCCAGCTGTATGCAGATGAAGTTTTTTCAAAATTCACAATACTCTTATTTTCTGACTGAAAAAATATTTACTAAATTATAGGCAAATGCAAGTTAAATTCTAGTGAAAACATTTCAGTTGAATGTGTAATTGATGCAAACTGAACCTTTGTATCAGCACCAGTTACCTTCTCTCTTCCTGTGAAATTGTATATCCAAGAGAGCTTCATAACTTTTATTGAAAGTATCTCTCTGGGACTTCCAGGTTCAGCATTTTTTCTTAAAGAATTCAATGAGTTCAGCCCTGGTGAAGTTTGCACTAGGTTTTCTCTCCAAACTAGAGAATCTTTGCTTATCAGGCACATAGAAAGAAATTAAGCTTTCTGGGAAAATAAAGCTGTAATTTTTTCATTTTTATTTTAAAAGAAGAAATATAAAGTGCAATGTAATTTTTAAAAGAAACACATAAATATACAAAATATGATCCTAATTTGTGAAAACATAATCAGAATTTGTAAAATGACAATTTTAAATACACTGCTGTATACAAAATAAAATACAAAATAGAAAGTTCAAAGTGTAAAGTAATATAAATTACAAAGCAGAAAGTGTAAATGCAGCAGCACTGTCATGCCATGCAGTGCTATATTGTACTGGGAATGCAGGGAATGCCCATTTGATAAGTATAGCAAACAATCACCTAGATTTAGAGTTCTGCGGTAGCCGTCAAAAGCTGCGTTAAGGGGTCCTAACGCTGCTTTTGGCCGTCCGCTGGTATTTAGAGTCAAGCAGGAAAGGGTCTAACGCTCACTTTCAAGCCGTGACTTTTCCATACCGCAGATCCCCTTACGCCAATTGCATATCATATCTTTTCAATGGGATAGAGTCTTGGCTGAAGTGAGCAGTAGACCCTCTACCGACAAGACTCCAGCCACAAAAAAAAGTCAGTAGTTAAGAGCTTTCTGGGCTAACGCCGGTTTATAAAGCTCTTAACTACTGTGCTCTAAAGTACACTAACACCCATAAACTACCTATGTACCCCTAAACTGAGGTCCCCCCACATCGCCGCCACAATAATACATTTTTTTAACCCCTAATCTGCCGACCACAAACTGCCGCCACCTACATTATCCCTATGAACCCCTAATCTGCTGCCCCTAACATCGCCGACACGAACATAATATTTATTTCTAACCCTAACACCCCCCTAAATTAAATATAATTTTAATCTAAAGAAATACATTAAATCTTATTAACTAAAGTATTTAAAACTAAATTCTTACCTGTAAAATAAACCCTAATATAGCTACAATATAACGAATAATTATATTGTAGCTATTTTAGGATTTATATTTATTTTACAGGCAACTTTGTATTTATTTTAACTAGGTACAATAGCTATTAAATAGTTATTTACTATTTAATAGCTACCTAGTAATTACAAAATTACCTGTAAAATAAATCCTAACCTAAGTTACAAATACTCCTAACACTACACTATCATTAAATAAATTAAATTAATTAACTACAATTAGATAAAATTAAATACAATTAAATAAACAAAACTAAAGTACCAAAAAAACCCCACTAAATTACAAAAAATAAAAAAAGATTACAAGAATATTAGGCTAATTACACCTACTCTAAACCCCCTAATAAAATAAAAAAGCCCTCCAAAATAATAAAGGTCCCTACCCTATTCTAAATTAAAAAGTAACCAGCTCTTTTACCAGCCCATAAAAGGGCTTTTTGCGGGGCATGCCCCAAAGTAATCAGCTCTTTTGCCTTTAAAAAATATACAACCCACCCCCCAACATTAAAACCCACCACCCACATACCCCTACTCTAACCCAAACCCCCCTTAAATAAACCTAAAACTACCCCCCTGAAGATCACCCTACCTTGAGCCGTGTTCACCCAGCCGGGCACCGATGGACCAAAAGAGGACATTCGGAGCGGCACAAGACTTCATCCTATCCAGGCAGAAGAGGACATCTGGACCGGCAGACTTCTTCATCCAAGAGGCATCTTCTATCTTCATCCATCCGACGAGGAGCAGCTCCATCTTCAAGACCTCCGGCGCGGAACATCCTTCTTCCCCGACGACTAGACGACGAATGACGGTTCCTTTAAATGACATCATCCAAGATGGCGTCCCTTGAATTCCGATTGGCTGATAGGATTCTATCAGCCAATCGGAATTAAGGTAGGAAAAATCTGATTAAATCAGCCAATCAGATTGAGCTTGCATTCTATTGGCTGTTCCGATCAGATTGAACTTGAATCTGATTGGCTGATTCAATCAGCCAATCAGATTTTTCCTACCTTAATTCCGATTGGCTGATAGAATCCTATCAGCCAATTGGAATTCGAGGGACGCCATCTTGGATGACGTCATTTAAAGGAACCATCATTCGTCGTCTAGTTGTCGGGGAAGAAGGATGTTCCGTGCCGGAGGTCTTGAAGATGGAGCCGCTCCTCGTCAGATGGATGAAGATGGAAGATGCCGCTTGGATGAAGATGTCTGCCGGTCCGGATGTCCTCTTCTGCCCGGATAGGATGAAGACTTCTGCCACTCTGGATGTCCTCTTTTGGTTCATCGGTGCCCAGCTGGGTGAAGACGGCTCAAGGTAGGGTGATCTTCAGGGGGGAAGTGTTAGGTTTATTTAAGGGGGGTTTGGGTTAGAGTAGGGGTATGTGGGTGGTGGGTTTTAATGTTGGGGGGGGTTGTATTTTTTTTAAAGGCAAAAGAGCTGATTACTTTGGGGCATGCCCCGCAAAAAGCCCTTTTAAGGGCTGGTAAAAGAGCTGGTTACTTTTTAATTTAGAATAGGGTAGGGACCTTTATTATTTATTTTTATTTTTTTATTTTATTAGGGGGCTTAGAGTAGGTGTAATTAGCCTAATATTCTTGTAATTTTTTTATTTTTTGTAATTTAGTAGTTTTTTTGTTGTTGTAATCTAGTTTAGTTTATTTAATTGTATGTAATTGTAGGTAATTTATTTAATTAATTCATTGATAGTGTAGTGCTAGGTTTAATTGTAACTTAGGTTAGGATTTATTTTACAGGTAATTTTGTAATTATTTTAACTAGGTAGCTATTAAATAGTAAATAACTATTTAATAGCTATTGTACCTAGTTAAAATAAATACAAAGTTGCCTGTAAAATAAATATAAATCCTAAAATAGCTACAATATAATTATTCGTTATAGTGTAGCTATATTAGGGTTTATTTTACAGGTAAGTATTTAGTTTTAAATAGGAATACTTTAGTTAATAAGATTTCATTTATTTCGTTAGAGTAAAATTATATTTAATTTAGGGGGGTGTTAGGGTTAGATTTAGCTTTAGGGGTTAATACATTTATTAGAGTAGCGGCGAGGTCCGGTCGGCAGATTAGGGGTTAATACTTGAAGTTAGGTTGCGGCAACTTTGGGGAGGGCAGATTAGGGGTTAATACTTTTTATTATAGGGTTTGCAAGGCGGGAGTGTGGCGGTTTAGGGGTTAATACATTTATTATAGTGGCGGCGAGGTCCGGTCAGCAGATTAGGGGTTAATAAGTGTAGTTAGGTAGCGTCGATGTTGGGGGGGACAGATTAGGGGTTAATAAATATTATGTAGGTGTCGGCGATGTTAGGGGCAGCAGATTAGGGGTACATAGGGATAATGTAGGTGGCGGTGGTGTCCGGAGCGGCAGATTAGGGGTTCATTGTGTAATGCAGGTGTCAGCGATAGCCAGGGCGGCAGATTAGGGGTTAATAAGTGTAAGGTTAGGGGTGTTTAGACACGGGGTTCATGTTAGGGTGTTAGGTGCAGACTTAGAAACTGTTTCCCCATAGGAAACAATGGGGCTGCGTTAGGAGCTGAACGCTGCTTTTTTGCAGGTGTTAGGTTTTTTTTCAGCCCAAACTGCCCCATTGTTTCCTATGGGGGAATCGTGCACGAACACGTTTTTCCAACTAGCCGCTACCGTAAGCAACGCTGGTATTGAGAGTTGAAGTGGCAGTAAATATGCCTTTACGCTCCCTTTTTGGAGCCTAACGCAGCCCTTCAGAGAACTCTAAATACCAGCGTTGTTTAGAAGCAGCGCTAGAAAAAAAAGACGCGTAGCTAGCGCACCCCTTTGGCCGCAAAACTCTAAATCTAGATGTTTGCCTTTTAAGAATTTCAGTAGGGATCTTGCAGTATTGGATGATCATTTTAGATCATTAGTGATGTCGCGAACATAAAATTTTCGGTTTGCGAACGGCGAACGTGAACTTCTACAAATGTTCGTGAATGGGTGAACCGCCATAGACTTCACCAGGCAGGCAAATTTTAAAACCCACAGGGACTCTTTCTGGCCACAATAGTGATGGAAAAGTTGTTTAATCACTATTTGTTGTTTTCAAGTGTTTCAAACACCTGGACTGTGGCATGCCGGAGGGAGATCCATGGCAAAACTCCCATGGAAAATTACATAGTTGATGCAGAGTCTGGTTTTAATCAATAAAGGGCATAAATCCCCTAACATTCCTAAATTGTTTGGAATAACGTGCTTTAAAACATCAGGTATGATGTTGTATCGATCACGTAGTGTAAGGGTTACGCCCGCTTCACAGTGACACACCAAACTCCCGCAGCGGGTACAACATCTAAATAGTTTCTAAATTTTGTCCTGAGTTTATAAATACCCAATGTTAACATGTTCTTTGCTTTTTTTGCAAGTTATAGGGAAATAAATACAAGAAGCACTTTGCTATTTCAAAACAACTTTTTTTCAAAATGAGCGCTAGTTACATTGGAACCCTGATATCTGTCAGGAATACCTGAATATCCCTTGACATGTATATATTTTTTTTTAGAAGACATCCCAAAGTATTGATCTACGCCCATTTTGGTATATTTCATGCCACCATTTCACCGCCAAATGCGATCAAATAAAAAAAATTGTTCACTTTTTCACAAACTTTAGGTTTCTCACAGAAATTATTTACAAACAACTTATGCAATTATGGCATAAATGGTTGTAAATGCTTCTCTGGGATCCCCTTTGTTCAGAAATAGCAGACTTATTTGGCTTTGGCGTTGCTTTTTGGTAATTAGAAGGCTACTAAATGTCACTGCGCACCACACGTGTATTATGCCCAGCAGTGAAGGGGTTAATTAGGGAGCATGTAGGCAGCTTGTAGAGTTAATTTTAGCTTAAGTGTAGTGTAGTAGACAATCCAAAGTATTGATCTAGGACCATTTTGGTATATTTCATGCCACCATTTCACCGCCAAATGCGATCAAATAAAAAAAAATTGTTCACTTTTTCACAAACTTTTGGTTTCTCACAGAAATTATTTACAAACAACTTATGCAATTATGGCATAAATGGTTGTAAATGCTTCTCTGGGATCCCCTTTGTTCAGAAATAGCAGACTTATATGGCTTTGGCGTTGCTTTTTGGTAATTAGAAGGCTGCTAAATGCCACTACGCACCACGCGTGTTTTATGCCCAGCAGTGAAGGAGTTAATTAGGGAGCATGTAGGGAGTTTGTAGAGTTAATTTTAGCTTAAGTGTAGTGTAGTAGACAACCCAAAGTATTGATCTAGGCCCATTTTGGTATATTTAATGCCACCATTTCACCGCCAAATGCGATCAAATTAAAAAAAAACTTACATTTTTTCGCAATTTTAGGTTTCTCACTGAAATTATTTACAAATAGCTTGTGCAATTATGGCTGCGCATCACAAGTGTATTATGGCTAGCAGTGAAGGGGTTAATTAGGTAGTTTGTAGGGTGCTTGCAGGGTTAATTTTACCTTTAGTGTAGAGATCAGCCTCCCACCTGACACATTAGACCCCCTGATCCCTCCCAAACAGCTCCCTTCCCTCCCCCACCCCACAATTGTCCCCACCATCTTAAGTACTAGCAGAAAGTCTGCCAGTACTAAAATAAAAGTTTTTTTTTTTTTTTTTTTTTTTTAAAGCATAATTACATATGCTGTGGTGTAGCATCCCCCCTTAGCCCCCAACCTCCCTGATCCCCCCCAAAACAACTCTCTAACCCTCCCCATCTGCCTTATTGGCGGCCATCTTGGGTACTGGCAGCTGTCTGCCAGTACCCAGTTTGCAAAAAAAAGTAGTTTTTTCTGTTTTTTTTTCTGTAGTGTAGCTTCCCCCCCCCACAGACCAACCCCCACCACCTGCCAATGAGTGGTGGCACTGGGCAAGTGGGCACAGTATACGCTGTGAGCCTGACACACATGCTGGCAGGCAGGCAACTGCAATTAGATTACACAGGAAAAAAAAAAAAAGCAGACTGATGTTCTAGCCATAAAAAGGGCTTTTTGGGGTGCTGTCCTTACAGCAGAGATCAGATAAGTCCTTCAGGACTGTAGTGGACACTGAATACACTAGCCTAGCTTTCAATTTCCCTATTAAATCAGCAGCAGCTACACTGTCCCTCCTCTCACTAAGAATGCAGCTTCCGAATGAATCTAAAATGGATGCTGTCCAGGAGGTGGGAGGGTCTGGGAGGGAGGGTCTGCTCCTGATTGGCTGGAATGTGTCTGCTGACTGTGAGGTACAGGGTCAAAGTTTACTCAATGACGAATAGGGGGCAGATCGAACATCGCATATGTTTGCCCGCCGCAACGAACGTGAACAAGCTATGTTCGCCGGGAACTATTCGCCGGCGAACTATTCGCGACATCACTATAGATCATTTCACCTAACTGGAGAGCTTTAAATCATCAGGACCTTACTATTCTCTGTCAATATAAAAGCTAGGTTGAATAATTCCTAAAGGGTTTTTTGGTAAATCAATCTAGACTACATCATCTTTGAGAGTTTGTGAAAGTCATTTTTATGATCTAGGAATGCAGGCTTATTACATCTGGTATCTTTACAGATCATGCAAAATCAGTGGTATAGTCTTCAAATGGGCAGTTACCTTGACACAAGGATATTAAAGGAATTTTAGCAGAATAAATTTGATGTGGGCCATCATATAAAATATTCATAGTGGTTAGAAAAAAGTCCAGAATACTGGAAAAGAATAAGATTATTGACATTAGCAAGTGGTTCTTATGTAAATACACACTAAACATGGCTGATAAAAGGCTCCAACTTTCTTGTTCTTGTTATCAGGATTGATAACTATTCAAATGCAATTTGTACATGAGCATGATGGGCATAGTGAACATGATTGCACAATTTTTTCTTAACTTTTAACATTAATATTTTTATTCTGATTTATAAGAGATTTCTTTTTATCACAATGAACTTTTAATAAATGAAGATATAAAAATATATATTAAAAAATTATATATATATATATATATATATATATATATATACATACATACTAAATAGCAAAGAAAAGGGGAGATTCCCAGGACAGATAAATGATATCTATAGATGCTGCTACAATGTAAATGAAAGTGGAAACTGGAGACCTAGAGACCCTAAATTTACAGTTTTAACGTATATGTTAAACAAAGAAAAATAAAAACCAAAACAGAATACATAAGTATAAAAAGTATATGCTTATGATATAATAATTTATAAACACTTGTTGATTATGCTAGTGATAGATCATCCTCAACAATAAGTATACAAAAATTATACAAGATTATAATAGGCAAGTATTCCTAAAGTTATAACCTGTATTTAAAATGAAAGTTCCTTAGATTTATCCTGTTAAAATAGAGAAAAATAGAGAAACATACATCAGAAATGGAGAGCAAACATTGTACTCATGGAAAAAACCCTCAATAGAATGTGGTAAGGAGTAGCTTCTGCTGGAGAGGGATATACATCCCACAAGCGGAGCGCTTCGTGCCTGCAGAAGTATGCCAAACTTCTTTTTTTTCTTGTGGACTTCCAGCAGCATAATGAGAAAGTGATTTTTTAAAAAGAAAGCAGATAAGCCAAAATAGTGTTCTCCTTTTAATAAATAAAATAAAAAAACACACAGATTAGCCTAAGTGGGCTACCTTGCATTACTTTTCACAATGTTTTTGTTCCTCCTAATCCAAAATCGATAGAACAGTCTAAAGGGGCTTTTCAATATAATCTTTGACCAGGATGTGTAAATACCTCATAATAATTGAAGACAGTTCATGTGAGTGCACAGGTTCTGTGTGTTTTTATTTTATGTATTTAGGGCTAGATTACAAATTTAGTGCTTATTTATTGCACGCCTGCAAACGGGCAAATTCACTGCTTTTGCACCAATAGCACTCAGAAAATTAACCAGAGGTCAGACCTCTGGTTAATTTTCTAAATGTCCCCCAATTGCCCCCAAATTTGAGTGTATTTAATTTTATTAAAAAATAAAAAATATAAGGCCTAGATTTAGAGTTTGGCGTTAGCCGTGAAAACCAGCGTTAGAGGCTCCTAACGCTGGTTTTAGGCTACCTCCGGTATTTGGAGTCACTCAAAAAAGGGTCTAACGCTCACTTTTCAGCCGCGACTTTTCCATACCGCAGATCCCCTTACGTAAATTGCGTATCCTATCTTTTCAATGGGATTTTTCTAACTCCGGTATTTAGAGTCGTGTCTGAAGTGAGCGTTAGAAATCTAACGACAAAACTCCAGCCGCAGGAAAAAAGTCAGTAGTTAAGAGCTTTCTGGGCTAACGCCAGTTCATAAAGGTCTTAACTACTGTACTCTAAAGTACACTAACACCCATAAACTACCTATGTACCCCTAAACCGATGTCCCCCCACATCGCCGCCACTCGATTAATTTTTTTTAACCCCTAATCTGCCGACCGCCACCTACGTTATCCTTATGTACCCCTAATCTGCTGCCCCTAACACCGCCGACCCCTATATTATATTTATTAACCCCTAATCTGCCCCCCACAACGTCGCCGCCAGCTACCTACACTTATTAACTTTCTACACTTATTAACCCCTAATCTGCCGACCGCAAAGCGCGCCACCTACGTTATCCTTATGTACCCCTAATCTGCTGCCCCTAACACCGCCGACCCCTATATTATATTTATTAACCCCTAATCTGCCCCCCTCAACGTCGCCTCCACCTGCCTACACTTATTAACCCCTAATCTGCCGAGCGGACCGCACCGCTACTATAATAAAGTTATTAACCCCTAATCCGCCTCACTAACCCTATAATAAATAGTATTAACCCCTAATCTGCCCTCCCTAACATCGCCGACACCTAACTTCAATTATTAACCCCTAATCTGCCGACTGGAGTTCACCGCTATTCTAATAAATGTATTAACCCCTAAAGCTAAGTCTAACCCTAACACTAACACCCCCCTAAGTTAAATATAATTTACATCTAACGAAATTAATTATCTCTTATTAAATAAATTATTCCTATTTAAAGCTAAATACTTACCTGTAAAATAAATCCTAATATAGCTACAATATATATTATAATTATATTATAGCTATTTTAGGATTAATATTTATTTTACAGGCAACTTTGTAATTATTATTTTTTTTTTTTCTTTTTAAAACAAGCTTTATTGAAGTGTAAAGATTACAATAGCATAGTTGGATGTAATAACAGTCAGCATGGTATAAAAAACATATACAAAGAGGAAACTGTACATTGTGTTTCCTTGTGCATAAAGATCTTACACTTCAAAAATGATACAAAACTCTTGCTCCGTGGTCTGTAGCAGAAGCAAGAGGAAACATATATAAACTTTTCCATTTTTCAGAGTAAACAATTAAGAGTTTAGAGGGGTCATAGTAGATGGAGAAAGGGGGATAGAGAGGGGCATCAGGTGGGGTTCCATGGTCAGGAGGGATGGGAAGGTTGGGTTAGAGGAGAAGGATTGGGGCAGAGAGGAAAAAAAAAAAAAAAAAAAAACACAGCATGCGCGTATATCTAAGTGATTGATTATATTGTTCCTTGCCATAGTGCTCGCAGGAATTCATATTCTTCTAGTTTGTGATTTTTAAGGTAGTAATATCTTTCCAGT
The DNA here is from genome assembly GCF_027579735.1 of Bombina bombina. Classification (NCBI taxonomy): domain Eukaryota; kingdom Metazoa; phylum Chordata; class Amphibia; order Anura; family Bombinatoridae; genus Bombina; species Bombina bombina. The sequence goes on along the minus strand of NC_069503.1, from coordinate 314,410,144 downwards.
AATAGGACTTCCTCGACTTGCGAGTGCCATTCACCTACCGTGGGAGGATTTTGTTTCTTCCACTTTTTAGGGATCAGTTTTTTCGCGCTAGTGAGCATGATTAGCAGCAGAGAGAGGTGTGTTTGGCTTTGTGTTTTGGGAAGCGTTAAGAATAATAAAATCTCAGGTGCTTTTGGCAGGGGGATGTTGAGGATTTCAGACATTTTGTCAAAGATTTCTGTCCAGAAGGGCATAATTAGGGGACAGGACCACCATATGTGAAGCAGGGAACCAGTCCCTCCGCAACCTCTCCAACACATGTGACTTACTGTAGGGAATATTCTGTGAAGTCTAACTGGGGTTAGGTACCATCTACCTATGAGTTTAATATGGAGTTCTTGGATGGTTGACGAGACAGACGATTTTTTGATTAATCTAAAAGCTTTTAACCATGAGTGTTCATCGTTATCTGTCCCTAAATCTGTATTCCATTGTGTGACATAAGTCGGGAGTGTGTCTGTGCCCGGGGAAGCGACTAATTTGTAGAGGAGAGATATTAGGTGTCTTGGTAGGGATTTCCCCGTGCAAAGTTGTTCAAATGGAGTGAGTGCCCTGCCCAGATTTTGTTTTTGTCTATGGCCGGATATAAAATGTACCAGCTGGTTGTATTGCAGCCAAGAAGAGAAAACCTTAGGGTAGGTGTCCCTGAGTGTAACTTGTGGGATAATCTTTCCATTTTCAACTACTCCGTAGACTGAACCTTCTTTGAGTTTATATGGTGCGAGTCTAAAGAAACCTATTTTGTGATAGGGAATTTCGGGATTTTCAAGTATTGGTGTTAAGGGTGAGTGTCTCGAGGAGATGTGAGTGGAGGTAGCGACGGTTGAGTCCCAGGTGTTGAATGTTTCTGTTAAAAGATGATAATTCTTAATTATGTTAGGGCGCTGAGAAGGTTGGAGCCACGCTAAGGTGCTCACATTATTAATTCTGAGGATTTGCCTGTCTAGCTCAATCCAAGCTTTATATTTTTCGTTTTGTGCCCATTCAACTATCTTCTGAAGGCTAATCACCCTTTTATAGAGGGAGATATCTGGCAGCCCGAGTCCGCCTTTGTCTCTCGGTAAGTACATAGTGCGTCTGGGGATTCTGGGCTTAGTGTCGGCCCATATGTATTGTTCTATTATTTTTTGCAACTGAGATATGTAGCCCTTAGGAAGAGTGATGGGAAGGGTCTGGAGGAGATAGAGGATTCGGGGCAGGACATTCATTTTAATCACCCCTATTCTGCCAAACCAGGATGTGTATTTGCTTTTCCATGAGGATAAGTCTGCTGAAATCGCATTCTTGAGGGAGATATAATTATATTTGAATAGGTCGGATGGGTCGGGAGTTATATAAATACCTAGATATTTCAATTTAGATGTAGCTAAGGGGATTTGGTATATGTGCTGTAAGGTTTGTATAATTTTGGGACAGGTATTAACGTTCAGTAGTTCTGATTTATGTAAGTTCAAAGAGAAGCCGGAAGCTCTGCCATATTCCTTAAGGACGTTTAAGAGTACGGGAAGGGATTCAGAGGCTTCTGTTAGTGTGTAAAGAACGTCGTCGGCATATAGCGCTTGTTTAAATTCTGAGCCTCCTACTTTTATACCTTTGATGTAATGGGAGGCCCTTACAATATTGGCTAACACTTCTATCGAGATGGCGAATAGCAGTGGGGATAAGGGACAGCCTTGTCTGGTTCCGTTTTTAATGTCAAAAGATTCTGATAGTGTGCCGTTAATCCTAATTTTAGCATTGGGGTTAGAATAAAGGGCAAAAACTAAATTTATAAAGGTTCTTCCGAATCCCATTCGTTCCATTACCTGACGCAGGAAGGCCCAGTTTACCCTGTCAAAGGCCTTCTCTGCGTCTGTAGAAAAGAGCACAAGAGGAAGGCCCGAGACTTTAGCGTGATTGATTAATTGTGTAATTTTGATAGTGTTGTCCCTAGCCTCTCGACCGGGGACAAAACCAACTTGATCATTGCCTATCAGATCAGGCAGGTATTTATTTAGTCTGGTCGCAAGAATCTTTGCGAAAAGCTTCATGTCCGAATTAATGAGTGAGATTGGCCGAAAATGGCTGGGGCGATCTGGGGTCTTTCCTGGTTTGGGTAGTACTGTTATGTGTGCCTCTAAAAGGACACGGGACAGATAGGGGTTCTCTTGAAGATCGTTGAGTAATTTTAGGAATGGGCCTGCTAGGGTCTCCTTAAATTTTTTATAATAAACTGACGAAAAGCCGTCAGGACCAGGGCTTTTGCCGTTTGGACAATTTTTGATAGCTGAGAAAAGTTCTTCAGCGGTTATTGGCGAGTCCAGGAGTTTAGCGTCTTCTGCAGATAGAGAAGGGAGGTCTATTTTATTTAAGTAGGAGTTTATAAACGTTTCATTTTGGGACCCTTCTGTCACTTGATGAGGGTCAGCAGGATGGTTATGTATATTATATAGGGAGTGGTAATATTTGTGGAATTCTGAGGCTATCTGCTCGCTACTGTGCATCTGATGGCCGCCTGTAGATTCGACAGAGTGAATATAAGAGCTAAGCTGTCTTTTTTTTAGAGTTCTGGCTAGGATGCGACCTGGTTTGTTTCCACCCTCATAGTAATGCTGCCTCAAAAGAAGTGCTTTTTTTTTGGTGTGATTCAGCTAAATGTTTATGAAATGCAGTTCTTGTTTCTTTTAAGAGATTGCTAGTAGTGAGGCAAGAGGGGTCTGCTTTGTGTTTAGTTTCTAGGGTATTAATTTTTGTTTGTAGGTCGGTGTATTTAGTTCTGTATTGCTTGTTAAGGAAAGCCTTGTGTTTAATCATGGCACCTCTAATAACGCTTTTGTGTGCCTCCCAGATAATGGCGTGTGATGTAGTAGGTTGACTGTTAATCTCAAAATATTCTGTCATAATCTTATGTATATCATTATAAATTAAAGGGTTATCTAGAATGGAATCGTCCATTCTCCATGTATTTTGTGTGATTGGTATATCTGGCCATAGTATTGAACAAGAGACTGGGGCATGGTCTGACCATGTAATATGATCAATAGTAGAGTGGTGGGTGATCGAGAGACCGCAGGAGTCTGTATATATATAATCAATCCTCGAGTAACTGTTGTGAGGGGCAGAGTAAAAAGAGTAATCCCTAGAGGTTGGGTGCAGGGTTCGCCAGATGTCATGTAGTGCTAGCTTCTTAAGTGTATCGTTTACTTGTTTGATTGTAGAAGAGGGAGTGCAAGAAATACCCCTTGATGTGTCCACTGTGGGATCAGCCATGATATTAAAGTCTCCACCTATGTAGGTGATACCCCTAGAAAGCTCCATGAGGAGATCTGAGGTCTGTTTGAAGAATGTATCTTGACCGTGGTTGGGAGAATAAATTGAGGCTAAGGTAATGTGGTGACCAAATAATGTGCCTACGAGGATAAGGTATCTGCCATTTGGGTCTTTCTCAGTATGTGTCATTTTGAATGGGATAGTTTTGTAAAAAACAATACCTACTCCCCCTTTTTTAGTCTGGCCAGAGGCGAAGTAAGCCAGAGGAAATTGGGAGTTATGCCATTTAGGTTCTCTTCCCTTTTTAAAATGTGTTTCCTGAAGCAGGATTATATGGCTCTGTATTTTGTTTAATTCTCTGCACGCTATAGAGCGTTTGCCTGGGTTATTCAGACCTTTTGCATTTATGGTAGTGAGATTAATTGAATGTTCAAAAAACCTTTTGGATTTCTGGCGCGCAGCCATGGTAAAAAAAAAAAAAAAAAAAAAAAAAAGGGGGCAGGGAGGAATGTGGTGGTTAGGATAGGGAAGAGGGTATAAGGGGTGGTTTCAAGTACTGCAGAAGGGGGAAGTTAGTGGGGTATAGAGAGTAAATGGAGAGGGGGGAGCAAAATATGAAAGAGCGGAGTAATCACAGAAGGTGATTCACTCCTAAAAATACTTATATATACAAGAACTTTGTAACAAACCTGAATTAGGGGAAAAGCCCCTTTACTGATGTAAGTTATAATTAAACAGAAGTATACTTATAGCGTGTCAATCTTATAAGGACTGTCCGGTTAAAGTAAAGTGAAGGGAAATGTCAGTTAGTGAGCCCGTAGGGTCCCTGCCGTATGTCTATTTTGCTGAGTCAGGCGTTGTATTTGTCAAGCTGGGAAGCCCACTCACAAGAAGGAGTAGGTCATGGTCGCTGAAGAGCTATGTAGTTAAGGACCATTTTTTAGTGTGTGAGGTAAAGCTGATACTGCAAGCGGGGAGCCTTGTTGTTTTGCTGGTAATCGCATCTAAAAGAGCTCAAATAAGGCTTGTATATGTTTTTTCTGCTGGGCAGTTTAAGATAGGACTGTACGTGCCTATAAGCCATCATCCTCTCCACTCCCTATGTAGTTGGTAATAAGTGTATTTAAATTGCCTCTATAGAGAGGCGCGTCATTAGTGTGCGCGTGCTTGCTAGCGGGTAGGTCCTGTATTAACGTACATTGATTTTGGAGTCTGTTATTGATTAGTTAATCAAGCTGTATTTTGAGTATAGAAAAGTGATAGCCCGCTGATCCCAAGAGATAGTCCCTTGTTAGGTCTGCGTGTACGTCAGTGAGTCAGCACGTATAGGTTATAATGTCCTCTGTGTACAGAATGAACCTGCCTATGTTAAAGGGCAAAGAAATTTCAAAACATTCTTATGAGAGACAGGCATGCATTTCTAAGGCAAAACCATCAGTTATGGGAGTTTCTTAAATATAGACAATCCACCATAAGAAGGAGCATATACATCAATAATAGAATAGGGAGATAACTCAGGGAACAAATAACTGTAATTAACTTCATTTATGAACATTGTAGTTAACGGTGTCTGCCTTACCAAGCCACGCAAAGGGTGATTGGTGACAGTTCTATGACATTAAATTTTAGCTTGTAACTTTAAGGAGTAGACATACCACTTAAGAAGTGCATTTACAGACCTATGAAATAAGGTGAAGCATGCAACTCAACATTAATGAAGAACAAATGAACATATTTAGCATTTACTGAAACATATTAAGGATATCAACATTTTCGTGAGTTCTGAACAGATATTTGGAAGAAGGCAGGGCAGGATAAACCTAATCCCACCAAGTCCAGCAGTACATTACCCTCATGCTTCGTTCTCAGGATGGTCAGGTGAGGGGCGGGTGAGCTGGGGCGGCCTTCTTGGTTGAGAACCGCTAGGGAGAGGAGTCTGGATGGCCAAGTTCTCGTAAAATTCCATGTGGTCCATTCCTGGCCTGAAGATAAAAGTTTTGTTATTACCAGTAGCGATAATTGAGACCGGAAAGCCCCATCTATAAGGGATTTTGTGAGTACGTAGAACAGATGTAATATGGTTCAGTTCCCTTCTTTTCTGTAAAGTCACAGGGGACAGATCAGAAAAAACCTGTATTTCCTCTCCGGCATGCGTGATGGACGGTTTCTTGTGGGCTCCCTGAAGAAGATCTTCCTTGTCTTTATAACTCAGAAAGAGGACTATTATGTCCCGCGGGGGCGCTTTACTTGGTGGTTTGGGCCTGAGGGCCCTATGAGCCCTCTCTATGGGGATCTCAGGTGAGGAAGGCGAGTCTTTAATAATGCGAAATAAGGCTTGCAGATAACCTTCAATGTTCTGTGGGTGAACTGATTCAGATATCCCACGGAACCGCAGGTTGTTCCTGCGTCCGCGGTTATCAAGGTCTTCCAGCTTTTCATTAAAAAATTGTAGATTGTCGGCGTGGTTTTGTAGTTCTACAGCATGTTGTGTCCCTATTTTTGCATTATCTTGTGTAGTTTTTTCAATCTTCAGAACCCTAGTCTCTAGTGTAGAAAAGTCTTTTCTAAGGTCCCCAAAAAGGCTCCTCATTTCTGTCAGTACCCCTTGAATATCCTCTTTAGAAGACAGGTGGTTAATGTCGTCCTTAGTAACAAATTGGGGGTGAGGTTCAGTGTGTTGCAGATTAGTGGGTGCAGGGAGGTCCTGAGGGACATCCATGTTGACGATCAAAGCCTCTTTTGTAGTGTCTAGGGGCTTAAGGTATTGACTCATTGATTTAGAAACAGCTATCTTGTCAGCTTTGTTGTTCTTTTTGATAGGCATGCCCTTTCAGATAAATGGTTGGCTTTATGCTGCCTTAAAGTAGGTTTTCTCTAGCAGCACTACGATGTAGGCTTTGTGAAATAGCCAATTATTCAAACAGCTAGTGTCTATGTATATCCTTGAATACTTAAGAAGGTTCTCAAGGGTTCTGAAAAGGGGTGGTATGTATATATCCTGTTGGCGTTTAATTCTTTTATTGTGTGCTCCTGGCTGAGAACTTTAATTATATTGCCAGTCCTGTGTTAGGCCTCTCAGTGCTATGTTACTTGACTTGCCCTAATGGAGCAGAAGAGAGGATATCCTTTACTTATGTGCGGGCTAAAAGGTCAGCAGAGTGCCCTCTCAAAGTCCTGCCTAGGCCGCGCTCTGTATTATCACAATGTGTGTGTGTCTCCGTTGAGCGCCTAATCAAGGCCGGTGTATGGCTTACCAGATGCGGTTCCCCCGCCGGGGTTTTTTTGAATCAGCGAGTCGGCAGTGTCGATAGCTACTCCGGAGCCTCCGCTTTGTGCTCACTTCACCGGAGATCTTGCTGGGGGTGTATGTTTGGGTGTCTTAGCTCCCGGAGCCGTCTCTGCATGTTTTGAGGCCAGAATGTTGTAGCTGTGTCAGTGCTTCAGCCAGGCCGGGGCAGAGTTGCCGGTGGGAGCCCAGGGGTCCGTGCTGGTGCAAGTGGATCTAAGGCTGTGTGATGGGTCCACTGGAAGTCTGTCCGTAGCGTAAAGGAGGGCCGGTACGGTTTATAGGACCAGTAGAGAGCTTAGAGAGGTAGTCATCCGGGTTGGCGCCATTTAGATGCAGGCAGATGAGCGCCGTGATAAATATATCATCCTAATAGTTCCCGGGGATAGGAGAAGACAGGAATAGAGGCTTCTTATCCAGCTGGATCAGTCATTTAATAGAAATGGATCTATGAGGTGCATTTAAGCTATTTTGAGCGTTTTTATCAGTATAAGAAGCAGGAGCCCTTCTAGTGTGTGACCACACACACTAGAAGGGCTCCTGCCCTCTAGTGTGTGTGGTCCTCTAACTTTGTAATTATTTTAACCAGGTACAATAGCTATTAAATAGTTAAGAACTATTTAATAGTTACCTAGTTAAAATAATTACAAAATTACCTGTAAAATAAATCCTAACCTAAGTTACAATTAAACCTAACACTATACTATCATTAAATTAATTAAATAAAATACCTACAATTACCTACAATTAAACCTAACACTACACTATCAATAAATAAATTAAATACAATTCCTACAAATAACTACAATGAAATAAACTAACTAAAGTACAAAAAATAAAAAAGAACTAAGTTACAAAAAATAAAAAAATATTTAACAATTTTAAACTAATTACACCTACTCTAAGCCCCCTAATAAAATAACAAAGACCCCCAAAATAAAAAATGCCCTACCCTATTCTAAATTACTAAAGTTCAAAGCTCTTTTACCTTACCAGCCCTGAACAGGGCCCTTTGCGGGGCATGCCCCAAGAAGTTCAGCTCTTTTGCCTTTAAAAAAAAACATACAATACCCCCCCCAACATTACAACCCACCACCCACATACCCCTAATCTAACCCAAACCCCCCTTAAATAAACCTAACACTAAGCCCCTGAAGATCATCCTACCTTGTCTTCACCTCACCAGGTATCACCGATCCGTCCTGGCTCCAAAATCTTCATCCAACCCAAGCGGGGGCTGGCGATCCATCATCCGGTGGCTGAAGAGGTCCAGAAGAGGCTCCAAAGTCTTCATCCTATCCGGGAAGAAGAGGCGATCTGGACCGGCAACCATCTTGATCCAAGCGGCATCTTCTATCTTCATCCGATGACGACCGGCTCCATCCTGAAGACCTCCACCGCGGACCCATCTTCTTCCGGCGACGTCCAACTGAAGAATGACGGTTCCTTTAAGGGACGTCATCCAAGATGGCGTCCCTCGAATTCCAATTGGCTGATAGGATTCTATCAGCCAATCGGAATTAAGGTAGGAATATTCTGATTGGCTGATGGAATCAGCCAATCAGAATCAAGTTCAATCCGATTGGCTGATCCAATCAGCCAATCAGATTGAGCTTGCATTCTATTGGCTGTTCCGATCATCTTGGATGACGTCCCTTAAAGGAACCGTCATTCTTCAGTTGGACGTCGCCAGAAGAAGATGGGTCCACGTGGAGGTCTTCAGGATGGAGCCGGTCGTCATCGGATGAAGATAGAAGATGCCGCTTGGATCAAGATGGTTGCTGGTCCGGATCGCCTCTTCTTCCCGGATAGGATGAAGACTTTGGAGCCTCTTCTGGACCTCTTCAGCCACCGGATGATGGATCGCCAGCCCCCGCTTGGGTTGGATGAAGATTTTGGAGCCAGGACGGATCGGTGATACCTGGTGAGGTGAAGACAAGGTAGGATGATCTTCAGGGGCTTAGTGTTAGGTTTATTTAAGGGAGGTTTGGGTTAGATTAGGGGTATGTGGGTGGTGGGTTGTAATGTTGGGGGGGGTATTGTATGGTTTTTTTTACAGGCAAAAGAGCTGAACTTCTTGGGGCATGCCCTGCAAAGGGCCCTGTTCAGGGCTGGTAAGGTAAAAGAGCTTTGAACTTTAGTCATTTAGAATAGGGTAGGGCATTTTTTATTTTGGGGGTCTTTGTTATTTTAATAGGGGGCTTAGAGTAGGTGTAATTAGTTTAAAATTGTTGTAATATTTTTCTTATGTTTGTAAATATTTTTTTATTTTTTGTAACTTAGTTCTTTTTTATTTTTTGTACTTTAGTTAGTTTATTTCATTGTAGTTATTTGTAGGAATTGTATTTAATTTATTTATTGATAGTGTAGTGTTAGGTTTAATTGTAGGTAATTGTAGGTATTTTATTTAATTAATTTAATGATAGTATAGTGTTAGGTTTAATTGTAACTTAGGTTAGGATTTATTTTACAGGTAATTTTGTAATTATTTTAACTAGGTAACTATTAAATAGTTCTTAACTATTTAATAGCTATTGTACCTGGTTAAAATAATTACAAAGTTGCCTGTAAAATAAATATTAATCCTAAAATAGCTATAATATAATTATAATTTATAGTGTAGCTATATTAGGATTTATTTTACAGGTAAGTATTTAGCTTTAAATAGAAATAATTTATTTAATAAGAGATAATTAATTCCGTTAGATGTAAATTATATTTAACTTAGGGGGGTGTTAGTGTTAGGGTTAGACTTAGCTTTAGGGGTTAATACATTTATTAGAATAGCGGTGAGCTCCAGTCGGCAGATTAGGGGTTAATAATTGAAGTTAGGTGTCGGCGATGTTAGGGAGGGCAGATTAGGGGTTAATACTATTTATTATAGGGTTAGTGAGGCGGATTAGGGGTTAATAACTTTATTATAGTAGCACTCAGGTCCGCTCGGCAGATTAGGGGTTAATAAGTGTAGGCAGGTGGAGGCGACGTTGTGGGGGGCAGATTAGGGGTTAATAAATATAATATAGGGGTCGGCGATGTTAGGGCAGCAGATTAGGGGTACATAGGGATAATGTAAGTAGCGGCGGTTTACGGAGCGGCAGATTAGGGGTTAATAATAATATGCAGGGGTCAGCGATAGCGGGGGCGGCAGATTAGGGGTTAATAAGTGTAAGGTTAGGGGTGTTTAGACTCGGGGTACATGTTAGAGTGTTAGGTGCAGACGTAGGAAGTGTTTCCTCATAGCAAACAATGGGGCTGCGTTAGGAGCTGAACGCGGCTTTTTTGCAGGTGTTAGGTTTTTTTTTCAGCTCAAACAGCCCCATTGTTTTCTATGGGGGAATCGTGCACGAGCACGTTTTTGAGGCTGGCTGCTTGCGTAAGCAACTCTGGTATCGAGAGTTGAAGCTTCGTTAAATATGCTCTACGCTCCTTTTTTGGAGCCTAAAGCAGCCTTTATGTGGACTCTCAATACCAGAGTTATTTTTATGGTGCGGCCAGAAAAAAGCCGGCGTTAGCTTTTCGGGTCGTTACCGACAAAACTCTAAATCTAGCCGTAAGTATCTTTATTTTTTTATAAATTAACTGCATAAGGCAGTTATAAGGGCCTAAAGTTGGCGGGTGGTGTGGGGTGTTTACATTGCGGTCTATGGGAACTGTGTGTTCCCTGTAAATATATATGCTTATATACATATATATTAGCATGTTAATATTTGTATAAACACATAAATATATATGTATATAAGCATATACATATATATTGAAAATTGCTACTCATCGCTGCACAACTTACCCCCTTCACTGCCTAGTCTCATGGTGTGTATCATGGTGAAAGCACGCTCTCGTGAGCCCAATGCTTCTGTGCAATGCGAAAACAAGGTAGTGTTCACATCGCACCTAACTTGTAATACCAACACACATTTGAGTGTGCTAATATAATAAAGTGGAGCGCAAATATTGCTTTAGCGAAAGCGATATTTTGTGCTCCACTTATAATCTAGCCCTAAATATGAAAATTCTCTCAAGCTCTCAAATGGTAAAAATAACTTTTATAAACTATATTAAACATGTTTTTTAAATATGATAAATGTCTAGAAAAAAATAGTAATTGTCCAATAAACAATAACTAAAATATTTTAATAAACATTACGGATATTCGTATTAATGTTAAAAATAAAATTACGCTCCCTGATTTTATCATCATAATTTGGAAATGTAATGAAAAAACATAGTCAAGAAAGATTAAAGAAGATTATTTTTAGCAATGTACTAAAAATTGTAATCCTTTGAATACAAAGAAAATATTACTCAGTATTCTTCAAACTATTCTTATCAATATGAAATGTTCCTTTCTAATTTATGATAACTCAAATAAAGAAGAAACATTGTAATTAGTCAGACAATAACACAATAACTATTTAACAGGAGGGAAATTAAAGGAAGATCAGCAATAAAGAGTATTTTTTCAAACTGTCTTTGAATCAACATCTTTTTGAAATGGTTTACCAATTAACCTCATTCTTTTATAAATCTTTACAATATAGACATTTAAACATGTGCAATGCCAAACACATCATTATTTTCTAATTCCAAATTATAGTACCAACATGAGAATCTTTTAAAATTAAAGGGACAGTCAACACCAGCATTTTTGTTGTTTAAAAAATTAGATAATCCCTTTATTACCCATTTCACAGTTTTGCATAACCAACACAGCTATAATAATACACATTTTACCTCTGTAATCACCTTGTATCTATGCCTCTGCAAACTGCCCCCTTATTTAAGTTCTTTTTGACAGACTTGCATTTTAGCAAATCAGTGCTCACTCCTAGGAGATTCACATGCGTGAGCTCAATGGTATCTATATGAAACACATGAATGCCCTCTAGTGGTAAAAAACTGTTAAAATGCTTTCAGGTTAGAGGCGGCCTTCAAGGTCTAAGAAATTAGCATATGAACCTCCTAGGTTTAGCTTTCAACTAAGAATACCAAGAGAACAAAGCAAAATTGGTGATAAAAGTAAATTGTAAAGTTTACATGCCCTATTTAACTCATAAATTTTTTTTTTTGGACTTGACTGTCCCTTTAATGTTAATTACTTATTTGCTTAAAGGGACAGTCAACGTCTATATTTAAGAGCCGCGTATATACATTGGGTTCTATTTGTGAACCTACAGCTTTGTAGCCACTGTGTTACAGTCTACAAACGTTGGGGTCAATTACAATCTGTTGGTGATTTCCTAACAAAATGGCATTTTTATTTCTGCCCAAATTGGCTGTTAAGCTCCCAAAAAAAAAGGTATTTTTAAACAAGATGGCGCATACAAGTTTCTATTGAAAGGACTTATAATATATACTTATATTTTTTATATACTGAAACTGTAAAGCAAAAACCCACTCCCTTGCAAAATTGTATCTGCCTAGGAGACCTTCAAACAAGTTTGTGCCTTTGTGGCTGGGTTTTACAGGGGACATGCCTTCATGTACAATAGTGTATTTTAAAGTGCTTGCTCCATTACATTATTGAACTCATGGCCATGAAGGTGGGCACCAGTTTACAAGATCAATAATGTAGGTGTAAGCACATTCCAAATACACTGTTTTCAATTTGCTGTCACCGTGTTTGAACTTATCCATGTTTTAGGCATAACTGTGGCTCTGTTTATGATTCTGAGTTAAATAATAAAATAAAAAAAATCTTATACAGTTTGACCTTTAACTAGTTTTATGCATCTGCTATTCAATTTAAACTGAATGCTGGTCCTGGTTTTACCTGGAATGTTATTGTGCTGTATCAATAACTGAGCACTTTAGTAAATTACCTTTTTGATACTGATTAGTATTTTTATTACAGGTTTCTAATTTAAGCATTTGAGAGTTAAATTAATCAGTTTGATCATCATCATTCTCTTTCCATTATCTCTTGTTTTGTTACAGTTTGCTTTTACTTGCTGTGGGGCCACACAGCCATTGGTTCCTGTTTGGAGTTAATATAAAACACCAATTTCTCCAGTTGATGCTATTGTATCCTGTTCCCTGGCCATTTACAGGAAGAGAACACAGTAAGAGTACTAGCAAAAATAATTCTGAAAATTCTAAAGTGAAACAAGGCAGTTTTAGATTTCTTTTCACATGCCAGTGTGTTTAAAAACTTAAAAAACATGTTTGAACTAACATTCAATTAGTATTCAATAAATACTGTACCTGTAAAATAGTGACAATTACTGTAGTACATTTTGCTAGACTATAAAACTGAGACACAGATTGCACCGTAATGCTGTAAACAGAGTGAACTGCGCATAACAAAATAGTACCAGTCATTTTTCTCGCAATCTCACGAAGATTACAGCACTGTTTCAAAATCCTTAGAGGTTGAACTTCAGCTCCACAAAGCACTGTATTAGCGAAGCGCTGTAAAGTGAGGTATACCTGTATATTAACAAAACCTGGGCAGAAGAACTCCGTTATAACAAGCTCTGGCCAGAAATGTTTATTGCCTAAAATAAACATAAACCAGGAAGATTAACCTTTTAAAGCCGTTATGACGTTCTATTCCGTCATAATTAGACTGGGCTTTAAAGCCGTTATGACGGAATAGAACGTCATAACTAACGGCTGTCCTGAAGCCTTCTGTGCAGTCAGGACTTGATCGCGGTCTTGGGGGCGTTCCTAGGGTTGTAGGGATGCCCCCCAGACACGATCCAATAATTGATAATAATTGATAATTGGTTTCAATTTGTCTACATCGGAACAGTTGTTCCGATGTAGGCACTTTAGCCCAGACTCGAAAGGGTTAAGGGCCAGAGCAATACTAGTTCAGAATTTAAATCTATATTCTATCCAACAGTCATAAACAAACCTGATTTAAAAAATATATATCTGAAGATATCACACCTTTTAGGGCAGACCTGTTTTTTGTTTATTGTTTTTTAAACCTGATTTAAATTTTGATTAAAATGTAGATCTTACTATTTTGTGTTCAGACATACAAAATGTTGTTTGTCACATTTTGATTGCATTATATAATTCTGTAATCTCAACAGTACATGACAATTACAATAATCCTGGATTTTACCATTCTAAGGGTTCTTTGAATAAAATAAAAAGATATTTAACCTAAAGCGGTAAGTTGATGTGGTTACAAGTGTAAGAGCTGCAATGAAATTCAAAGCACAAAATTGCAATGAGCAGGTTTTCCAAATGGTCTGATACATAGGTCATTATCACTTTCTTTTAGTTATAATGAGGATAGAGAATATATATCTAAACAATCTTTTGAGAAAATTGTTTAACATGCCTCAGATACAGAAACAAAGCTTGACTTCACACATAAATGAACAAAAAACAAGCCTATCACCACTGAAAAAACTGGAAAATAGACTAAAAATCAGATTCAAATATGTTTCATCTAGGAAAAACATACAGCAAGATTACAAGTTCTGCGGTACGGCTATAGCGCTGAAAAAATTGGCCATTGTGCACGGAATATGCAGGTCTCCGGTATTACAAGTGACAGCGGTACGGCTATAGCACTAGCATTTTTGCCTTTACGCAACTCTCCATTCCGCATTTAAAAAATTACTTTTGAGTGTGGAATTTTGAGGTCTCCCTTATTAAAGATTATAGCTTATACCGCCACGATCAATTCCGCAATCAGAGACCAGTAGTTATGGATTTTGCAAAACAAATATGTTACAAAGTACACAAACACCCATAAACTACCTATTAACCCCTAAACCACCCCCCCAGCATCGCAAATACGTTATTAAATTTATTAACCCCTAATCCGCTGCCCACCCACATCGCCAATACTAAATTAAAGTAATAACTCCTAATCCACCATCCACCCACATCGCCAACACTAAAATAAAGTATTAAACCCTGGCATTGCATATGTTACTATAATAAACCTATTAGCCCCTAAACTGCCAGCCCCCCACATCACTACTACTATAATAAGTCTATTAACCCCTAAACCATTTGCTCCCCACATCGCTTATACTAAACTGAAACTATTAACCCCTAAACTGCTGCCACCCCACATTGCAATACACTAAATTAAACTATTAACCCCTTAACCTAACACCCCCTAACTTTAAATTAAACTTACAATATAACTACCATCAAATAAATAAAAACTTACCTGTGAAATAAAAAAACCTAACATTAAACTATAAATTAATTTAACATTACTATTTAAAAAAATAAAATAAACTAATAATAAAAAAAACTATGAAAAAATAAACAAAAATTACGTAAAATTAAAAAAAAAACTAACATTACCAAAAAAAACTCTAAAATTACGAAAAATAAGAAAACACTAAGATTACAAAATAATAAACAAAATTATCCAAAATAATAAATTAAACCTAATCTAATACCCCTATAAAAACAAAAAAGCCACCCCAAAATAAAAACACCCCCTAAACTAACAATAAACTACCAATAGCCCTTAAAAGGGCCTTTTGTAGAGCATTGCCCTGAAGCAATCAGCTTTTTTACCTAGACAATTACAAAGTCCCCCCTAACAGTAAACCCCCCCACCCAACCAACCCCCCAAAATACAAAAACCTAAGTCTAAAAAAACCTAAGCTATCCATTGCCCCTAAAGGGGCATTTGCATGGGCATTGCACTTAAAAGGGCCCCAAAAAATAAAACTAACCCCAGAAAATGTACTCACCATTCCTGAAGTCCGGAAGTCCAGACGGAACAAAGTCTTCATCCAGGCGGCTAAGATCTTCTTCCAGGGCGGCACCATCTTCTATCTTCTTCCCGGAGATGCGGAGCGGTCTTTGGCGATACGTGAATCTAGAGCTCTGGTCCTCATCTGGAGCGCTGATTCTCTTCAGCGGAGGCAGTCTTCAGCGAATTGGATCCTCTTCATGCAATCATCTGCCGCACACTCAAGCTTGAATGCAAGGTATCCCTTTTATGGGCTCGCTTCCATTGAGCCGTTAAAAATTGAGCCGTAAGCGACCGACAGCTAAAGGTAATTTACGGCTCCATTTAAGTTCCAGGTTTCCATTTAAAAGGTTTCCGTTTTGCGTGCGGTCGCTCTTTTCGTGTAGGTGTAAGTTAGCATTGTGTTAACGCTTCCAATCGATGCTGGATTTCTAAAACATTAAAGGGACACTGAACCCAAATTTTTTCTTTTGTGATTCAGATAGAGCATGCAATTTTAAGCAACTTTCTAATTTATTCCTATTAGCAATTTTTCTTTGTTCTCTTGCTATCTTTATTTGAAAAAGAAGGCATCTAAGTTTTTTGTTTGTTTTAGTACTCTGGACAGCACTTTTTTATTGATGGATGAATTTATCCACCAATCAGCAAGGACAACCCAGGTTGTTCTCCAAAAATGGGCAGGCATCTAAACTTACATTCTTGCAGTTCAAATAAAGATACCAAGAGAATGAAGAAAATGTGATAATAGGAGTAAATTTGAAAGTTGCTTAAAATGTCATGCTCTATCTGAATCACAAAAGAAAAAAATTGGGTACAGTGTCCCTTTAATAGGTTACTATGGTAACCTGACCTTACACTACACTCCATCACATATACATCGCTGCATACAACGCAATCTAGCTATTTAAACTATTAACCCCTAAACAGCCAAGCCCCACAATGCAATCTAGCTAATTAACCTATTAACCTCTAAACTGCCATGCCCCATAATGCAATCTAGCTATTTAAACTATTAACCCCTAAACTGCCATGACCCCATATTGCAAATAACTAATCACTAAGCCCCCTAACCTAACAACCCCTAAATTAACCCTATTACATAAATTAAAATAATCCTAAATTTCAATTAAAATAATAAATCCTAAATTACAATTAAAATAAAAAACCTAACACTACTTTAAAAATAATAACCTAAATTTAAATATTGGCCCTAGGGAAACAGTGGAATCCCTTAGAATATATTGTGTGCCTACAGCATTCTACATTTTTTCATGATTGCTAATCCATACACACCAAACATTGCACCCCAAAATGTCTAGCACACTCCATGTTCTACCTGAAATAATCCAGCCATTAAAGACATTAGGATAATATTTTTTTATATTTATAGGGAGAAACAACCAATTCAAGCAGCATACAAATGTGTAAGCTGTGACATGGGGGCCGATTTACTATGATGCGGGCGGACATGATACGCTGTATTGAATAATGTCCGCCTGACATCGCTAAATGCCGACAGCATACGCTGTCAGCATTTAACATTGCACAACTATTTCTAGTGAAATGTTTGTGCAATGCTGCCCCCTGCCCCTAGGCCGCTAGCAGGGGGTGTCAATCATCCCGATCGTATCTGATCGGGATGACTACTGTCCATCGCCTCAGAGGTGGCGGATAAGTTAAGGAGCAGTGGTCTTAAGACTGCTGCTTCTTAACTTATGTTTCCGGCGAGCCTCATGGCTTGCGCAGAAACTGCTGCATTCGCAGCATGTTAAAGGGACAGTCTACACCAGAATTTTTATTGTTTTAAAAGATAGATAATCCCTTTATTACCCATTTCCCAGTTTTGCATAACCAACAAAGTTATAATAATATACTTTTAACCTCTGTGATTATCTTGTATCTAAGCCTCTGCAAACTGCCCCTTTTTTCAGTTCTTTTGACAGACTTGCAGTCTAGCCAATCAGTGCCTGCGCCCAGATAACTCCTCGTGCACGAGCACAGTGTTATCTATATGAAATACGTGAACTAACACCCTCTAGTGGTGAAAAACTGTTAAAATGCAATCTGAAAGAGGTGGGCTTCAAGGTCTAAGAAATTAGCATATGAACCTCCTAGGTTAAGCTTTCAACTAAGAATGCCAAGAGAACAAAGCAAAATTGGTGATAAAAGTAAATTGGAAAATTGTTTAAAATTACATGCTCTATCTGAATCATGAAAGTTTATTTTGGCCTAGACTGTCCCTTTAAATCAGCCCCAATATCTCATAGATTAAAGGGATCAAAATATAAATGTAAATAAATGTTACCTTAATAGGCATTCAAATGACAAATACAACCAAATAAACCAATTTTTAATATATTTATTATGACTAATATGAATATTACCACATTTTGCTGAATAAACAAAAATCTGATTATTGTTACTAAATTTGATTTGTTATTCCTGATTTAGAGAATGTATTTATAAATATACTATATATGATATGGATTTGGGGAACGTTTCTTTAAATATGGATTAACAAGATTAAGAAGTTTCCTAAGAACTGAATGGTATTAATTTTATTGAAGAGCAGAACAGTCTTTCAAATGGATGCTCAATTAAACTAATGACAATATTGATTAGGTTCAAAGATGAGCAATTGATTTAAGGCAGGAACTGTTGGTATTCAGTTGGAGTTAAGCAGGTTTTAAACGGCATTCAAATTATAAATAGTTTGATTATATCGTAAAAGACTCTGATGCCCCCCCAAAAAATAAAGACAAAATAAATTAGAAATCATGAACATTATAACAAAAAAACTTCATTAATGGAAAAGAGAATAACAATATTTAGATCAGGGAATACAACTTAAAATATATGAGAACAATCACGATTTCTGCTAGAATAATTACTGCAACCTCAGAGCTCTGGTTAACTGTTACGAGAGTCAAAAAAGTTGAACAAAACACAACAATACATTAACAGTACAGTTACACTTAAAATAACACTATCTGATAAATATTTATAAAGAAAATATTGCATAAAAAAGTTATAAGGGCTCAAAGATGTGAGGTCTCAGGTGTTAGAAAAAAAGGCATGCAAAGGGCTTTAACATGTATATCTATCTCTCTATCTATTTATATGTATATACGTGTGTACATATGTATTTATGTATATGTGTATTTACAGACATTTATACACATATAAACACATAAATACATATATATATATATATATATATATATATATATATATATATATATATATATATATGTATACAATATAGATAGATAGATAGATAGATAGATAGATAGATAGATAGATATGTGTGCATTTGAGCCCTTTGCGGTCAAGTAGCTGAAAACATAAAAAAAAAAATCATATTTAATAAAGTATTTAACTGTGTAAACTGTGTATTTACTGCAAATATTTCACATTCCAATATTCTGCACATAGCAGCATATGTTCTATGTATTTTTAAATAGCTACTCCTATATATATATATATATATATATATATATATTTACACATATATATCTATACATATATATATAATTATATATATATATATATATATACACATATATCAAACAAATGCACTCACAGGAATTCTGGACATAAACAAAGTGAAAGTTTAAATCAATTCCTGTGACGGTGGATTTGTTTCTTTGACATATAGTGTATATATATATATATATATATATATATATATATATAAGACTAAATAGAACATATTCTGCTATGTGAATAACATTGGAATGTGAAGTACTTATATTTTCATGTTGGGTTAACACACTTGAAAAAAATGCAATAAGGTGTTTTTCCAATTTTTTTTGTACCGTCGACTTCTATGGTGGAAAATATTATTGCAGTTGCGATATTCTATCTTTAGATTTTTGCTTGCGTCTGTTCAGCGCTCATGCAAACACTTTTTGCTTTCCACTTGCAATACACGCGCTACCCAATGCGAGCAAAAAACTTACCTTCTAGTGCAGTTAACACACAAGTTGAGTGCAAAATACCACTCCACTCGTATTCTAGTCCTCCTTAATTGGTAATGCATCTGCACTAGCATTATCATATTATATGTTACCCCCACCAATAGCATTATTTCTTTTAATGAATCACGTTAATAAAGAAAGAGATGTTTCCCATTTCGGAATGGCAGATGTAAAAAAAGAAGAAATAGTTTTTATTTGAGGGGAGTGTAAGCACAATAGGTACAGGTGGCCCTCGTTTTACAACGGTTCAATTTACACCGTTTCAGAATAACAACCTTTTTTTCCAGTCATGTGACTGCTATTGAAAAGCATTGAGAAGCAGTGCATTTATTAAAATAGTCAGTAGGTGGAGCTGTCCGCTTGTGTTGCAGCAAAGCCAAGCAAGCTAAAATTAATCAGTTTAACCATACCTGAGCTATCAAGCAGATTTCAAAGGAACAAGATCTTCCTGTCTAAAAATCAATCCAGATTGGAATGCATAGGAAGAACTGTTTTCAGAAAAATGCAAGTGAAGTCCGTGTTGTGTGATTATTTTATTAGGTTTATAATGCTGTTTAGCAAATGTTTTTGTTCATTTAACTTAGTTTAATTATATATTCTGTGTTGTGTGATTATTTTATTAGGTTTATAATGCTGTTTAGCATTTAAAGTCTTCATTTCAAAGCTTTAAAAATAATGTATTAGGTGTTACTTATTACAATTTTGAGAGGGGCCTGCAACCTATCTCCCTCACTTCCCATTGACTTACATTATAAACTGGGTTTCAATTTACAACGGTTTTGATTTACAACCATTCCTTCTGGAACCTAACCCCGGCGTAAACTAAGGGCTACCTGTATTCATTTATCTAGTAAGGTATGAGGCTTGCCATTTCAAAGGGACGTACTACTCAAACATTTTGTATTATGCATATGAAGCAGCCATTGTTAAACATGATAAATATTTTTCCATGATAAAAGTAAAGTAAAATCTGTTTGCATTTATTTTTAACAGGAAGTGCTTGATTGTATGTTTCTTGGTACTTTGTTACTCATTACTCACAGCTCCCACAAAAAAAAAAAAACTTGGTTTATCCAGCATAGAACTATCAACTTAAGAAAAATCACTGCAGTTAGCATTCTTAAACATTCTATTTTAAATGAAATAGTAAAAACCAGTAAGAATCCCTTAACTTACTACTGGAATCCCATACACCTGATGAAACATCAAGAGGGCAAAGAAACATGTAGCGATATCAGCGCTTAATATGTTTTTTTTATATAAGCTGTAGGTTTTAATAAATATGTTGATTACTCTCCTGAGATTTTAAAGACTTATCTTTTGGGGATTGCTGCAATTTTCCCCACAGCTGTTAGCAGACTGTGTTCCAAGAAGATTACCAGGTTTCCAGTTGCCTTGAATCAGTGAGCAGAGACAGTGCAAGATCTCTGCCTGCTTCTATCAGCACAACAGAGGGCTGCAACCTTTGTGAGTATTTTGTACACATTAGGATGTGAATTGGCTCTTATCACCAGCTTTATAGCATTGATCTGCACAAGGATGCACATCTTCCTTCTCTTTTTGGACTTTTTAATCCAACTTAAACTGTGAAGGGGGATAAAAGAAGAAAGAAGGATTCAAGTATTTTTTTACTGCTTGGACTGTTATTTATTGCTTTTGGAAATTTTACTTTGTATGGTGTATGTACAGATACATTGATATTTATACTTTATGTAGTATATAGATACATTTTACACTTTCAGATTGGTATATTTGGTAAATATATTATATCATCATTGGTGTTACTTGTGGCGCACCATAGGCTTGGAAAAAGTCCCCCCCCCCCTTTAATTTTCTATACATTGGGAATCCCGGAACTGACTGCACTAGCTCTTTATATATATAAAAAATGCTAGACACGAGGGAAGAGAAAGCATTAAGTTATAGTTGGGATTTCTCTTTCATATATTTCAACTTTTTAAGCCATTGTCACCCCAATAGGTTTGATAGGCCTTTAAAGTCAAAGTGCTGTTTTAAGGAGAAAATAGAATTACCTTTCAAGACAAAATTGTAATCAAGAGACTTCACATTGTCTGCAAGATCTTATGTTTCAGTTTGTAATATAAACCTAAATATGCAAGTGTCATTTATAAAACTAACAAACAATAAATACAATGTAACAATAATCAAATGTCAGTGCTTGATACCATGTAACTGTAAATTAGAATTTTTTCAAGTTTAATATGCACAAACTTGTGCTAGCGATAATAAAAAAAGAATATGGTGCCACACTTGAATAAGTTATTCAAAGCTATGTCTGAGCTCTCAGATCCTTGTCAGAAAAATGTAATATTAAAAACAATGTTACAGGACCAATGCTAATTCTGTGGGAGAGAAACCCAGATGATCACTCAATTTTCAAAACTGGTCTTGGAACAGCATGGGTTAAACTGCAATCAAAAGTCCCATCTCCTATGACGATAGTCCTCATAACTATGTTCTAATGTAGTCATCATCAGTGTTTCTCTCCCACAGAACTAGCGTTGGAGGGAACTAGTCTATATATGCCTTTGAATTAGGGCCTGTAACATTGTTTCTAAATATATATTTCTATATATATCTGTATATACAATATACATATATTTTACAAAAATATACAGATGCATAGAAATATATATATAAAAATAAAAAGAACATTTTCTTCTAAGTGAAGAACATAGAAATGTGAAGTACTCCTAACACACTTTCGCTTTTAGTGCAGTTGATCTTAAACAGTATTGGGTTAGTATGCAAGAGATAACTGAAAAGGCTTTCTTCAGCACACCCTATAGAAGTCTATGTAAAGAAAGAGTTAGCGTTGTTGCAGGAAGTTATTACGCCTGAGTCATTCACTTGCGCTCTAACTTTTTACTTCAACTTGTAATACCCAAATAAATACATTTGTGCCCTACTTTTAATCTGGGCCAATGTCTGGTGTGCTTGACACTTTCAGCTAGATTACAAGTCTGTGCGTTTGTCTTTTAACACTGAAAATATGGTATTTTCAGCGTTAAAACAGCAACGCAGTCATTACGAATCTTGTCAGTATAGGTGTACCGCAAGCTTTTTAGCCTGTAATGTAACGTCAGTACGGCACTCTTTAAAATTACATTTTTAAATGGGATTCCCATAGCGCTTTTGCGTTCTGGCTAAAAACCGGCATTACAGCCTAAAACGACAAGATCCGTACTGCCATCTAAAAGCAGTAGTTATGAGTTTTACGCTACAAATCTGTAACATAAAACTCATAACTTAAGTGCTACGAAGTACACTAACACCCATAAACTACCTATTAACCCCTAAACCGAGGCCCCCCCCGCATCGCAAATACTATATTATTATTATTATCGGTTATTTGTAGAGCGCCAACAGATTCCGCAGCGCTATAAACAAATTCAGAGTACAACAAAACAATTATAGGAATCAAATGGGTCCGGCCAAGAGTCGCACTATTGTAGTCAGCTCTTAAGAAGGTGATCTACAAACAGCTGGTCTCTTAGGCATACATGCTAAGGGGGTTCAGGGGAGAAGAGAAACTGGTATAAAGAAAGGCTAGTGTAGGTTGTATGCATCCCTAAACAGTAGAGTTTTTAGGGAGCACTTGAAGCTTTAAAAACTAGGGGAGAGTCTTGTGGAGTAAGGCAGAGAGTTCCACAAGATGGGAGCCAGTCTGGAGAAGTCCTGTAAACGGGAGTGTGATGAGGTAACAAGAGAGGAGGAGGTCATGAGCGAAGGAGACGGGAGGGAGAGTATCTGGAGACAAGGTCTGAGATATAGGGGAAGCAGTGCAGTTGAGGGCTTTGTATGTCAGAGTGAGAATATAGTGTTTAATCCTGGAGGCAAGAGGAATCCAGTGAAGGGATTGGTAGAGAGGGGCAGCAGATGAAGAGTGACATGTAAGGAAGATGTGCCTGGCAGAGGCATTCATTACGGATTGTAAAGGATCTAGGCGGCAGCTGGGGAGACCAGAGAGGACAGAGTTGCAGTAATCAAGGTGGGAAAGGATGAGAGAGTGGATTAAAATCTTAGTTGTGTCTTGTGTAAGGAAATGTCTAATTTTAGAGATTGTCGACAGTTATAGAGAGATTGAGGGTAGAGATTTTGGAAGAAGGGGGGAAAATAAGGAGCTCAGTTTTGGAGAGATTTAGCTTGAGGTAGTGAGAGGACATCCAGGAAGAGATGTGAGAAAGACAGTTAGTGACACGAGTTAGCAAGGAAGGAGATAGGTCTGCTGCAGAGAAGTAGATTTGGGTATCGTCGGCATACAAATGATACTGGAAACCGTGGGACTTTATTAGGGAACCTAATGATGACGTGTAGATTGAGAAGAGTAGGGAACCAAGGAAAGAGCCTTGCGGTACCCCGACAGAAAGTGGTGATGGGGCAGAGGAGGCCCCAGAGAAGGCTACACTAAAGGTATGGTTTGACAGGTAGGAAGAGAACCATGAGAGGGCTGTGTCACAGATGCTGAAGGATTGGAGGGTTTGGAGCAAAATAGGGTGGTCAACAGTATCAAAGGCTGTGGACAGATCAAGGAGGATAAGCAAAGAGAAGTGGCCTTTTGATTTTGTTGTAAGTAGGTTGTTGGTAACCTTAACGCTTGCTGTCTCTGTGGAGTGATGGGGACGAAATCCAGATTGCAGTGGGTCAAGGAGGGAGTTTATTGTAAGGAAATGGGATAAGCATGCATATACTATTTTATTTGAGAAGCTTTGAGGCAAGAGGGAGGAGGGAAATAGGGCGGTAGTTGGATGGGGAGGTTGGATCAAGGGAAGGTTTTTTGAGGATAGGTGTGACCAGTGCATGTTTCAGAGATGAGGGAAATATACTGGTGCTGAGGAAGACGTTGAAAATGTGTGTGAGTATAGGGGTAAGGGTAGAAGAGGGGATAGGGTCAAGGGGACATGTAGTGAAGTGAGAGTGCAGTATAAGTGCCGAAACATCTTCCTCAGTAACAGGGGAGAAAGAGCTAAGTTTATGGCTATGTGGGTTGTATTTAGTTGCGAATGTTTGAGGGGTGAGAGAATGGAATTATGTTGATAGCTGATTTCGTTTCTGATGTAGTCAATTTTGTTATTGAAATGGCTGGCAAAGTCTTGAGCTGACAGAGAAGTTGTATTAGGAGGTGGGCGAAGAAGAGTATTGAAAGTGGAGAACAGATGTTTTGGGTTTGAAGAAAGATTAGAGGTAAGAGTAGATATGTAATAATGCTTATAGAGATTAAGGACAGAATAGTAGGAGTGCAAGAGGAATTTGTAATGAAGAAATTCAGCTAAACTCCGAGATTTTCTCCAGTGCCGCTCAGCAGTACAGGAACATCTGCGTAGGTGCCGTGTCAGAGGAATATGCCAGGGCTGAGGATGAGTGTGTGATTTCCGAGCTATGGTAAGAGGGGCCAGATTGTCAAGGACGGATGTAAGGGTGGAATTATAGTGGCAGATAGATTGGTCAGGGCAGGAAAAGGAGGAGAAGGATGAGAGGAGAGGTTCAAGGGAATTAGAAAGCTGTTGCTGATCTAATGACATAATGCTTCTGTAAAGTTTGGTGTGAGTAGTAGGAAGAGGGAGAGTTGTAGGGTAGTGGAAGTTTGAGATAGTGCATCGATAGCTAAAGATCAGGTCAAGGAAGTGACCATCTTTGTGAGTGGGAGAATCAGTCCTTTGTGACAAACCGAATGAAGAAGTGAGTTGCAGAAGTTGTTTTGCAGAGGAGGCAGTGGGATTGTCAAGAGGGATGTTGATGTCACCAAGAATGAGGGCAGGGGTGTCTGAGAAAAGGAAATAAGGTAGCCAGGCAGCCAAGTGATCTAGAAATTGAGTTGAGGAGCCAGGGGGTCGGTATATGACTGTAACATGTATAGAGAGGGGAGAGAAAAAGCGAATCATGTATAAATTTATTAACTCCTAATCTGCCGCTCCTGACATCTCTGCCACTACATTTTTTTATTAACCCCTATTTGCTCCCCGACATTGTCATCGACATCAACATCAGATTTAAGCAGCTCTCATTCTATTGGCTGATTCCAATCAGCCAATAGAATGAGAGTTGCTTAAATCCTATTGGCTGATTTGAACAGTCAATAGAATTTTAGCAGCTCTACTTACTATTGGCTGATTCAAATTTTTCAGCCAATAGGAATGCAAGGGACGCCATCTTGAATCGCGTACCTTGCATTGAAGATTCAGTGTACGGTGGCATATGAAGAGGATGCTCCACGCCAGATGTCGTCAGGATGGACCCGCTCCAGACCATCGGGATCAAGATAGAAGATGCCGCCTGGATGAAGATTGAAGAGGCCGTCTGGATAAAGACTTCTCGCCGCTTGGATGAGGATTTTGCCGCCGGAATGAAGATTTAAGAGGCCTCCTGGATGAAGACTTCTCGCTGCCTGGATGAAGATCGTTCAAGCGGGACTTCAAAAACTGTAAGTGGATCTTCGGGGGTTAGTGTTTTTTTAAGGGTATTTGGGTGGGTTTTTATTTTAGATTAGGATTTGGGCATGTAAAAGAGCTAAATGCCCTTATAAGGGCAATGCCCATCCAATTGCCCTTTTCAAGGCAATGGGTAGCTTAGGTTTTTATTTATATTGTGGGTTTGGGGGTAGAGGTTTGTAATGTTAGTGGGTGTTTGTAATTTTTTTTAAAGAAAAATAGCTGATATCTTTAAGGCAATGCCCTACAAAAGGCCCTTTTAAGGGCCATTGGTAGTTTATTCTAGATTAGGTTTTTTATTTTGGGGTGTTTTTTTAAATAAATGGGTATTAGAATAGGAATAATTTTTATTATTTTTGATAATTTGTTTGTTAGTTTGTGTAATGTATTTTTTCGTTTTGGGTGGGTTTTTATTTTTAGATTCAGGCTTGGGCAGCAAAAGAGCTAAATGTACTTTTAAGGGCAATGCCCTTTTCAGGGCAATGGGTAGATTAGGTTTTACTTTCTTTTTATTTTATGGGTTTGGGGGGTGGGGGTTAGTATACTGTTAGTGGGTGTTTGTTTGTTTTTGTAGCAAAAGAGCTGTTAACTTTAGGGCAATGCCCTACAAAAGGCCATTTTAAGGACCCCCAAAATGCCCTTTTAAGGGCCCTTGGTAGTTTATTATAGATTAGGGTTTTCTTTCATGTAACTGGCAAGAGTCCATGAGCTAGTGACGTATGGGATATACATTCCTACCAGGAGAGGCAAGGTTTCCCAAACTTCAAAATGACAATAAATACACCCCACACCACACCCACAATTCAGTTTTTACAAACTTTGCCTCCTATGTAGGTGGTGAAGTAAGTTTGTGCTTAGATTCTACGTTGATATGCGCTTCTCAGCATTTTGAAGCCTGATTCCTCTCAGAGTACAGCGAATGTCAGAGGATTGTGAAGGGAGTATCACCTATTGAATGCAATGGTTTTCCTCACAGGAGATTTATTTCAAAGGTTCTCTGTTATCGGTCGTAGAGATTCATCTCCTACCTCCCTTTTCAGATTGACGATATACTATCATATTCCATTACCTCTACTGATAACTGTTTCAGTACTGGTTTGGCTATCTGCTATATGTGGATGGGTGTCTTTTGGTAAGTATGTTTTCATTACTTAAGACACTCTCAGCTATGGTTTGGCACTTTATGTATTAAATATAAAGTTCTAAATATATGTATTGTACTTATATTTGCCATGAGTCAGGTTTATGTATATTTCCTTTTGCAGACTGTCAGTTTCATATTTGGGAAAAGCATATTTAGGAAAATATTTTTTCTTACCTGTGGTATAGTCTTTTTTCTATTGACTGTTTTCTTTTTAAATTTCGCGGCCAAAATTTGGCTCACGAGGGCGCAAAATGCCGAAGGAAGTTACGTCCGAAGATGCAAATTTGTCATTTTCGGCGTCTTTGTTGACGCTGAGTTCCTTGCTCAAGGTTGCATCGTCAATGACGCGAGTGTGTCATTTCCGGATGTTGTTAGCACCAAAAAAATTTCAGTTACGTTGTGCGTCATACTTGGCACCAAATAATATCATTATTTAAAACCCCACTCCTATGTGCCTCTTGGCTTTTTCTATGTTAGAGGACTATGCTGTTTTTCCCATTCCTGAAACTTCCATATAAGGAAATTGATAATTTTGCTTTATATGTTGTTTTTTCTATTACATTTGCAAGATGTCTTAATCTGATCCTGTCTCAGAAACCACTGTTGGAACCCTGCTGCCTGATAACAGTTCTACCAAAGCTAAGTGCATTTGTTGTAAATTTGTGGAGATTATATCTCCAGCTGTGGTATGTAATTGTTGTCATGATAAGCTTTTACTTGCAGAGAATGTGTCCATCAGTAATAGTACTATGCCTGTTGTTCCTTCAACATCTAATGTACAAGATATACCTGTGAATATAAAATATTTTATTGCTGATGCAATTCAGAAGGCTTTGTCTGCCATCCAGCCTTCTAATAAATGTAAAAGGTCTTTAAAACTTCTCATAAAGTTGATGAAATTTCTAATGACTGACAACATACTGAATTATCCTCATCTGACGAGGATCTATCTGATTCAGAAGATCCTTCTTCAGATATTGACACTGACAAATCTACTTATTTATTTTAAATGGAGTATATTCGTTCCTTGTTAAAAGAAGTGTTGATTACATTGGATATTGAGGAAACTAGTCCTCTTGATATTAAAACTAGTAATTGTTTAAATTCTGTTTATATACCTCCTGTGGTTACTCCAGATGGTTTTCCAGTTCCTGATGCTATTTCTGATATGATTTCTAAGGAATGGAATAGGCCTGGTACTTCTTTTATTCCTTCTTCAAGTTTAAAAAATTGTATCCTTTGCCAGCAGTTAGATTGGAGTTTTGGGAAAAGATCCCCAAAGTTGATGGGGCTATTTCTACTCTTGCTAAACGTACTACTATTCCTATGGAAGATAGTACTTTTTTTACAGACCCTTCAGATAGAAAACTTGAATCTTATCTAAGGAAAGCTTATTTATATTCTGATCATCTCCTCAGGCCTGCCATTTCTATGGCTGATGTTGCAGCTGCATCAACTTTTTGGTTGGAAAGTTTAGCGCAACAGGAAACGGATCCTGATTTGTCTAGCATTGTTCACTTGCTTCAACATGTTAATCATTTTATTTGTGATGCCATTTTGATATCATCAAAATTGATGGTAAATCTATGTCTTTAGTTATTTTAGCTAGAAGAGCTTTGTGGCTTAAAAATTGGAATGCTGACATGGTATCTAAGTCTAGATTACTATCTCTTTCTTTCCAAGGTAATAAGTTATTTGGTTCTCAGTTGGATTTGATTATTTCAACTTTCACTGGGGGGAAGGGAGTTTTTTGCCTCAGGATAAAAGACCTAAGGGTAAATCTAAAGCTTCTAACCACTTTTGTTCCTTTTGACAAAATAAGGAACAGAAACCTAATCCTTACTCCTAAGAATCTGGTTTTAATTGGAAACCTTCTTCAAGTTGTAGTAAATCCAAACCGTTTAAGAAATCAAAGCCAGCCCCCAAGTCTGCATAAAGGTGCAGCCCTCATTCCAGCTCAGCTGGTAGGGGGCAGATTAAGATTCTTCCAAAACATTTGGGCAGATTCTGTCCAAAATCATTGGATTCAGAGTATTGTCTCTCAAGGGTACCGAATAGGATTCAGAGTAAGACTGTGAGAAGGTTTTTTATCTCATGCATCCCAGTAAATCCAGTAAAGGCTCAAGATTTTCTGAAGTGTGTTTCAGACCTGGAGCTTTCAGGGGTAATCATACCAGTTCCGTTTCAGGAACAGGGTCTGGGGTTTTCTTCAAATCTATTAATTGTCCCAAAGAAAGAAAATTATTTCAGGCCAGTTCTGGATCTGAAATGTTTGAATCGTTATGTAAGAGTACCAACTTTCAAAATGGTGACAATAAGGACTATTCTGCCTTTTGTTCAGCAAGGGCATTATATGTCCACAATAGACTTAGAGGACGCTTATCTTCATATTCCGATTCATCCAGGACATTATCAGTTTCTGAGATTCTCTTTTCTAGACAAGCATTACCAATTTGTTGCTCTTCCACTTGCCCTAGCGACAGCTCCAAGAATCTGTTCGAAGGTTCTCGGTGCCCCACTCTCTGTAATCAGAGAACGGGGTATTGCGGTATTTTCTTATTTGGATGATATCTTGGTTCTAGCTCAATCTTTACATTCTGCAGAATCTCACACTAACCAACTAATGTTGTTTCTTCAAAGACATGGTTGGAGGATCAATTTGCCAAAAGGTTATTTGATTCCTCAGACAAGGGTCACCTTTTTAGGTTTCCAGAAATATTCAATGTCCATGACTCTGTCTCTAACAGACAAGAAACAATTAAAATTGGTTTCAGCTTGTCGGAAACTTCAGTCTCAGTCATTCCCTTCAGTGGCTATGTGCATGGAAGTTTTAGGTCTCATGGCTGCAGTATCGGACGTGATCCCCTTTGCTCATTTTCATATGAGACCTCTCCAGCTTTGTATGCTGAACCAATGGTGCAGGGATTATACAAAGATATCACAATTAATATCCTTAAATCCCAATGTTCGACTCTCTCTGACTAGGTGGTTAGATCACCATCGTATAGTTCAAGGGGCCTCTTTTGTTCGTTCAACCTGGACTGTGATCAAAACAGATCTTTCACAAGTCTTTCACAAGTCTTTCAGGTTGGGGAGCTGTCTGGGGATCTCTGACAGCACAAGGGGTTTGGAAACCTCAAGAGGCGAGGTTACCAATCAATATTTTAGAACTCTGTGCTATTTTCAGGGCTCTTCAGGGCTCTTCAGATGTGGTCTCTGTTTAAGAGAGAACCGTTCATTTGTTTTCAGAAAGACAATATCACAACTGTGGCATATGTCAATCATCAGGGTGGGACTCACAGTCCCCAAGCCATGAAAGAAGTATCTTGGATACTTGCTTGGGTGGAATCCAGCTCCTGTCTAATTTTTGTGGTTCATATCCCAGGTATAGACAATTGGGAAGTGGATTATCTCAGCTGTCAGACTTTACATCCGGGGGAGTGTTTGCTCCATCCAGATGTATTTTCTTAGATTGTTCAGATGTGGGGTCTTCCAGAAATATATCTGATGGCTTCCCATCTAAACAAGAAACTTACCAGGTACCTATCCAGGTCCAGGGATCCTCAGCGGAAGCAGTGGCTGTATTAGCAGTTCCTTGGTGTTACCAACCTGTTTATATCTTCCCACCTTTAGTTCTTCTTCCAAAAGTGATTTCCAAAATCATCATGGAACAATCATTTGTGTTGCTGGTAGCTCCAGCATGGCCTCACAGGTTTTGGTATGCAGATCATGTTCTTATGTCCAGCTGCCAACCTTGGCCTCTTCCATTAAGGCTAGACCTTCTGTCTCAATGTCCATTTTTCCATCAGGTTCTCAAATCATTAAAACTGAACACCTAGTGCTTAGTCATAGAGGTTTCTCTGACTCAGTGATTAATACTATGTTACAGGCTCGTAAATCTGTTTCTAGGAATATTTATTATCGAGTTTGGAAGACTTATATTTCATGGTGTTCTCATAAATTCTCCTGGCATTCTTTTAGAATTCCTAGAATTTTACAGTTTCTTCAGGATGGTTTGGATAAAGGGTTGTCTGCAAGTTCCCTAAAGGGACAAATCTCTGCTCTTTGTGTTTTATTTCACAGAAAGATTGCTAAGCTTCCTGATATTCACTGTTTTGTACAGGCTTTGGTCCATATCAAGCCTGTCATTAAATCAATCTCTCCTCCTTGGAGTCTTAATTTGGTTTTGAAGGCCTTATATGCTCCTCCTTTTGAGCATATACATTCTTTGGACATTAAACTACTTCTTGGAAAGTGTTGTTCCTTTTGGCCATCTCTTCTGCTAGAAGAGTTTCTGAATTATCTGCTCTTTCTTGTGAATCTCCTTTTCTGATTTTCCATCAGGATAAGGCAGTTTTGCGGACTTCATTAAAATTCTTACCTAAGGTTGTGAATTCTAACAACATTAATAGAGAAATTGTTGTCCCTTTTTTGTGTCCTAATCCTAAGAATTCTTTGGAGAGATCCTTACATTCTTTGGATGTAGTAAGAGCTTTGAAATATTATGTTGAAGCTACTAAAGATTTCAGGAAGACTTCTAGTCTTTTTGTTATTTTTTCTGGTTCTATGAAAGGTCAGAAGGCTTCTGCCATTTCCTTGGCATCTTGGTTAAAGCTTTTGATTCATCAGGCTTATTTGGAGTCGGGTCAGGCCCCGCCTCAGAGAATTACAGCTCATTCTACTAGATCAGTCTCCACGTTGTGGGCTTTTAAGAATGAAGCTTCAGTTGATCAGATTTGCAAAGCAGCAACTTCGTCTTCTTTGCATACATTTACTAAATTCTACCGTTTTGATGTATTTACTTCTTCGGAAGCAGTTTTTGGTAGAAAAGTTCTTCAGGCAGCTGTTTCAGTTTGATTCCTCTGCTTATGTTTTAAGTTTTTTTCTTTCATTTATGAGAAAAACTTATTTTTGGTTGTGGATTTACTTTTCTCAGTGGAAAATGGCTGTTATTATTTTATCCCTCCCTCTCTAGTGACTCGTGTTTGGGGTTCCACATCTTGGGTATTTCTATCCCATACGTCACTAGCTCATGGACTCTTGCCAATTACATGAAAGAAAACATAATTTATGTAAGAACTTACCTGATAAATTAATTTCTTTCATATTGGCAGGAGTCCATGAAACCCACCCTTTTTATGGTGGTTATGATTTTTTTGTATAAAGCACAATTATTTCCAAATTCCTTTGTTGATGCTTTTTACTCCTTTCTTTTTCACCCCACTACTTGGCAATTCGTTAAACCGAATTGTGGGTGTGGTGAGGGGTGTATTTATAGGCATTTTGAGGTTTGGGAAACTTTGCCCCTCCTGGTAGGATTGTATATCCCATACGTCACTAGCTCATAGACTCTTGCCAATATGAAAGAAATTAATTTATCAGGTAAATTCTTACGTAAATTATGTTTTTCATTTTGGAGTGTTTTTTTTTTTTTTTTAAAGGGTATTAGAATAGGAATAATTGTTATTGTTTTGGATAATGCTTGTTATTTTTTGTAATGGTAGTTTTTTTATTTTATGTAATTTTAGTGTTTGTTATTTTTTGTAATGGTAGGTTTTAGTGTAAGGCAGGTTAGGTTTTATTTCACAGGTAAGTTTGTATTTATTTTAACTAGGTAGTTAGTAAATAGTTAATAACTATTTACTAACTAGTCAACCTAGTTAAAATAAATGCAAACTTACTTGTGAAATAAAAATAAAACCTTAGCCAACTATTAGTTATATTGTAGCTAGCTTAGGTTTTATTTTACAGGTAAGTATTTAGTTTTAATTAATATTATTTAGTTACTAATTGTAACTTTAATTTAGCTCTATTTAAATTATGTTAAAGTTAAGGGGTGTTAGGGTTATGGTTACGTTAGGGTTAGGGGTTAATATAGTTTAATTTAGGTAGTTGCGATGTGGGGGGCTGGCGGTGTAGGGGTTAATAGGTTTATTTAGTGGTAGTGATGTGGGAGACCAGAGGTTTAGGGGTTAATAACTTTATTTAGTTGCTGCAATATTGGAGAGCGGCGGAATAGGGGTTAATAACTTTTTTTAGGTGGCGGCGATTTCAGGAGCGGCAGATTAGGGGTTAATAACATTATGTATGTGTCAGCGATGTCAGGGCGGCAGATTAGGGGTTTTTAGACTTTGGGTTTATGATAGGGTGTTAGGTTTAAACGTAACTTTACTTTTCCCTATAGACTTCAATGGGGCTGCGTTATGGAGCTTTTTTTTCCATGATTGCAGGGTTTAGACTTTTTTCTGACCCGCTCTCCCCATTTATGTCTATGGGGAAAGCGTGCACAAACATGTGAAAACAGTGCTTGTTTTGTGTGCGGTATGGAGCTTAAAAACCCCATATCGCACGCAAAAGCTGGGTTTTTAAAAACTTGTAATGGCTGCGCTCTAGGGGGTTAAATAATGCAACTTTTCTTGCCTCCGTTAATTTTCCTATAGCGCGCATAACTCGTAATCTAGCTGTTTGTTAATAATCTTTTTTACAACATTGGGGAAAGAAAAACAGAAATATTGGAATCAACCCCTTGTTTTATTATTGTTATATTATTATAGTTTATAATGTTATCTTGTTTAGCCTATGATAAAGCAGTATCTACAAATTAACCCAAATATAAAGTAATTACAAATTCACACAGTAACCACAGAAGAATTTTAAACTGTTTCTCAAATTAGCCTGCTCTTTGAAGAATGCATTGGCACATGGTAAATGTTGTTTTTTTTGTTTTTTTTACAAAATCAATAAACTAGAGAGGAATTTGTGGATAGGAAGGATAACTGTAATCCTACAATTCAATTTTTGGATAGATTGGCATGTATAAGTGAAATGATAAGATTTTCAATTTGTGTGACTTTATTATAAAAGGATGTACTAATTTTGTATCTGTTGCTAAAGGAAGATTTGAGGTCACGTCACATCTTTCTTGCAGTTCATCATTTGGTATATACTTACTGATATGTAAATGTGGGGTCAAATATATAAGTAAAACTTGTTGGGGCAACATTTTAGAAATTTTAAAAAGGGCTCTTTATATCAATATTCCCTCTAAGGCGAGATTTTGTGAGCAGCCCAGCAGTGAAACATATAATAAGGTAACCATACCTTGCTTAAATAAAAAGAGATAAGTGCTCAACCTTGGAACGAGCAACAGCATAATAGCTTATTCTATGGCTAGTTGTCACCCAAGAAGCATCCTCTTTTTGTTTAACATGTGCATTTCACAGAGAAGAACTTTCCTGTAGCAAATCAGTCTGATCCTGACTTAACAGTACAGTCCAGCCCCAAAATACCAGGCAATCCCTCTCTGAATGAGAGAAACAGCAAAACCCCAGATTTACGTTTCGGCCTATTGTGGGCCTCGACAGTGAGGTGCAGCCATCTCCCTCTTGGCACACTGAGTAACGGGTCTACAACTGGATTCCCGCATCACGCTAAGGGAGACTTCCCTAAGAGTCATAATTTGCATAAATTAAAAGAGAGAAGCGCTCAACTTGGGAACGAACAATAGCATAATAGCTTGTTCTATGGCTAGTTACCACCCAAGAAGCAGCCTTTTTTAGCTCAACATGTGCCTTTCACAGAGAAGAACTTTCCAGTAGCATATCAGTCTGATCCTGACTTAAAATAGAATAAAGGGAGGGGCGCCTCATGTGTAGAATCACCAAATCAAAAAAGCCAAAGCTTATGCACTCGAGCCAAATTGGTACTCACATTTAAAATAAGCACCACAATGTGCTAATGGAAGCAGACTGACATAATATAGTGTGTCAGTACACCCACTCCAGGATAACCCCGCCAGGTGTGTCTGTAATGGAGAGTCAAGACAACAAAGGAAACCACATGTGCAGATCAACCAAATAGATGGAACAATGGAGATAATTATGCCAAATGGGTACTCACAATGTCCAATAGCACACCTATGTGCTGGTAGATGCAGACTGATAATTTTAGGTTAGGGCGTTTCAGCTCACCCACTCCAGGTGTTACTAACAATATGGTCCAAAAACAGGATCGGCGAGATTACGAGTTTTGCGGTAACAGGGGTGCGTTGCTAACGCTTAGTTTCAGCTCACCGCTCACCTAAAGTAACGCTGGTATTACAGGTTTTTTTAAACCTGGCGTTAGCCGCAAAAAAGTGAGCGTAGAGCAGAATTTAACTCCACATCTCACCTCAATACCAACGTTGCTTACGGTAGCGGTAAGCTGGCAAAACGTGCTCGTGCACGATTTCCCCATAGGAAACAATGGGGCTGAGCTGGCTGAAAAAAAAACTAACACCTGCAAAAAAGCAGCGTTCAGCTCCTAACGCAGCCCCATTGTTGCCTATGGGGAAAGGAATTTTATGTCTGCACCTAACACCCTAACATGAACCCCAAGTCTAAACACCCCTAATCTTACACTTATTAACCCCTAATCTGCCGCCCCCGCTATCGCTGACACCTACATTATATTATTAACCCCTAATATGCTGCTCCGGACACCGCCGTCACCTACATTATACTTATTAACCCCTAATCTACTGCCCCCAACATCGCCGACACCTACATTATAGTTATTAACCCCTAATCTGCCCCCCCAACGTCGCCGCAACTATATTAAATGTATTAATCCCTAATCTGCCGCCGCCAACATCGCCGCCACTATAATAAATTTATTAACACCTAAACCTAAGTCTAACCCTAACCCTAACACCCCTCTAACTTAAATATAATTTAAATACATCTAAATAAATTTACTAAAATTAAATAAATCATTCCTATTTAAAACTAAATACCTATAAAATAAACACTAAGTTAGCTACAATATAACTAATAGTTACATTGTAGCTAGTTTAGGATTTATATTTATTTTACAGGCAACTTTGTATTTATTTTAACATGGTACAATCGTTATTAATTAGTTATTAACTATTTAATAACTTCCTAGTTAAAATAAATACAAATTTACCTGTAAAATAAACCCTAACCTAAGTTACAATTACACCTGACACTACACTATAATTAAACTAATTACCTAAACTACCTACAATTAATTACAATTAAATTAAATAAACAAAATTACGGAAAAAACCCCACTAAATTACAAAAAATAAAAAAAGAATTACAAGAATTTTAAACTAATTACACCTACTCTAATCCCCCTAATAAAATAAAAAAGCCCCCCAAAATAATAAAATTCCCTACCCTATACTAAATTACAAATAGCCCTTTAAAGGACCTTTTGTGGGGCATTGCCCCAAAGTAATCAGCTCTTTCACCTGTAAAAAAAAATACAATACCCCCCCAACATTAAAACCCACCACCCACACACCCAACCCTACTCTAAAACCCACCCAATCCCCCCTTAATAAAACCTAACACTACCCCCTTGAAGATCACCCTACCTTGAGACGTCTTCACCCAGCCAGGCACAAGTGGTCCTCCAGAGGGTCCGAAGTCTTCATCCTATGCGGCCAGAAGAGGACATCCAGACCGGCAGAAGGCTTCATTCAGGCGGCATCTTCTATCTTCATCCTTCTGGAGCGGAGCGGGTCCATCTTCAAGACATCTGACGCGGAGCATCCTCTTCATCCGACGGCCAACGACTGAATGACTGGTCCTTTAAGTGACGTCATCCAAGATGGCGTCCCTTGAATAACGATTGGCTGATTGGCTGAATCCTATCAGCCAATAGGAATTAGGGTCGGAAAAATCTTATTGGCTGATGCAATCAGCCAATAGGATTGACCTTGCATTCTATTGGCTGATTGGAACAGCCAATAGAATGCGAGCTCAATCCTATTGGCTGATTGGATCAGCCAATTGGATTAAACTTCAATCCTATTGGCTGATTGCATCAGCCAATAGGATTTTTCCTACCTTAATTCCGATTGGCTGATAGGATTCTAACTTTTTAACTCAATTTTATAAAACTATTTACAAAACAAAAATTATTTGTTTTTTACCTTAATGATGTCCATAATACAGGATTCAGACCTTCCATGATATCTCTCTAAATAATCATTGATCAATTGCATGTATTCTACATACAAACAAACAAAAAAAAACCCACTTATACTTCCTACTATACTTCTAAAGTTAATGACTAGTAGCCAATCCTCACAGACTACACTCTCAGAAAAGGTCATATCTACCAATCGTGGACGAGTTCTCATTTTAACAATTGTTTGTGTTTGGGTAGACTGTTTTAATAGGTTAGCAAAGCCTTACATTTCCTGCTATACTTCTATAGTTAATGACTAGTAGCCAATCCTCACAGACTACACTCTCTCTGAACAGGTCATATCTACCAAGCATGGGCAAGTTCTCATTTTAACAAGTGTTTGTGATTGGGCACACCGTTTTAATAGGTAACCAAAACCTTACACTTCCTGCTATACTTCTAAAGTTAATGACTAGTAGCCAATTCTCAAAGACTACACTCTGAACAGGTCATATCTACCAATCATGGACGAGTTCTCATTTTAACAATTGTTTGTGATTGGGCAGACTTTTTTAATAGGTAACCAATCCATGGGACTCTATTCTTCTGTGAAAATATCACTAATGAACACTGCTGTAAAAAAAAAATTATTATGTGTTCCAGTACATAAATATACCCAACACAGATACTTTAGCTGAAACGCTCACTTCCAGCCAAACAATAAAAGTAAAAGTAAGTGGCGCAATGGAGAGTGGGTGTTGCAAAATCCCTCAGGTGCTGGGGCATACAGTGCTGCACCAGGTGTGTCTACTCCACACACAATTCAGTAAACAGGTACCCAGAGGAGGTGCGCACTGGTTCCCAGCAAAACAGAACGATCCACAGCAGGATATAAAAAGTTAAAAATGTATTATTCAGTTTAAAAACATATGAGGTGAAACTCCATAAGAGCAATCCAAAATACACACAGGTAAGTGTAGTCCAGTCCTAATGCCTTGGAATGTCCTAAAAGGTGGCAGACAAGGTAAGGAGCAGCGGTCTTATGACCGCTGCTTCTTAACTTAGGTCGCAGGCGGACCTGAAACCTCGGGTGTAGAAAGCAGAATCCGCTGCTTGATGAATCTTCCCGTTTGTCTGAATTGCAATGTTTTAATGATTTTTTTTAAAAATAGCTTTTTATTTGAGCTACACCAATCACTGCAGCCACTAGCCCCAGACTGCTTCTGTGGACCATACACAGAAAATACAACAGATTGCAAACTAAAATTAATCCCTCAATACTCTGAGTGCTTACCAGTGGTGGATCAGGCTTCAATAAAAGCACAAAAGAAAAGCATACTCAGATGGTGATGTCTAGCTATGATTAAGCATCACTAGGGGAGCAAAATTCAATAGACTCCTGACATTATACTCTCCATGACTATTGATTTTTTTACAGGTTTTTTGAAGTTAACAAGGATACAACTTTCACATATCATAAAAGAAAAAATAACATTTACAATTATATTGTAACTAATACAACAAGTCACGTCCAATGTGAAGGAGTATGAATGGCTAAGGTTTACTAGGCCTCCCGAGCCCAAGTCTTTGGGAACATATATAAAGTCCTCAGAAATTGACAGGGTACACTAGCTCTTGATATTAGATTGTTATATCTTTAATAAGAGAAGAGTCTTAATGAAACAGTAGAATTAGGTCTTGTAAATCAAAATCAAACTGAAAGCATAATGTACCAGCTCAGAATTACTAGTTTACCATACTGTAGCAGGCTTCCCAAACTATTCTACATGTTTTGAGCAAAATATTCCATAGGAATCCTACTCTTTATTTTCACGACTGAGCTACTAGACAGTCAGTGTCCTATTAAACTAGGGGGGGGGGGGTAATATGAGGGTATCCTAGCCTTAGAAGGGGGTTTATCGAACAGCTTTTTAGTCATGTATACATAATGGTATCTGGGCTTTCTCCTTGGAGCCCCGAGGCTTATCATCAGACACACAAGTGGTCCCACATAGATTACTGGTCCGCAAGGGCTAGACAAAGTACAGAGGGGAAGGGTAACTAAAAGGGGCTGGGGGAGAAAAAAAATGTCAGTACTCAGGCAAGTATTGACTAGGGTCAAAGTAACCCAGACCTACTCGTTATGTATTATTGAACCAATCATTCCAGGTCTCCCAATAGGTTTCCAGCCGATCACTCTCTCTGGCAACAAATCTCTCCATTTTTGCAAAGTGATTTACCAAATTACACACTTTATTCAAGTCCGGGGGCTCTATTTGCTTCCATCTTCTGACAATAGTCAGTTTGGCTGCAGCCAAAATATATATTAACAATCTTTTTGAGGAGACTGGAATAGAATCCTCAAAGATATGTAGGAGAGCCATTTTTGGAAACAGCTTAATGTCTATGTTTAGTGACCAAATGAGTATCCCAATATC
The DNA here is from genome assembly GCF_027579735.1 of Bombina bombina. Classification (NCBI taxonomy): domain Eukaryota; kingdom Metazoa; phylum Chordata; class Amphibia; order Anura; family Bombinatoridae; genus Bombina; species Bombina bombina. The sequence goes on along the minus strand of NC_069503.1, from coordinate 314,370,958 downwards.
CTGCCAAAGCAACGCCAGCCCTGGGCAAGACCACTAGGTGTGCAAATCTGTGCCCTGCATGTTACAGGCTCTCCAGCATAATTCTACCCCACTACCATGCATCTTCTACAGTCTAGTAGTTACCCTGTGCCATTTTAGAACAATCTTCATGTAGGTTTCAAGAAACGTCACATAGTGTAAAGTCTTTTTCATCAGCATAATTGCCCTACTGAGCTCATTTTCCAATATTATAGTGTCTAGCTCTCGGCTCCATGCCTTAATCTGCCATGGAAGCCCAACAGAGTGATCACTGAGCAGAGTGGAGTAGAGAAATGATAGAGACTTACTCGTTCCCCTACCCTTAATCCATCTTTCCTCCCACTTAGTCTTCCCTCTCAGAATACCAATCGGGAAGCCCCAAGTTTTAGCCAAATGTAGCAATCTTATGCTCTCGAACCTGAACCACCTTGGGACATCGCAGAGGCGGGCATGTAACTGAGCCGTGCTACACAATCGACCCTCTGAGTAGAGATCTGCTATTTGGGATAACCCTTTCTCCTTCCAGAGGTCCATGTGGACGTTAGGGAACTTCCACAGTAGTCCACTAAGAGCATTAATAGGGGAAGGATGGGGTGAAATATCTTTGTGATGACGGAGTTCATGCCAGATACTAATGGACTGTCTTACAATAGGGTTTACAGTCTGGTTGCCTAGATTCATATGCTTTGGGACCCATATGGCCTGTTGCAGACTAATTCCAGCTGTGAGCGCCTGTTCCTCCAATTTGTACCACCCCGGTTTTTCCGCGGATGGGCCCCAGGACGAAATATGGGCTTGTCTCGTCACCTCATAATAAAGATATATGTTAGGGAAAGCTATGCCTCCCTTATTGAAACGTTTGTAGTGTCTTGCATGTAATTCTCGAGACTTTTTTTTCTCCAGACATACCGTAAGAAAATTTGGTGTATCTGTTGTAGGATCTTGTGTGGAACATTGATCGGCAGACAACTAAAAAGGTAAAGAGCCTTTGGGAGAAGGGACATTTTAATAGTGGCCACTCTGCCTATCCACGAGATCTCCTGGTAGTCCCATTTTGACGTAAGTACCTTAAGATCTAGTATTACTCTATCAAAATTAAGTTTCACTGTGGAGTTCATATTGCCACTTAAGAGTACTCCCAAATGTGGGTGATGGCTCAAGGATCACTTGAAACTATGGTTTCGTCAGAGATTCATCAGTTCATCCACTGGGATATTAAGAGCATATGCCTCAGTTTTCGAGAGATTAGACTTATAGTAGCTAAGCCTCCCAAACTGGTCAATGATGTTAAATACCAACGGGATAGAGGACTCTGGGTTCGTTATCAGTATGGTGACATCGTCGGCGAAGAGAGCAATTCTCTCTTCATGGATGCCACATTGCACCCCAGTTATCTGTTCTGACTCCCGAATAGTTTGGGCAAAAGGCTCCATCACTAGTGCAAATATCAAGGGTGAAAGTGGGCACCCTTGTCTAGTGACATTTGCAATGGTTATTTCAGGAGAGCAGAAGCCAGGGCCCCTAACTTTGGCGTACAGTGCTGAGTAAAGGACCTTTATAGCCCTGATAACTGAAGCTGGGAAACCGAAGGCCACTAAGACTTCCCAGATGAACTCCCATGGACCCTGTCAAAAGCTTTCTCAGCACCAGTGACAGGGCCACTATTGTTGGAGTCCATTCCCGACGGCCTCCAAGAAGCAATCTCCTGGTATTGTCCGGGCCTTGCCGGCCCTTCGTGAAACCAACTTGGTCCGTCCGTATAAGGGAGGGTAGGAGATTGACAAGCCTATCTGCAAGTAGCTTAGAATATAGTTTGGTGTCCACGTTTATTAGTGATATTGGTCTGCAACTACTGCATAAGGAACTGTCCTTGTCAGGCTTAGGAATGGCTATGATTGAAGCTTCAAGGCTTTCCTTCAAAATACTGCCTTCTGATTTAACTTTGTTTAACATACCCTGTAAGAGAGGCACTAGTTGCAAAGACAATTTTTTATACCAAGAAACCATCAGGCCCCAGGGCCTTGTTATTTTGTAGATTCATGATCGCCAATACAATTTCTTTCTTGTGGAATGGCTCCATTAGGAGATTTTTAGCATCATCTGAGAGCAAGGGGAGGTTGAATCCCTGCAAAAAAATCCAAAATCTCTGTCTTTTAGGCCTCCTCAGGTTTTTCTGTCTCAGCTATATTATAAAGCTCTGTGTAGTAGTCTGCAAAGGCTTTCCCTATCTCCGCTGGTGCATAAGCTTTCCGACCTTTATGTATAATAAAGGGAATTCTAGCAGTCGCTTGCCAGTTCTTAAGCTTGTTGGCTAGCTGCGAATCAGCCTTATTACTCTTATGGTACATAAGTAATTTAAATTTTGCTAGCACCGCTTGAACTCTCTTGTGCTCAAATTCTTTTATTAAGCCTTTCAGGTGAGAGAATTCATCAGAAACCCTCTGAGATGGTTCTTTCCTGTACTGGCTCTCAGCAGAGTGAAAATCACAAAGCAATTTGCCTAACGGTGCACTTTTATCTTTACGCATGGACGCTGATTTAGATATGCATAACCCTCTTAGGTATGCTTTCAAAGCCACCCAGCGGATTTGGTGTGAGGTTTGGTCTTCTCAGTTTACTTCCAGAAATTTGTCAATTTCATCTCGTAATAATGGCTCAAAGGTAGGATCTTCCCAAAGGGCCCTCGGGAATCTCCAAGGTTGCTTCACGCCAATGGAGCCCATGCCCTGAATCCCGAATGAGACCGCGTCATGGTCCAACCAGGCGGAGTGTGTTATCTTGGATTCAGAGATCCAGTTCAAGGTTCAGGAGTCTACAAAGAAGTAGTCCAGCCTGGAATAGGACCAATGTGAGGCAGAGAAATACGAATAGTCCCTGGGGTCAGGGTGACATGATTGCCAGACATCGAACAGGGAGTGTTGAAACACCAAGTTCCGAAACTTGGTGGCCAATGATAGAGAGAAGGGGTCTATTTTCCTATTAGCAGGGATTTTCTTATAAGTGTAGGGTCCCACACTAAGTTGTAATCCACACCCAGTATCAGGCCACCCAGTATCAGGACACCCTGTTTTAGTCTCTCTACAAAGGTTAGTGTCTTTTTAAGAAATTGTTTTTGGCCCTGATTATGGGGAGTATATATTAACCAGCTTGAAGAGCTGATTATTCAACTTGCAGATCAGGATAAGGAAGCATCCCTCCCCATCTCTCTCCACATGAATTGTGTAGAAGGCCACAGAGCTATGAACTAAAATAGAGACTCCCCTGGTATTTTGTCATGAGTGGAATCATAAGTCACAGGGAACCGTGGAAACTTGAGTATCGGGGTATGAGAGGTCGCCCAGTGGGTTTCCTGAAGAAATACAATCTCCGTATGTAAACTATTTAAGAAATTTCTGAGGAGACTACACTTGTTAGTGGAATTTAGCCCCTTAGTGTTTAGGGTCATGAATCTTAGCGTAATTGCCTGACCCATTTATAAAAAAAAAGGGATAGAGGGGGGCGGGGAAGACAAGGGAGGGAAAATATGTATGTGTACTCTAGGTCAAGCCTCTTCTAAAGGAGCCGATAAACGTTCCCGAGACTTAAGAGGGTCTGTACTCTAAACTATTATTCACTGTTTAGTATCTAAACCAATCTAGGGTTACTGAAAAGGGAAAGGTGGTACATAGTATCTATGTTCTAGTGTTTACTATGTAAACTGCATTAACTGGAGGGGGGCTAACCACTTGAAATCTCTCGGTTCACCACTAAGGCATGTGGTGGTCAGGAATAGAGTATACAAATATTTTTAAAAAAAGACTATGGTTCATTTGTAGGGCCTAGATTAATGAGAACCACTAGGGTCTCTAGTATAAAGAGTTACCCTAAATGTAAATATAGGGGCCATAATGGGGGAAGCCTGGGAAATTCCAAGGTAAATTTACCCTGGATCCTACACCTGCCACTGACGACGGCATACAGGACGTATGAGAAGGGGAAAGGAATAGTTAAGGGTTTAGAAAAAACCCTCATCACTCTGAAGGGCGACATAGGCATCCCTAGATATCTGCGTTTTACATAATACATTTACACAATGTGGAGGCACTCAGGAATACCTCGCTTGGTCCATTAAAGTTTCTCTATAACTAATAACATCGACTTGGTATGGAGGTGGACCAAGCACAGGCCTATAGGCTATTAATGAATATACCCATCTTTATCAGGAATTTAACAACAAAATAAAAAAACAGGGCATGCAAGCCCGAGCTGTCTATGGTAGGAAGTATGATTCCTCTGTGCTTTAAGCAGAGCTAGCCACGGACATACGCCCAGTGGCATCCTCCTCAGCCGCCCAGAGTAACATGGACCGTCTCCCAATATGTCTAGACCCCAGCATAGTCATCAGGTAGATGCATGTGAAGCATTTAACATACCTGGTTTCCACACTGAGGTTGCAAGGGTCCCTCACCTTGATTTCACCTTCTATAAAAACCCCTTCTTCATTGTAAAGAACGCCACAAAGTGTAACCAGGAGCATAACAGTTTAACCAGGGCGAGATTAACCAACAGGACATTATACAAACAGTCAAAATATGCAAATCTCACCCATAGGTAAGTGAAAATGTAACAATTTTAATGAACTAAAAGCTTCATTCAGGTGCCACCTGGACCGGAATATAGGCAACCCCAGTACTTTCACTGGGATGTACCCACAGCAGCCCAGGCGGAGACCCATAGACCCAGCTGGATAGGAGTCAACATATGCGCATGGTAAGCAAAATGAGACAGCCTTGCATGAATTAAAATTAAACATTGTAACAGCATTAAAGATTCCAGCCAGATGTCTATATAGAAACAAATAGTGGAGTCAATCGACAGGGTATGTCAATCTAAGTCGTCTATCAGAAGTTGTGATTGAACACTGCTCTTAGGCGAGCCAACCCCAGGTTTACACATCGGGGCATATTCTGCAACATCTCAGATTAACATAGACCACAGCTTTTTATATCTATACCCTAGTACAATCTTCGAATATATGAAATTAAAGCATTTAACCAACCTGGGTACTACTCTGAGATTGCAAGATCACCTTATCTTGGTTCCACCTCCTATGACATCGCCTTCTTTGATTTGGGGAGGTTATTCTAGGGTGTGGCTAGAGACCTAACAGTTCAACCAGGAAGGGGTTAACCAGCATAACAATGTATACACAATCAAAATATGTAGGTCACATCTATAAGTGAGTAGAAAATAAAACATATTTAGAACTATTAAAGACTTCAGTGGGTGGCATGTGAACTGGGGCATAAAGGAGTCTTCATTCCTTCACTGGGTTGAGTGTGTGGAAGTCCCAAAAAAGGCACTCAGGTCAGCTAATGTAAATTAACACAAATACCTACTAAACAGCATGGGACAACCCTAGGTAAGTTGGAGCTAAAGCTTAATCGAGCATTACAAGTTTCAACTCGGTTCTTAAAAGGGCCTGAGTGCTGAAAGTCAATATCCCCTCATTAGAGGTGGGGAAGTGGCCTCCTCAGTGAAGACCCATACACCCATCTTGATTGAAATGAACACTTGTGTGTAATATTCCAGCAAGGTTCCAGTTTACCTCTCAGGCTCTAACGAGTCTCTGTAGTCCGCAGCTGGTGGAGGAGGTGCATCCCAGCTCCACCCTAGCCAAGATTAAAAAAAAGAGTTACTTGCTTACTCAACATGGGAAACAGTCAGCCTCTGAGTCCCTTATCCCTCTTGCAGACAAGTGCATAGATCTGGTGTGGTCTTTAGAGGCTTGTGTAACTCCACTGGAGGATTGCCATTTGCCAGCTGCAGTGCATTGTGGTAGAGGTCGCCATTAAGGCGCTGTAGGACTAAGGGCCCTTACAGGGGCTAATTCTCCGGTCTGAACATTCCAAGAATTCCTGTCAGTCGAAGGGGAACATTAACCCCTAGGCTGTTTATTTGGGGCTGAAGACCATTCTTCCAGAAGGTGCTGACCTCTTGCAGGTGTGTCCACCGGGTAAAGCCAGCCGTCTCTGTGAACTAGAAGCTTTGTAGGGTATCCCAACCTATACTTAATGCTTTGTTGTCGAAGGGCTCTTGTCACCTCCCTAAAGGTGGCCCGTTTTTGTATGGTGAACTGTGACTGGTCAGGAAAAACATGAATGGATTGAAAGCGGTCTGGTAGGGCAGATGTAGAGAATTATAGCCTTCATGATCTGCTCAAAAATGGAAGCGGGCAATGACATCCCGGGGTTTCTCTGATGAGATATTCCGGCCACTTGGCAATCTGTGGATCCTGTCAATCATATTTTCATTCTGGGTACAAGGGGCCTTCAGGAATTCACAGAAATCTGTAAGGAACATTTCAAGGTCTTGTGCTAACACTTCCGCTGGAATTCCCCGGAACCTTATATTGTTCCGCTGGGATCTGTCCTCTATGTCTGCCATTTTTGCTTCTATTGCATCTAACATATCTACCAACACATGGGAATGGTTTGAGAGATTGGCCTGTTCTACTGCCAGATCCTCTTGCTTCCATTCTAAGGTGTCTACCCTTTCTCCAATTGCTCCAATGTCCTTACGTAATTCTGCAACTGAACTTTTGAACGTTTGGGTGAGGGAGTTTTGGAGATTGTGCAATTTCTGCATCAGAGAGGAAACTATATCTGAAGCCATTGTTTTGTCAGTGGGAAAAGTTGTCTGAGAGTCTTGGTCTAGGGATGGTGCCCTTTTAGAGGGGCTGACTATAGAGTCTCTTGGATCCACTGGTTTCTTGGGCAGAAATTTGGCCCTAAAATGGTTAGCTACTGATTTTTTCACCTCTGTAGAAACTGTGGTCTTCTTTTTAGACCCCTGCGGCATGATATAGTCGCTTCTTGACTGATAACTCCTCATGAGGGGTCTCACCCCCTGATACTTAGAAGGGAAAGGTCACACCTGTTTGTTTGTTTTTGGACTGACTTGGTCCCTAATAGCTATAATCTAAGGATCTGAAGGTATTTATTTAGAGGCCCAACACTAAACTCCTGACCACCAGCCTCTCGTGTCCACTTCATTCACATCTAGCAGTGTATTTTCAGTATGGGATATTTTAGACTCTCAGGGCCATTGACTTAGTCTTAAAGCAAGTCCTGTCATCCAAGTCTGCCTCTACCCAGAGAATCCGGACTCCCACAATCTTACATTTGGAGGGTCTTATATATAGTTGTCCAAATTAGGATGAGCTATTATTCCCTAGGTGTAGGGCTGTAGAGTTGAGGACAGTAAGGGGGCCTAGCTCCTGCAAAGTTAAAAGTGGTCAGGCCCCTAGCGTTCTCCGGTTCCCAGTACTTAAAGGCTAATAACTGTGGTCTATAGCAGGTAAATTAAGGCCCTTAAAGAAGTTTGGCTTCCTGTTTTACTATGCCCAAGAATGCCTACATATACATCAGGTAATAATACTCCATAGTTTTATAACTTCAAAAGTGTGAACATGAAAGAAGCCCAGATTCCTGCAGTTTGCCACAACAATCTATTTATATGTATAACAGTCCCCTGAAAGCCCAGTTCCGTTGGTATGTGACTGTGATATAGCAGAAAAGGGTTGGCAGTAGTCTCATACAGGTTAACTATGGCTGGGAGCTGTAGGGTCTTAACGTGGTTGAGCTTCTGCTCAGAATGAGGCCTCCCCATTAAAGAATCCCTTTTGTAGGTGGCAATATATGGTGGGCTACTGTGCTGATGTTGGTTAATAGGAATGAGTGTGGGTTTCGACCTTACCCTGCGTGCACAGCTGTTCATGTGAAGGGCCGGTGTTTTCAGGCTTGATGTGTGTCCTCCAGGGGTTGCCTGATCAGCATGGCTGTACGGGCCATGAAGTTAAAATGGTGGATTTTCATGCCACTGCGCTCTGCCCGCTATTACACCTGGTCCTTTTTTGGTCTCCACTGCCGCTAGTTCCTTTTTACTTGCCAGAGTGCTTTGTCACAGTCTACTCTCAAATCCTTCAGAACATCGGCAGTCCTCCCTTGAGTTGGAGGAGTTATTTAGCTACCGCTGCCTTGTCTGTGTCCTCGCCATCTCCTTACACAGTGGCATATCTTCACCTGCTCCAATGGGTCCCGCTGTCCACAAAGATCTCTCTGACCAACTGCTGAAGCTCTGGAGTGGAGCCCTGACACTCCGGAGCTGTGGTCTTAGTCGGGCAGGAACCCCACCGGGCTGCAATGGGTCTGAACCTCTCTGAGCCGGTCTTACTTAATTCTGGCTTGTCAATGTTGAAACAGCATGATCCGGTAGGTCAGCTTGTCATGCTAGCCCCTATGTACTGAGGGGTCAATAATTGGCACTAAAACACAATTCAAAAACATTTATTATCACCCGCTATCCGGAGCTCTGAATAGAGTCGACCTCTCAGTATGGTGGCTAGCCCCACCTCCTTTTACAGTTTTTTTTAATAAAGCATTGATTTTTTTTATTATAGTCTACACCCTGTGAGTATGCTTTCCTTTTGTGCTTTTTTATTTGATGCTACTCTGAGTATTTCCATTCCTGATATGTGATGCAGTTATATTATAAAAGTGAAAGTGGCTAATATGGTTTGAAATGTCTGGTTTAACTAGCTAGGTAGCTACAAAAACTAAGCTTGATCATATAGTACCATTCACAGGCGCTTGGAATGTATGAATAGTTCAATTACTACCTGTATCATTGCAGTGATTTGGAAGATATTGCACTGTTGTGGCATTATACTATCTTTTTATTGTGCTACAGTATCATTTAGAAGATAAAACTTGAAAAATTATAAAGGAGTGGACTTCTTTAAAGACTCACTTTCACTTTTTAACTTTCAATATATGATTTGCTGCATTTGTGTTTTTATAAGTTGATGTAGTTAATATTTTGCACTTCCTGCTATCTCTATCATTTAAATATTCAAGATTTTGGTTTTGAGATTGTTTTTTTTTTTATCTGATGATACAACTGGTATGTATATAAATATATAGTAACAGAACATTTTAACATTTTTCATTTTTTCTTTTTGTATACAAAGTGTGTGTATTTTATCTTGGACAATTTTGGTAAAGTGTTTTTGTTATTTAATTTCACATTTGTGTGACCTGTCAGTTGCCTTTGTGAAGTAAGATTGATTATGGAGGAGGAGACTTTTGTTGCTGAATGTTTGTCTGTTCATGCATGGACAGCCTCACCTAGATAAAAAAGTGAGCATGTGCCCTTTTTAAAATGACTTTGTAGCAAAGTGTGCAATGCTGGTAAGTTGAATAGTAGTAGCACCCTGTATGTGAGTTGCGTTAACAATTAGGTTGAAAGATAAAAGGGTTGGATAAGCGCTCCTAGAAGGGTGCAAACTGTCAGTGGCATGTATGTTTAAAATAAACGAATATATAATAAAAATAAATAAAATGAAGTTTATTTAACACAGAGTCTGTGTATAAATGGTGTTATGTGCAAGTCTATGACACAGTTATATTAGCAAATCTTAAAATACAGAAAGAAAAACACATAAGAAGCCGGCATCAAGAATAATAAATAAGTACCATTTACATAATAAAAAATGGTATACAATATAAAAAATAAACTTTAAAAACAGTTAATGTAAATACTAGGATGTAAAGGCTAAGTTAACCAAAATATTAACAGGTAAACATAAAATGGTGCGGTCCAAGCTGATATTGGTGCAGATATGGAATGAAACCTGGACGGTAAATAGTGTAGTCTGGAATCCATTATGACACACTATAATGTTAAGATGTATACATAGTCCCAGGATTTTGAGCGGACGGTGGTGAGACGCCCTTTACAAAAATAGAGTCTCTTAAGCTGTGCACAGTAAATATCTTTTTTTAGTTTTGCAAGGTCCCAAATTGTTGACTTGAATGCTGAGGTGAACTGTTGTCAATATCCCCAGCCATGTGACCTTGGTTATCCAATGCAGTAAGTTCACAGTTTTCTTTCCCAAGATTGCGTATTATTATGCAGAAATACAATGTTGCAATGCAAAGTGGATGTATTGTATAGATGAAATTGGGTAGGTGAGCGCCCCAACAGGCTAGTTTTCTTGAGTATGTAAAAACTCCCGTTCAGCTCACTTCAGCGATATAATTATTAAGCCAACAGTCCCCGTGGGTTTGTATAGTTGGAAAAAAGTGCCACAACAGGATAACAGCAAAAAAACACACTTGTAACTTACAAAGTGTGAAATATCCCTGTTCAGCTTAAATCCACTTCGGTTTCTCAAGTGATTTAGTTTGGAGAAATAGAAGGTAGGGCCCCTGTAAAAATAAAGAAGCACCACAACAGGATTTTTTTTGCAAACTTAAACACACTCGTTCTCAGCAAAGCATGAAAGTGCACCTGTCCTGCTTCTTGAGTTATACAAATTAGCCAAATGAAATCAAGTACTAGTGGTGAGCACAGATTTACGCATTTTGGCAGTGCCCCCTGGCTTTATCAAGAATAATTAGGTTGCATAATCATTTGCCTAGATTCATATAAGCTAGTGAGGTTAAGGCAAGATCATGTTCAAAATGAATTGGGCATTGCTTCCCATGCTTTTTATAGTGTTAACATCAATTATTGCATGAGGTGCTCATTACATGATATCTAGCAAATCAAATGAGAACAGCAAGCAACAAAAATAAAACAAAATGTAGGAAACACAGTTGCAATTGGTTTATGTAAGTGTAAAATATTCACATATCTGTTTTATTATGGTAAAGTAGTCTAGCTGGATAGAATAAAATATTTCTTCAGGGTCTGGTTGTGGGTGATCTTGGGCATTCTAGAGGAATGGTGGGTATTCTTTATCTATAACCTAGCTCACTGAGGCCGCATTCATAAAGTCTTTATTAGTCCTGTGATTTATCTTGTCTCACAATTGTGTCTCACTATATCAAAACTGACTTTTTTATTTTTATATACCTTCTATTCCTCTTTAACGTTTTGCACATTTTTCTTTTTTTGCATGTGTTAGAGTTGACTATTGATTAAAGGGACACTGTACCCAAATTTTTTTCTTATGTAATTCAGAAAGAGCATGCAATTTTAAGCAAATTTCTAATTTAGTCCAATTATCAATTTTTCTTCGTTCTCTTGCTATCATTATTTGAAAAAGAAGGCATCTAAGTTTTTTTTTGGTTTCAGTACTCTGGACAGCACTTTTTTTTATTGGTGGATGAATTTATCCACCAATCAGCAAGGACAACCCAGGTTGTTCACCAAAAATGGGCCGGCATCTAAACTTACATTCTTGCATTTCAAATAAACATTCCAAGAGAATGAAGAAAATTTGATAATAGGAGTAAATTAGAAAGTTGCTTAAAATGTCATGCTCAATCTGAATCATGAAAGAAAATTTTTGGGTACAGTGTCCCTTTAAGGAAGTTTGTTATGTAAGGTTTTGAAGGCTTTTTGTGCCGGTATCTTTTCACAGTAGAACTCATTATATGTGCCTAGAACTGAACAGTTATGGAATAGGTGTGGTTCTATTGACTATAATTGAGCTTAAAGGAATACTAAACCCAATTTTCTTTTCTTTTATGATTCGGATAGAGCATGCACCTTTAAGCAACTTTCTAATGTATTGCTATTATCAATTTTTCTTCATTCTATTGGTATCTTTATTATTATTTTGTATTACTATTATTATCATTATTATTATTATTATTATCAGTAGTAGTAGTAGAAGATTATATAAGGATATGACAGCAATTAGGGTGTTACCTAATCTTCAGTAGGATTCCTGCACTAGTACTTTTATAGAACTTATAAAAAATATAATATTCCATAGTATGTAATTTTTATGAAGCGGTGCGAGCTACAATTAATGATGAGTTGAATAAATAGAATTAATATTCTGGTATGGTATTATAAGATGTATTTTCCAATGTTAAAAATGAGATAATCTTACTATATAAAATAATAAATTAATAAATGCTTTGATATTCTTAATGATATCTTTTTGTACAATATTACACTTTTTAACATTTTTATTGTTTTATAAAAAAAAAGGTTCACAGCCTAACTATGCACAAATTCTTATAGCATTTTAAGATGTTTTTAATGTTACAATTATGCATAACCTATACAACATAAAAAGAAGAAAAATAAGCATTCCAAATCACATCATATTCATCATCACAATATCTTCATATAATATCACACTTATTTTACACATTTTCATCACTCTCTAAAATGTTTAAATATCTAACCTTTCACAACCATTCTCACAATTAATATGGTCTTCATTTCATGTGTTTAATAGCTGCATATTTTCTAAATGCATATTACCTTTTTTCTTGTTTTTTTTTTTTAAACAAAAAGGAATATATTGCATATCATGAATAGAAAGTTAACAGCAGAAGGTTATAAACCAGAAGTATTATTGCTTGTCATGAACAGGTGCAACATATTAGCATGTAAAAGGTGTTTGTTCATAGCCACAGATAATTTACTGCACATGTTGTTGAAAATTATAGCAAATTAGAGTATTTATCTTGAGATAAGAAAGTGATTACACCTATACAATTTTGCTATCAAAATGTAGAATCTATGAAGAAAAATGCAGATCATGATAATCCAGCGGAGTATAAAAAAGAACAAATATAAGCAATGTCAATATCATGCTGGCAAAATTCATTAGTGTTGTAATACGCAATTATATCTTTTATTGTTGTTTTTTTTTTTTGTATGGCTCACAAGAAGATATTGTTATAATATCATTATATTAATTCAGTATCTTTATAACCCTGCCTTAACCATTCTTTGTTAAATTGTTGCATTTTATTAAAATTTAATGGACATAGCTAAGTGTGGGAACTTGTAACTTTATTAAATTTTTAATAAATGCTTCTCAGATAAACATAAAATTAATGTAATACATCTAGTGAGAACAAATTAACAGCGTGGACAATAAAATAAAACAAAATTAAAAAGGCTGAAATTATATTAATATTACACATAAGCAAGAATGTTTCACAACTCATAAAGGGTATTTGCTAATATGTTTTGTGGAGTTCTCAATATGTGGCATTTTAAGTCCACTCTAGAAAATCATTTTTTTAATCGCTTTCTATTGGATTTTTGTGACATTGCACCATAATAGATGATCAATTACATAAAATTGAGGTCTGCAATAAACTGCATTCCAATAAATCAGAAAACACTCTCGGCTAGATTACGAGTTGTGCATTAGGCTGAAAAAGCAGGGTTAACAGGACCTAACGCAGTTTTTTCCCTACTGCTGCTATTACGAGTCTTGCAGTTTTAGGGGCACCACACACTTCTTTGGCCGTACCGCAAAACGACTTACATAAAGTTCGTAAAGTCTTTTTTCTATGGGACTTCCATAGCGCTGGTATTACGAGTTTGTCCTGGGAGGCCAAAAAGTGAGCGGTACACCCTCTACCTCCAAGATCCCTAACGCATTTTAAAGTCAGTACTTAAGAGTTTTATGGTACAACGCCGTAGCATAAAACTCATAGCTAAAGTGCTAAAAAGTACACTAACACCCATAAACTACATATTAACCCCTAAACCGTGGTCCTCCCACATCGCAAACACTATAATAAAAGTTGTAACCCCTAATCTGCCGCTCCGGACAGCGCCGCAACTATCATAAACATATTAACCCCTAAACCGCTGCACTCCTGCCTCGCAAACACTAGTTAAATATTATTAACCTACCTAATTTATTAACCCCTAATCTGCTGCCCCCAACGTCGCCGCCACTATACTAAATGTATTAACCCCTAAACCTAAGTCTAACCCTAACTCTAACACCCCCTAATTTAAATATAATTACAATAAATCTAAATAAAAATTAATATTATTACCTAAATAATTCCTATTTAAAACTAAATACTTACCTATAATAATAAAGCCTAAGCTAGCTACAATATAATTAATAGTTACATTGTAGCTAGCTTAGGGTTTATTTTTATTTTACAGGCAAGTTTGTATTTATTTTAACTAGGTAGAATATTTATTAAATAGTTATTAACTATTTAATAACTACCTAGCTAAAATAACTACAAAAGTACCTGTAAAATAAAACCTAACCTAAGTTACAATAACACTTAACTTAACCCTACAATTAAATAAATTAACTAAATTAAAAACAATTAAATAAATTAAATTAGCTAAAGTACAAAAAAAAACAAACACCAAATTACAGAAAATAATAAACAAATTACAAGATATTGAAACTAATTACACCTAATCTAATAGCCTATCAAAATAAAAAAGCCCCCCTAAAATAAAAATAAAAAAACCTAGCCTAAACTAAACTATCAATAGCCCTTAAAAGGGCCTTTTGCGGGGCATTGCCCCAAAGTAATCAGCTCTTTTACCTGTAAAAGAAAATACAACCCCCCCAACAGTAAAACCCACCACCCACACAACCAACCCCTGAAATAAAATACTATCTAAAAAAACCTAAGCTCCCCATTGCCCTGAAAATGGCATTTGGAAGGGCAGTGAGCTCTTTTGCGGCCCAAACCCTAATCTAAAAAATAAAACCCACCCAATACACCCTTAAAAAAAAACCTAACACTAACCCCCTGAAGATCGACTTATGGATCTGAAGACCGGAGATCCATCCTCACGGAAGCGGCAGAAGTCTTCATCCAACTGGGCCGAAGTCCTCAACGAAGCCGGGAGAAATCTTCATCCAAGCCGGGTGAAGTGGTCCTCCAGATGGGCAGAAGTCTTCATCCAGACAGCATCTTCTATCTTCATCCATCCGACATGGAGCGGGTTCATCTTCAAGGTAGAAAAAATCCTATTGGCTGATTGGAACAGCCAATAGAATGCATGCTCAATCCTATTGGCTGATTGCATCAGCCAATAGGATTTTTCTACCTTAATTCCGATTGGCTGACGTTACTTAAAGGAACCGTCATTCAGTAAGAAGACTTCGTTTGTAGAGGATGCTCCGCGTCGGATGTCTTGAAGATGGACCTGCTCCACGTCGGATGGATGAAGATAGAAGGTGCCGTCTGGATGAAGACTTCTGCCCGTCTGGAGGATCACTTCGTCCGGCTTGGATGAAGACTTCTCCCGGCTTCGTTGAGGACTTCGGCCCGGTTGGATGAAGACTTCTGCTGCTTCCTTGAGAATGGATGTCTGGTCTTCAGAACAGTAAGTCGATCTTCGTGGGGTTAGTGTTAGGTTTTTTTAAGGGTGTATTGGGTGGGTTTTATTTTTTAGATTAGGGTTTGGGCAGCAAAAGAGCTAACTGCCCTTTTAAGGGCAATGCCCACCCAAATGCCCCTTTCAGGGCAATGGGGAGCTTAGTTTTTTTAGTATTTTATTTGGGGGGGTTGGTTGTGTGGGTGGTGGGTTTTACTGTTGGGGGTTGTTTGTATTTTTTTTTTACAGGTAAAAAAAGCTTATTACTTTGGGACAATACCCCGCAAAAGGCCCTTTTAAGGGCTATTGATAGTTTAGTTTAGGCTAGGGTTTTTTTTTTATTTTGGGGGGCTTTTTTATTTTTATAGGGCTATTAGATTAGGTGTAATTAATTTAAATATCTTGTAATTTGTTTATTATTTTCTGTAATTTAGTGGTGGGGTTTTTGTACTTTAGCTAATTTAATTTAATGTATTTAATTGTTGTTAATTTAGTTAATTTATTTAATTATAGTGTAGTGTTAGGTGTTATTGTAACTTAGGTTA
Source organism: Bombina bombina (assembly GCF_027579735.1). Classification (NCBI taxonomy): domain Eukaryota; kingdom Metazoa; phylum Chordata; class Amphibia; order Anura; family Bombinatoridae; genus Bombina; species Bombina bombina. The sequence continues at coordinate 314,355,287 of NC_069503.1, read as the reverse complement.
GGTTTTATTTTACAGGCACTTTGTATTTATTTTAGCTAGGTAGTTATTAAATAGTTAATAACTATTTAGTAACTATTCTACCTAGTTAAAATAAATACAAACTTACCTGTAAAATAAAAATAAACCCTAAGATAGCTACAATGTAACTATTAGTTATATTGTAGCTAGCTTAGGGTTTATTTTATAGGCAAGTATTTAGTTTTAAATAGGAATTATTTAGTTTATGATAGGAATTTTTAGTTAGATTTATTTTAATTATATTTAAGTTAGGGTGTGTTAGGGTTAGGGTTAGACTTAGGTTTAGGGGTTAATACATTTATTATAGTGGCGGCGACATTGGGGGCAGCAGATTAGGGGTTAATAAGTGTAGGTAGGTTGCGGCGACATTGGGGCGGCAGATTAGGGGTTAATAAATATAATGTAGGTGTCGGCGATGTGGGTACAGCAGATTAGGGTTAATAAGTGTAAGATTAGGGGTGTTTAGACTCAGGGTTCATGTTTGGGTGTTAGGTGTAGACATAAATTTTATTTCCCCATAGGAATTAATGGGGCTGCGTTACTGAGTTTTACGCTGCTTTTTTGCAGGTGTTAGACTTTTTCTCAGCCGGCTCTCCCCGTTGATTCCTATGGGGAAATCGTGCACGAGCACGTACGACCAGCTCACCGCTGACTTAAGCAGCGCTGGTATTGGAGTGCAGTAAGGAGCAAAATTTTGCTCAACGCTCACTTCTTGCCTTTTAACGCAGGGTTTGTAAAAACCCGTAATACCAGCGCTGCAGGTAAGTGAGCGGTGAGAGAAAACTGCTCATTAGCACCGCATAGCCTCTAACGCAAAATTTGTAATCTGGCCGTCTGTTTTGCAATCTTTACCATACACATGCATAGTTTACATGTTTGTGTTCTACTTTATTAAAAACTTGCTAAAACTATTAAATGACCATACATATAGGGCTCCATGTAATAAGTAGTGAATGCTGCTTTGGGTCCCTTGCAGTGCAGGTTCGCTTATATGAGCCTGTTTAATGCAAGTTGCAAACGCCACTGTCATTTGACTGCTGCTTTGCAACCTCTTAACCACCTTTAAAATGCCATAAAACATTTGAGCTATGTGCATATTATAAAAGGTAAAACAGTGCGTGGAAAAATAAGTGTAAAAAAAAAGCTTATAAGTATTTTAATAAAATTTCAAAAAATCTGCAAAATTACTTACAATTTAGTGTTGCCAAGTGTAGCCTGCTCAATCTCCTTTATCAATGTCCTACTCCAAATATTTTGGTATCATGTAACAAAGTGTGCACATGAGGATAATTACTTATGCAAGCAAGGGGAGTTGAGGAGGGACAGTAGGTACTGCTATTGTTTGTTGCCAAGAGGCTTGCCTGTTTCCATGGGGATAATGTCACATGTTTTGTGAAAGCTTCAGCATTATACTGTGCACTGCTTTAGTCAGGTGCAAAGCCGTACCATGCCTGTGCATGAGTGCATTCTGCAGAAGCTATGATCTGGATAGCACCTTCCATATATGTAAATGCCCAGGGGGAGTTTGCTGCAAACAAAACTATGCCTAAATTCAAGGGGATAATAGAGGTTAAAACAGAATTATTTGCAGGTAAGTTTTGGCTGCATTATATACTTAGAAACATATGTTAGTTCATACTATGTTATGTCCCTTTAAGGTTAAATCCCCCCTAACTTGTTTGTTCAGTGTGATTGACAAATCACACAAGAGCAGAGGGAAGCACTGCACAAGCAAATGCTTGTGCAATACAAAATATGGGCTGCGGATATACAATGTCCGTCTGCCTTATAGTACATGGGGCTAATAAAATATGATTATCTGAATGCTCTATCATAATTTTAGTTCAGTATTTAGACATTTCCAAATAGAATTTTTTTTTAAAAAAAACCCCTTTATAATGATATTACAAAAAGCATTGTACACATAAAGAATATTACTGGTTAAGTAAAAAAAATGCATCTCCTGTTTTAAAAGAGAAAGAGAAGTCACGCCTCATTTCAGTGTATAATCTGTGGTTTTTAGATCCCTTTTAGTGCTCAGAGCACCCTAAATGACAACTACTATCAGTGTTCATGTTAAAATACCACTTTATGGGCTAGATTACAAGTGGAAAGCTAATTTAATGCACTCCCTTAAATGGGCAAATTTGCCTGTTTACTGGTGCACAATAAATAACCAGCCATTACAATTGGCTGGTTATTGCTACTGCGAGCTTGCAGTAGTAATTAGTGCTCAAAAGTTTAACCTGAGTTCAGACCTCTGGTTAATTTTTAAAATGTCCCTCAACTGCCCCCAAAATACAGTGTAGTGTGCTCTTTTAAAAATAAAAAATATGAGCAAACAAATCAGTTTTTAGGGGTTAAAGTGAGCGGGTCTAGGGTGTTAAAAAAAAAAACTGCACTGAAAAGTGTCTTTAAAGTGCGGGCTTTGGGGAACTGTGTGTTCTCTATAAATATTTACATTATGTACATTCTTATTTACATATATATTTATGTAATACACCTATAAACACATAAATATATATGTATATTCTCATATATAATTAATCTTTACTGCCCACCGCTGGGCGAGGTATCCCCTTCACCGCGCTAGGTTCTCATGCCGTTTATCAAGGCATGAGAATGAGGCTCCCATTGAAGTCTATGGAAGCGATTACTTCCCAGCAATGCGAATGCAAGGTTGCGTTTGTATTGTGCTCAATTATATATAAATAAAGTACACAAGCTGGAAATTTGTTTAATCTGTAAGGTTTGCTTCAGATTTTTCTCAATGTTCAGTTCAGCTGAATTTCATTCATGTGTCATTCATTTCGCATGAATATTGGATTCAGATTTGTTACTGTTATTTCCAATGGGAACAGCAAATATATAATATAACCAATTTTAACAAAAACTAACATTATATAATTAAAATAACCTATCTTTCATTGCTTACAGAACATACAATTTGAGTAAAAAACAAGTTTGCAAGTATGACTAAAATTCAACATTTAGTATCTCTAACATCAATCATTAGTAATACTATGACAGGATTGGACACAGGATGATAGTTGCATAAATGGTGAAACCCTGTCTACATCAATACAAACAAAGTAGCTGATTAGCCAACCAATATAGCTTCACCCCTCCTTCCTACACATTTTTAGAGATAAATGGTACAAAAAAAATAAACTCAATCATTCGTTCTTTGTCTGTTTTGTCCAGTAATGTATTCGGCTCTTCGTATATTGGGCTAGTCACCAAATCAACATAAATTCAGATAAATTTGTATTCATCCAGAGCGGAATTTTTTTAACATATAAATAACATCCATAATATTTTCATGTATGGTGATATCTTTTCAGACAGTTTGCTATTAAGGATTATGACCTCAATAACAATCTATTGGGATCCACATTTTTGCTTGGTTTTGGCCCTAAAAGGCTACTTTTCAATTTGGCACAATCACAATAGCGCAATTTCAGATGATTCTTGCAATCGCAAAATAGTTTTTCGGCCATTTGAAACAAAAAACTATTTACACAATGCAGCCAAAATCTGCTAGGTGACAACAATACGTTTTCATCTCACTTTTCAACTAATTTTTGGCTTAACAAATTCAGCACCTCAAGGCACTTGGTAAGTCCTTGGAAAGGGCTTTTCAGCCACCTGGGTGAACAAAGAGGTTTCACGGATAGAGCTTTTCTGTAACCTTAAAGGAACATTGTACACTAATATTTTCTACCCTTTAATGTGTTCCCACTTATCCATTCAACTTATTGGAAGGTATTACATTGTTTACAAATAGCTCCTTCACCTTTATTTTCTCATTTTGTCTATTGTTTCTCCACCCATCCTGATCATTTCTAAACTTAAGTTCTGGTTAAACTAAAACCATGTTAACAAGAAGGTTTAGAAAAAAATAAAGCACTTAGTTGGTGTCTGTGACAGAAATGTACTAAATGTTTATTTTCCATTGTTCTCTCGGAGGGCCTGATATTCAAAAGCTTGTCGGCATGGAGAGAAATTATGGAAAATCTTTGGGATTTTTCTTAGACTCTATATTGCAATGTAGGTATCTCTCCTTCACCTACATAACCCTATAGAGTGAAATGAATATCTTTCAAATTAAAATTTGTGTTTCTAACATTTTTTTTAGGGAACTCTCCATACTGAAAAGATCATCTCACCTGAGTGGCAAACTTTTATATATTTATATATATATCAGGCCCAAAGTATTGGCCTTATTTGAGTAAACAGTAAAAAAGAAGATAAGGAGGACTTGTGTAAATAATTAGACAGAAAAGATAATGAGGTCTGCTTTGCCTGCTAGCTCAACCCATTTTTTGGGTTGTGGTTTCAATTAAGAGTTATTTCACGTAACATTTTTTTACAGTACACTGTCCTTTTCAGAGGAATGAATAGACTCTTGCATGTGTCAGTTTCAAGAGACCTACCAGTTTCTACTTCAAAAACAGAACATTTAACACCTGAAAAGTTCTTTTTTTTAGATTTTAGGCTGAAAACTAATAAGCTGTCGTGGGTTTTTAAAAAATGATACAACATAGATTTGTGATCATTCAAGTAACTCTGCTCTGAATTTGGCTGATAAGAAACAAATAAATTTTAAGAGCTGATAGTCTATAGACAATTTGGGATTGCCCCCTTTCTCCATTATGTAGAAAATTCATTAAATATCCACAACAGTTAAGCATGTGGAAATACTCTTAATGTCTATGTCAAAAATCAAAATCTTACAATGTAAGACATTCTGTATATACAGGGAGTGCAGAATTATTAGGAAAGTTGTATTTTTGAGGATTAATCTTATTATTGAACAACAACCATGTTCTCAATGAACCCAAAAAACTCATTAATATCAAAGCTGAATAGTTTTGGAAGTAGTTTTTAGTTTGTTTTTAGTTATAGCTATTTTAGGGGGATATCTGTGTGTGCAGGTGACTATTACTGTGCATAATTATTAGGCAACTTAACAAAAAACAAATATATACCCATTTCAATTATTTATTTTTACCAGTGAAACCAATATAACATCTCAACATTCACAAATATACATTTCTGACATTCAAAAACAAAACAAAAACAAATCAGTGACCAATATAGCCACCTTTCTTTGCAAGGACACTCAAAAGCCTGCCATCCATGGATTCTGTCAGTGTTTTGATCTGTTCACCATCAACATTGCGTGCAGCAGCAACCACAGCCTCCCAGACACTGTTCAGAGAGGTGTACTGTTTTCCCTCCTTGTAAATCTCACATTTGATGATGGACCACAGGTTCTCAATGGGGTTCAGATCAGGTGAACAAGGAGGCCATATCATTAGATTTTCTTCTTTTATACCCTTTCTTGCCAGCCACGCTGTGGAGTACTTGGACGCGTGTGATGGAGCATTGTCCTGCATGAAAATCATGTTTTTCTTGAAGGATGCAGACTTCTTCCTGTACCACTGCTTGAAGAAGGTGTCTTCCAGAAACTGGCAGTAGGACTGGGAGTTGAGCTTGACTCCATCCTCAAGCCGAAAAGGCCCCACAAGCTCATCTTTGATGATACTAGCCCAAACCAGTACTCCACCTCCACCTTGCTGGCATCTGAGTCGGACTGGAGCTCTCTGTCCTTAACCAATCCAGCCACGGGCCCATCCATCTGGCCCATCAAGACTCACTCTCATTTCATCAGTCCATAAAACCTTAGAAAAATCAGTCTTGAGATATTTCTTGGCCCAGTCTTGACGTTTCAGCTTGTGTGTCTTGTTCAGTGGTGGTCGTCTTTCAGCCTTTCTTACCTTGGCCATGTCTCTGAGTATTGCACACCTTGTGCTTTTGGGCACTCCAGTGATGTTGCAGCTCTGAAATATGGCCAGACTGGTGGCAAGTGGCATCTTGGCAGCGGCACGCTTGACTTTTCTCAGTTCATGGGCAGTTATTTTGCGCCTTGGTTTTTCCACACGCTTCTTGCGACCCTGTTGACTATTTTGAATGAAACGCTTGATTGTTCGATGATCACGCTTCAGAAGCTTTGCAATTTTAAGAGTGCTGCATCCCTCTGCAAGATATCTCACTATTTTTGACTTTTCTGAGCCTGTCAAGTCCTTCTTTTGACCCATTTTGCCAAAGGAAAGGAAGTTGCCTAATAATTATGCACACCTGATATAGGGTGTTGATGTCATTAGACCACACTCCTTCTCATTACAGAGATGCACATCACCTAATATGCTTAATTGGTAGTAGGCTTTCGAGCCTATACAGCTTGGAGTAAGACAACATGCATAAAGAGGATGATGTGGTCAAAATACTCATTTGCCTAATAATTCTGCACTCCCTGTAGCCACAACAAGGCAAAATGTTAACATATTTCTGTTAGTGTCTATTTAAAAAACTAAATCTTGTATATCAAGTCAAACATTTTTGACACAGATCTCCTTTTTTACCTCAGGCTTAAAAGTATCAGAGTGATAAATCTGCCTGTCTCTGTTACATTTCTGCTGAAACACTGTACACACTGGTTGACATTTAAAAAAGAAATGTTTTAAACTTAGTAATTGCCCTTTCATGGCTCCTAATATATAAATATATATAACTGTTTCACGAAACAAAAAAGTGTCACAAAAAACATTACAAAGTACACTTACTCTCATAATAACACCATTTAATAAAAATCAGCAATGAGTTCAGATCTCAATCACATAGAGCACCTGTGGAGAGATCTCAAAACAGCAGTTGGGAAAAGGAACCCTTCCAATCTGAGAGACCTGGAGCAGTTGGCGAAAGAAGAGTTGTCCAAAATTCCAATAGAGAGGTGTAAAAAACTCATTGATGGTTACAGGAAGTGATTGCTTTCTGTTATTTCTTCCAAGGGGTGTGCTACCAAATATTAAATTGAGGGTGCCAATAATTTTATCCAGTCCATTTCTGGAGTTTTACGTGGAACATGTAAGATTTGGCTTTTTTTTCTCCACTTTTTTGTGTCATACCAATACAAGCAAAATAAATAAACATGAGAATACCTAAACATTTGTAATTGCAACAATTTTCTGGGCGAAGTAGTGCATTATTTGACAGAAATGCAGGGGTGCCAATATTTTTGGCCATGACTGTATATATATATATATATATATATATATATATATATATATATATATATATATATATATATATATATATATATATATATACAGTGGATATAAAAAGTCTACACACCCCTGTTAAAATGTCAGATTTCTGTGATGTAAAAAAAATGAGACAAAGATAAATCATTTCAGAACTTTTTCCACCTTTAATGTGACCTATAAACTGTACAACTCTATTGAAAAACAAACTGAAATATTTTAGGTAAAGGGAAATAAAAATAAAAAAACTAAAATAATATGGTTGCATAAGTGTGAACACCCTTTTATAACTGGGGATGTAGCTGTGTTCAGAATTAAGCAATCACATTTAAAATCATGTTAAACAGGAGTCAGTACACACCTGTCATCATTTAAAGTACCTTTTATTAACCCCAAATAAAGTTCAGCTATTCTAGTAGGTCTTTCCTGACATTTTGTTAGTCGCATCCTGCAGCAAAAGCCATGGTCCACAGAGAGCTTCTAAAGCATAAGAGGGATCTCATTGTTACAGTGAAGACAGTAATCATCAAGTGAAGAAAATATGGTGCAACAGTGACATTACCAAGAACTGGATGTCCCTCCAAAATTGCTGAAAAGACAAGAAGAAAACTGGTCTGGGAGGCTGCCAAGAGGCCTACAGCAACATTAAAGGAGCTGCAGGAATATCTGGCAAGTACTGGCTGTGTGGTACATGTGACATCAATCGCCCGTATTCTTCATATGTCTGGGCTATGGGGTAGAGTGGCAAGACGGAAGCCTTTTCTTACAAAAAAAAAACCATCCAAGCCAGGCTAAATTTTGCAAAAACATATCTGACGTTTCCCAAAAAGCATGTTGCAAAAGGTGTTCTGGTCTGATGAAACTAAAGTTGAACTTTCTGGCCATAATTTCAAAAGATATGTTAGGTGCAAAAACAACACTGCATATCACCAAAAGAACACCATACCCACAGTGAAGCATGTTGGTGTCAGCATCATGCTTTGGGGCTGTTTTTCTTCAGCTGGAACTGTGGCCTTAGTCAAGGTAGAGGGAATAATGAACAGTTCCAAATACCAGACAATATTGGCACAAAACCTTCAGGCTTCTGCTAGAAAGCTGAAAATGAAGAGGAACTTCATCTTTCAGCATGACAACGACCCAAAGCATACATCCAAATTAACAAAGGAATGGCTTCACCAGAAGAAGATTAAAGTTTTGGGATGGCCCAGCCAGAGCCCAGACCTGAATCCAATTCAAAATCTGTGGGATGATCTGAAGAGGGCTGTGCACAGGAGATGCCCTCGCATTCTGACAGATTTAGAGGGTTTTTGCAAAGAAGAGTGGGCAAATCTTGCCAAATCAAGATGTGCCATGCTGAAAAAAATCATACCCAAAAAGACTGAGTGCTGTAATAAAATCAAAAGGTGTTTCAATAAAGTATTAGTTTAAGTTTGTTCACACTTATGCAACCATATTATTTTAGTTTTTTATCTTTATTTCCCTTTACCTAAAAGATTTCAGTTTGTTTTTCAATTGAGTTGTACAGTTTATAGGTCACATTAAAGGTGGAAAAAGATCTGAAATGATTTACCTTTGTCTAATTTTTTTACATCACAGAAACCTGACATTTTAACAGGGGTGTGTAGACAATATATATATATATATATATATATATATATATATATATATATATATATATATATACATACACAGAGAAAACCCAGCACTCACTTACAAGCTCTCAGCTAAGATTTAAAAGCAAAAATGGAAAGGTTAGTTAAAGCATCTGACCAAATGGGATAAGCCCAGGTACCTCGTCAAGGTCCTTTCCAATACCTGGGACATTAAAACAGCCACACAATGCAAGCTTTCAAATCCAAACAAACTGGGAACAAGGGAAGGGTGCACAGGCATATGTAATCACCGTAGACATATACAAAACATGGAAGGGAACTGCACTCTCATACCGGACCGGGTACACATCCCATGACCCTGCAACATGCTCAGCCCTGCTGGGTGCCACTGGCACTCACAGTGTGGTGTCCCCAGAGTCACAGGCAGTTAACCCCAGACAGGTATGGGTGCAAGAACCATAGGGAAAATTACAAAACAAATTAATACAACACACAGAGAAAACCCAGCACTCAATTACAAGCTCTCAGCTAAGATTTAAAAGCAAAAATGGAAAGGTTAGTTACTGCATCTGGCCAAATAGGACAAGCCCAGGTACCTCGTCAAGGTCCTTTCCAATACCTGGGACCCTAAAACAGCCACACAATGCAAGCTTTCAAATCCAAACAAACTGGGAACAAGGGAAGGGTGCACAGGCATATGTAATCACCCTAGACATATACAAAACATGGAAGGGAACTGCACTCTCATACCGGACCGGGTACACATCCCATGACCCTGCAACATGCTCAGCCCTGGGTGCCACTGGCACTCACAGGAAGCTGTGCTGTCCCCAGAGTCACAGGCAGTTAACCCCAGACAGGTATGGGTGCAAGAACCATAGGGAAAATTACAAAACAAATTAATACAACACACAGAGAAAACCCAGCACACACTTACAAGCTCTCAGCTAAGATTTAAAAGCAAAAATAGAAAGGTTAGTTACTGCATCTGGCCAAATGGGACTAGCCCAGGTACCTCGTCAAGGTCCTTTCCAATACCTGGGACCCTAAAACAGCCACACAATGCAAGCTTTCAAATCCAAACAAACTGGGAACAAGGGAAGTGTGCAGAGGCATATGTAATCACCTTAGACATATACAAAACACGGAAGGGAACTGCACTCTCATACCGGACCGGGTACACATCCCAACCACTACAAAATTGACCAACCACTACAAAATTGCCCCAATGTGTGAACCAGGAAGAATTAGTAAACATTCATATGACAGTCTTTAACAATGCCACCCTGTCTCCATAACTTAAACGATATGCAGTATGTCCGTTTGTAATGATCAACTGAAAACTTTGGTGCAAGTCTTACCAGTGGGGGGAAGAGAAGAGCGGAGCGAAAGGAGCCTCCTTTGAGTGAATAGGCCGTCGTCTGCAATTCAGACCATGGAACGGGAGCCCAGTTTCGTACAATGAGATACTCCTCCACGTTAGCAGCTCCTCACGGTCAGTGCATCGACAGCCCAAGCGTCACCGGAAGTGAAGCGGCATATCCCGGAAGCACTCTGTGTTCCACGCTCCGTCTCCTGATGCGATCCCCCGCAACTCAAAGCAAAGAAACAGTTCCACTGCGGCCGATGCCTACACTCCCAGGCACCAGACTCACAGCAATGTGAAGATCCTCAAAGAAAGGTATGAGTGATTCCTCCGGACAATGATGCTTATGTATGATGGTTGGGTGTAAAAAAACAAGACTGTCCAATTTAGAGACTGAATTGCAATTTCTACCTGGCAAACCGCTGCTGGCTATCCCAAAGCCAGATGATCAAGCAGTATTAACAAAAAGTGAGTCTCAGGCAGAGAAGTTGCAAACAAAAAGCACTTTTATTGTGGTCCACACATGGAAAGATAAGATAATTATAAAAACAAACTACATGTAGACAAAAAAATGGTCAGAGGCGTTTCGGCTCACGCCTTCATCTGTGACCTGTAAACTATTAAATGCTGAATATGTATATACCCTAAGGTCAAAGCTGGTTGGTTGATTACTTGATTGAACAATTGATTGCTGAAATTATAAGAGCTCCCTTTTGAATTTTAACCCCTAAAAAAGAGAATATGCTGATAGTGATTAGACACAGTGATACTAGAGATGAAAATCAACAGTAGGATATAATAAGAACACCCTGTGTACTGGATATCATTAAGATGTATTATACACTCTCGCCTAGATTTAGAGTTCTGCGGCCAAAGGGGTGCGTTAGCTACGCTGGCTTTTTTCTGGCCACACCTTTTAAATACCGCTGGTATTTAGAGTTCACAGAATGGCTGCCTTAGGCTCCAAAAAAGGAGCGTATAGCATATTTAACGCAACTTCAACTCTCGATACCAGCGGTGCTTATGGACGCGGCCAGCTTCAAAAACGTGCTCGTGCACGATTCCCCCATAGAAAACAATGGGGCTGTTTGAGCTGAAAAAAACCTAACACCTGCAAAAAAGCCGTGTTCAGCTCCTAACGCAGCCCCATTGTTTGCTATGGGGAAACACTTCCTACGTCTGCACCTAACACTCTAACATGTACCCCGAGTCTAAACACCCCTAACCTTACACTTATTAACCCCTATTCTGTCGCCCCCGCTATCGCTGACCCCTGCATATTTTTTTAACCCCTAATCTGCCGCTCCGTAAACCGCCGCTACTTACATTATCCCTATGTACCCCTAATCTGCTGCCCCTAACACCGCCGACCCCTATATTATATTTATTAACCCCTAATCTGCCCCCCACAACGTCGCCTCCACCTGCCTACACTTATTAACCCCTAATCTGCCGAGCGGACCGCACCGCTATTATAATAAAGTTATTAACCCCTAATCCGCCTCACTCCCGCCTCAATAACCCTATAATAAATAGTATTAACCCCTAATCTGCCCTCCCTAACATCGCCGACACCTAACTTCAAACATTAACCCCTAATCTGCCGACTGGAGCTCACCGTTATTCTAATAAATTTATTAACCCCTAAAGCTAAGTCTAACCCTAACACTAACACCCCCCTAAGTTAAATATAATTTAAATCTAACGAAATAAATTAACTCTTATTAAATAAATTATTCCTATTTAAAGCTAAATACTTACCTGTAAAATAAACCCTAATATAGCTACAATATAAATTATAATTATATTATAGCTATTTTAGGATTTATATTTATTTTACAGGTAACTTTGTATTTATTTTAACCAGGTACAATAGCTATTAAATAGTTAAGAACTATTTAATAGCTAAAATAGTTAAAATATTTACAAATTTACCTGTAAAATAAATCCTAACCTAAGTTACAATTAAATCTTACACTACACTATCAATAAATAAATTAAATAAAATACCTACAATTACCTACAATTAAACCTAACACTACACTATCAATAAATTAATTAAATACAATACCTACAAATAACTACAATTAAATAAACTAACTAAAGTACAAAAAATAAAAAAGAACTAAGTTACAAAAAATAAAAAAATATTTACAAACATTTGAAAAATATTACAACAATTTTAAACTAATTACACCTACTCTAAGCCCCCTAATAAAATAACAAAGCCCCCCAAAATAAAAAAATGCCCTACCCTATTCTAAATTACAAAAGTTCAAAGCTCTTTTACCTTACCAGCCCTGAACAGGGCCCTTTGCGGGGCATGCCCCAAAGAATTCAGCTCTTTTTCCTGTAAAAAAACACATACAATACCCCCCCAAACATTACAACCCACCACCCACATACCCCTAATCTAACCCAAATCCCCCTTAAATAAACCTAACACTAAGCCCCTGAAGATCTTCCTACCTTATCTTCACCTCGCCGGGTATCACCGATCCGTCCTGGCTCCAAAATCTTCATCCAACCCAAGCAGGGGCTGGCGATCCATAATCCTGCGGCTGAAGAGGTCCAGAAGAGGCTCCAAAGTCTTCATCCTATCCGGGAAGAAGAGGCGATCCAGACCGGCAACCATCTTGATCCAAGCGGCATCTTCTATCTTCATCCGATGAGGAACGGCTCCATCGTGAAGACCTCCAGCGCGGACCAATCTTCTTCCGACGACGTCCAACTGAAGAATGACGGTTCCTTTAAGGGACGTCATCCAAGATGGCGTCCCTCGAATTCCGATTGGCTGATAGGATTCTATCAGCCAATCGGAATTAAGGTAGGAAAATTCAGAACAGCCAATAGAATGCGAGCTCAATCTGATTGGCTGATTGGATCAGCCAATCGGATTGAACTTGATTCTGATTGGCTGATTCCATCAGCCAATCAGAATTTTCCTACCTTAATTCCGATTGGCTGATAGAATCCTATCAGCCAATCGGAATTCGAGGGACGCCATCTTGGATGACGTCCCTTAAAGGAACCGTCATTCTTCAGTTGGACGTCGCCGGAAGAAGATTGGTCTGCGCTGGAGGTCTTCATGATGGAGCCGTTCCTCATCAGATGAAGATAGAAGATGCCTCTTGGATCAAGATGGTTGCCGGTCTGGATCGCCTCTTCTTCCCGGATAGGATGAAGACTTTGGAGTCTCTTCTGGACCTCTTCAGCCGCAGGATTATGGATCGCCAGCCCCCGCTTGGGTTGGATGAAGATTTTGGAGCCAGGACGGATCGGTGTGATACCCGGCGAGGTGAAGATAAGGTAGGAAAATCTTCAGGGGCTTAGTGTTAGGTTTATTTAAGGGGGGTTTGGGTTAGATTAGGGGTATGTGGGTGGTGGGTTGTAATGTTGGGGGGGGTATTGTATGTGTTTTTTTACAGGCAAAAGAGCTGAATTCTTTGGGGCATGCCCCGCAAAGGGCCCTGTTCAGGGCTGGTAAGGTAAAAGAGCTTTGAACTTTTGTAATTTAGAATAGGGTAGGACATTTTTTTATTTTGGGGGGCTTTGTTATTTTATTAGGGGTCTTAGAGTAGGTGTAATTAGTTTAAAATTGTTGTAATATTTTTCTAATGTTTGTAAATATTTTTTTATTTTTTGTAACTTAGTTCTTTTTTATTTTTTGTACTTTAGTTAGTTTATTTAATTGTAGTTATTTGTAGGTATTGTATTTAATTCATTTATTGATAGTGTAGTGTTAGGTTTAATTGTAGGTAATTGTAGGTATTTTATTTAATTTATTTATTGATAGTGTAGTATTAGGTTTAATTGTAACTTAGGTTAGGATTTATTTTACAGGTAAATTTGTAATTATTTTAACTATTTTAGCTATTAAATAGTTCTTAACTATTTAATAGCTATTGTACCTGGTTAAAATAAATACAAAGTTGCCTGTAAAATAAATATAAATCCTAAAATAGCTATAATATAATTATAATTTATATTGTAGCTATATTAGGGTTTATTTTACAGGTAAGTATTTAGCTTTAAATAGGAATAATTTATTTAATAAGAGTTAATTTATTTCGTTAGATTTAAATTATATTTAACTTAGGGGGGTGTTAGTGTTATGGTTAGACTTAGCTTTAGGGGTTAATACATTTATTACAGTAGCGGCAAGATTAGGTCGGCAGATTAGGGGTTAATAATTGAAGTTAGGTGTCGGCGATGTTAGGGAGGGCAGATTAGGGGTTAATACTATTTATTATAGGGTTATTGAGGCGGGAGTGAGGCGGATTAGGGGTTAATAACTTTATTATAGTAGCGGTGCGGTCCGCTCGGCAGATTAGGGGTTAATAAGTGTAGGCAGGTGGAGGCGACATTGAGGGGGGCAGATTAGGGGTTAATAAATATAATATAGGGGTCAGCGGTGTTAGGGGCAGCAGATTAGGGGTACATAGCTATAATGTAGGTGGCGGTGGTGTACGGAGCGGCAGATTAGGGGTTAATAATAATATGCAGGGGTCAGCAATAGCGGGGGCGGCAGATTAGGGGTTAATAAATATAATATAGGGGTCGGCGGTGTTAGGGGCAGCATATTAGGGGTACATAGGGATAACGTAGTTGGCGGCAGTGTACGGAGGGGAAGATTAGGGGTTAAAAAATTTAAATATAGTGGCGGCGATGTGGGGGGACCTCGGTTTAGGGGTAAATAGGTAGTTTATGGGTGTTAGTGTACTTTAGAGCACAGTAGTTAAGAGCTTTATAAACCGGCGTTAGCCCAGAAAGCTCTTAACTACTGACTTTTTTCTGCGGCTGGAGTTTTGTCGTTAGATTTCTAACGCTCACTTCAGCCATGACTCTAAATACCGGCGTTAGAAAGATCCCATTGAAAAGATAGGATACGCAAATGATGTAAGGGGATCTGCGGTATGGAAAAGTCACGGCTGGAAAGTGAGCGTTAGACCCTTTCCTGACTGACTCCAAATACCGGCGGTAGCCCAAAACCAGCGTTAGGAGCCTCTAACGCTGGTTTTGACGGCTATCGCCCAACTCTAAATCTAGGCCCCTGATTTTAGGATACTTATAATAATAAGTGCCAATATCTCACTTTCCCTAATATATATATATATATATATATATATATATATATATATATATATATATATATATATATATATTTTAGAAACAGCTCTTAAGCCAATATCAAAATTGCCCTTTGTATTCTCATAATTCTGTGTACTTATATCAATAAAGGTTACTAATATTAACCTTGTATATTGGTACATGAAATAAAGAAAAAATGAGATATTAATTAAACTAATCAGGCATCAAATATTAACATAATAGAAACACGATAACAATGACTTGCCATAAAACATGTTTCTTTAATATATAGGTAATAGAGTATCTTAAACTGTTGGTCAGACTGTTTGATATGAGTTAGTAAAAGTATCGAAATATGCCCTCTTAGAGATAGATATTGATACTGAATAACATCGCCTTCTTATGGTTTAAGGCACAAACATCATTACTGAGCTTTGGGAAGAGAACAATCAGGTCCACAAATTTTAGCGGCACTGGAGAGAGGGTGTTAGACTATAAGAACAATATGGTGTATCTCTGGTCTAATTATAAAAGAAAATCTAGGAGACACAATAATAAGAAAAATCAGAAAACACGTGCTAAACAAGTTTCCTTGTCAGATACAGATGCCTCTTCAACAAAGGAAGACAACTCCAAACCTACCATGCTCCACGAGGCACAAGAACAGAATCAAATCAGGTATGATAGCCAGAGTAACAACAGTGTAAGCATTGAGAACATGACTATACATGAGATCTCACAATCACACACTACAGATAGCTCAAGTAGACCTAGTCAGGAACTTATTAGAACCACTACACCTACTTTTGAAATAGTCCTTGATGACAGGGAGGTAAAAATCAATACACAGTGTTCTGATAATGTGAACCAAACTGCTTCCACACAGGTTTTTCCCAAGGAACAAAGAACAAAAGGCATAGGTTTAGAAAAAGAAAGAGAAGGGGTAAACGTGTCAGCACAAGCAGACAAAAAGTATGGTTTGAGAGGGAATCGCCAGAAAAACAAATACAAAGTCACACAATAATTAATGTCTCTTCACATCAATTGACAGATGCACAGAAACAATTACTACAGCTGGGATTAGGTTTTGTACCAACTGAGGACTTTAATGTTTTTGATACAATTATTGATGTCAATAAGTTTATACGTAAATTGACATTAAAAAAGTTCTTCACACAGCCAAACATGCTTCCCTCTAGTGCTTTAGACATTGAATATGACCCCTGTCCCTTGGAAATTACACCTATTGATCTATCATTTGATGAAGTGCATGACTACATGTCCCTCTTAGAACTGGAAGTTGAATCCAGTAAGGTAAAACAGGGGGTTAAAAGTACACATGCAGGCTACAAACCACCTTCTATTTTCTATCCTACCAAAAGTAGGCGTAGTGTATTGGAACTTTTCCATAAGAAAGTGGAAATGGATTTGCAAAGCCTGCATGATAGTCTAAATTCCTCTAAGAGGACTCAAAACTTGTCTCTAGTACAGAAGACAGCCCTTAAGTCCCTGCAAGATAACTTTAACATCATAATTAAACAAGTGGACAAGGGAGGTAACGTGGTGGTGTTAAATCGAGGGGACTACATTGACTAAGCCTATCGCCAACTCAATGACACTGATGTTTATATAAAATTAGGAAAAAAACCAACCTCAGACTACCAGAGACTTGTGTATGACCTTTTGGATAGTGGTAGAGAAGCAGCATTTTTTTGATAATGACACTCAGAATTATCTTTATGTAAAGGATCCTATTATTCCCATCGTCCACCACCTTCCAAAGGTCAACAAGTCTCTGGAGTCCATCAAGGGTAGGCCTATTGTTTCGGGCATTGGCTCCCTTTTGGAAAGGCTGTCGGCCTGGATTGATAATATTCTCCAACCTTTAGTTCAACTTGTCCCTAGCTTTCTCAAATATACCAAACATCTTTTGAATCTGTTGGATAAGGAAACCTGGTCTCAGAATCATGTGTGGCTCACCGTGGATGTTGTCGGGCTGTACTCAGCCATTCCACATAATTTGGACCTACATGCTGTAAGATTTTTTCTGGACAGGTATAGTAATTATTAAGTGGATTTCAGAAGATATGTCATTGATGTGATAGAATTTCTACTCAATCACAATTATTTTCTTTTTGAAAATGAGTTTTTTCTCCAGAAACGTGGAACAGCTATGGGGGCAAAATTTGCCTCCTCCTATGCCAACCTGTATATGGGTTGGTGGGAGCTGTTCCACGTTTATGGACAGGAAAACTGTTTTTGTCAATGTATCAAATTTTACAGGCGTTACTTTGACAATTTGCTCTTTATCTGGGTAGGTACAGCGCAAGAGGTTGATGAGTTTGTTGCAACCCTTAACATAAACAGATGTGGATTAAGCTTCACGTATACTTGTGATCCAATTAAGATTCCATATCTTGATTTAACGCTTATAGGTGATTTTTGCAACGGTGTCATCACCACTGAGCTCTACTCTAAACCAATCAAGTCCAATGCCCTTTTGCATGCAAAGAGTTTGCATCCTAAGTGCACGGGCTTTGGTATGATAAAGGGTGAACTTATCAGATTAAAATGAAATTGTTCAAAAATGAAACTTTCTTGTCAGAAAGTGCCCTGTTGAAACGGAAATTCATTGAACGAGGGTATGAAATGTCCATGATAGAAAAAGCTACATCTCAGGTGCAAGCTTTGGACAGGTCAACTCTTTTAAAGGACAAACCCAGGTATAGGTCTAAAAAACTTGTTACACAGGATGAGAAAATCATCTTCAGCACAAGATATACTGTAGTAGACAATATGACTCCATTATTAAGATTGTCAAAAAGAATTTACCTATACTCATGGGAGACGCACTTTTGAATCCTATTGTTAGGAAAGGTTTTCGTTTCGTCTCACGACGTAATAAAACCTTAGGAAATCGCCTGTCACCTAGCATGATCCGCAGTCAGACTCAAAAAGACAACTGGTTGACGTACAAAGGCCACTATAAATGTGGCAGAACCAATTGCAAAGCTTGTGGTCATGCTATGGTTACTAAGCAATTTCAATCCTGTGTCACCCAAAGAATATCTCTGATGAAGCGCATGTGCTCATGAGCGAAACGCATAAGATAGGAGCTTACCGAAGTCTAGTATGGATGTCTGCTCCTAAATAAACCTTTTACATCTACTCAAAGACTCAGCGCTTCTTTCCTCATTTTCAAAGAATATACAACCTGGATCATTTTTCCAATTGCAGGAATAAATATGTTGTCTATCTGATCAGATGTCAATGTAACCTACAGTATGTAGGTATGACTACTAGGGAAGTCCGAGATAGGATCAGGGAACATCTCAATGATATCTCTAATGTTACTCCATGTTCAGTATTGGCAGAACACTTTATTGTCAAACATAACTGTAAGGTGGACACATTCAAATGGCTTGTGAGTGAACAAATCCGCCGTCCCCAAAGAGGGGGAAACCTGGATGAAATCCTTTCCAAAAGAGAAGCCTTTTGGATTTTTGTTTTGAGAACGAGAGTACCCTCAGGCTTTAATATTGATTCAGACATTATAAATGTCTGGACATAGAATTTTTGACTCATTAGGCTGCCTGGTATAGACACATTACAGCTCAATACATATTTATGAGGTTATATTTAGTATAAGTTGATGATAATACTTATTGCTAGTTCTTATTGTTAATGTTTCCTTCATTTTTTCGATTAGCTGCTGGGAGAATAGGAGAATAGGGTTGACTCTATGCTTAATGTGAGAGTGGATTGTAGGGTGTTTATTTAAGACTAATTGTTGGCTTTATTTTTTCACCCTCTCTCCAGTGCCGCTAAAATTTAAGGACCTGGTTGTTCTCTTCCCAAAGCTCAGTAATGATGTTTGTGCCTTAAACCATAAGAAGGCGATGTTATTCAGTATCAATATCTATCTCTAAGAGGGCATATATCTATACTTTTACTAACTCATATCAAACAGTATGACCAACAGTTTAAGATACTCTATTACCTATATATTAAAGAAACATGTTTTATGGCAAGTCATTGTTATCGTGTTTCTATTATGTTAATATTTGATGCCTGATTAGTTTCATTAATATCTAATTTTTTCCTTATTTCATGTACCAATATACAAGGTTAATATTAGTAACCTTTATTGATATAAGTACACAGAATTATGAGAATACAAAGGTCAATTTTGATATTGGCTTAAGAGCTGTTTCTAAAAAAAATAAAAAAAAAAAATAAAAAAAAAAATATATATATATATATTAGGGAAAGTGAGATATTGGCACTTATTATTATAAGTATCCTAAAATCAGAGTGTATAATACATCTTAAGGATATCCAGTACATAGGGTGTTCTTATTATATCCTACTGTTGATTGTCATCTCTAGTATCACTGTGTCTAATCACTATCAGCATATTCTCTTTTTTAGGGGTTAAAATTCAAGAGGGAGCTCTTATAATTTCAGCAATCAATTGTTCAATCAAGTAATCAACCAACCAGCTTTAACCTTAGGGTATATACATGTTCAACATTGTATAGTTTACAGGTCACAGATGAAGGCATGAGCCGAAACGTGTCCGACCATTTATTGTCTACATGTAGTTTGTTTTTATAATTATCTTATCTTTCCATGTGTGGACCACAATAAAAGTGCTTTTTGTTTGCAACTTCTCTGCCTGAGACCCGCTTTTTGTTAATACTGCTAAATTAATACAACACACAGAGAAAACCCAGCACTCACTTACAAGCTTTAGGGTCCCAGGTAATGGAAAGGACCTTGACGAGGTACCTGGGCTTGTCCCATTTGGCCAGATGTGGTAACTAACCTTTCCATTTTTGCTTTTAAATCTTAGCTGAGAGCTTGTAAGTGAGTGCTGGGTTTTCTCTGTTGTATTGATTTGTTTTTTGAAAGAATTGTATCTGCCCAGTGATCGTTTTTTGATGTATACTTTAGATGTTAAGAGCCTCTATACATGTATTAAACACGAAACAGGCATAGGGGTTATCAAGAAAGTTTTGCATGTGGATAGAGGGTATACTCAAAAGCAATGCACATTTATTGAAGAATTATTAAGGCTGATACTGTACTGGAATTACTTTATTTTTCAGGATGATTGGTTTATTCATATAAGAGGGACTGCCATGGGATCCAACGTGGCCCCATCATACGCCAATTTATTCATGAGTATGGTAGAAGAAAAAATAGTTTATGAAAATGAACTATTTAAAGACTATGGAGGGGCCTGATGGCGCTTCATATATGATATATTTGGCATAAGGTGGGGCCCCATGGACTCCTTGGTTAAATTTGTGGCTGACCTAAATTCTACTGTAAGAGATTTGGAGTTTATTATAGTGAGGAAAGCCTCATCTTTTTAGACACTAGAGTGTACAAGAAAGGCTCTGTATTAGAGTTTGACCTATACTCCAAGGAAACTGATAGGAATACACTGTTACAGTACCATAGTTTCCATCCACACCATTTAGTGGAATCACCACCTAAAAGTCAATTAATGAGGATTCAACGTATAGTAACAGAACCTGAAAATTATGATAAGAGATCCAAAGAAATGCAAGAAAAGTTTCGCAATAGAGGTTATCCTCAAAGTGTTCTAGATAAATGTAGTCAAAATTTAGTGGCCAGAAACAAAGATAAAGATAATAGCAAGAGAATGTTTTTTTCCTCACAATATAGCACACATGGTAGTCAAATAGCCAAAATCATAAATAAACATTGGCATATATTACAGAGATGCAACAGACAAATAATGGAATTTAAAGAGAAACCCATTATAGCTTATAAAAGAGTTAAAAACTTAAAGGGACATAATACTCATATGCTAAATCACTTGAAACTGATGCAGTATAACTGTAAATAGCTGACAAGAAAATATCACCTGAGCATCTCTATATAAAAAAGGAAGATATTTTACCTCACAATCTCCTCAGCTCAGCAGAGTAAGTTCTGTGTAAAAAGTTATACTTCACCTGCTCCCAGCTGCAGGTAAAAAAATAAAAAAAAATGAAGAAATGAACAGCAGCCAATCAGCATCAGCAGTGCTGAGGTCATGAACTCTTACTGTGATCTCATGAGATTTGACTTGATTCTCATGAGATTTCATTGTAAACTTCCTTTACCTGATTGGTGAAATAATATGAGAGTCCACGAAGCTCATCCTTTCAGCTGTCCCAGGACAGACATACTAAAATGCTGCTTAGAAATCCTTTACAATGGGAGGTGGCTACTGAGGAACTTTTGAGGTAAAATATCTTTCTTTTTTACATAGAGATGTTCAGGTGATATTTTCTAGTCAGCTTTTTACAGCTATGCTGCAGCACTTTAAAGTGTTTAAACATTTGGGTATTATGGCCCTTTAAGGGACTATTTTGTGAAGTCTGATATAGGACCATCTAAACAAAGGCAGCAAGACTACATAAGTAAAAAGAATTTAGGGTGTTATTCCTGTCTGGGATGCATCAGTTGTAATTCAATAATAAGGGGTAAAGAGTTTATCCACCCTAGGAGTGGAAAAAAACTATTAGAAATGTTTTCACTTGCGATACAACTTATGCAGTTTATTTAATTAAATGCCCATGTTCCCTCATCTATATTGGAGAGACGGTAAGAAAAGTGAAGGACAGACTCAGTGAGCATCGCTCCAATATTAGATGTGGGGACAGGGAGGCACCGGTATCCCACCACTTTTTAGAAAAAGGACATAGTATTAGCCAACATAGGTGGCAAGTCATCGATCATGTGGGCCCACAAAGAAAAGGAGATGACCGTTAGAAATTACTTAAACAAAAATAAATGTACTGGATTTATAAATTGGGGACGTTGGTCCCAAATGGCATGAATAGGGAATTTGAATGGTCAGTATTTTGGTAAACAGGTAGTTATTGCAATATAATTATATTGAGATATTATTCTAATTGTAGTACTAGGTGCAGGGTTAGTATTTAGGTGACATATGAAATTGTGATGTTATTAGTAGCTGTTAATAAGGGTATATAAAAAATCTTTCTTTTGTAAAGAAAATGCAGTGATTGATAGTTATATACTTTGTACAGTAGGTGGCGCTCAAGGATAGAGGTTATTGGCGCCAAGCCAAACAGTTTAAAAGTAGCACCTTTGAGTATAATGTGTATAGCATGATTAAGTGACAGCAGTCACGAAACGTTGCTCATTTTTGTCAATAAAGACACTTTTTATACAATTTGTGCTGTGGACATTTTCATGTGTGCTTATACTAAGTGGAATTGGCAGATTTCCACGGTCTACACGAGCACATTTTTTATCTGGCAGCTGTTCCACACTTCATTTTGATTTGGCCAGATGCGGTAAATAACCTTTCCATTTTTGCTTTTAAATATTAGCTGAAAGCTTGTAAGTGAGTGCTGGGTTTTCTCTGTGTGTTGTATTAATTTGTTTTGTAATTTTCCCTATGGTTCTTGCACCCATACCTGTCTGGGGTTAACTGCCTGTGACTCTGGGGACAGCACAGCTTCCTGTGAGTGCCAGTGGCACCCAGGGCTGAGCATGTTGCAGGGTCATGGGATGTATACCCGGTCCGGTATGAGAGTGCAGTTACCTTCCGTGCTTTGCATATGACTAGGATGATTACATATGCCTGTGCACCCTTCCCTTGTTCCTAGTTTGTTTGGATTTGAAAGCTTGCATTGTGTGGCTGTTTTAGGGTCCCAGGTATTGTAAAGGACTTTGACGAGGTACCTGGGCTTGTCCCATTTGGCCAGATGCGGTAACTAACCTTTCCATTTTTGCTTTTAAATCTTAGCTGAGAGCTTGTAAGTGAGTGCTGTGTTTTCTCTGTGTGTTGTATTAATTTGTTTTGTAATTTTCCCTATGGTTCTTGCACCCATACCTGTCTGGGGCTAACTGCTTGTGACTCTGGGGACAGCACAGCTTCCTGTGAGTACCTGTGGCACCCAGGGCTGAGCATGTTGCAGGGTCATGGGATGTGTATCCGGTCCGGTATGAGAGGGCAGTTCCCTTCCGTGTTTTGTATATATATGTATATATATATATATATATATATATATACTGTATATATATATATATATATATATAAATATATATATATATATATATATATATATATATATATATATATATATATATATATATATATATATACCGGACAGTAAGAGATGGTAAGGACTTTGTCTCCCAAAAAGGTTCAAGGAATATATTTCTCTCCCATCGGCTCATCCCCACTCCGATATTGAGGATATTACCATCTTAAGCAAGAGACAGATATTATGAAATGCACGCTGTAGCTTAAAACAACAGATGCTTTATTTCCAGAGTTTAAAAACAAAAGGCAAACATCACTCCATACGCTAGAGCTGCATCCATCCTGTGGCTAGATTACAAGTGGAGCACTAATTTATCACGCACCCTAAACAGGCAAATTCATTCATTTACGGGAGCACAATATTTAACCAGCTATTACAAGTGGTTGGTTATTGCTACTGCGAGCAACTGCTAGCAATTAGCACTCCAAAAATTAAACAGAGATCAGATTGGAGCCTATGGAAGCTTGCTCTATTGAGCGCAAAACTTCCACGCAATTGTGTGTGCTGGTATTATGAGCGGAGTGCAAATATCTGGCAAATATCTGGCCTGTATTGTTTTAAGCTACAGAACACCATTCAGAATTTCTGTCTCCTGCTTAAGATGGTCGAAACTATATAAACACTAAAATCAGATAATTGGCACCTCTACTTAAGGATCAAAATGGTCACACATTCTTGTCGCTTTATATTAATTTATATGGTAATAATGATTTATTGATAGAACTTTAGATAGAACCATATGTAACTGGAATAAAATCAGAGGTTGGGCATACACTCTTGCCTCCAAAATACATAGATGTAAACAATCATAAGACCCTATATTTGAAAACAACCATTTTCATTTTTCTCACAGCACTGATTCTATGTTGATGGTTGGGTGACTGTAGAAATATCCTTATAACATTTCTTACCATATAAACACATATTGAGACCCCTTCATTTGAAAGAGCCGGTTCTACCATTGAAATAAGCAGTTTCATATCATTTTAGCTGTCAAGTGGTTATCATAGTAATAACGTTCATTTGTTAGCAACCTCTACCCTCATTTTTTTGTTCTGTTGATTTAAGGGCTGGTAGATACATGTTTCTGAGTAAAATGATTGCAGGTATCCAAATAAATATTATAACTAGATGAATGTAATAATAAATGACAGTTTGTGACATTTTATTTAGGATGTGCTTTGTTGCAAATGTGTTATGTTTGGTGTTTTTTTCATCTATTACTTAAATGAGTTTTGGCAGCTTTAGTAGGTTGAATACTTTAATTAAAATAAGTTATCACTTTGTGAAATAAGAATTTTGCATACTTTTAAAATTTAGCTAATATTCTTAGGACTTTATATTGTTTGCTACTTATTTTCTGCATCGACTTTAAGATGGTGTAATGTGATAATCAATTAGTATTTATTATATAGAATTTTAAATATTGTGTATTTAGAAGGAGAAATTTAGAAATCATTACTCCCATCCACACTATAGAAAATGGAACACTAAACTTTTTTTTACCATGTTAGGATTTCTCTTCAAAACCTATTTTTTAAAAGTGTTTGGTCTGCTGAAGAAATAACAAGTTATGATATGTTCAGGTTTAAGAAAAAGCACTAAAATAGATGCGTAAATGCTATTTCTGCAAATGATTAAAAAACATCTTCTGAACTGTGGTGTAAAAGGCATTGAAGAGTTGATTAAAGGGACATGAAACCCCAAAAAATGATTTCATGATTCAGATAGAGAATACAATTTTAAACAACTTTCTAATTTACTTCTATTATCTAATCTGTTTCATTCTCTTGGTATCATTTGTTGAAAGAGCAGCCGTGCACTACTGGTTTCTAACTGAACACATGGGTGAGCCAATGACAATCAGTTTATATATGCAGCCACAAATCGACAGCTAAGACCTAGGTTCTCTGCTGCACATGAACTTTCCTAGATAAACATTTCAGCAAAGGATAACAAGAGAAAGAAGCAAATTAAATAATAAAAGTAAATTGGAAAGTTGTTTGAAATTGTATTCTCTATCTGAATCATGAAAGAAATGTTTTGGGTTTCATGTCCCTTTAACATGATTATTTCCTGGTTCATAAAATAAGTTGTACAAATTTAAAATATGGTTGTAAAAGTGCAATTACATGTTTGGATGCATAAAAAGTATTAATTAAAGGGACAGTCTTGACCCAATACATAATTTTGATTACTTCTTGTTACACACCAGACAAGCATCCTACAACAGGTCCCACATCTATAAGCTTGTAAGACGTACATGAAACATTTAACTATTCATCGTTTGTTAGGAGATGAAAATGGCTTCCAAGCTCCACCCACATATTGTATGTATATTTTGGTATGTGAAGTTTCTCCAATCGTGGTTGATTCAAATAATTTTTCCTACTCTCACATGCTGATTTGTACATGTGAAATTTGAAATAGCTAACTGAAAAATATTAAACGTGCACTACTAAACTGTCATACAAGAAAAAAGCTAACTGCACAAGAAGAAAGCTGTGGGTGAAGCTTGGGGCTACTTATAAACAATGAATATTTAAAAGTTTCATGTACTTCTTACAAAATTATAGATGTGGAAACTGTTGCAAGATGGTTGTCTGGTATGTAACAATAAGTAATAAAGAATAAGTATTGGGTATCGACTGTGCCATTAATTAAGTATAAAATCATAATAATTAAATTGTTATTTATTATTTGTAGTATTTAAATGGTTAATTGCCAAATCATGAAATGATATCTCTAATAAAGTAAAAAAAACAGTAGTCCTATTACCACATTTTTGTAGTAACATCTAAAAGCTTGTGCACATGTCAAAAGCAAACAAAGATCTTTAAAGAGCAAGGCCAGAATGGAAAATCAGACTGACCCTGGAAATTTCTTAAGACCAGCCCCAGCCCCCCTGGCCCAGCCTTCACACCCTTACCTTGCCTGCCAATTTAGTTTTTCTAAGGGGCCACTTATATGTTACTAAATGTCCCCTCACCCTCGGCAGGAGTTGAGTGGCCTTGAATAAATGCACTACACATGAGCACAAGGCTCACTCCATGAAATCCCTGCACAAAGGATGTGGTCCTGTGGAGCTGGCAGCTCACCAGGATAACTACCGTTATCCCGGTGGGCCAATATGGCTCTGTTAAAGAGGCATTAATTATGTTGAGAATGTAATATAAAACCTGAAGTACAAACTGCAGGAAAAAAAGACAATTGAATGTATTTTTCTTTTTCTTTTAATGCCCCTGAATGTAGCTCTGTTTTAGGGGAGGAAGCACAGTATTCTGGGAGTTACATAGCATTCTGGAATTTATAGTTCACTATTTTCCTCTCAGTATTGTGCCACTGCAGTTCTGGACACTGATTCCCAGCATGCATTGTACAGTGGTGGGGAGTGAGCTTCCTGGAAGGCAGAAAATTTTGCATGAGGTCTCGTCCCCTCCTCAGTGCTGTGTGTGTGCTATGAGCCATGAAAGGGGGATTTTCACTCCTAACAAGTTTTTAACAGCAGAATAGAATAAGGTATTTTATTAATTCAATAATAGCTATGTGCTCTTTCTGTCCTCCTACTCGCATACTTGAATAGTTTGTTAAAGGTTTTGGCTATCGCTCAAATACAGGAATGTTTATTTTGCATATTTTAGGTAATGTACTATAAGTAGTTGTAGGCTTTATATGTATATTGGTTATTTTGTGTTTAATTTAGATTATGTTTTTCTTATTTATAACTGTATAATGCAACAGATTAAATAAAAAAGCACTAAATAAAAAGTAAAACAATATGCTCCTTCTATTTTCAATTTTAAGGTAGGAGTCTAAATAAAGACAATTATTTTATTACACACAATATTTAACCCCTGATTTATATATATATAGTAAGTTGTGGGCAAGTAGTGGAGTTTTTCATGTAATAATTATATTAATATGTTACTTCATATCTAAGACAATCATAACATTTTACAGCTGTATTTTGGATAGCACTCAAACCCAGTGAGAGAGATAATAGTGCTTCCAAAGCTATCCACTAAAAAAGGTTTTAACCATGTTAAGATGTTCTGAATAAAATATTTACCCATCCACCTGTAAGATCTGATTGTGCATTATTCTTATCACAAGGCTGAATGCATGATAATGTACCATGTGCTATTGATTGCTCCACTTGTAATCTATTCAGAAATCTTTAATTATGTTTATTAATACAATTTTGCAATAACCTTTTCATTATTTATTTTGTCCCCTTTTCATAAAAATAACAAGTGGTACACACTTCAGTATTAAATTATTATATAACTTATCAGTTTTGTTTTGTAATTATGCTTAATTTAAAACTGTTAAATTTACTCACATGACTACATGGAAGAATTAAAGGTCGACATTAATAAAGATTGTCATGTTAATTGATATGACCAAATGGCATGTGCACTGATGTGTGTGTATGTATGTATATTTATGGGCTTTATGTATGTATAGATATAGAAACATACATGTTTTACATCAAATAAGAGCCATAGGCCCAGCAAGTCTGCCCTATATTTCCTAAAAGTGTAAACTTATCTAATTTGTAGGACAGCCTTATGCTTATCCCAGGTATTCTCCCCCACAGTGTTTGTCATTAAAATCTCTTGTGGAAGGTCATTCCTTGAATCAATCACCCTTTCTGTAAAGAAGTGCTTTTGCAAAATTACTTCTGAATCTATTGCCCTTCAGTAAGATCCCTTGCTCATGAATTTTCCTTATATATGAAAAATACACACAGCCTCAGCTTTACTAAGCCCTTAATATACTTGAAAGTTACTATAATATCACCTTTTTCTCCTCTAAGCTATACATATTAAGGTTATTGAGCCTCTCCTTGTACGTTTTATTTTTTAGACCATGTACTATTTTAGTAGCCCTGCTTTGCACAGATTTTAGTTTGTTTACATCTTTCTGGAGATATGGCCTCCAGAACTACACACAATACTCAAGATGAGGCCTAACTAATGAGCTGTAAAGGGGCATCAGAACCTTACTAATTCTGCTGCAAATACCTCTACCATTACAACCAAGCATTCTACTGGCCTTACTCACTGCAATACTACATTGTTTACTAAATTTTAAATAATCTGTAATCATTATCATGTCCTGTTCCTCATTTGTAACAGTCAGTAGAGTGTAAATGAGTCTGTAACTAACGTCTGTATATATATATATATATATATATATATATATATATAAATATATATATATATATATATATATTAAAAGACAATTAAAAGCAGTAGAACTGCATAATCAAAAGATGCATAATTAAAAGACAATGCAATTACACTGAATTTCAAACAAGCAGTAGTTTTTTTCTGGCAAATTTGAAACTTTCTTTCGAATCCGCACCCCCTGTATATTATGACAGCCATCATCAAATCACAGAGTCATATATGTATAAACTGTAAACACTTGCACATGCTCTGTTGCATTCAAAAGTGTGCTTATATAAAGACCATGCAAAATGTCATCATATAAATTAATTGGAAAGTTTCTGAAAATTGCATTATCAATCCATATCATGATAGTTTAAGTTTTATTGTCCTTTTAACAATGAAAAAGAAGCATTCAACCAGGAACAAATAATATCTTAATAGCAATATGTGTATGATGAAATGGCTACACCTCACTGAGGAGATCCAAAGAACACTGAAATGATAGCCTTGAGTTGCCATGTTGCTCATTTAGAAGGAGATTATCTGGTATTTCAGAGCTGGACGCTCCTTTTTAGCCAGAATCAAACTGATACATTTCAGGAAAGTTCTCCTCTGTTAAAGAACAATTGAGCTAAAAGAAGTTGATCCCATATGGTTATTGGGCAAAGAGAAACCATTCATTCTGGCTTTAGCATTTCTCCATCTTTCTTAATATGTTAAAAAAATGAATAATGGCTTGATGTATAGAGACTGATGCATTGTATTGTTAGCGGAGAAATTTAGGATTCAGTGGTTGGTGACTATATTTTGGGTTTTCTACTGGATATTAAAAGCTTCTTCCAATTATATATTTTTAGAGAAACAGGTTACTGCCCTTGTGCTGGTGTTTGTTTCATTCAACAAGTTATTGGCGTAGTCAGATAAATCTTGTTATATAACTAATCTTCAAATCTGCATACATAAAACTATGCTTTATTTGTCTTCCAGGCACATTATTTTGTCTATTCTTACATATGAGAAAAGCTATTAAAAGTTTCCATTAAATATACATATAGGCCCAGATTACATGTTGGGAGCTATTGATAGCGGAGGGTGCGCCATCCATATAATGACCCTATACTAAGAATAGCACACAATCTGATATTAAAAGTCAATGGTAAAAAAGTTTTACAAGGGAATATTTGCCCTTTACTTTCATTGGATAGCGCAACCACATTACACATCACTCAAATTTTAAGTGGTGAGTTATGTGTTGCACTCAAGCACAACACCTAGGCCTGGAGCGCCTATCAATATTGCTGGACCGCACTAAGATTTGCACACTATTACCCTTTAGCGCACTATATACTTTCCTCTCTTGACGGCAACACATAATAGCATTAAAAAAGATAGCTTGATTTGAGACCTTAAGTAAAATTTTAACGCTACAATAAAAGTTTAACAAAAATCATAATTTATGCTTACCTGATAAATTAATTTCTTTCATGGTGGTGAGAGTCCAAGATCCATTACTCCTGGGAATTACTCTTCCCTGCCACTAGGAGAAGGCAAAGATTCCCAAACCCAAAGAACTTTATAACACCCTTTCTTCCTCACTGGCACCCCAGTCTTATGTATTGACAAGCAAGAGAGGCAGGGAATGAAATAACAGAAAAAATAGGAGCAGTGAAAAAAGCAGGTCATATACATATATAATAAATATATGTTACAATAACTAAACATGCTTTTAGAGTACCACATTTAAAATACAAAAAAATGAAGTACATACCAATATGCACTCTACTACTGGAGGAAACCAGTAGGATGTTAAAAACAGTGCTGAAACATAACAGCAAAGGTTCTTGAATAGGAGTATATCGTCCAACCAACAGAAGGAGGCAATGGACAAGTTCCTGCGACATCCGTAGAAAGGCTTGTGACTATTTACCAATAGGTGAAATATATGTCCCTACCTATACTCCAAATACATCCCTCTAACAATCACTGCACTCTGAAGTGAAATGGGCCTCAACTCAGCCTGAGAACCCCTCTCACTGAAGAATCATCTTCATTGTTCAACTTCAGTGGAGGCAAAGACAAGACTTAGGTGCCAGTGAGGTACGAGGGGTTTTATAGAGTTCTTGATGGTTGGGAATCATTGCCTCCTCCTAGTGGCAGGGAAGAGTAATTCCCAGGAGTAATGGATCATGGACTCTCACCACCTGTGTGAAAGAAACATGTAAAACATATTAAATGGCTGTACACGTTTACTGCTTTTCAGATTCTTCCAATCATTCCTACCTCCAAGACATAAAGGTCAACAATAGTGCAGTAACTTCAAACACTTGGAGGCGCAATTAGAATATACTCACAAGGTTCAGACGAAAATGTGATTTATTTATTTTTTGAGTCATCAGCAGGACATCCGCATGATGCAGCTTAAAATGTTTATTTAAGAACAGAATTAAAAAGCTCTACGCGTGTCCGCTATTATATAAAACTGTATCAAACAAGCTGACTTTACATTGCTGTCAATAGGGAACTGTGTGTTCCTAGTAATAATATATGTATATGATAATATACATATATATTTATGTGTTAATATGTGTATATATACACATATTAACACATAAATATATATGTATATATTCATATACAAATATATTTATATTTGCTGCCCATCGCTATGTGACTTACCCCCTTCGCTGCACTAGTTCTCATGCTATATCTGACGGCATGAGAATGAGGCTCTCATTAGAGCATATCGAAGCGCGCTCTCGTAAGCGCAATGCTTCCGTACAATGCGAATGAGAGGTTGCATTCACATTGCACCAAACTTGTAATACCAGTGCACATTTGTGTCTGCTGGTATTACAAAGTGGAGTGCAAATATTTTTTTAGCAAAAGCTATATTTTGCGCTCCACTCATAATCTGGCCCTAAATGTGTATATATTTGTATGTGTATATGTATATATGTGCATAACTGTGTATATATATGTTTACATGTATACACTTTGTAGCTCATTCAAATCAAACACTTTGACATAAAAAATATAAATTCTAAAGAAATGGAATATGGTTTTTTTAATAGAAATACTTCAAATACATTTATTCTTTGCTTAGAAGAAAATGTTCTATATCTATATATCTCTCTTTTTATACTATATATACGAAACGGTATAGGCATAGGACCATGTCAAGGTCTCTCCCCTCCTGGGTCCCTAACCAAGCAGCTACACAGTGCATACTTTCAAAAAAACAGGGATTTGTGCCCAGTCTTAGAGTGCAGTCTGTTTCTGTGTTTTGTATTTACTTAAAAGAAATTGCAAAGGCATGTGACACCCTGGTGTTGGTTCTCTGTTTGTTTGAAAGTATGCATTGTGTTGCTGCTTGGTTAGGGACTAGGGTTGCAAGGAGACCTCCCTAAAAATACCGGACATCCGGCATATAACTGGGGGAAGTGAGGTATATATATGCATGTGTGTGTATTATATATAATTTAAAAATTCAACTGAGTTCTCATTAAAGGGACATGAAACCCCAAAAAAATATTTCATGATTCAGATAGAGAATACTTTCCAATTTACTTCTATTATTTCATTTGCTTCCTTCTCTTGTTATCCTTTGCTGAAAGGTTTATCTAGGCAAGCTCGGGACAGCAGAGAACCTAGGATCTAGCTGTTGATTGGTGGCTGCATAAATATATTGATTGTGATTGGCTAACCCATGTGTACAGTTAGAAACCATTAGTGCATTGCTGCTCTTTCAACACATGATACAAAGAGAATGAAACAGATTAGATAATAGAAGTAGATTATAAAGTTGTTTAAAATTGTATTCTCTATCTGAATCATGAAAGAAAATGTTTGTGTTTCATTTCCCTTAAAACTCTATTATGTCCAGCTGCGCTGTATATAAGTTACCCAGTCCAGGGCTTTAAAGGGATAGGAAAGTCAAAATTAAACTTGCATGATTCAGATAGCACAGTCTGCTGTATTCCTCTCGTGCCCTGCATAACAGGAACATGGAGCACTGTAGCAATTGAAAAGCATTTATCTGAATAAAAAAAAGTTTTTTTAAGAGTCCGTTTTTTAGTACAAATTTTACCGGACAGCTGGTTGAAATACCAGACTGTCCGATCAGATACCGAACACCTGGCAACTCTATTAGGGACCCAGAAGGGGAGAGACCTAGGGCTCCATGTACTAAGCAGTCAGCGAGCTACCCGCAACAAATCTCGCGTCAAAACTCGCAAACTGATATGTACAAAGTCGTCAACTATGTTCAAACTCGCATCTTTAAAATTGCGAGCGTACTTATCCGCCAAACCTCGCTACCTCTCCATTTTTCACTGTAATTAGACACATTTCACCACCAAATCGCCAAAAACAAATGTACTAAAAAATCTATTTGTCCGCTCGCTACAATTTCCGCTCCCACCTCGTTATTTTTGCCTCGCCACCTTTTAGGTGGCGGGCAAGGTACAAAACAATAGGAAAGTCAATCTAGACGCCAGTGTAGACATATATAAAAGGCAGTAATATCAGCATTGTACAGCATAACTGGCGTCTAATTTGTCTCTCATTTCCATGTACATAAATTGCGCCAAATTTGTCGACTGTAATTAAAGAGTAATCTATATTTTAAATTTGTATTGTATAAATGTCAATCTTTATAATTATTTTTATATTAATATTTATATATTATCAGATCCAGATGAAGCCATATCCAAATTGTAAATAAATATTACAAAAATAACGCTCTGTTATCACTCTTCAAAAAATTTTGAACAATAATAAAGTTGTTTAGATAAGTTGAACTTTTATAGGAGCAAAATTCTATTCCCGCGACTACTATGATGTTCGTGACACCTTGCATGTCACGTGTTAATAATTGGCCAGACAATTCAACTGAAAGTTAAGTACATTAGCTTAGTCGCGGCGAGCGAGGCGTCAAATTTATCAATAATCCGCCACTGCTCGCGGCGGGCTAGACTTGTCTATTTATTGGGGGATTATTAGTACATAGTGACAGTGGACACCATTTCGCCCGCGGCGAGTAACGGCGAGTTTATCCGCGTCTAAAATGACGGATGAATTGACGGCTTAGTACATGGAGCCCCTTGACGTGGTCCTGGGCATATACCATTTGGCGCCAAATGCAACTGATTCTCCCATTTTTGCTTTTAAATATTACTGTTTGCTTGCTAGTGAGTTCCAGGTTTTCTGTGTGTTGTGTTAATAATTTTTGTAAGTTTCGCTTGTAATCTGTCACCTAGGCTGCTCAGCAGTTTACTGCCTGGGATGCTGGGAACCGTACAGCTGTCTGTAAGTATTCAGGACTGTAGGGTTCACAGTAACTTGGGATGCGTACACTGTCCAGTTTGAGAGCGTGGTCTGTTTCTGTGTTTTGTATTTACTTAAGGGAAATTACAAAGGTCTGTCACACTCTGGTGTTGGTTCTCAGTTTGTTTGAAAGTATGCACTGGGTAGCTGCTTGGTTAGGGACCCAGGAGAGGAGAAACCTTGACGTGGTCTGGGGCTTACACCGTTTTCCGCCAAATGCAACTTACTCTCCCGTTTGCTTTTAAACATTACTGTGTGCTTGCTAGTGAGTGCCAGCTTTTCTGTGTGTTGTATATATATGTACATAATATATACATGTATATATACAGTGTGCGTCGACGATTGTATGAAGAGTATCCTCACACGCTGGATGGCTCTGTGGTCGCCGGTCCTGTTCTGCGGTCACCTCCACTCTGCACCGTCTTGGCCCTGGATGAAGATAGAAGAGGTCCCTGCACTGGATGAAGATGTCACCGCCTGGAAGAAAACCTTCACTGCTGAACTTCAGGAATGGTGTGTTTTTGTTTTTTTTTAGATTAGTTTTTTTCTATTTTTATTGGTGAAAAAGAGCTGAATGCCCTTTTAAGGGCAATGCCCATACAAATGTCCCTTTAGGGACAATGGGTAGCTTAGTTTTTTTTAGAGTTAGGTTTTTTATTTTGGGGGGTTGGTTGGAATGTGGGGTTTACTTAAAGGGGGGACTTTGTAATTATTTTAGGTAAAAGAGCTGTTTAACGTAGGGCAATGACCTACAAAAGGCCCTTTTAATGGCTATTGGCAGTTTATTGATAGGTTAGGGGTGTTTTTATATCGGTTGGCTTTTTTATTTTTATAGGTCTATTAGATTAGGTTTAATTTTTATTATTTTGGATAATTTTGTTTATTAATATTTGTAATCTTAGGCCTAGTATTAGAGTTTGGCGGTAGCCGTCAAAACCAGCGTTAGAGGCTCCTAACGCTGGTTTTTACCGCCCTCTGGTATTTGGAGTCAGTCAGGAAAGGGTCTAACGCTCACTTTGCAGCCGCAACTTCTCCATACCGCAGATCCCCCTACGCCATTTGCGTATCCTATCTTTTCAATGGGATCTTTCTAACGCCGGTATTTAGAGCCTTGGCTGAAGTGAGCGTTAGAAATCTAACGACAAAACTCCAGCCGCAGAAAAAAGTCAGTAGTTAAGAGCTTTCTGGGCTAACGCCGGTTTATAAAGCTCTTAACTACTGTGCTCTAAAGTACACTAACACCCATAAACTACCTATGTACCCCTAAACCGAGGTCCCCCCACATCGCTGCCACTCTAATTAAATTTTTAACCCCTAATCTGCTGTCCGCACGCCGCCGCAAGCTACGTTATACTTATGTACCCCTAATCTGCTGCCCCTAAAACCGCCGACCCCTATATTATATTTATTAACCCCTAATCTGCCCCCCTCAATGTCGCCTCTACCTACCTACAATTATTAACCCCTAATCTGCCGACCGGACGGCGCCGCTATTATAATAAAGTTATTAACCCCTAATCCGCCTCACTCCCGTCTCAATAACCCTATAATAAATAGTATTAACCCCTAATCTGCCCTCCCTAACATCGCCGACACCTAACTTCAAGTATTAACCCCTAATCTGCCGACCGGATCTCGCCGCTACTATAATAAATGTATTAACCCCTAAAGCTAAGTCTAATCCTAACACTAACACCCCCCTAAATTAAATATAATTTAAATCTAACGAAATAAATTATTTCTTATTAACTAAATTAATCCTATTTAAAGCTAAATACTTACCTGTAAAATAAACCCTA
Source organism: Bombina bombina (assembly GCF_027579735.1). NCBI lineage: Eukaryota > Metazoa > Chordata > Amphibia > Anura > Bombinatoridae > Bombina > Bombina bombina. The sequence goes on along the minus strand of NC_069503.1, from coordinate 314,319,693 downwards.
ATATAGCTACAATATAAATTATAATTATATTGTAGCTATTTTAGGATTTATTTTTATTTTACAGGCAACTTTGTATTTATTTTAACTAGGTACAATAGCTATTAAATAGTTAATAACTATTTAATAGTTACCTAGTTAAAATAATTACAAAATTACCTGTAAAATAAATCCTAACCTAAGTTACAATTAAACCTAACACTACACTATCAATAAATAAATTAAATAAAATACCTACAATTATCTACAATTAAACCTAACACTACACTATCAATAAATACATTAAATAAAATACCTACAATTATCTACAATTAAACCTAACACTACACTATCAATAAATTAATTAAATAAAATACCTACAATTATCTACAATTAAACCTAACACTACACTATCAATAAATGAATTAAATAAAATACCTACAATTATCTACAATTAAATCTAACACTACACTATCAATAAATGAATTAAATAAAATACCTACAATTATCTACAATTAAACCTAACACTACACTATCAATAAATTAATTAAATAAAATACCTACAATTAAATACAATTAAATAAACTAACTAAAGTACTAAAAATAAAAAAGAACTAAGTTACAAAAAATAAAAAAATATTTACAAACATTAGAAAAATATTACAACAATTTTAAACTAATTACACCTACTCTAAGCCCCCTAATAAAATAACAAAGCCCCCCAAAATAAAAAAATGCCCTACCCTATTCTAAATTAAAAAAGTTCAAAGCTCTTTTACCTTACCAGCCCTTAAAAGGGCCCTTTGTGGGGCATGCCCCAAAGAATTCAGCTCTTTTGCCTGTAAAAGAAAAATACAACCCCCCCAACATTAAAACCCACCACCCACATACCCCTAATCTAACCCAAACCCCCCTTAAATAAACCTAACACTAAGCCCCTGAAGATCTTCCTACCTTATCTTCACCACACCGGGTATCACACCGATCCGTCCTGGCTCCGAAGTGTTGATCCAAACCCAAGCGGGGGCTGAAGAGTGACGTCCATCCTCCGGCTGAAGTCTTGATCCAAGCGGGCAGAAGAGGACATCCGGACCGGCAAACATCTTCATCCAAGCCGCATCTTCTATGTTCTTCAATCCGATGACGACCGGCTGATCTTCAAGACCTCCAGCGCGGATCCATCCATCTTCACCGACGACTTCCCGACGAATGACGGTTCCTTTAAGGGACATCATCCAAGATGGCATCCCTCGAATTCCGATTGGCTGATAGGATTCTATCAGCCAATCGGAATTAAGGTAGGAAAATTCTGATTGGCTGATGGAATCAGCCAATCAGATTCAAGTTCAATCCGATTGGCTGATCTGATCAGC